>NC_136302.1:8203676-8808676 GCF_964198595.1 Lampetra fluviatilis
TTTTTTTTAGGGGTAAGATCCTTTACTAGTTGGCTGTGTCGGGTGGTGGTGGGTTTTAACGACACATTTATATATTTACGCGATCTAACCCCCCCCCCCCCCAAAAAAAAAACCCTCTATCATGTATGATATTAGTCGCGAAAGCCTACGTGTTAAACTGAAATAAGAAGCATCTATAGTGCAGGAAAAGTCTACACATTCGTCAATAACACTGTGGCCTTAAAAATAAATGTTTTTTCTAACATGCGACGTTTCGGGCAACGGGTTTTATTCGCAGCACTTAGACCAGGGATGTGTGTGTGTGTGGGGGGAGGGGGGGTACGCAGGCCACGTGGTCCGTACGCGGCCCCTGGACACACTCAATAGGCCCCTGGTGCATTGAGAGGTCTACCGAATCAACACGGCCCAGTCAACGACATTGAGCTCGTCACTTGCAAGCATCTTCGCCGCACTAATCGTGTACTCGAGTGGGGTTCGGGCGGGGGGAGGGGGCGGCGGGGGATATTTTTGACCTGCAGACAACGCTGTGTTTCTAACATTAGCGCGTTCACTCGGCGTCTGTCATTGCAAGGGCGTCTTGCAGCGATCGTGAAGCACTCCTAGAGTGTGCATTCGCATAGTGGTTGCCCGCCAGTGAGATTTGAAAGTCACATTCGGCACCACCGTTCGGAAAAAGTTTCCCAATCGGCGCCGCGGCTGAATCGCGAATACACGTACGTACGTAGTACGCGTGTTGAACTTCTTTTGCACCGTACGTAGCCGACATTGCATCGCGACGCGCCATCGTTATAGTTACGAGTAAAGTAGAAAAGCATTTTGTAATGAAACGGCCTTGCTTGCTGTGGTCACAATCGCCTGCATTGCATCTTTTGTCGCTGAATCTATCGAGATCATTTTGTTGAGCAGGCTGAGTCTAATTTGCAGGAATGACCCTGGTGGACGTTTGTCTGCCAGTAAGGGCGGGGGAAGGGAGGGGGGGGCAGTAGTTACTTTGTGTAATCCAAATTGAGTAATGTGCAGCGTAATTGTCGAATTTGAACAATGTGGGCAAAATGCTAACTCCTGCAAGCGACGCCAGGGGGGTCTTCAACATCCAATGTGATTATTATTATTGTTGTGACGTCGCGTTTTGTAGCATTGTCGCGGTGATTTCACCCGCAGCAGTAATAATCAGGGCGGCCGCTGGATTCGAACCGCGAACTTTCTGCAAGAAGCTGCGAATCAGCTATGGCTGGCTGGACTATGTTTACCGCTCAGAGATTTGGGGCACCGCGGTGGCGAGATGTTAACTACCTCGCCTGGTATGCAGGAGGTCGTGGGTTCGATCCCGACCCTGACGCCTGCTGTATATTTGGAGTTTGCATGTTATCTCTCTTTCTCCGTGGCGAGATGTTAACTACTTTGCCTGGTATGCAGGAGGTCGTGGGTTTGATCTCCCGACCCTGACGCCTGCTGAATATTTGAAGTTTGCGTGCCTCTCTCATCATCATCACGGTGGCTAGGAGATGTTAACTCCCTCGCCAGGTATACAGGAGGTCGTGGGTTCGATCCCGACCCTGACGCCAGCTGAATATTTGGAGTTTGCGTGTCTCTCTCTGTGGTCGTGTGGATTTTTTTCCGGGTCCTCCGGTTTCACCCCTCCACATTTAGAGTATCTGCGAGTATTTGGCTGCTATACATTTCCACATGGAAAGCCACTTTACTTCGTTGAGCTATCATTTGTGGCCAGGTCGCTTCTGAATAAGAGCTATCTAGCTCAGTGGGCCTTACCTGGTGAAATATAAAAAAATATTGTTCCGTTTAGTTTTAGGTTATTTCCTATAGCATTCGTGTGTAGACGTTCGAAGAATGGCGTTCACTCACAGCAGCTGTGTGATGTCTGCTTGCAGTGTCTGTACGTGTGCGGACACGAATGTGATGATAAGTAGAGGAGGAGAAGAGAAAACACGTGTAATGGAAATCTCTGCATCGTTTGCATTTCAAGATGACATCGCTATTCTGGCGCACAGGCTTGTGATGCAAGTCAGATCAAAAGATCCGAGATTTTGGTTGTTGTTGTTGTTATTATTATTTGCATCTATGCGGGACAACAAAGCAAACGTTTCCCGGAGTACTGTATACCAGTTTCAGTCTTAACACCATGGGAACCTCAGTTGCCAGAAAAATATGATAATTGTTTTTTTACCCTTCTATCTGGCATGACTCTTTGTAAAAAAAGGTGTCAGTTTTGTTGCCAGATAGAAGGGTCAAAAAAACAATTATCAGTTTCAGTTTTCTTGCGGCTCACCAGTATATAGTAACAACCACCGTTGCATCACTGCGAGCATGCTTGGAACGCCGGTTACGTTCGGATTTTGAAAACACATTTCGTGCGTATTTGTTACCATTCGTTTCCGGCTCGCCGCGCACGTGGCCTGACTGGCTCGTCTTGTTATTGTTGACTCTTCGGTTTGGGGAGAAAGTGTTTGCAAATGTTTTTTTGTTCGTTTTATGATCCATACGTCACAACAAATAACGTACACCGGTTAAACACTTCGCTCCGCAGGCTATACATCAGTATGTTGTCCCCCCCCCCCCGCACCTCCGGTTAGAACGGTTGGCTATGTACGGTGTTAAAGAAGTTCAACGTACGTGCGTACAATTTTTATTTAAGGCTTTCGTAACTGCAGGGATTCATCTTCTTGGTTCTTTCGGTAAAGTCACGTAGAAGGGAAATAAAAAAAAAAACATAATAAAATAATTCTCACGACGTTTCGGCCACAACGCAAGCAGCCGTCCTCAGGTGAAGAACAGGTCTGTCGGAAAGACAGTGTCTGAATGAATAATGTACGTGCGTACATTATTTATTTATTTTTTATTTATACGTTGCTTTTTCTCAATCACGTGTTTTTCTGTCAGAAGAGCATTCCCGAAACCCACTCGCGTCCTCCTCTTGATTCTTAATGATTCTTGTTTTTTAGTAACTTGCCCCAGGTACACGAGGCTAGACGTGGCTCTGCTGCTGCTGCTGTGTTTTTTCATCTTCTTTCAATTGTGTCCCAACGACAAACAAATCCGCCTGTAACAGGATATACAGGGCGCTTCAAAAAAATGTTAACACTTTCATGGGACTACAATTTTTTAACGGAGAAAGAACGGTTAATGATAACAACACTGTAACATGATAACAAATGTATGTTGACAGCTTCAAAAAAGTCGAAAAGTCTTCCACTTGTTCGCCATCGTCGTCAACGCGTGTCCTGGAATCTTCTCCAGGTCGTCTCCGGAGCCCGGGAAGCACATTCCTCGTGGCGTTGTTGCAAATTCTCGGAAGTGTTAACATGTTTTTGAAGCACGCTGCAAAATTAATTCACGCATATGCTGGGTGGGTTACGTGGGAAGATACCGCGCGTATAGGTACACTGCAAGGGGAGAGGGGAGGTGTTGCTCTACATCAGGGGTGGGGAACGTCCGGCCCGCGGGCCGTATGAGGCCCGGGAAATCATTTAATCTGGCCCTGCCAAGGCAACCGCAGGCGGGACTCGAAATTCAATAAATCTAGGAGCAAACCTGGAAAAGCAGTTGCGAGTAGCAGCAACATCATCAATACCAGCTAACATCACACGCCTCGCCAAAGAGAAGTAGTTCCAGCCCATCACATTAGGGGTGAGTTAATGAAATGTTTGACCGAATATAACAGGCAAATATTTAAGTTGATAATTTAGTATGGCCCGCGAATGATGTTATAAATATCCAAGTGGCCCTTGGCAGAAAAAAAGTTCCCCACCCCTGCTCGAGATGGTAGGTTTGGTCGACTCTTCCACGGAGGTCACACGACTCAGAAGCAGTGGAGGGAGTGACCCCCACACTTTACCCTACCGCATGCCACCTGCCAATAGGCAAAATGTGGATCGCGTCCCCCACCCCCCTACCGCCTCCCATTTATAATTCTGGGTGGACAGAGGAGGAAGGAGGAGCAGTGGGTGGGGAGTTATGTATGTGTGCGTGTATGTATGTTGAACTTCTTTCGCACCGTACGTAGCCAACCGTGATAATCGGAGGTGCGGGGAAAGGACAAGAATCTAAACGCAAAAAGCAATTATCAACAAATGAGTTTTCAATCTGCACGATTTAAAAGTGCACAGCTCCAGTGGCTTCCTAACATCGGAAGGAAGAGCGTTCCAGACGGCCGCAGAAGCACATGTGGTGACCGTCTCTGTCCGATGGACAGCAAAAAGCCGCCGCTGCGAGGGTGACCGGAGTGTCGCGTGGTGATGGTTCATGCTTCTTGACGAGATCGGCGAGGTTATCGGTGGTTCATTTGTGGCAAGCACCATCACCACCACTCGTGGCAATTCGTCAAATAGTTGTGCTTGCGCGTAAAGGCTCGTGGAGGTGAATTTTGCAAGAGCAGCATCATCTTTGGCGTCATACCACGGTGGTGGGATGGGGAGGTGGAGTGGACTTTTTGTTTTTAACTCCCGAATCTTTACCGACAGTCGTCTTGGCGCTCGAGCAGCCACGAACCCATGCGGGTAGGAGAAGGAGGAGGAAGCGGCTGCATTAGCTGTTTTGATTGCTGTTGTGGCGATTGCTGTTGTGATTGCGAGGAGGCGGATAACAGCAACACGCGATGGGTAAATGGGCTGGAGGGGGGGGGGAATATCCTCGCACGCGATTAGCGTAAATGACGCACGGGGGCCCTGGCTAATTGCGTCAACGGCGCTAGAGCCATTAGGAATTCTGCACGGATTTTAGTTGTGCAAAGACAAAGATTCCCCCCCGTATAGCCTCGACAGACTGTTGGGGCAAGTGCTGTTAGCGGATTCTATTTATGCAAAAACAAAGATCCCCCGTAGAGACTTAACAGACTGTTGGGGCAAGTGCTGTAAGCGGATTGTATTCATACAAAGATAAAGATCCCCCGTATAGCCTTAACAGACTGTTGGGGAAAGTGCTGTAAGCGGATTATATTCATGCAAAGATAAAGATCCCCCGTATAGCCTTAGCATGCTGTTGGGGCAAGTGCTGTTAGCAGATTGTATTCATGCAAAGATAAATATCCCCCGTATAGCCTTAACATACTGCTGGGGCAAGTTCTGTTAGCGAGCACCTATGTGTGCGCACACACGCACCGTGTACACGTATCTACCACTGCTGTACGTTGCAGAGTATTGCAAAGGGCACGCGCATGAGAGTGTATCCTTTAAAATAAAAAAAAATACACGATCTGCAAAAGTACACACGGCAGACTTTCTTTTTAATATGCGACGCGTTGGCAGTGGTGCACAGATAACAACAACAACAACTCAAATGATCAACACATTGGTCATTAACACTGCCCTATAGGGACACAACAATCCGCGACGTTTCGGGTCACGATCCGTCTACGGCTGTGAAGAATGGTATGTACGCACGCAGTCAGATTATACACAAATGTACACACACACACGTTTACTAAACAATATATACTAAGGAACACACACATTTTCATATACGAACACATGTACGCACACGAACATATATACACTCATGCATACCCATTAACATACATGAATGGATATGTATCCACAGAGAGTACAGTATACATGTTTTCCACATGCACACATTCTCATATACACTGGACACATGTACGCACATGTAGTACACATACATGCTACCAACGCATTCGCATACACAGATACACGCACATTTCTCGCGCCTCCGATCAGCACGGTTGCATACGTACGGTGCGAACGAAGTTCAGAGTACATACTTCACACAGAAGGATCGAACCCAGTGAGGCAGGTCGCCGGTTTCGTACCCAAAGTGCGTTCAACCGCGACGCTAACACGGCACACAATTCACACAAAAGACAAAGATCACCCCCGTATAGCCTCAACAGACTGTCGGGGCAAGTGCAGTTAGCGAGGAGCACCTGTGAAGGCCGGCACGGACACACGAGGGGGTGTGTGGTGGTGGTGGTGGTGCACAGAATCCCCGTTTCACAACTTAAAGCTTTCGTGACTTTCACAGACGGCACGCTTCGTCTTGCTTATCAGATCAGCGGTTGTATCGTTTAGCGTAGAATTGTATCAGCCTTACGGTATGTCAATAATAATGACGACGAGGATAATAATACGTTTGTTAAGCGTGTTTCGGTAAATAGAGCGCAACGGTTGTTATGGCCAAACATCGGAGGCCGAGCGATGATCGCGGACGCGCCGAGCAGCGGCGTTCAATCGGCTTTCCACGTGTTTCGCAGTTATGTAAACAGCGGGTTAAATTAAAAATAAATATTTTTGCTGCCACTCTCTGTAAAAATAACATTTTCAAAAACGTATTTTATTCTCCACGCGCCGGTATTGTGATTGTGCGGCCTTCTTTTGTCGCTGCATTGCGCGGCACGTAACGAGATCACGACAAATGTACACGGCCCGCGCTTGCAACGTAGACGTTGTGGATAGTGGGTCAATAGTGGCTGTTCTTATTGTCCTGCAACGCATAGACCAGAGGTCGCAACCGGGTACCCGAAACCCCTACCCTACCCGATACCCGGCTACCCGTACCCGGCCGGGTACGGGTACCCGTTTGCGACCCTGGTGCGGCCGAGTACGGGTAAGGAATCAAAACCCGTTAGCGACCTAAGGCATATACATAGGAGAGCGATTGAATGATGTAGCTTCTAAATTGTATTCCAGAAGGACGAGAGACTTTTGACTTTTACACAACTTTTATTGCCGCCAGCAGCAACAGCATTGGAGGCGATTTCGATATGAAATACACAGTCACCAGCAAATAAATGAAAATAAACGCTACAAATCCACGCGCCGTGGCGCTAAATGCAGCGCGCACAACACGAAAGAAAAGTCACGTGGTGGTTGTGGTGGTCATCGCGCACGCCACGGTGACGAGCGAGCGCTTCAGAAGGTGAACACGAGGGTGCCGTCCACGCTGGTACAGAGAGGGGCTTTTCCGGCTCCCCAGCGTTCGAAGAAGACGTGCACATCACCGACATGTGTGTGGTACGCGTGCTCCAGCCGGAGCCGCGCTTTAAGCAAGCCTCTGAACACTGGAAGCACAGAGCAGCCGTCAGTGTCACCGAGAGAGATCTGCAGTTTGGCACAAATATAGTGGAGAATACGCTTTTGACCAGCGCCTTAATTTCCTACTGGATAGTTTCTTTCCAATGCTACGAAGTTACATTGTAAGTAGCTGGGAGGGGGGGGTAATTGAGTACACGCGACTCCTGTTGTGATCTGCAGGCCCTTGTGCGATACGACAATACGGCTAGCGCAGTTCTATTAAACTAAAAAACTATTAATTTGTTTCTATTTTACCCGGTAAGGCCCACTGGAGGTCTCCGACCCGAAGACTCGGTGACCTGGACCCAATTAGCGGCAGCAGATGATGCGGGTAACGCATCCCTGAGTCTGAGCCAGTGTTGTTGCAAGAGACTCAAAGCAGGGTTGTTGTTATTGTTGTTGTTTTTCGATTTAAAGCTTTCGTGACTGCAGGGATTCATCTTCTTGGTTCTTTCGGTAAAGTCACGTAGAAGGGAAATAATAAAATAATAAAAATAAAACATGATAAAACAATTACTTCCCTTCTACGTGACTTTACCGAAAGAACCAAGAAGATTGTTGTTGTTCTTCCAAAGAGCTTTATTCCGTGTGATTAGCACATGGGCTGCACTCGTCAGAGTGAGCGAATACAAATGTTCAGACTTACTTTGTCCATCTTCTTGGTTCTTTCGGTAAAGTCACGTAGAATGGAAATAATAAAATAATAAAAATAAAACATAATAAAATAATTCTCACGACGTTTCGGCCACAACGCAAGCAGCCGTCCTCAGGTGGAGAGCAGGTCTGTCGAGAAGACTCTGTCTGGTGTCAGGTGGAGAGCAGGTCTGTCGAGAATACAGAGTCTTGCGTTGTGGCCGAAACGTCGTGAGAATTTTTTTATTATGTTTTATTTGTATTATTTTATTATTTCCATTCTACGTGACTTTACCGAAAGAACCAAGAAGATGAATCCCTGCAGTCACGAAAGCTTTAAATCGAAATTGACTTTGTCCATTCTAAGCCCAAATTGTCCCATATATATATTCGTATAATCCTAATAACACCTTTAGCAACATTATATGCATAGACTCAGCATGCAGTTAGATGCATGGACTCGGCAGAGCATGCATGCAGTCAGTGTGCTTGTTCTTTACGGGAATAAGATGTTCCGGCTGAAATTAATCACTGAATATAAACTGCAAAAGATCTGTAGAACACCTACATTTGTTTGAGATGTGTAGGCCTCCAGACACGTGTGGTCCGGAGGTTTATTTATTTCAGTCGCAGGCTATAGGCTCGGCCATGAAATGTTTTAACATTGCTCCAAGTTTCGTGTTGTCAAACAACTCATGCATACACTGTACGCTCCCCCCCCCCCATCATCATCATCGTCGTCGTCGGTGAACCAAGTAGTTCGCCTGTCGCGAATTGCGTGACACTACGTGCGATACGAATCCGCTGCCAGTTGTTACTCGAGTACACTACACAGCCTCGTTTAAATTATTGTTCACTAACCAAATCGGTAGTCTATTTATTCGGTACCTCCCGTAGGGACGTATTCATCACTGCAAGCATTGACATTGCATCGCAATGTGATATTGACCACGATGGAAACCGAAGTTGCAAGAAACGCAAACTGCTGTACAACGCCGAGTCCCTCTGGCAATCCACTGCTGGATGAGAGATTTCCCCTAACTCTGCGCGGGTCGCGAAGATTTATCGACCGTGCATTCAACAACGCTAGCCCGTGGCGGATTTATCAATCCGGGCCGCATAGAAGTACGGCACAACAACTGATTTTGTTGCTGCCTATGTGCTGTCCACCAATTAATAACGTACGTCTATGATACCAGACAGCGAATTACATTGAACAACAGATAGGGGGGAGGGAGAAAGAAACCCCCAAAACAAACTTCTGTCATTTGCCAGAGTATATACACTTTACAAATCATCAAATCGCTTACATAAATATCACGGGTGTAATGGATGTAATCACTGCCAATCTCTTACAGGTTGTAAGCAAGCAAGTGTAAACACGTACCCGCACAATGGGTCTCTTCTATTCAACACCTACGTTATTTGGGTCTCGGTTATATTTTGTTGATACAGCGAAGGTGCAAACAACCCCTGCGTCTCCTCTCCACCTTTAACCAGCGACCACACACACCCACCACCCCCACCCCAGCCACCCACCAACACGCGTCTCCCTCTCTCTTCTCTCTCTCTCTTATCTCTCTCTCTCTCTCGCTGTCTCCCCCTCTCCATCTCTTTCCCCGTCTCCCTTTCTCTCTCTGTTTTTTACGATCAGAGGAAACAAGAAGATGCTCGGTGTAGTCGGCACTTTGCTTCGTTCATCATTTCGTTTATTTTTATTTTAATGCTTTGCTTTATGTAAACCCCCCCCCCCCCCTTTTTAAATGAAATATTTAACAAAATATTTCTCGCTCTGCTCTCCTTATCCCTTCCCTCTCTCTCTACCCCCCTCTCTCTTGTGCGCGGTGCTTTTAGCGCCACAGCGCGTCGATTTGTAGCGTTTATTTTCATTTGTTTGCTGGTGACTATGTATTTCATATCGAAATCGCCTCCAGTGCTTTTGCTGCTGGCGGCAATAAAAGTTGCTTAAAAGTCAAAAAGTCTCTACACCCTCTCTTCCTACTCCATGTCGATCTCTATCTCTCGCTCTCTCTCATCTAAACTAAACTTAATCGTTTATTTATTTTACCAGATGCAAGGCCAATTGAGCTACGTCGCATATTTTATCAGAAGCGACCTGGCCACAAATGATAGCTCAACAAAGCGGCTTAAATCATCGTGTGAACATTTATATCAGCCAGATAATGTCAACACACTTTGAGTATTATAAATGTGGAGGGGGGAATTGGGGGGGGGGGAAACCGGAGGACCCCGGAGAAAAATCCACGCGACCACAGGGAAAGCATGCAAACTCCAAATATACAGCAGCAGGCGTCATACATAGACGCATAACCGCTACACAGCGGTATGATGAATGTCGTTACAGCAAAGACCCGCTCCCATGAGTCTCCACAGCTATTACCACCACCACCAACACCACCATCACCACGACCACCCCCTTCAACTGTTACCCACCCAAGCCCACACGGTCCCGTCCCCTCCATCACCCCGCTTGTTGATGTCGCCAAAGGGATATGGATATTCGCCTGTGGGAATGCTCACACTGCTCACCGAGAGTCTTGGTGGGTCAGTAGCAAGCGCGGGGGCACGCCGTAGTGGCATTTCGACACGTGTGTAGGAAAGTTCCGACGGACGTACTCGGAGGTAAATTAAGGGCTTCCGCCAGGGTTTATTAAAGCTTATCACTACTACACAGCAGGGTACACAACTCCCAGGGGCTAGGGGTCCTACTCTGAGTCCGGGTCCCTGCCGGCTAGCTCCGGTCTCTCTCTCTCGTGTCGGATCGTGGACTCTGCCGACTCCACCGAGCAGAGAGAGAAGCACCTCTACGGCTGCCACCGGCTTCTCCCCAGATTCGCTATTCGATCCCTCTCTCTACCCCTGGTTCCCTCTTCACCCTGCTTACTCTATCCGTTCCAATAGTGACCCCGCTGACGTCACGGGGTATCCTTTAAGTACCCTAGGAGACGTGACGTCATCGCACTGAACGGCACACCTGACGTCACGTCCCCATTTTACTCCTCTACACAGGTGCATTGAGATGATTTAGATTATTCTACCGCTATAGATGTCCGCGTGATGAGCCACTTTGTTGAGCCATCATTCTGTGGCCAGGTCGCTTCTGAAAAAAATAAGTTAATTCCTCAGCGGGCTTTACCTGGTAAGATAAAAAAGATACATTGTATTATATTTGTATATTTCTAAGTGATTTGTTTACCTTTCCTATACTTTTCACTCCTGTCGTGTTTTTGTGTTGTTTATTGTTGTCACGTTCTTACCCGACCCGACTGGATATCTGTGAAAAAGAGCTTTATAGCTCATCGGATTCCTCCAGGATTCTGATTCTCGTTAAACCAAAGCCACTCGCTCTCTTCCGAGCGCTCTCTACATTGCCCAACGAGAAAAAAAATGCTGGAAGGTGACACTGACGGCTGCTCTGTGCTTCCAGTGTTCAGAGGCCTGCTTAAGGCGCGGCTCCGGCTGGAGCACGCATACCACACGCATGTCGGTGATGTGCACATCTTCTTCGAACGCTGGGGAGCCGGAAAGGCCCCTCTCTGCACCAGCGTGGACGGCACCCTCGTGTTCACCTTCTGAAGCGCTCGCTCGTCACCGTGGCGTGCGCGATGACCACCACCACCACGTGACTTTTCTTTCGTGTTGTGCGCGGTGCTTTTAGTGCCACAGCGCGTGGATTTGTAGCGTTTATTTTCATTTGTTTGCTGGTGACTGTGTATTTCATTTTGAAATCGCCTCCAGCGCTGTTGCTGCTGGCGGCAATGAAAGTTGTTTAAAAGTCAAAAGTCTACATTGCCCAAAACAATCCGAATGCAGATCCGTCAGCGCGAATGTGGCCAAGATATGGGCCACGTTGTAAACCACCATAGTTTGTGCTCCTTCCACGGTGGAGGAAGAGCCAATCTACACGAACTCTCGCTCTTGAAGCCCTCTAGTTGTGGCTATCATATATCTATATTGGTATGTACTGTATTATGCCTGTCTGTGAGTGTATTTGTGTCTGTGTCTATCTCTCTCTCAATGTCTTTGTCTCTGTATCTCTGTGTGGTTGTCTCCGTATCCGTGTCTGTGTGTGTCTCGGTGTGTCTGTCTCTGTGTGTCTTTCTGCACAGGTGATGCATTTGCTAGTCATCTCAGTCAACCAGTGGCACCTTCTAGCGGGCGTTTGACACTTCACGTGGCCGTAAAGTGTGTTGAACTTCTTTTGCACCGTACGTAGCCAACCGTGCTGATCGGAGGTGCGGGTGCAGGACTACAAAACTAAACACAAAAACGCCGTTCTAAATAATTAAGTTTTAAACATAGATTTAAAGTGCTTAGTTCCAGCGGCTTTATAATTTCAGATGGAAGAGCGTTCCAGACGGCCGCAGAAGCGCACCTGAAAGTGCAGCAAAGTGGTCGGGAGCTAAATGCAAGCAGGAGCGGTGTTTGGGTCTCTAATGCGGTGTTTATTACTTGCAAAATAAAGTGCATGTATCTCATGCATGACCAATATATGAATGTAGATGACATCACCTGTTCGTTGTTTTTACGTGCATAGAGATTCCGTGAGGACAAACAAGAGCGAGACGTTTAATTCCTGCACGTTGAGTATTTTTCATTCTCAGTACAATATGCAAGTGCCCTCTCTCTTAAAGCGCAACACACAACTCCCACCTTCAGCCTTATCATTAGACTGTTGGGCGAAAATGTTGTTAGCGAGCACCTATTAAGGCAAGTAGGGCTCAGTGGGAGTAGCGTGATGAGAAATGCACCCGGCCGTCTTTGTCTCCCCAGCACTGGCATTTAAACTCCACGCCACGTCGTCATTTTAATCTGTCGACCGAGGGGAGTCAGTCACGGGACAAGGCTCGGATATACATTCGCCACTGATGTTAGCCGTGCTGTCTAGCGCAGCGAGCTAACCACTGCGCCACCGCTCTTTAAACACAAAGATAAAGACCCCACACCAGGAGAGACGTTAACAGACTGTAGGGGCAAGTGCTGTTAACGAGCACCTATGAAAACCGGAACAAAAAGACAAAGATCGCCCGTATAGCCTGAACAGACTGTTGAGGCAAGTGCTGTTAGCAAGCACCTATGAAGGCCGGCACGGCACACGAGGGGGTGGGTGGCGAACACCACGCCCGGCCGCCTTTGTCTCCCCAGTGGCAATGTTTATGAATCGCACGAGGTACTAATTTCCAGGCTGAGTCGACATAGGGGAGGCCCAGGACCGGTTCCAATAATCGTCACCGGTGTTGGTGTCCGTGAGCGGGAATTGAACCCGGGTCGCCAGGTTCGTAGCGAAGCGTAGTGCTAACCGCTACACCACCGCTCCCCACGTGCGAGCACCTATGAAAGCCGGAACAGCACCCTCCCCCACACACGCACAGTGATAAATTTAGCCTCCCGACGAATTACATTGTCGCTTGCATCCATTTCCAACGCATATAGGGAGGGATGAGTGAAGTGGATGCATTGGTTCTATGTTTAGAGACCCCCCCCCCCACCGTTCCGGAGACGGGGTAGACGAGAGGGGAGGGGGCTGCCCCCCCCCTGTCTCCCAGACCCCCTCCCCCCAGACCACCCCCCACTAACCCCCCCGCCATCCCAGGTTCCGGTAACCAGAGAACTCAATGCATTCACGAGTTCCCATGCAGAGACTGCACGCCATGGGCCCCGCATGGAAAAGGAAGGGAGGGGCCAAGCCGGATAAACGGCCACGCATGCGACCAGAGAGAGAAGGGGGAGGGGGGCGCTTGAGATATTTGAGTTTTAGGTGGGGGCAGTGATCAGAGCGTGCCAATCGTAAGTTTGCGAGCTCACGTTGCAGTTGCGTGGCTGGACTGGGTCGTTCGTCGTCTCTTCGAGGTGGATACAAGTGAGCACGGCTTTGATCGCGCAGAGTCGAATGTTCACTGTAAATCCACCGGACACGGATTTCGAGCCGCGAGAGAACAAACATAACGCAGTCAAGAATTGAACACTATCGCGTCTGCGTTTTTTGCGTAAAACTCAGCACGTCCTCTGCACGTGACCGTCCATCCGACCCTCGCTGCAGCCAGCCAGCCAGCAAATATTTTTGTTGTATATATATATAGTTTTACACCGAGAGACGTGAGGCTTTACCAGTCACGCAAGATGGAAACCACAGTTTGATCGAGAAGAAGGAAGCAGACACGTGCCTGTAGGCATGTGTAATTACACTCTGATGTGTGCGACGCATGTCTATGCATTATATGCCCACGGCATATGAATATGTAATGTCAACCAATCGTTGTGAATATATGAGCAACGCCCCGTGCTCTTTACGAGTTAAAACCACACTTTAAAAAAAAAACGGAATTGTAAGAAACACTTAATACGCTCGTCGAGGAAAGCGTCAGCAAGTCTCGAGATTATGTTTTAGGATAGTTCTGCAATTGGGATGTTTGGCCGATTCCATTCATGAGCAGAACGCGAGTGAGGGAGGAGGGTGGTGATGGTGGAATAACTCCATCGGGTGACTGAGCAAATCCACCACACCACGCACACGTGGGGGTGACACATTGAGATTATTTTGATTATTTTGGTGCTCTAAATGTACAAATGACGGTGCCACTTCGTCGAGCTGTCATTTGTGGCCAGGTCGCTTCTGGAAAATAAGTTCATGCCTCGGTGGGCTTTGCCTGGTAGGATGTGGATGGTTTAGTGTTGTCCTTGTTTGTGTTTGAGTGATTTGTTTACCTTTCTTGTACTTCGCACTCCTGCCACGTTTTTTTTCATTGTTTATTTGTTGTCACGTTCTTACCCGCCCCTACTTGACACCTGTGAAAAAGAGCTTTGTAGCTCATCGGATTCCTCCGGTATAAATAAATATTCCGATTCTGGATGCAACAATCAATTGCTCCACTGCCATCTCCAATAGCCACCCCATAGACGATGTCTCTCCTCCACTCGCTGCAATAGCGCCTGAAAAATCACCACATGGGTCTGCAGGTGTCGTGACTGACATTCAGGATGATTTATATTCATATACTCTTCATGTATTAGCTACAACCAAAGTATTTTTGATTGTGGCCCCAAAAAAAGCACATTTGCGGTGTCAATATATTGACAGGGTTACACTACGATCACTGAAGCAATGTAAAAGGTTTTACCCCTTCTGGCAATAAAACAGAAGGTGTTAAGATCTTCAAACAATAAATTGATACCTTTTTGCTAGGAATCAAGTCTGCATTAACCACACACAATACATGTAGTGAACATGCAAATAAACATGCTCTGATCATTATATATGCATTTTACTTTTGAATTGATTGTCCTACGCCAGAGACAACCTCCTTTAAGACCTAGTCTCACCAGTGTCAGAAGAGAGAACACCAATATACGAACAGTACAAGTGCAATGCACGAACCAGAGCATGTTTAGCTCGCGGTGACCGGTGATATCACGGGAAACATTTTTGCCAGTATCAGAGTATGAAAAATAATAATAGTTCATACCCATTTCTGGCAATAAAACAGGGGGCGGGGGCGGGTGTTAAGATGTTCAAACACCAAATAAATGATACCTTTTGCGAGGAATCAAAAGACCCCGTGATACAAAAGAATTGTCTCGCAGTGACTGCTCGTTCGAGGGTGTGGCATGGCTGGCGGGGGCTACGACCCGCAGGTCAAATGCGTCCCGAGGCTTCATTTCCATGGGTTCCGCGACTTTCTTTGAACAGGGCCCACGCATTCGTTGCGTTTTGACACCACGCGGCCTCACGAGGCCTGATGTCTCAGTCGAAAACGGACGGGCGGTTTGCCCGTCACTGCAAGCATCTCAGGTGCTATCGAGGGGTATTCTTTTCGAGCTGGTAACAACACCGCGTTTCTAATTTTAGCGACGCACGCTCAGTCACTTCCGTGGCTGCGGTCAAGGTGAGCCCGAATTATATGGTGAGTTATTGCTGGTGCGTGCGTGTGTCTTTGTGTGTCTGTGTATACTGTATGTGGGTGTGTGTGGGGAGTGGTAGTGAAGGGGTTAGCGCTACGCTGCGCTACGAACCTGGCGACCCAGGTTCGATTCCCGCTCACGGCCAACACCAATGACGATTATCTTAACCGGTTCTGGGCCTCCTCTAGGTCGACTCAGCCTCAAATGAGTACCTGGTGTGGGGAGACACAGGCAGACAGGCTTGGTGCTGGCGGCCACCAACCACCTCGTGTGCCGTTCCGGCCTTCATAGGTGCTCGCTAACAGCACTTGCCCCTACAGTCAGTTAAGGCTGCACAGGGGATCTTTGTCTTTGTGTGTGGAGCAGTGGTTAGCGAGCGGGATGCGCTACCCGGCGATCCGAGTTCGATTTTCCCGCCCGCGACCAGTAACAGTGGCGAACATCTAAAAAGTTCCTGGGCCTCTCCCTAGGTTGGCTCAGCCTCAAACAAGTACCTGGTGCGGTGTGTAAATATCGGCACGAGGGAGACATAGACAGCCGAGCGTGGTGCTGGATATCCACCACCTCGTCCGTGTGCCTTGCCGGCCTCCATAGGGTTGCTTGCTACTCTCTAACAGCACTTGCCCCAACAGTCTGTCAAGGCTACACGGGGCGGCGGGGGGGATCTTTGCCTTTGTTAATACGAGGAAGAGGTTCACCGCCTCCCTCCCTCCCTCCACACCGGTACGCATTAAGGTTCGGGTTTGGGGTGGGAGTTTGGCCTTGCGCCGCACCAAGCACGCGAGTACTTAAGCGCTATTGTCTTTATTCGAGCGATTCCACCGTGGATGTCCATTAGGCTCGAGAGTCCGACGGAGCTCGCGTGCGGGTGATCCATTTGCTCGTCATCGGAGCACTTACTCACTCGCTTCCGAGACCACTCCGCGTGCGCGCGGCAGGAAAAGGAGTTCGTGAGCGCCACTTGGCAACCAAATTGCCTCTCTCCTCCTCCGCTGCGTCCTCCTGCACCCCCCCCCCCGTCCTACCCCACCACGACCTTCCCTTCTACCCTGTAACAGCCTCCGCTCCCTCCCTCCTCCTGAGCGTCCCGCCACTCCCCCCCCGCTCCCAGCTCGCCACACAAAGCACCACCACCACCATCATCATCAGCATCATCATTTGTTTTCGCTGGGCTATTTTTGTGCACGGGAGTTCACAACAATCGAGTTAAAAGCGTCGACGTGAACGCCGGAGTCGATGAAAGCGACGCGTATCCCGTCCGTGACTCTTGAGAGAGGCAGAGGAAGGAGAGGGCTTTCTTTTTAATTTGAGAGGCAGAGGAAGGAGAGGGCTTTTTTTTGTTAATTGAGAGGCAGAGCGTAGTAGGAGAACGTTGGGGATGGGGCGTGTGGGGGTCGGGGTGGCTAGAGGTGGTTAGGAGATGTTAACTACCTCGCCCGGTATGGAGGAGATCGTGGGTGCGATTCCGACTCTGACGTCTGCTGTATATTTCGAGCTTGCGGTGTCTTTCTCTCTCTCTCTCTCACTCCCCGTGATCGCGTGGATTTTTCTCTGGGCCCTCCGGTTTTCTCCGCTCCACACTTTAGAATCAACATCTCGCGTAAATGTCCACGTGGTAAGCCGCTTCGTCGAGCTATCATTTGTGATGACCAGGTGGCTTCTGAGAAAAAGCTAAATAGCTCAGTGGGCCTTAGCTGGTAAAATAAAAATAAATAGTTAAAACATGTATTTTATACGAGACAGCTGCCATCTGTATACTCGTCCCATCAGAATCATGTACTCGGGGCACGAAAAGTAATTAGCGTTTGAATGCGATAATAATACAATAATGTCAAGATACGTATGTATGTTGTATGTGTGTATGTTGAACTTCGTTCGCACCGTATGTAGCCAACCGTGCTAATCGGAGGTATTTAAGGAATATTCTGGCGAAATAATGATTGCATATGAATAGGAGAGCCTAACACAGTCATAGTTTGTGTGATAAACTCACGTACACGTGATGCTTTAATGTGTTTGGCTATGTCGGGCGGTGTAGGCTCTTTCGACACACATTTGGCCGAATCATTACGTAAATCTTTTATGAATTAAGGTCTTCATACAAAGATAAAGACAAAGATCCCCCTGTCGCCTTGATAAACTGCTGCGGCAAGTGCCGTTTGCGAGTTTCTACGAAGGTTGGCACGGCAAAAATTTGACATACACACACACCAGGTACTCAATTAAGGCGGAGTCAACCTAGGGGAGGCCCAGAACCGATTGGAATATTCCCCGTTGTTATTGTTCGCGAGCGGGAATCCAACGCAGGTCGCCGGGTTTGTAGCGCAGTGCGCTAACCACTGCGCCACCGCTCCCCACTACACACACGTTACCTGAGTCAGCGTTCTATTCTGCTGTATCACTCGATGGGGGGGGGGGGGGGAGCTATTGTTTCGCGATCATCAGGCGCGTTCAGCGCGTCGTAAAGGAAGAGACATTCGGTGTCGTGGTGAGGTCGCGAGGACTGGGGTCTGAGTGACCGGGCCTTCAACACCGACAGACGCGGGCCGCGTTCTATAAATAGCGTTGCCTCCAGGAAGCGCCGCGAGAGATTTTACGCACAAAAATAAATAATAGCTTCTAGATTTGAAGCTTTCGTGACTGCAAGGATTCATATTCTTAGGTTTTTTCGGTAAAGTCACGTAGGTAAAAAATTTAAATTAATAAAAGTTAAATAAAAATACAATTAATATCACGATGTTTCGGAGGCAACACAAGCTTCCGTCTTCAGGTGGAACGGTCACATCACTTGATACCGTCACAGCATGATAGCTGTATCAAGTGATACAGCTATCATGCTGTGACGGTTCCACCTGAAGACGGAAGCTTGTGTTGCCTCCGAAACGTCGTGATTTTTATTTTATTTTTATTTTACTTTAATTAATTCTAAATAATAGCCTCGGTATGAACGGCGTCGTGTGTGTTTTTGTTGTTGTTGTTGTTGTGTTCTTTTGCTTGGCTCCCACATTGCTCCGCGCATCCCGACACCGAATCGCATTGCGTTCAATGCGCTCGCAGCGCGCTCACCCGTCAACAACTGCGTCACGTTATTGGAAGCACGACGTTTGGGGCATTGCAAGCGGACCGGGTGCGTGGGGTATCTCTTATGATTCCAAATCCCCTATAACTGCCCTTGTCAGATATAGGGGAAGGGGGCTTGTGTGTTGACCGTACTGCACCACCCATTGGTCGGTGGCAGGCGGGATCGTCAGCGTCCTGATTCATATAACTACACACACAACGACCCCCCCCCCCCCCCTATAGCCTTAATAGACTGTTGGGGCAAGTGCTGTTCGCGAGCACCGAAGAGGGCCGGCAAGTCACACGATGGGGTGGCTGGCCAGCACCACGCCCGGCCATCGTTTTCTCCCGAGTGGCGATGTTGTACACACCGCGCCATGTACTCGTTCGAGGCTGAGTCGACCTAGGGGAGGCCCAGGATCGGTTTAGATAATCGCCACTGGTGTTGGCCGTGAGCGGGAATTGAACTCGGGTGGCCTTGAGCTAGTGGTTCGCGCGGTGCGCTGGGTGGCCGACACTACACGGTGCGCTAACCACTGCGCCACCGCTCCCCACACACACAACTCGTCAATGCAATTAGAGCCGTGGCCAGGAATCGAACTCGGGTTCACGTGGCCATCGATCGAAGTTCAGTGCGCCCCACCGCCACCACCGCCACTACCACCCGCTGTCTACACAACTGTCCCGATCCCCCCAAACCCCCTCCCCCACTCCTTGTTGTGCCGAGTCATCTGTCACGAGATGATTCAATGAACCACCACCCAGCACCCCACGCGACAGCGCCGAGCGAGCGGGGTATTTCACGACCACAAGGGCCTCTCGTGAGCCTGCGGAGCGGCGGGGGATGACTTAGGCGCCACGCCGCCTACACAAGTATCCTCTCGAAGCCGAAGCCACAGACTGCGCGGGCCAAGTTTCTCCATTCCTGAGCGTCTTCTAATTTTTTTTTTACTACTTATTTAACTTCTCTCTCTCTCTCCCTGTCGGGGAAGAAGTGAGAGGGCGCTACACACACCAGGTTTTTTTTCCACTATGCATAACGGATCGCTTGTGTTTTTTTTGAAGCAGCACTGCGCCCCAAGCAGCGAGAACGCTTCAGAGACGAGGGCGTGGTGACATTCCTTTGCTGTCGTGCTGTGCATTTTGCACATCGCTACAGAGGGTTATGCGTAAGGCACGATTGTACACCAATGGGCACATCGAATTGGATGGGCATTTAATTGAAGCGTGGAATGGACCGTGTGTGTGGGTATGACCCTGGGTGTATAACATTTTTAGTTCTTTCGGTAAAGTCACGTAGGTAAAAAATGAAATTAAAATTAATAAAAAATAAAAACAATTAAATCACATAAACCACGACGTGTCGGAGCAACACAAGCTTTTTTTTGCTGTGACAGTTCCACCTGAAGACGGAAGCTTGTGTTGCCTCCGAAACGTCGTGATTTTATTGTTTTTACTAATTTAATTTTTTCCTACGTGACTTTACCGAAAGAACTAAGAGTATGAATCTTTGCAGTCACGAAAGCTTCAAATCTAGAATTATATAACATTTAACATTTCCGGCTCAATAATTTTAGTCGGGAGCGCTGCAGCTCTAGGCTGCATTGGAGTAAGAATTATCGTAGTAAGACTGTGAGATCTTTGGATGAATTGCGCCTTATAAATGTCAACTTTAAAGTTGCGTGTATCCATATTAATGCGTGTATCCATATTAATGCGATAATTTCAAGAACACGTCTCTAGGAATTTAAGATACGAAGAGGACGCAATGAGTAGATCACCATACTAATCATCAGCATTAATATTATTATTACTACCATGATGTTACTTTCGGTGTATTGGAAGTCGTATGTCAGTCATTCAGTTAATCACTTGAGAACCAAAACGAATACATAACTGAACAATTGACCAAATATATGCTAAATCAAAACTTTCCTTAAAACATGTATCTGCCCCGCTCTACCGACGAGACTGAAAATCGAAACTGGAACATTTGTTGTTGTTGTTGTTGCTGCTTTTGTTGTTGTTACTTTTGAAAAGGGCACGACCTCACCTGGCAAACGGACACGAGTTTTAAAGGATGGAACAGCTGAGTGGCTACCGCCTCACTGCCATCTGCGAGTGGAAATAGCAGTACTGAGCGAATATCCGAGAGCGTGCAACCGTGAATATTTGAGCAAGGCAATGCCAGGGCATGGTGACGGCGTGAGGGGTGGGGGGAGGCTTTAATCCAACAGTGGATTGAACATGTCTGATGATGACGACAACTCACAGGCACTCACCACTCACTCATCGTCATCGTTGTCTAATATAAAACGAGCGGTCGGCATCTCCATTGGCCGCCACTCTCCAGGTGTCCGCTGTAAAATATATTAAATGTGGCCCCCTATCCAACTTCACCCCCCCCGTCTTCGCAACCTCGGGACCTACATCGGAATAAGAATCTTGATATTTATACAGGGAGGAATCCGTTGAGCTATAAAGCTCTTTTTCACAGATGTCCAGTGGGGGCGGGTCAGAACGTTACACCAACAAACAATAAAAAAACATGATAGGAGTGCAAAGCATTGCAAAGGTAAACAAATCATTTAAAAAATATATACCATTAAAACTCAAGTATATAGAAAAATACACTGGTTATTTCGGTAAAGTCACGTAGAAAAAAATAATGGATCACGACTTTCGATCGCCACACAAGCGATCGTCCACGTGACTTTACCGAAAGAACCAAAGAGTATGGATTCCTGCTGTCACGAAAGCTTCAAGTCAAGATTATAAATATGTAGATTTTTTACCAGTTAAAGCCCACTGAGGTTATCACTTATTTTTAAGAAGCGACCTGGCCACAAATGATAGCTAAAAAAAAAGTGGCTTTTATGTGCGGAAATGTCTATCACACTCCATAGGCGATAACCCACTGCTCATCTCAAAAATGGGACGCGGGGAGCGAGGCCCTCGCTCGGCTTATTCCTAAGCCCGGCACCTGGGGCTTCCCTTTCTGCTCGAGGGGCACCCGGCGCAGTTGCATCGCCTGCGCACTCGATCGCTATCTCAAGAATGGGACGCGGGGAGCGAGGCTCGCGCTTTTACAACTCGAGTGTACTTCGCAAAGGAGACAGAGAGGGCTTTTGCTTGAAGTGTGCAGGGAGCGGTCCGTCCTAATCAGCGACAGCCAACTGAGCTTACTTGACCTTTTCTCTCCGTCTCTCTCTCTCTCGCTCTATCCCCGTAGAGTAGAGTGTGTGTGTGTTTCTCTGTGTGTGTAAGTGCAAGTGACAGTGCGTGCGTGCGTGTCGTGCCTTTTGTGTAAGTGCGGTAGCGCAGTGGCGAGCGCCCTGTGACTCGGGCTCGATTCCCGCTCACGGCCGACACACGGTGACGATTATTCTGAACCGGTCTTGGACCTCCCCTAGGTCGGCTCAGCCTCAAGTGAGTACCTGATGCGGTGTGTAAATATCACCACTGGGGGAGATAAATGCGGTCGGGCGTGGTGCTGGCCACCCACCCCCTCGTGTACCGTGCCGGCCTTCGTAGGTGCTCGCTAACAGCACACCGGGTGACTTTGTGTAATTTCACGTGATTGCGTGTGGTGAGCGTGTAAGGTGAGGTGTTTGCGAAGAGCAGTGGCGCAGTGGTGAGCGCACTGCGCTACGACCCTGGCCTCCTGGGTTCGATTCCCGACCACGGCTGGCGTCAGTGACGAGTTATATTACGTGAACCGGTCCCCGTGACCAACCCGCACGGACACACTGCATCGCTACTGGCATCACTCACGACCCTTTGTCGATCCGCTGGTGAATTAAAGGCCTCCCAAAACCGCGTGGGTCAAGAGGGTTGTTTGACCATACTTCACCATGCTGGTCAGTGTGGGTTGGTGGAACGCGGATCACAGGGCCGCTTCAGATTGGTGTAAGACTCCGGCCGCTGTTAGAATCGCAACGCTAACCATTGCGCCACCACTCACCCCGCACGACTGACACCAGTGGGCGAGTGATATGCTTCCTGGACGTGTCCTGTGCCTCCTCTACGTCGACTCAGTCTGATGCTGTGCATGTGAATCGTCAGCACTGGGAAGACAAAGGCGGCCGGAAGGGCCACTTCTCATGGGCCACGCCGGCCCATGAGAGATACTCGCTCGCAGCACTTGCCCCGTAGCCTCCATAGCGTACAGGGGGTATCTTTGTCTTTGTATGTACTGTGTGTGTGCGCGTGATTCACGGACCAGACCGGACCACCTGCTTGTGTGCCGCGCCGACTCATCATAAGGAGCTCACTACCCCAGCACTTGCCCCAACAGTCTACGTAGCCTACACGGGGTATCTTTGTCTTTGTTTGCATGTGTGTGTGTATTGTGGGGAGCGGTAGTTGTAGGGGTTAGCGCACTGCGCTACAGAGCCTGGCGACCAGGTTCGATCCCCGCTCGCGGCCAACACCAGTGACGATTTTCTGAACCGGGCCTCCCCTAGGTAGATTCAGCCTCAAAATTGAGTACCCGGTGCGGCGCTGGCCACCCACATTCGTGTGCCCTGCCCGTCCTCGTAGTCACTCGCTAACAGCGCTTGCTCCTATAGCCTACGCAGGCTATACGGGCAGGGGGGGGGGGGAATCTTTGTTTTTTTTGTTGCATGTATGTGGAGACAAAAGGGTGTTCGTGCAGGGCGGTTGGAGGAGAAACAACACGTAGATCATCTTCTTGGTTCTTTCGGTAAAGTCACGTAGAAGGGAAGTAATAAAATAATAAAAATAAAACATAATAAAATGAAATAATGTTTTATTTTTATTATTTCATTACTTCCCTTCTACGTGACTTTACCGAAAGAACCAAGAAGATGAATCCCTGCAGTCACGAAAGCTTTAAATCGAAACACGGAGATCCTTCACGAGAGTGGCCCTTCAACTTGGCTCGCTCTGCCCCGCAAGCCCCCAAGCGCCCCGGAACGATGCGCGAGCGAGCGACTGCGGCCACTGCGTTGGACTGCTGACTAGACATGAGTTGCACTTTGACGCCGAGAGCCATCGTCGCGATGTTTGCCGTTGGCAGGGCTGGGAAGCCACGTGCTGTTGGCGGGGTGGTGGAGTGGGAGGGTTATCACCGATGGAGTGGCGGCCAAACTAGAGGTCGCAAACGGGTTTTGATTCCTTAACCGTAACCGTACCCGGCCGCACCAGGGTCGCAAACGGGTACCCGTACCCGGCCGTACCCGTACCCTACCCGTACCCGGCCGGGTACCTGATTGCGACCTCTGGGATGAAGCCATGTTGCAGGCGCGGGTGGGTTGATTCTAGGAACTTGAATTGTGAGAAGAGACAAGACGTTGAGAAATGAGTGACAAATAGTTACTCACCAGTGACTCACGGTCTACCCGTACCCGTACCCGGCCGCACCAGGGTCGCAAATGGGTACCCGTACCTGTACCCGGCCGGGTACGGGTAGCCGGGTATCGGGTAGGGTACGGGTATCGGGTACCCGGTTGCGACCTCTGGGCCAAATTAGAGACAAAGCGGCAGAGAAGACGTTCAACGTTCCCGAGAGACGGAGCCATGAATTCGATTCAAATTTCGTGTGTCGTGTGCGTGTGTTGATGTGGGGAGCGGTAGCCTAGCGGTTAGCGCGCTGCGCTACGAACCTGGTCGACCCCAGTTCAATTCCCGCTCACGGCCAACACCGGTGACAATTATCTGAACCGCTCCTGAGCCTCCTCTAGGTCTACTCAGCCTCAAATGAGTACTTGGTGCCACGAGGTAGACAAAGGCGGTCGGGCGTGGTGTTGGCCACCTACCCCCTCGTGTGCCGTGCCGCCCTTCATAGGTGCTCGCTAGCAGCACTTGCCCCAACAGTCTGTGACAGGCTATGCGGGGGATCTTTGTCTTTGCGTTTCGTGTGCTGGGTGCTGTGCGAGTGGAGTGATCACACGCCCGCTCGCCCGTAAAGACGCCTACGGATTTTAGGGCGGGGCATTTGTTCATCCAGCAGTGGATATGAATCATGGCTGGCCACGATGTCGATCGAAATTCTGCGCTAATTTCTGCGCATCATACCGGGAGTGCCGAGTTGTGCGTCCTCCTCCACCTCCTCATCATCACATTGTCTCGGATTTTATACAGCTTCTTACAAGAATTGTAAACGGTACATTGGTTGATAATAGATTTTTCCCCTTTTGTCTGGCAACAAAACAGGTCAGAATGCCTAGTCGCGTACGCATTTTGGCGTCCTCTGGTCTAACACCGTTTGAGACGAGGCTCAAAAGAAAGCTGTCTCTGGCGTGGACCAATCAGTTTCAAAGACAATACCATATATTATAATAGTATGTTTTTTGTTTGCATTCTGACCACACGCATTGTGGTTAATGCAGACATGATTCCTTGTAAAAGGTTTTCAGTTTGGAGTTTTAACATCTTAACACCAGTTTTGTTGCCAGAAAAGAGGGGAAAAACCTATTATCATAATTTGGTACTGGCACAGGAGATCCCATGATGAGGTACATTGGTTATTGGCTGACCGCGACAAGGGGATGGGAGTTTGAGTGTTCGGGACGGGGGAAAGGATGGCAAGGAAGGGTGATGGTGGTGATGATGATGATCGGGAAAGGGATTGCTGGCGAGGTTCGGCAGGGGAAGGGCGAGGGGTGGTTAAGGTTTTACGGATGCGGGTAGGAATCTTCACTACCTCTTATTTCCCCCTCCCCCCAACCGTTTCGGGCAACGAGCCTGCTTTATGCACGAATCAAAGCGCAGCTGTATAGCTCAGCGGGATCCCCTGATGGCAACCGCCCCTACAGAAGACGATCACTCGCACTGATGCCGCGCGCGCGTGTGCGTTGTATGACGGTGCACGTCATGTAACTGTCACGTGTGTCCATATCGCACTGCGAGACGACTCCATGTGTCTTCTTGGTTCTTTCGGTAAAGTCACGTAGAAGTGAAATAATAAAATAATAAAAATAAAACATAATAAAATAATTCTCACGACGTTTCGGCCACAACGCAAGCAGCCGTCCTCAGGTGAAGACCAGGTCTGTCGGGGAGACAGCGTCTGAATGAAACAACACCACGCTTGGAGCGTATATTTAAGCTGGGTTAGAAGGGGGGGAAGGGCGCCTTGACAAAATAATTTGCATATCAAGAGGAATTGAGCATATTTATGGGAAATGCAGGTATGTGATTAGTACTATTTGTGAAATGCATAGGAGGTGGGCGGGGTAGTTTCAAAGTCATATTATGCCCGTGCATTATGCAGGATTAGCAGCATCAAAGGGAGGGGATTGGGGTAGCATTAATAAAGGGAAGGAATGTAATAGTATGTAGCTGCAGTAACTAAACAACCACGTAAAAAATTACAGTATACTAAATATACTCTTCAATAAGCTCAGCTACTAACGGTGTCGTGCATTTTGTTTGCGAACGGCACAGAGAGGGCATCCCACTGAGTGCACAATCGCTGCGAGGTTGCCTGGGAATGGTGGGGGGTGGGGGTATGACAATAGATTATTGACTCCATCTGTGCGGAGCGATGGGGTTGTGTTATTCCTTCGTACGTGCGGGGTGATTTTACTTTCACGCTACGGGTTCCTACCACAAGCGAAGCAAACTTCGCTTATTTGGAGTTTGCGGTATTTCTCTCCCCGCGGTCGCGTGGATTTTTCTCCGGGTCCTCCGTTTCCCCCCCCCATCCACATTTAGAATCAACATCGCTCGCTCAGAGTATTTGACTGCTTTAAATGTCCACGTGATGATGATAGGCCACTTCGTTGGGCTATCGTTTGTGGCCAAAGCTACACAGCTCAGCGGGTTTTGCCTGGAAAAAATAATTTTTTTTAACACGTAGCAGGCTTTCGTGACCAATATCATCCATAACAGAGTTTTTTTTGGGGGTTAGATCGCATAAATATATAAATGTGTCGTTTAAACCCGCCACCAGCCGATACAGCCAACTAGCAAGGGTTGTCACGTAAACAAAACATGCCAATTCGTCACTAGTACAGCACTAGTGTGTAGTATAGTGTATAGTGTAGTGTATAGTGTAGTACAGGACACCGGTTGTGGCTTGGCTCTCCAATGTTGTGGCTTGGCTCTCCAACACACCGGTGTGCTGTACTGGTGACGAATTGGCCACGTTCTGTTTACGAGTTGGCTGTGTCGGGTGTTGGCGGGTTTTAACGACACATTTATATTTTACGCGATCTAAACCAAAAAACATCTTCTTGGTTCTTTCGGAAAAGTCACGTAGAAGGAAAATAATAAAATAATAAAAATAAAACATAATAAAATAATTCTCACGACGTTTCGGCCACAACGCAAGCAGCCGTCTTCAGGTGGAGAACAGACTCTGTCTCCTTGACAGCCCTGTTCTCCACCTGAAGACGGCTGCTTGCGTTGTGGCCGAAACGTCGTGAGAATTATTTTATTATGTTTTATTTTTATTATTTTATTATTTTCCTTCTACGTGACTTTACCGAAAGAACCAAGAAGATGAATCCCTGCAGTCACGAAAGCTTTAAATCGAAACAAAAAACATCTATTATGGAAAAATATTTTTTAAATAAATAAATGCTCACGACCGGATTTGAGCAAACATCCCAACGCAGGACGCTCCTTAAAACGAGCCTTCGGACTCAAGGTTTGTGCGAAGAATCCCCCCACCACAGCTCAAGAGCATCGCGGGACAGACGCACGGCTGCTTCTGACTATCCCTCGTCTGCCGTGCGTCCCAAAGGAGACGCGTTACCTCGCAAACAAAATAAACCACCTCCAAGAGACAAAGACCGAGTGGGGCAAGTGCTGTTAGCGAGCACCTATTAAGGACGGCACGGCGCACAATGTGGGGGTGGAGTGGCAAGCGCCACGTGGCGAAGAGAGTGCTCGGTGTGTGTTGAACTTCTTTCGCACCGTACGGAGCCCACCGTGCTCATCAGAGGTGCCGGGTGAAGGACAACAAACTGAACCATGTGTGGAAGCTTGTTTTATGTGTAGGCATCCACGTGCGTGCCACGTGGCAACGCGAGTTACCTGCTGCAGCGTACACAACATCAGCACTGGGGGAGACAAAGGCGGCCGGGACGAGGTGCTGGTCACATCGCCCCATGTTGTGTGCCGTGTCGGCCTTCATGGGTGCTACTCGCAAACAGCACTCGCAAACGGCCCAATAGTGTATGAAGATGTTATTGGGTGATGCTGCGTTGGATGGCTACCTGCACAAAACACATAAAAAAACTCAGAACATTCGCCATTAACACTGTGCGCCTTTATAAAATACATAATAGGCGACGTTTCGGGCAATGGGCCTTCTTCATAGCAGATAAAGTGTATAAGTCCGCACAGGAGATCGCTCCACGTGGCATCGCGTCAAATAAAATGAAGCTCCTCTGTATTATTTTAAAGCATCGCCAACTGTGGCGCGTGTTGAGCAATCATCAGGCGCTGCGCGCGGCGTGCAACGAATTTTCAAAATGAAATTCGAGTGTGGAAGATGTGTAAACGTGGGAAGGCGTATCGGGGGTGGATGGGCTATGAAGACTAGGAGCGGGGTGATTCCCTGCCTTGTACGACATAAACACAAAATCGTGATTCTGCGTTTTCAGTGCTGTACAAGCAAAAATCATTGCGACTTATTGGGCAACGGTCATTATTCTCGCACTCTTGTTATCATTCAGGCCCATTGCTTGAAACGTCGCCCTTACACACGTGCAGCTGTTTCTTCGATGGCATTGTTGTTCATGGATCTGTTAAGGCTTAACACGACCTCGTGGTCGTGAATTATGCTCGAGAAGCTGTATAATAGCACTGGACCTACGGCATAAATAGGGGGGGTCATGATTTCGGAGGGGACGGGAGAGCACACGTGCTCTTGAAGAGGAGCCCACATCTGTTCCCCGTTACAGACGAAGGGGAGTGGGTGGGATTACGTCTCATCCCCCCTCCCCCGCGCCGCCCGCGTGCAGGGTGGCCCCCGTAACCCTAAGCGCCCGCAAAGGGATCACTGGGGACACCCTGGGGGCCGAAACAACCGGAGGTCTCACACTCCCCGAGCCGGCAACAAAAAAAAACCTCCTCCAGTTGCACTCACTCCACCACCCGGGCAGTTCGAGCCCCAATCAGCTATCGCTTTGCTCTGAGACCGGCGGTGATTCTTCTTAACCTGGAGGTGCACGCAATCCCCGAGGGGTGCGAGATGCCCTTTCTGGGAGTGAGAGACACGGCCAGATTTTTATTTTATTTTAGAAGGTAAATTTTGGAAAACACACGATTTAAGCGCGGGTGCGTAAGGACAACTACTTTGTTTCGTCAAACCCTGAGTGTGCATTAACTCTGTGCATTGTTTGAACGGTTGAGAAGCAAAGGGTTGTAGGCTGCGGTCAAACGTTCAGAACCACTGCTCCAAGAGCAGATCTCTCCCTGGGCGTCGGTGACATGCGCATCTCTTAGCCACTCAAGATGCTCTCAGCACCATCCATCCATCCCCAGCGTTTCTTCCCATCCTACGCCGCCCATTTCACCACTGGCGACACCGCCAGTACCAACAACAGCAGCTACAACAAAAAGCATAACAAGATAAAGATCCCCCATCCCCCCGTATAGCCTCTAACAAACTGTTGGGGCAAGTGCTGTGAGCGAGCAACACCCGTGAAGGGCAACGCGGCACATGCGGCAGTGGGTGGCCAGCACCACGCTCGGCCGCACCTTACGACGGCCATACCACCGCCAACAGCAGCAGCTATTCCAGCCACACCACCACCAACAGCAGCAGATATTCCAGCCACACCACCAACAGCAGCAGCTATTCCAGCCACACCACCACCAATAGCAGCAGCTATTCCAGCCACACCACCAACAGCAACAGCTATTTCAGCCACACCACCACCAACAGCAGCAGCTATTCCAGCCACACCACCACCAATAGCAGCAGCTATTCCAGCCACACCACCAACAGCAGCAGCTATTCCAGCCACACCACCACCAACAGCAACAGCTATTCCAGCCACACCACCACCAACAGCAGCAGCTATTCCAGCCACACCACCACCAACAGCAACAGCTATTCCAGCCACACCACCACCAACAGCAGCAGCTATTCCAGCCACACCACCAACAGCAGCAGCTAATTCAGCCACACCACCAATAGCAGCAGCTATTCCAGCCACACCACCACCAACAGCAGCAGCTATTCCAGCCACACCACCACCAACAGCAGCAGCTATTGCAGCCACACCACCACCAACAGCAGCAGCTATTCCAGCCACACCACCACCAACAGCAGCAGATATTCCAGCCACACCACCACCAATAGCAGCAGCTATTTCAGCCACACCACCACCAATAGCAGCAGCTATTCCAGCCACACCACCACCAATAGCAGCACTTATTCAGCCACACCACCACCAACAGCAGCAGCTATTATCCAGCCACACCACCACCAACAGCAGCAGCTAATCCAGCCACACCACCACCAACAGCAGCAGCTATTATTCAGCCACACCACCACCAACAGCAGCAGCTAATTCAGCCACCCCACCACCAATAGCAGCAGCTATTCCAGCCACACCACCACCAACAGCAGCAGCTAATCCAGCCACCCCACCACCAATAGCAGCAGCTAATTCAGCCACACCACCACCAACAGCAGCAGCTATTCCAGCCACACCACCACCAACAGCAGCAGCTAATCCAGCCACCCCACCACCAATAGCAGCAGCTAATTCAGCCACACCACTGCTAACAGCAGCAGCTATTCCAGCCACACCACCACCAACAGCAGCAGCTATTCCAGCCACACCACTGCCAACAGCAGCAGCTAATCCAGCCACACCACCACCAACAGCAGCAGCTAATTCAGCCACACCACCGCCAACAGCAGCAGCTACTCCAGCCACACCACCGCCAACAGTTCCTCCACTCGCAACAGCATCACTACCAACAACAACAACAACGCCTACACTACCCACACCACCACCAACAACAACAACAGCAGCCACCGACACGCGCAACCACTCACGAAAGCACCTAAATGCATCAAAGCGAGGAGGGCTCTCTTTGGCTGCTGAGCACGTGTGTTAACTCATCAGCCAAAACAAACGTCACTTGAGCCGTGAAAACACTGCAAGAGAGAGAGAGAAGTTAAAGGCCGCGGAATTCCACCCCGTCACCTTACGTTGCTGTCTGTTACTGAATGTGGCTGTAAGCATCGGCATCGTCGCCGATAATTACGACGAAGACGATAATGACCTTCTGATTCAGAATAATAAATGGAAGTTTTTTTCTTCATCTACCGCCCTTTGCGCCGGGGTATCCCAGCCCGCTTTTACATTAACATCTCACCATCTCAACACATTTCAAAAGGGGCACCCCCAGTGTCAGCTGCCAGCGCCTGGCCTACAAACCGGCCAATCGTCTGCCAGTCCGCGAGGCAGTGATTTCTGCTACGCACAGCGCGGTCCAGATGTCTGAATGTCTATTTTTTAAGTAAGGTTTTATTATTTCAGCAACGTTTAAGCAAGGCCTAGCAGAGAATGGCTTGAGGACTTAAGAAGGTGATTGGTGCCAGAAAGATGTGGCGCACTACTTGGGCATCTTGGCACTACGAGACAGAGGAAAATGGAAACAAATGAGATGTGCAGTGGGCACCGACTGGATATCTGCCCCATGGATCATGGTGATGATGACGAAGGTTTATTTGGAAGAGCAAGTGAATATGCAAAGAAAACAAATGTTCGGGGTGATTTAATTGGAGGTCACAATATATATAGGGCAACCTTGTTTCATCCCAATGTAGTTCATTTGCAGGTAATTTTAGAATGTGGCGAATTCATCACTATCGTCTTAATACTGTATATCATATTATATCAACAGCTGGAAATTATGAAAGCGAAATGTTTCGGGGAACGTAATTGAATGTGGAACACACGAAGAGATGCATTTTTTTAATGAAATGTTGAATAATCTTAATTATGTGTGATGTATTACTCAGTCTGTATTGTGCGTACACACCGCTATCGGTATCGTCATCAACGTTATAACGTGGAAATCATTAAATTACATGTTTTTTGGAAAAGTTAATACAATACAATGTTGAATCTGCGCGTGTGTATGACATGTCAAATATTTAATTCTCTTCAATATTCAGACTTAACCGCGTTGGACATATTTTTCTCAATTGAATCATCATAATCATTATCATCATCAATAACGCCATCAATATCATCATCATCATCATCGTTATCGATGAAAGCATATGTTTGGAAGGAACTTAAAAAAGGTGAATACATTATTGTTAATTGAGTTTTTTTAAACGGCTGTGACAGCATTCAGCAAGGACAAAGCCCACTTACAATTGAGCCATATTTTAGTTTAATGTCTAACAATTAATAATATATATTCTTGGTTCTTTCGGTAACGTCACGTAGAAGGGAAATAATAAAATAATGTAAATAGAAAACAATAAAAATTATCACGACGTTTCGACTGCAACACAAGCAATCATCATCAGGTGTGAAATCCACAGCAATACATTTTTTCTCAATTTTTTTAAAATTTTCTTGCTGTGGATTTCACACCTGATGATGATTGCTTGTGTTGCAGTCGAAACGTCGTGAGAATTTTTATTGTTTTATATTTATATTATTTTATCATTTCCCTTCTACGTGACTTACCGAAAGAACCAAGAATATGAATCTCTGCAGTCACGAAAGCTTTAAAAATATATATATAATTAAGGTTTATATATATATGCATGTATATATTCTTAGTTGCGTATACATTTAAAATGTTGTCTATACAATCCGATGCGCTATCTGCACGGTGGAATTTCTCTAGTGGGGTTCATATCACAACACACCGACACACATATACACACACGTACAAAGACAAAGATCCCCCGTATAGCCTTGACGGGCTTTTTTGGGGCAAGTGCTGTTAGCGAGCACCGCCAAAGGCCGCCACAGCACACGAGGGGGTTCGCAGCACCACGCGCGGCCGCCTTTGTCTCCCAAGTGGTGATGTTTACACATCACACCAGGTACTCATTTGATGCTGAGTCGACCTAGGGGAGGCCCAGAACCGGTATAGATAATCGTTACCGGTGTGACACACACACATGCGGACACGCACGGACGCACACGTGCGTAGATGCACCACAAGTGCTGAAATTAAGGACTCGGTTATTACACAACACAGCGCTGATGCACAAACCGCCGTGCGGGTTGATCGTGTGGTCAAAATTCCCTCTCGTAGTGAAACCATAACAGCAGTGATGTGGCTTACGTGAGCGGCCGTTGCTAAATCCAAATGTCTGACTGATGTCGACCACGTGACAGGCCCTGCCAAGGTGAGCGCGCACCCATCTCGACCATCGCCCAGGGATATCGATCGTTTACAACCGCGTTGTGTCATTCCACTGCTGGATGAGGGCCTCCTCTCGCCCTGAGTCTCGGTATAAGAACTCCTGCTCTGTGTAATCTATGTGCTTCGACTGTCTACGTGAGCCTGCGGGTCTCTATGTGAGTCTGCTGGTCTCTATGTGAGTCTGCTGGTCTCTATGTGAGTCTGCTGGTCTCTATGTGAGTCTGCTGGTCTCTATGTGAGTCTGCGGGTCTCTATGTGAGCCTATACTATGGCTCTGCGTAAGTCTATGGATGTCTTGAGTTTGTTTTCTTTTGTACGAACCCTCAACACATTCGTCATACCTACGTGACTTTACCGACAGAACCAAAGCGTTTGTGTTGAGATGTTAAAACACCAAACTGAAAGCTTTTTGCAAGGAATCATGGGACCTCTCTTGCCAGAATCATAATGGCAAGAGAGGTCCCATGATGTAGCTGCTCGCCCCGGGCTCTCAATATCCTGTTAGTGGCATTGTCCTTGTGCTGTTCGCCTTTTGGCGTCCTCTGGTCTAACACCGTTTGAGACTAGGCTCCAATGAAAGCTGTCTCTGGCGTTGAGCAATCAGTTTAAAAAACAAAGCATCACATACTAGCAGAGGATGTCTACTGTTTGTTTGCGTGCTCACCACAAGTCTATGTGGTTAACGCAGACACGATTCCCTGCAAAAGGTTTCAGTTTGGTGTTTTAACATCTCAACACAACTGTTTTATTGCCAGAAACGGTGAAACCTATGCTTAGATTTTGAAACTGGCAAGGTAGGTCCCATGATGTTTGTACAACAGCGCGCAAGATTTGTATTAATCGTCGAAGTACTGTTGTTGCTGCTGCTGCTGCTGAATGACTTCGGCTGGAGTGGGTGGGATGCTGCGAGGGAGTGTTTTAAAGGCAGCTCACGTTGAGAAGTGCAATCTCTGCGCAATCAAAATTCGCGTGTGTGTAACCAGCGCTTTGATTTTAGTTATTTGGCGGAACCAGTCCGCAACGCTGTTCCGAAAATTATGTTGTCGTGCCACACGAAGCTCGCATTATTTTATTCTGACATACAGCGCTGTAATCAACACGTTGGTAGGATTGCAGTTATGATAGGGGTGCAATAATACAGAACTATTTATGGATATCACAATCAGGATCTGTCTTTAAACTGGAGGAATCCGATAAGCTGTAAAGCTCTTTTTCACAGACATCCAGGATGAGTTGTATTTTATCCGGAGTGCCTTACGCCGATATTTATACTCCAAGCCAGCCCTTGCAGCATTCCGGAAAATATTGAGTGAGAAATTCATCTCTGTGTGCTATACTCCAAGCCAGCCCTTGCAGTATATCTTACAAAATATTGAGTGAGAATTGAATCTCTGTGTGCTATACTCCAAGCCAGCCCTTGCAGCTTTCCGTAAAAAAAAAATTTGAGTGAGAATTGAAGCTCCGCACGTGAGCAACGCAGTGTACAAATGAGGATAAACCATCTCGCCAGCGGGGCTAAATAAGCGAACCGGGCCCGCTCGCTTATAGAAGTGTCGGCGGTGGCGGTGGGAAGGTGGCTACATTAGTCTGGCGTGATGAGCACGGAGGCATAGAAGCGTGGAGGCGTGGGAAACGGCGAAGCGTTGAGTCTTGTTTCCTCGGGTCGCCGAACATAATACAGCTCAAACAAACAAACAGACCCACACACACACACACGCGCGCGCGTCCCCGCGCGCACACACGCACGCGCAGAGTAAGCAGCAGGTGTGTTCATACTGACATACACACACGTCGACACACACAACACACGGACATGCCACGTGAGCGCGCGCGCGCGCGCTCGCACAGCACACACACACACAGAGACCGGGTGTGTTCACAGAGACACAAAGGCAAAGATATCCCGTATAGCTTCAGCAGACTGTTGGAGCAAGTGCTGGTAGCGGACACCTATGGAGGCTAAGGACGGCACACGTAGGGTGGGGTGGCCAGCACCACACCCGGCCGCCTTTGTCTCCCCAGTGGCGATGTGTACACATCACACCAGAGAGTCATTTGAGGCTGAGTCGTGATGCTACTGTAGCGGAACCGGCTTCTACAAGTTGAGTTGAGTTGTATTTCCGCAGGAGGAGCATCCCAGCGAGCTAATTGCGGGATTCCTGCGTTAGCAGCAGATGTTACATCAAGCAAAACAGAGATTCAAACAAGGTTACTTACTACTCCGACTTGTGAAGTTACGTAACACAAACAATCCAGGCGCATTCTTTTTTTTTTTAAGATGTACACGCGAACGATACAAATCAGTGAGCAAACACGGCATGTGACACGTGTAACACAAAACGCACGTGTTTTTTTGTTGTCTTATACATAGAGCGTTGCATGCTAGTCGCGCAAAAAAAGACGGAAACATTCATGGTGAAAAGATAGCATCTTTAGAAGCAATGTAGCGAATTGCATCTCGTCAAAAGAACAATGCCATTCATCAACGCACAATCTATCCGTCAATTGCCGCGATTGCAGCCGTTGCAGGAATTTAAATTCCAAGATTGATCTTCTGACTCATCGGCGGTCACGACTGAAGGCCACGCGCAAGTCGCAATCCTCCTCCACAAACGAGGGGGCAGCCACCACAGACGCGTTTCCACCGGAACGAGATGGGCATCTCGAGCGGTGTTCTTCATTTCAAGGCCACGCGGAAGACCGCTGGTGGCCCTCTGAGCGGCCTTTAGTGCGGCCCCTGAAGTGCACACCCCCCCCCCGCCCATCATCATCATCATCGTGCCGCTGTCAAACCTCACAAAGTTTCTCAAATGTGTGGCGGCCATCACAGTGGCGATGTCTTATCGACGAAAGTGGCCCCCGACTCCTCTGAAAATTAGAGAAGAACGCTGCTCTGTTCTGTTGTTGTTGTTGTTGTGATGCCTATGTGAATGTTGGCACGGACAAACCCTACCCCGCGGCTTTTCCGAACGGCGAATTAAATGCTCGTTAAGAGCACCACGCGCGCTTTTAAAGCGCTAACAGAGCCCACGCGTAGGCGCGGTTGTTCTTCCCTTTCTCGCTTAAAATAACCACGTGACACTTCGTGCCCTTCGTGTGGTGCGGCCGCTGGTGTCGACGCAGATCATCGACTACAATTTCACGTGCAAAGTGCAGCAGACAGCCGCGTCAGGAGCAGCGGAGTGGGTATTGCTGCGATGTCTCCTTCGTATTATTATTTTTTTGGAATCGAGCATTGCGTCGTGATACGTTGCGCGGTCGACTCTGGATGACCACAGTCACAAACTGGAGAGTTTTTAAAAAAATGCATTTGCGCATCAGGTGGCCGCATCAGCTGCCATGGTTTGTGCTGTGCGATGCGGTTTAGGGGCGGACCGTGAGATTCGTTGAAGATCAAAGCCAGGCATCGTCCTCACTTGGGTCTTTTGCAACGAGGTGTTCGTTTGGGAGTTCTTTTGAGCTGTTCTGCATAGCCAGAACAGAACGCGGCACCGGCTGCGGTGGTCGGGAATAATTTCCGGCGACTCGGAAGCGACCAGAAGAATCCTTTCGAGAGAAGCGCACAGGGGGAAGACGGCTAATTATTGGGGGAGACGGGAGAGACGCGTGGAGGGATAACCAAATGCTTCCACAGGTAAACCTATCCACGGCCCCGCTGAGGATTGAATAATGAGCACGTGTTGGTCATTAGGCCTGGGTAGGAGCGCGTTACGGTCGTGGAATAAGCTCCCTATCCACCCCCTCCCACCTCCTTGTTTGCGCCATGCCCGCGTCTTCTGTGTCGCATGCGCCGCGGAGTACACACGCGGCAAACGGCGCACGGACTGCGAATATCAATCAGTCCATCATCAGCAGCAGCAGCAGCAACAGCAACAGCCAGTCATTCTTCACTGAGTGGCCCGCACAGATTGATTTCAAGGGCCCATTTGCAGTACTGCCCATCTCTCAGCTGCCTTGCACACCAGAGGGTTTGGGGGTTTCACCAAGCTGTGTGATCTCCACAATACTGGATGGCATCTCCAAAGCTGTGACAACCTATTCACATTTCCAAAATCTTCTCAATTCTATTACACAGTGAGTTGTTACACACTGGATGTGCCTGATGATTGGTAAACATGAAAACCTGCACCGTGAATGTTAGGACGCCAGGACTGTAGTTTGGGGAACAACCTCGTGTTGGATTAGAGGGCAATGCGCATCGCCATATTACACACTGAGATTCATTACTCACCGAATATTAAAATACATTTCGGGTGGCCGGTAGACTCGACTAGGTGGCACGTGATCAGTAGGAGCCACCGCCGCAGCGAGCTAAGCCATACTGGACGTGGTGTGCCGGGCATGGAAATATTCCCCCCAATCGCTGGTAGAGGGGGGGGGGTGGCACGTGCCCCCCCAATGATCCGATCGAAATCCCTAATTTCGATCGGATCATCGGGGTTTATTAGTAATAAATCGGCATTTTGCGACCCCCACTGCCACTGTGTAGCATATTATTACGTGCCAGGAACTCTATGAGATGATAGGACAATAGTCTGTGTCCATAATTGGCAATAAGTAACGGCAAAGCGGTTATAAGTGACTCACAGAATTGTGCGCAGTTGTGTAGACAGTACACGACTTCCCTGAAGGCATTCACCTTCAGCGAGCGCGATGCCGATCACACAACGCGGTTCAAATTCGACCCTCGATCGATGGCTGCGCCATCGCCGCACGCGCGTCGAATAAAAAGCAAGGGACAAGTCCTTACTTACCAACAACTCCTCTATCATTTTTCATTGCTGGAGGGGTTTCCCCCCCCTACCTGAAAATCCTGGCTCCGCCATTGCACGTGACCAGTCGTAGTCACGGCCGTAGCGACGGGTGTCAAACTGGACGTGGTGTGCCGGGTGCATGAATTATCTTCCCGGGTTTGCTGACCCACACGCACGCGGCGAGAGAGAGAGAGAGACCCCAGCTGAACTGAGGCCGTCGCCGAGAGATGACGGCTGATGGGCAGGCACGCATGAGTCAAGAGGACTTGTTTCGTCGCAGCAAAAAAAAACCCCAAGTCAATGCCCGAGGATTAACAACGGTTGCGACTGAACACGACGTGATGCCCGAAGCTAAAGCACGAAGCGACGATGACACAGCCGAGGAGAGAGGGCATAGAGAGGTCAGTTCCCGAGTCGGATTCCTACCGTCGAACGCACAGAGATGACGGCGTTGGAAAGTTATTTTCAAGGGGGTCAACGGTGCAAGAGATCGTCAGCGATTGGATGTAAGTCATCTCTCCGGGCCTGAAGTTCTCAACCACGCGTTAAACGCGAAGGCTTCTCCTTGGGTTATAGATCGCGTAAATATAATGTGTGTCCATAATACGAGTTAAACTGGCGAACCTCTACGGGGAGGATACTTTTCTTCATAATATAAATGTGCCGTTAAAATCGTCAACCACCCCGACACAGCCAAAACAAAACTACCGATCAGTTGAAGCGGTAACCGATTGGGTTTAGCGACACATTTATATTTACGCGATCTAACCCAAGAACACTTTATTATGGATCGGGATGTTTGTCTCAAGAGAGATGTTAACCAGTGCCAGTTGGCAAAGGTGACCGATACGCGGGGGAGCATAGAAGGATAGTACAACGATGGATCTTTGCTGCGCTGGAAACGTGTCGCTCGCCAAATAGCCCTGCAGCAGTGCGGTGGTGGCCCATCCAGGCGCCATCCAAGCTGAAACCTGCTTAGCTTGTGAGATATGACGAGACCGGGTGCATTTAGGGTTATTTGGTTTCGCCCAAAGAAAAAAAATCATAATAAAGACTTGTGAGTTAGATCGCGTAAGCCTACGTGTTAAACCAAAAAATATCTATCTATATAAACGAGTACTCGGAGAAGACCCCACGCATGCAGGAGGTCAACATTGAAAGGCCCGCACAAACGAGTGCGAGGACCCACTTGCTGGCCTGTTATCCATGGCCAACTTCGCAGCCCAGCCTCTTAATGGGAGTTTCACAAATCTCTACGTGATCCACCAACCCTGGCCTCCAAAGCGCTGGATTACGGCCGTGTGCATTCTCTCTCGATGAGCCGTGTCCTTTCTTTAAAATGCGTTATCCATCATGGCCTTCCTTCCATTTGGCTCTGTCCATGTTTACGTATGGGACTCTTATTTTGCCAGTGATAGGTGTCTATTTGGTGTTTGAACATCTTTACACCTTCTATTAGGGATTTTCACACCTGTACGGTTGCCATAAAGGGTTAAGCCTATTCTCTTTCCCCCCCCCCCCCCATCATCTTCTGTCCGTGCTATTATTGAAGAAATGCACGTGCATTACTTCTGTTAAATCTATAATCTTGCAATTGAAAAAATATGTTTGCTATCATTAATGGTCTGCATTCCTCTGCCATTGTGTATGTGTTCAGTGCACCACCACTCAACGCCATTGTTGTTTTGTGGTTAATATGACGGCTTCCACTTCCAAAGATTACGGGGTTTTGTCAACATTCGTTAAGAGAACAGCCCGTGGAAGCGGACATCACAGAGCTACCTCTGAGATCCCTTCAAATGACATCGAAGTCCACACTACACGGGAGAGCACGTCCCCACCCACTCTGCATGTGAGTTTACCGGTCACCGCGTGACAGTCAAAGCGACATTGTCAGGGCTGGAATTTAGCCAAATGTAGTGCAGGACCAAATTTTAATGTGATGCATGTATGTTGGATTTCTTTCGCGCCGTGCGTAGCCAACCGCGCTAATCGGGGGTGCGGGGAAGGACAACAAACTAAACGCGAAAAGCAGTTCAAAAGAAATTAGTTTTCGACCTCGACTTAAAAGTACACACCTCCAGTGGCTTCCTAATATCGGAAGGAAGAGCGTTCCAGACGGCCCGCAGAAGCGCATCGTGAAGCGCGCGATGGCGGCAATCGTCTCTGTGACGCTGATGCCCTTATTGTGATTTATCAAGACCTTCAAACAGTGCTGCCGGTCGCTGACCGCGTGTGACAGTTGCCGATCTCAGCATGCAGAAACGCTCTCTGGAGGCCAAGGAATAAAAGTTTGGTGGTCTCCAACCCTTCCACGCTGACGTGCCCTTTGATGTTTTGTCTGGGACATTAGTGAACCGACCAATACAACTACGCCTGTGGCAGCTTTTTCCTGCTGACGTCACCTCTGTTTCATCTAAACTATTTTAAAAATAAACTAATTGTTTTTATTTTTACCAGATAGGGCCCACTGAGCTGTATAGCAATTTTTTTCAGAAGCGACCTGGCCACAGGTGTGGCGAGGTGTTAACTTCCTTGCCTGGTATACAGGACATCGTGGTTTCGATTCGGACCCTGACGCCTGTATGTATATTTATTTACGCGATATAACCCCAAAACCCCCCTCTATTATGGATAATATTGGTCGCGAAAGTCTCCCTCTCTCCATGGCCACGTGGCCTTTTCCCTCCGGGTCCTACGGTTTGTCCGTCCACATTTAGAATCAACGTGCGTTCAGAGTTATTCGCCTGCTGTACATTTCCACGTAATACGCCGCTTCGTTGAGCAATCATTTGCGGCCAGGTCGCTTCTGAAAAAAAATAACTTTCTAGCTCAGTGGGCCTTACCTGGTAAAATAAAAATTTAATAAAACAGTTCCTGGTACCATACAATCGCAGATTTTTCACACAGCCTTCACACCATATTCATCCGCCAGCTGTACTAAACATTTTTTTAAACATAAATGTAGTTCATTAGCCGGCTCTGCCTGCCGATTGACGCCATCATCATCATCACCGCGGATTGAACTTTGACTGCCGTTGGCCCTCACCCCCGCCCTCCCAATGCGTGGGCTTTGTTCAGGTGTTGTGCTCTATCGTCCCCACACGCACGCCGAACACTCTTTAATGGAATCGGTCAAAAATTGCTTGGAATGCAGAACCCACCTGAAGATGAGTCTTGAGACTCAGTTTAACACGTAGGCTTTCGCGACCAATATTATTAATAATCAACGTTTTTGGGTTTAGATCGCGTTATTTATAAATGTGTCATAACCCTCCACCACCCGACACGGCCAATCAGTAAAAAAGTGTCACGTTGACAAAAGACAAATAGTTCACTTGCCATTCTGGCGAATTGCCCGATGATGCTGGATGCAATTACCAGCGAAACGTCGTACTCAAAAATTGTAAATGTTGTGGTTTCCCGCTTCAACACACCGGTGGGCTAAAGCAGTAAACTATTTGTCTTGAGACTCAGTGTGCTATAATAATTTTTTGAAAAATATATATTTACACATGCATTTTCAACCAGGTGATACATTTGATCCACAGGGATTGAATGCACAGGACAGTTCCTTCCCCCGCACCTCCGATTAACACGGTTGGCTATGTGCGGTGCGAAAAAAGTTCAACATACATACGTGAATAGTAAAATGCAACGTTGGATGCAAAGATCCCTTGCCAGAAAAAGCCACCGTTTGAACGGCTCCCGATGTAAGTTCGTGGACAGACACCAGGCGCATAGTGATAGGCTTCTGGTTGCTGAACGAATACATTATTATGAGGTTGCACTCATTACACACACAAAGAACATGCCACAAATGAACCACAATACCCTGCTGATCTCGTCACGGAGCATAAACCATCACGCGAACTCCGGTCATCCTCGCAGCAAACAAAATACGGGCACCACATCGGGCGCTTTCAGATGCACTTCTGCGGCCGTCTGGAACGCTCTCCCGTCCGATATTAGGAAGCCACTGGAACTACGCACTTTTAAATCTAGATCGAAAACTCATTTTTTCAGAACTGCATTTTGTGTTTAGTGTGTTGTCCTTCCCACTGCACCTCCGATTATGACGGTTGGCTACGTACGGTGCGAAAGAAGTCCAACATACACACATACATGCAAGGCGGGAGATGATTCCGGTGTGTGGGAGCAAACTCAGCAAGGGCCCCGTCAACGACGCGTAACCTTTGTTTAATGTGTACGATTTTTTGTGATGCTAACCATGAGCAGGAATCAAACTCGGGTGGCTGGGTTCCTATGGTAGTGCCTAGTGCGCTAACCGCTGCTCCACCACTCCGCCCTGGACGTGTACAAGTGTATATTCGTATCAGCATTTAAAATGAATTCATTCCTCCACTCTGTTGGCGTGCAGGGCTGCACAAGCACATTTCATTGATGGAATATCAAATTAATATATTAATATTGAAGTCGATATACCCAATTGTGACTTTTTCAATTAATGCAGCCACTATCGTGAAGCCACATTAAATAGTCTATGAATGTACCGTACCTTTGGGCGGTATAAATAATGAGCGATGATTACACATTCATTTCTTTTAGATTGAAAACTAATTTTCTTTAAATTGAAAAAATAATTTCTTTAGAAATGCTTATTGTGTTTAGTTCATTGCCTTCCTCCGCACCTCGGTCGGCTACGTACGGCAACAATAGAAGTTCAACATACATGCGTCATGATGATAACAAAATATAAAGCACTCGACTTAATATTAGGCGCCAGTAACTATGTTTCTACCCTCTGTACATACCGAGCGTGACACATCAGCAACTGCTCGCTGAAGTTGCTTTCTCTGCAATTCAACCTCCGACCGTGGAATTGGAAGTTTGCATTTACACTCAGAGCGCAACATTTTTCACTGATTCATATTCTTAGGTTTTTTCGGTAAAGTCACGTAGGTAAAAATTTAAAATTAATAAAAGTAAAATAAAAATAAAATAAAAATCACGACGTATTTTTGAATATAAATACTGTGTTCTTGGAATTTCTCTTACTTGATGCAGCTATCGTGCTGTGACGGTTCCACCTGAAGACGGAAGCTTGTGTTGACTCCGAAACGTCGTGATTTTTATTTTATTTTTTATTTTACTTTTATTACATAAATTTTTTTACCTACTTGATTTTACCGAAAAAACCTAAGAATATGAATCCTTGCAGTCACGAAAGCTTCAAATCTAGAATTTTTCACTGACCCGGGAGATACAGAAGATAACGTATTCCCCATTCTCAATGAGCAGGCACCAGATGTCCCTTCCTTGCGAGAGCCCCACAAAATCGTGAGACTCAATACGAGCAGTCAAACCGTGCGTCACATTGAGAATATTTGGCAATCAGCAAGCGAAGAGTGGTTCATCTTCTTGGTTCTTTCAGTAAAGTCACGTAGAAGGGAAGTAATAAAATAATAAAAATAAAACATGATAAAATAAAATAATATAATATTTTGTTATGTTTTATTTTTATTATTTTCATCTTCTTGGTTCTTTCAGTAAAGTCACGTAGAAGGGAAATAATAAAATAATAAAAATAAAACATAATAAAATAAAATAATATATTTTATTATGTTTTATTTTTATTATTTTATTACTTCCCTTCTACGTGACTTTACCGAAAGAACCAAGAAGATGAATCCCTGCAGTCACGAAAGCTTTAAATCGAAATCGAAGAGTGGTTGCGCGGTGGTCAACTGCATGGCACTGTGCACCCCAGCCACCTAAGTTGGAATAGCCAGGCCACGGCTAACACCAGTGGCGAGTGTTTTCTCAATCGGTCCCGGGCCCTGCTCTCCACTTCACCAAACCGCAAGCGCTTTACCGGCGTGGTGAAGTATGGTCAAGCAGCCGCCGCGAGCGACACCACGAAGACGCACCCACGATTAAACGGATCGCCAATCGACAATCACTTTCAATTAACTATAAACTATTAACACGAAACTATTCTTACTTCTTATATTTTACCAGGAAAGGCTCGCTGAGCTACACAGCTCTTTTTCAGAAGCGACCTCGCCACGAATGATAGCTCAACAAAGTGGCTCATCGCGTGGAAATGTATCGCAGCCAAAAACTCTTAACGCGTGATTCTAAACGTTAAGGGGAAAACAGGAGGACCTGGAGAGAAACTGTACATGAGCACGGGGATAGAGTACACGCAAACTCCAAATATACAATCTTAATTTGGAGCTTTCGTGACTGCAGGAATTACTCTTTGGTTCTTTCGGTAAAGTCACGTATAAAGATAAAATAATAAATTAAATAATAGCATACTACTTTTCCCGATGATGCTGGATGCGAGATCGAACCCACGACCTCCTGTACACCAGGCAAGGGAGTTGACATCTAGCCGCAAACTACAAACCATCCCGGGCCCCGTAACATGAACATGCGGTGGGTGCAATGCGGCAAAGTGACAGCTGCGTGGGGAAATATTTAGACAACACTTTATTTTATGTATATATATTATGTTACAACTTTTTTTTTGTTTTCAACTCGAAAACCAACAGAGACACGTGGTGGAAAGACAGAGAGAGGAGAGAGAAAAAAAACTTCACGGAAAACCAAGCTCATCACCCGCCCCCCCCCTCACCCCCTCACCCCCCCTCACCCCCCCTCACCCCCCCTCACCCCCCCTCACACCCCCCCCCCTCACCCCCCCCCCCCTCCACCCCCCCCCCTCACCCCCCTCACCCCCACTCATAAATCCGAGGGCGCAGAACCGATGCGTGAAGCCCGCGCGCACTTCATTTGTCGTACCCCGTACCTGTGAACACCTGTGGCGGACAGGTAAGAAAATCCCCCCGACCCGCCTCTGACCCCCAGCGTTCCGGTAAAGCTCAAATTTTCTCCCCCCCTGCTCCCCCCCCCCCCCAAAGCAAACCCCCCCCACCTCTCGTCCGCCCGTCCCTCGCACCACCACCAAAAAAGACAAAGATCCCCCGTGTAGCCTGGAACAGACTGTTGGGGCAAGTGCTGTTAGCGAGCACCTACGAAGGCCAAAACGGCACACGCCTTTGTCTCCCAGTGGCGATGTTTACACGCCGCATCGGGTACTCATTTGAGGCTGAGTCGACCTAGGAAGGCCCAGGATCGCTTCAGATAATCGTCACTGGGGTGTTGGTGGCCGTGAGCGGGAATCGAACTCGGGTAGCCAGGTTCGTAGCGCAGCGTAGCGCTAACCACTACACCACCCGCTCCCCCCACCATCGCCACAAACCACACCGCCTCCTCCCTGCTCACCCCCCACAACCGAACCGCGCTCCGACACCCATCCCCTTTCTCATCCCCTCCACCGCAATCCGCTTCCCTCTAGGGCCCCCTCTGCCCCCCCCCCCCCCCCGTGCTCTCGCTTAAAGCTCCAGGGCTATCCCCTTTTTGCCTTTAGCGATAATCCCCGCAGCGATAACAGACACGGCACATGCACACCGCTAACGAACGCAGAGCAGGGGCAAGCCTTGCTCCATCACCCCCCAAACACCACCACCACCCCACCCACACCACGTACCGCGTGGCCAAGGTATACTCGGTTCGTGTTGTTGTAATCATCGCAAGCTATCGCGTGCTATGTGTGCGTGTGTGTGTGTAGACATCGCCACTACTAGGGAGACAAAGGCGGCCGGGCGGGGGTGCTGGCAAACCCACCCCCTCGTGCGCCGTGTGCCGGCCTTGCATAGGTGCTACTCGCTAACAGCACTTGCCCCCAACATTATGTTAAGGCTATATGGGGGATCGTTGTCTTGTTGTGTAAACATCGCCACTAGGGAGACAAAGGGGGCCGGCGGGTTGCTGGCCACCCACTCCCTCGTGTGCCGTGCCGGCCTTCATAGTGCTACTCGCTAACAGCACTTGCCCCAAGAGTCTGTTAAGGTTATATGGGGGTCTTTGTCTTTTTGTAGTGTTCATGATATATTTGTGGCGGACCATGCATGTACACACACGGCACAGTATATGTATATACACACAGTAAATATGTTCAGTTAAAAGATACATCTCAGTAAATGTCGGCATTAAAACAATAAGCTCCTGAAGGCAAAAAAAAAACATGTGAACGCCGATCACGCAAATATCCCACGAGTACTGGACCAATCATCTCAAATCTCTGTCATAAAGCAAACACACACGATCTGGCGACGCTACTGCTGATGGCGCTGCGCTGGCCGTGACGTACAATGAACAAACACTCTTCAACATATTCTTGGTTCTTTCGGTAAAGTCACGTAGAAGGGGAAATAATAAAATAATTAAAATAAAACAATAACATTCTCACGACGTTTCGATTTAATCGAAAGGTCGTGAGAATTTTAATTTTTATTCGAAACGTCGTGAGAATGTTATTGTTTTATTTGTATTATTTTATTATTTCCCTTCTACGTGACTTTACCGAAAGAACCAAGAATATGAATCCCTGCAGTCACGAAAAGCTTTAAATCGAAATTTAACTCTTCAACATATCAACGGGACCTTTTGCCAGCATCAATGTATGAAAAATAAGAAAAGGTTTTCACCCTTTCTGACAATAAAACAGTAGGTGTGAAGATGTTTAAACACCAAATAGAAACCTTTTTTGCATGGAATCGAGTCTGCATTAACCACACGCAATTGTGGTGAACATACAGACAAACATTGCTCTGATAATTATCGGAGCATGTCTTTGAAACTGATTGTCCTACACCAGAGACAACATCCTTCATGGCCTAGTCTCACCAGTGTCAGAAGAGAGAACGCCAAAATGCGACCAGTACAAGTGCAATGCGCGTACCATAGCATTTATAACTCGCGGTGAGCAGCGATATCATGGGATACCTTTGTACCAGTATGAAAGTATGAAAAATAAGAATAGGTGTTAAGATGTTCAATTCAACACACTCACCAACAGTACTGCCTGAAAAATAAAATATACTTATAGATGTAAAATTGGCGACGTGTTGGGTCGATGGCCCTTCTTCGTAGACAATTGTGACGGAGAATGGCCATTGTGGTAATAGTCGTTTCGGGCAATGACCCTTCGGTGCAAATGAAAGCGTGTGGGTAGTGCAAATCCATTCGGAATACAGTAGAACTCCTATTAACGACTACCCCTTTTAACGGCTAGAGTCCAATGCGTAGTGTATAGTGTAGTGTATAGTGTAGTGTAAAGTAGTGTATAGTGTAAAGTATAGTAGTGTAAAGTAGAACCCCTCTTAACGACCACCTCTCTTAACGACGCTTAACGACGGGCCTCCATAGAGCCCCGTGTGTAGTGTATAGTGTAGTGTATAGTGTAGTGTATATAGTAGTGTAGTGTGTCGCAGTGTAGTGCCTCCATAGAGCCCAATGTGTTCGCTTACCAACCATTCCCTTGTTAAACAACGGGCTATTGTAGGAAAGTAAATATTAGTTAATGCATTGATGAACCATGTTTTTTTAATATTATGTTTATAATGTTGTTAGCATCTCTACGTATTAATATCCATTGTTTAAATATTGTAAAGCACGGTTTTTTTTTGGGTGAAGAAGGCAAACTTTCGATGCTGTCGGAACGAATGAATGCTTTCACGTGTATTTCCTAGACTCGTTTAACGACCAAATTCCCCTTAACGGACGGTTCCGTGGGAACCGATAACCGTCGTTAAGAGGACTTCGACTGACTAAACCACAGCAGCTGTCATTGTGTTTGTCGCCAGCGAAACGCTCAAACACTTAGGCGCTCGATAGTAGAACTCCAGCACTGCTGTGGAGGTGTTCGCGGTTGCTGCTGCTGCTGCTGTTGTTGTGTAGTTCTCTCTGGTGCGTTTACCGGTCGCACCGTGCTGCTCTTTGGCGCGATGTCCGACGTTTTGCCCCACGTCCTTGGAGAGCCCTTTCCATGAATCGAATTGAAATCGATTCAGTGCAGTGTACAAGTGATCGCAGAGCAGTAACGCTACTAATTATAATTTACGGCATTTTTGTGTCCCACTCCATGCTGGGTAACGCCTGCTACTTAAGGCTTTCCATATAGACAGCGCGACACTACTGGCTCAAACTTAATTTAGCAAAATATCTTGGATGATGCTTCTGCTTTATTATAATAATGATTACAATGGACAGCACCTTTATACAAACCACTGCTGGATGAAGGCCTCTCCCATGTCGTGTCAGTTGTGACCATACTTCACCACACTGGTCTCAGTGGCATCGGTGGGTGAATTTATATTGCACGAGGCACGTTTTGTACGTGCGAACTTTGTCTGGAAGAGAAGACTTTTTTGTTGTTGTGACCTATCTTCCATCCAGCAATAGATTTACCGTGAACTTTCAATTTTTTTAATTTTATGAAGCTATTAAAATAATGTATCAAATAGTTTAATTGAAAATACATTGTGTTATTATATATACGGCATCACATTGGCCGTTTTAACAGCCTGATCCTTAAAATCACTTTCGTTTGCAAGTTAACCGCTACGTAATGTGGGAATCTCTTTGTATTTTTTTAAAAGGAGTCCACGAAGGGGCCCCATGCTGGTAGCAATTGACACAACGGTCGAAATTCTGAGTAAGAAAGGTAAAAAAAAAATTCAAAAGATAAAATAAAACACACACACACAGTTCAGCTCAAGCTCAGCTCCAAAAAAAACTGGATTGATTGACGTAAAAAAACCTATATATTAAAAAAAATGCTGCGGGTTACGGCCAAATTGTTTGCAGCGCCACCATAGACGCGTTACAAACACGACACGCGGGCGGACGGGCGAGTGGAGGGATGGGGGGGATGGTGGTGGGGGTGGGTGGGTGGGGGGTGAGGTGGGGGTGGGTGGGTGGGTGGGGGGGTGACGGGGAACGGGAGGTCGGGACGGTTAGCGCGTTAGCGCAGGCTCTGCCGTCTCCGTTCGTAGACGGCAGGTGTGCCATTGCATTAACGCCTGCAGGCAAGCCGAGAAGTCCCAGTCAAATTCCAGGCAGATCCCCGGAGAGAGATGGGAGAAGGGAGGCTGAGGGTGAGGGGATGGAGGCGCGGGGCGTAGCGGGGATTTTTTTTTTTAAAAGAAGATTTTGCTTGCTGGATGGGGGGGGGGGGGCGCGAGCGAGCGAGGGGAGGGAGGGGGGAGCGAAGGGCCAGGATGAGGGGGTGGTGGTGGTGTTTTGGTAACGGGCTCCAACGGAGACTGAATTACCATCGGCCAATTAGTGTCAGATGGCCCCAGCGTTCCTTTATAGTTGTGGTTGTGAAACAGCGAGAGAGAGAGAGGGGGGCGGGGATTGAGGATGGGGGGGGGGGGGATTGGCACCTCGATGTACGCATCGAGAGCTCGGTGTTGCAATTAAAAAAAATAAAAATTGACAGCCCCATTAGTTCATCCACTGCTGGATGAAGGCATCAGCACCGCCGTGCCAGCCCAGGATGGTTTGATCGACTCTATGGAACCATTGGGCACAAACACACGCGCGCAACAAAAAGGACGCCAACTGTTTTTAAATCCTTTATATTAAGTTCACTTGCTTGCGCGCTTGCGCGCTTACGACCGTGCAAATCTTTCGGTCGTTTTTTAACCCACTTCCCGTGATCCAATCGAGCTGACATTTTGCACACAGACTCGTTGTGCGTGACAATTTATTTTCGTGAAATTTTTTTTCCTAAATTTTCCACTTTTTAGGAAAAAAAAAATTCATATTTAATTTAAAATACCAATGTGATCAAAATGAAACTCTTACTCAATAAAAACTGAAATGAATAATAAAATAAAACCGATGCCACGCATATAAAGGATTTATAGTGAAAAACTTTGTTTTTACGGGTTAATTTTTTTGAAGAACCGCTCGCCTGCAGGCGGTGGCGATGACGAATTCATATTCCAGCGGTCACTCAACAGAGGCGTAGTCACAGCGCTTGGATAGCCACGGCACGTGCAGGCGTGGGGAGCGCACCACCGCCAGTCGCCTTTTCGCGAGAGAACTTTAAACCCCCGAGTTGATGCCGCGGTTAAATGCCAGGACGCGTGGCGTCACCGGTTGAATTTACAGGTGCCAAAAAAACAAGACAAAAAAACGTTGAATTGAATATCTTGCGAGCAGTATAGTCCTCTGAATTATATGACAGCGGGCACACACGGTGTACACTAAGCTGGCGTGATCGAATAACACGCGCTCGAGGAGTCTAATCTGATCACGCAAATCGCTCCGTATGATTAAGGTTTGTGGCGGCCAAGTGGAGCCGTTGTATATGGGCTGCTCGAGTTGCGAGGGATTTGCCACCCAGCAGCAGAAGCCACATTCATTTCTGGACAAAGCAAGAGGCTGCCCGCCCAATTCCTGCGTTCGTTTTGTCCGCGACGCCACGTTCAACCCACCACACACGCTGCCAGGTCACAACAACACACTCACTCACCCACTCACTCACTCACCCACCCACACACTCACTCACCCACTCACTTAGACACCCACTCACTTACACACCCACCCACCCACTCACTCACCCACTCACTCACTCACTCACCCACCCACTCATCCAACCCACTCATCCAACCCACTCATCCACTCACCCACTCATCCACTCACCCACTCACCACCGCGCAGATCGCCTCACTTATCTCTCTGCTTATTCCCTCGCACTTCTCCACTTTGGAATCTCCTCTTCTCATCACTGTCTCTTTATCCCCCCTCCACCCCCCGTCCAGGCACTGGCAATGCCCTCACACAATTCATGAAACGTGTTCTCGACGCTCTTCTGCTACGACTTTTTAAATCCTTTATATTAAGTTCACTTGCTTGCTTGCTTGCGTGCTTACGACCGTGCAAATCTTTCGGTCGTTTTTAACCCACTCCCCGTGATCCAATCGAGCTGAAATTTTGCACACAGACTCGTTGTGCGTGACAATTTATTTTCGTGAAAATTTTTTTCCAAAATGTTACACTTTTTAGGAAAAAAATAATTATATTTAATTACCAATTGCTTAACAGTGGCAGGCAATCATCTGACCCATAGGTGGCAGCCATCTCAAGCCAGAGGACGAGAGGACTCTATCCGCCACGCATATAAAGGATTTATAGTGAAAAACTTTGTTTTTACGGGTTAATTTTTTAAGAGTGCTGTTTCTTGCTGGCCGTTCGACGCCTCGGGCCTACTCGGCCTGTGCGTGCTCAGCAACCGTTACGACAGAGGAAATGAACACGTCCAAGCAGGCATCAACGACGTTTTTGTGCAGACCTTTAGCCCAATCCACTGCTGGATTAAGGACTCCCTTATGCCACGACCGTCACCCGATGTTTGACCATACTCCTCCATGCTGGTCCACGGCAGGGGAATCAAACTCAGGATTACCAGTTTGAGTTAACGCGCGGTGTACTAACCACGCAAAATCTTCCTTAAATCCGCGATATTTTCAAGCGTAAAATGAGCAGCACGGACAATTCATCCCGATATTCGCGTTTATTTGCAGGTACAGGCATATCCCGGCAGCAGCCACCGAGGGAACCCAATTGGCTTCTGCATTTAATCTCGTTATCCGGCAATGTTTGTGCAGATAAAATTGAGTGACGTGGAAAGGAAGGGAACGTTACGTCTGCCAGAGAGAATGTGAGCCGTGAGATCAGCTGGTGGGAACGGGCCACGTGGATCATGCAAGAGAGCGGCGGCTTGGGGTGGCCTTCATCCAGCAGTGGATCGGTCATAACCAATGATGATGCAAAATAATCCTAAAATAAAAATGTTTCCATGGATGAGTCAACGGAAGTACTCCTACGGGAGCAGAGCATTAATCCTCTGCATTTCTTCACGTAAGAGTGGCATTGCATGGCAAATTGACCCCATTATATATCTGCATTTATCCCTGATTAATTTCGTACAGACAGCCAGAGTAATTTTCACCAATATCAGCGGATAAGATCCGTCAATAAATGTTAGCGATTTTATATTTCCAGGTAAATCCCCGGAGCGAGATGGGAGACGGAGCTGAGAGCGAGGGGATGGGTGTGCGGAGCATAGCGGTTAAAATATAAATACAATTATCGAGTGGTTATCAAATGTGCAGACCTTTATCAATCCACTGCTGGATTGAAGGCCTTTCCAGACCTTGGAGTCATCGGGGTTGTTAGTGCGGTTAGATCGAGGATGTGTCGAAAAACAGTTCAGATACCACTCCGTTTTCAGTTTTTCTCAGTTTCATGTATTAGGTATAACCCTGTGAGCCGTGCGGCTCTTGACTCGGGTGCAACCACAACAAAACAAAAACATGAACAAGAAACATCTTAAAGTGATTACACGCAACAGAAAAAATCCTGGATAAAAACAGCAAAGTCTTCCAGAAAAAAAGTACTCGTCAATGATGTAAGCCGTGGTCGGTAAGTGAAACTCGGTGATTGTCAGGCTTTATAGCACAATGCGCTCACCGCTGCTCCACCGCATAAGGTCGAAATCTCACCGTTATTCGCTCCGGAAGGTTCCACTTAATAAAAATAATAAAAAAACGAACACCCGGCCCACGCTCGTACTAGATTTGAAAACGAATTTCTTTACAACTGCTTTTTTGTGTTAAGTTTGTTGTCCTTCCCCGCACCCATGATTGCCACGGTCGGCTACGTACGGTGCGAAAGAAGTTCAACGTGCATACGCAACGCAGCGGCAGATGTCAACGGCAACGAAATCCGGGCCAATTAATTGGCGATTCAATGCTCAACCGCCTTCCCCGCGCGCGGAAGACCACACGCAAACCAACTCCCCGCCCACTCCTCCGTCCGTCCTCCCTCCCTTCCTCGCACCCAGCGATACAAATCAGAACCTGCTTTTTGTGCACACTACCCCGGCGCTGAAAAGGCAATCTCATGGTCGCTCCCCCCCCCCCACCCGACCCCCCCCCCCGGTGGCACTGAATTAGTGACTTAGCACGAGCCCTCTTTGCTTGCGATTTCTCCGGCAAAAATTTGGAGCCATCTGAATAATATTTTAATTTTTTTGGGAGTGAGGTGGGGTCGCTTCTTTCTCATCTGCTGTTGCTGAGGGGTCTTGAACTCTTCCAAACTTGGTCATCTGTACATTTTACATCCCTTAGATCCGGAGAGTCCTTCACCTCGGACAACAATGACCTCACCCGTTCCTCTTCTCCTTCGTACCAACATTTGACGTCACCCCCCCACCCCCCTCTTCATCATCACGATCTCTCAAAGTTTACCCAACTTTTCTTTCCAAAAAAACCCAATTATTAAATTTCCGATCTTGCAAATCGATACTCTGCTGAATTTACGGAGTGGAGGCAAATATAGGAATGAAACCAGAAATATTATTACTCTGTTATTAAATGTATATAGAACCTGCAATACATTAGCAGATACAGTTACAGCCAAATATTATATTGACACCTGTTAAAGTGAAACAAGATATCAAAAGCAAAGAGAGTTTTCTTAGGTTTTTCTCAAATATTTTTTTCTATTTGGGAAATATAAGTTACTTAAAGACACTGCCACGGGTTTGGAGTGGCATAGACGCGGCAGTTTGGACGCTGCGCTTCGAACCCCGAGACACCGCAGGTCGATTCCTCACCCAGGGCTCGTATGACTGAGCGAACGATATCCGACAGAGCAACACAAAACAAGTAAACCCGTAAAAACAAAGTTTTCACTATAAATCCTTTATATGCGTGGCATCGGGGCGGCTAGAGTCCTCTCGTCCTCTGGCTTGAAATGGCTGCCACCTATGGGTCAGATGATTGCCTGGCAGCATTAAACAATTGGCAATTAAATATGTTTTATTTTTCCCTAAACAGTGTAAAATTTAGGAATTTTTTTTCACGAAAATGCATTTTCACGCACAACGAGTCTGTGTGCAAAATGTCAGCTCGATTGGATCAGGGGAAGTGGGTTAAAAAACGACCGAAAGATTTGCACGGTCCTAAGCAAGCAAGCGAACTTAATATAAAGGATTTAAAAAAACCTCTACCCCCAGCTCTGGTGAAGCATGGTCAACACACAAACAAATTCCCGACGACACCGACAAGCAAGGCCTTCCATCCAGCAGTGGAATTGACACGAGGGCTGTTTCCATTCTCCCCCCTCCCCCTGTTATGAACGAGGCGCTATTCGCGCACGCAACACGACCACGCGCGCTCGCTCGAAGCGGCGTTACAATTCATCACTAGCTATTATCCTTCATGACACCAACTATATAGTAGCCCACTTCCATTATGTATTATCTATAGGAGCTATTTTCGCAATTATAGCCGGTTTCGTTCACTGATTTCCACTATTCACAAAAAACACTTCCAGCACCTCCGTTCAATCGGCGGCCTCGCATTAGCGCCGCCGTCCTCAGCCTCGCGCGCGCGCTCTCGAAACCCGACATCAGAGACAAAGATCACCCCCGTGTAGCCTGAGCAGACTGTTGGGGCAAGTGCTGTTAGCGAGCACCTATGAAGGCCGGCACGGCAACACGTGGGGGTGGGTGGCCAGGACCACGCCCGACCGCCTTTGTCTCCCCAGTGGCGATGCTTACACACCGCACCAGGTGCTCGTGTTGAGGCCGAGTCGACCTAGGGGAGGCCCCACGACCGGTTCGGAATCGTCACTGGTGTTGGTCGTGCGCGGAAATCGAGTTTGGAGTTAATTTTGCTTCTTTGCTTTGGATGAACTCTCGTCACCGCAATGCACAGCGCCGTGCTGTCGTCGGTACCAGAGTGATATCCCAACCGAATTTCACACTGACCAGCGTGGTGAAGTATGGTCAAACACCTCCCGCCAGCCCCCACTCCCCCCCTCCCGCCAGCCCCCACTCCCCCCATCACAAATCCGTGTTGGACAGTTTCAAATGGGATTTTTTTATTTAAAGCTTTCGTGACTGCAGGGATTCATATTCTTGGTTCTTTCTACGCGATTTTACCGAAAGAACCAAGAATAGTTTCAAATGGGTTTATGTAAAAAAAGTTAATAAAAAATTGAAATTTTTATACGTTACACGTCTGTGACATTCACACTTGGTTTTATGAAAAAATAACGGATATGTGTGAAGAGCGGTGGGTGCAGTGGTTAGCGCGTTGAATTGTACCGGGAACCCGGTGACCTGAGATTGATTCCCGGCCACGGATAACATCAGTGGCAAATGATAATTATCCAAAACGGTCTCCCCCACCCTTCACCAGCCTGCACTGGGCAGCATAGTGAAGTGTGGTCATATCAAGGACTGTAAATTCAAATTGAAACAAAAATGATCATCGCATGAGAGAAATCTCCACCATTACCACGAGTTCATAGCCAATAAGTTAACTTTTGATTTACACGATTGACCTACATTGATTGCACTTTCCACCGTAGGTTGCAACGTGGACCCGATTTAATTTCGTTTCTTTTTCAAGACATTGCGCACTTGTGGACGCATCATAAGGACACAACAACAATAACAACACCACACGAAGATCTTGTCAACAACTAGCAAACTTTAATAACTCGCATTACACACACACATGCTTGCAGAGGGGAAAAAACGTGGCCACGTTATACGCACACCGCTTTAGAACTGTACAAATATCGTAACAATCGCTCCATCGTGATGATCGCCGTCCTTCCTTGCCCATGAGGTGCGAATTAAAAACAGAAAACCCAGCACGTACACAATTGCATTTCGCAGTCCCATCGCTCATCGACACCGTAGCGCCTGCGTGCTCATCAGGGGCCGTCCATAAATGACGTCACGCGATTTTGGATGATTTTTGACCCCCCCCCTCGCCACAAAAAGTCGGACCCCCCCCCCACAAATATGACGTCACAAAGCTCTGCCTCCCCCCCCTCCAAATAAAACATGCTTCAAATCGCTTTAAACTATTGTCATTGTAGTGCGTATTTAATGTGGCGCTGCATGTTGTAGGAGAAAACATTTATCAAAAAGTATATTTAATTAAGTAGAACATGTCTATATTTATTTAAAGTTGCGCATTTTGATGTGACGTCACATTTCTCAACCCCCCTCCCCCCTCGTCACAAATGTCTGACACCCCCCCCCCACCCCTAGGTGCGTGACGTCATTTATGAACGGACCCTCACGCGCGCGTGCTCATCACGTCTTAGCACTTCGCTCTTGAGTCGTTCGCTCCGTGGTCGCGCAAAAGCCACTCACACTCCGTGTCAACACCGCGGCAGCAGAGTGAGAGGCGCATGGCTCGCCGTCGCACCCCGCAACGCGAGAGCCTTTTGTAAATATTCGCTCGGGGACATTCCCAGATTGCGTGTTGGGTTCGGACGTGCGCGTGTTTTGATCACGTGACGCACGCACAACACATTAGTGAGAGATAGTATGGAAGTGGTGGGGGGGGGGGGGGAGTTGGCCGTTTTGGTGGTTACACATTATATGTATGTTTAACTTCTTTCGCGCCGTACGTAGCTAACCGTGCTAATCCGTGGTGAGGAGGAGGAGGGGACAAACTAAGGACATTCCAATTTAATTGTGTTTATCTTGGTGAGAACAAAAAATCCTCAGTGAAAAACCCAGAAATCAAACAACGCGAAACTACAGGAAAGAGGAGCAAATGGAATCTGTTCTTGTCCGTGGCAGTGATGCACCCGCGGGGGGGAGGGGAGGGAGGTAAATTGTACTACAAAGTCATTCATTTCGGGAGATAAAATTAATGGAATACAAATTTAATTATCATATCATATTTCGATGACACCGCCGCCACTGTCGTCATCACGCTGGACTTGCCTCCCACAGTCCGCCCCCGTTCGATTCGTTTTCCCAGTGCAGAGGTCTGTGCAAGTTTCTAAAAGTTCGCTACATTTGGTCTCCGTCGACCGAGCAGCACAGATGGCTTCCCTCCGCAGTTAATTGGCAGGTCGCGTGGAGGTGAGATAAAGTGTGAGCACTCGAAGCTCTTCTCAACCGTCTGACGAACTTGGAAGAGTAGGCCAAGAACTCGCCCTCTTGCCGAGGCCCTTCCGCAAGCCGCTGTGTGTGTGCAAACAATTGCCGGGCTTGCAACCTTTACCTGTCGAGGAATTAAACGCGACGTAGATCAAGACGCACCGTGTATTTATTTACATTTTCACATGTGTGGAAAATAAATCTCAGAAAACAATCGGTGTCTAGCAATGTTTGGGTGATGGTGGCGGCGGCGTGGGGGGGGGGGTCGTTTGGGGGCAATTTCCCCCTTTTGCTCTCCCCCCTCATCCCACCGCCCTATCCCGCTGGGCACGCCTCTGAAGTGCGGTTTTTTTGGTTGCCGGGAACTCTCAAAAAGGCCGCGGCGGTGGAGACGGCGGAGACGGCGAGCTCTTGGCAAAGGCACGCGAAGCGTCAAAGCGAGACACATGCGCACGCGTACACACAGGGCCACGCACACACACAGGCCACGCACACATACACACACAGGGCCACGCATACACACACACAGGGCTACGCCACGCACACACACACACACACAGGGCCACGCACACACACACATAGGGCCACACACACACAGGGCCACGCACACACACACACACAGGGCCACACACACACACAGGGCCACACACACACACACAGGGCCACACACACACAGAAGCCCACGCACACACACACAGAGGGCCACGCACACACACAGGGCCACGCACACACACACACACAGGGCCACGCGCACACACACACACAGGGCTGCCACGCCGCGCCACGCCGCGCCGTGCCATGGCAAGGACACGACCTCCCCGGCGGCCGAGGGCATGCGGGTTCCCCACAAATGGTGGAATGCATCTCCAGAGCCGGCCATGCTGTCCCCTGCCTCGCTCTCCCAATGGCAGATGAAAGGAGGGAGGACAGAGAGAGAGGAGAGAAAATAAAAAAATGAAAAGCCCCGTAAACTTTCTTTTTTTTGTTGCTGTGCGTCTATATGCACGTCGCCCTCTGTGATCGGACGAACGTTCACCGAATTTCAAAATAAAATAGAAATTCCCCTTTAACCTGACCAGTGCAGGAGAGATCTGTAAAAAAAAAAAAAATTTTGGGCCGTGAAATGTTGTGTCGGCGTCGCAGAACGCTTGTGAAAAAGTGTGGAGTGGGCGGTGCATTGGTCGGTGGCACACTGCGGATCGCGAGTTCGATTCCCAGACGCGGCCCACCGGTCCTGGCCTCCAGACAACCCACACCCCCGGCCCGCCCGCCCTCCCACCTGCTCCGTTCACCAAACTAAATTGACTAGGATGGTGAAGTATGGTCAAACAATCCTGCAAGGCAGGCCTTCATCCGGCAATGGATTGACAAAGGGCTGTATATTGTTAAATACCGTATATTTACATACAGCCCCTTTTTGTCAATATACTCTTGGATGTAGGCATCCCCACACTGTGCCAATTATGGGGGGGAGGGGGGGGTTGACCATACTTCACCACAATGGGTCATCGAGGGTTGGTAACAATGGGTGGGTTCTGAGTGGAGCGTGTTAATCACTGTGCTACCACTGCCCCCTTAAACATTATTATTAAACAAATGTGGTGACAATCTTGAGAAACAACGATTAAGCACGGCTGGCAACGTACGGCGCGAAAGAGGCTCAGCATGCGTGTGTGCATACAGGTAAAACACCGATCTACAGCCTGTACAGGTGATCCCCGATCGCACGACGTTACAATGCGTTCCTGGAAACCCCGTGGTGGCAAATCGGATCGTATTTTCCGAGATGGTAGAAACAGTGGATACATCACTGGCCGATGTGTTGTTTTTTCCCCTTTTATCAGGCGTATTTAACGGGGTTCCATCGGTAAAAATCCACACGCAAAAAAAACACTGGAGAATAACAAGGGCTCCACGTCACGTGATGTCGGAAATGAGACCGACTCTGTTCAAACGCGTTCCGGAGTCGCGTTTATTGATTCGTCGCAAATCAAGCTCCTGGCGTCGTAAACGCATCCATACATTATACAAACGTCGTGATCGTGGACCGCCGTGAACAGGAGACCACCTTAACTACAGATGTCTGGAATAAGAAGAGTGAAAAAGATAACAGCACAAATGAAATGTCTGCACACACCGCAGCGAGCGCACAGCTCCACACAATCACACACTTTACAACAAACCTGCCACACCTTCAACGGAAATATATACAAGAATATGTTCGGCTATTTTACATCGCAATGTTTACTGAAAAAGGGACTCGAGCGATTTCGCTAATTGCACCAACGAGTTTGGCAATTTGCGCGCACACACACACACACACTGGTCATCAACATTTATACGTGCATTTGCGTACACATGACAACAATGATGGGACTGTAACAATTTACCACAACCTGTTGAGGTTTCAAGGCATTCTCTCGATTTCACGCCTCGGTTTTGGCACTTTTTTTTTTGCTCTCTCGTTCGTTTGCAAAGTTGCGTTAGCTCCCGTTAGCTTGAGAGGAATCGGGGGTGCAAGCCTGAATCGCGACGATTAGATTCACATTTAGGGGTGAACATTTCAGGTGACAATTATACCGCTCTACATTACAGCCAATAACAATGATGATGATGAATGGAAAAATTATGGCTGGGCGATGATGATGACGATGCATCGATAGGCGCTCATCTCTTGTAAAGGAGGCCCCAGTAAATCGCGCGCACAAGTGGAGACCGCCTGATTTTGCGAAGATTAGCCAGATGGGGGGGGGGGGGGGGGGGGGTCTGCTGTCGCGATGCAATGGTCACAGCACTGTCGAAACGCCACCCCAGAGGTCACCGGTTCAATACGAGCTCCTGTCACGGCGGCTGAAAACAATCGGGGAGTTCCTTGAACGCTGCCACCTCTTAATATTTTTCCTTTCGTTCAACTTTTTTTAAACGGCTGCCAAAATGATCCGAGGCGAGCGCTTTAGAAGCGTCGTGTATTTTTTTCAAGTTTACGTCGCCGCAATTTAAATCGTGCTCGTTCAGCCGTCCGAGCCTGCGACGTGTCGTCACGTTTGTGTTCAGGTTGCAGCCACAGCACCCGGTCAACCATCACAAACTTGGGCGCACACCGCAAACACGTACAGCACAACCGCGACAACAAACCTCGCATTCGAAACGACGTGACTTACGTACAGTATTATCACAATAGCTTTTGCACATTCCATGAACATACCCAAAATACAACCACACACTCACGCACAGCTCAATTGCTCAATAAACGCTCGAGCTTAATAGTCGCTTGAAACTTCGGAAACAAATGAACAAGTATCCTCACGAAAAAAACATTTCCACGCGATTCTACACACGCGGAAATCGAAGCAACAACGATGCAATGAGCTCAACGTCAATCAGATCGGGGGTGGGGGCTGGGGGTGGGGGTCTGACCCGCCCCTACTGGACATCTGTGAAAAAGAGCTTTATAGCTCCTCGGATTCCTCCAGTGTAAATATTCTGACTCTAAATAAAGTCGTCGTGAGCGGTCGGGTTAAGACTTCACGCGAGACCAACTCGGCCACTCGGGATGGGCCCCCTCGTCAAATCGCGGCGATCGTCACGCGCAACCTCGCGCGTGCTCGGATCTATAGAAGGTCGCTGCGGTGACGAGATGTTCACTACCTCGCCTGGTATACAGGAGGTCGCGGGTTCGATCCCGACCCTGACGATGCCTGCCCGTATGTTTGGAGTTTGCGCATTCTCTCTCCCCCGTGGTCGCGTGGATTTTTCTCCGGGGTCTTCCCGTTAATTTCACCTCCACGTTTAGACTCGACGTCACGTGTTTGGAGTGTTTTTGCAGCCGCTCCCTCCTGCACCCCCGTCCCCCCCCCACACACGTTTACGCAGCCACGCCAACTCACCAAGTAGCACCGCCAACTCAACCACAAACCCCACCCGCTCAACCACGAGTCCCGCCCTCACAGCGAGGCCATGAGGAACAGACCGTTTTGAATCGGGGGACAAAATTGTGATGTCCACCACAAAGGGTCGTTGAATCCACGGAAGAGTTTGCAATTGTCAAGTAGCACCCGAGGTGGCGTGGCCTTATTGGTTCCAATGTTTTGGATGTAGCCGATAACAGCGAATTACGCGTTAAATGAGTGAATCGGTGCGACTGCAATTGAGCCACCTTAGGTGGTACCGATTTCTGCTCTGGCCCATGGACGAAAATGGATCATCCGGAGGCACCAACACAGCGGTCAAGCCAGTGCTTGCGCCGATCAAACCAAGGACATTTTTTTGATCTAAACCGCAGAGCAGATATTGAGCAAACGAGCACCGATTGGTCACGAGAAACACCCGCGCACGGCCTCCACTCGTTGAAATAAAAGCGACGCCGCATCGCCTGAATGTTGAGACAGTGGCCAGATTTTGTAAACACAGGAGCCGACCTGCGCTGCAGCGCAAACAGCAGCAGCAGCGCAAACAGCAGCAGCAGCACTGCTTCAATGTTCTATCGGGGCCTAGGGGTCACAGTTGGCAGATGAGATTTTAAGTCGGCCCGTTATCTCTTTCTCACTTCAAAGGAGGGCGTTGTTTTTGTGGTGACACTGACACCTATTTAGAGAGGCGGTGTGTGTGTGCACGTGCATGTGTGTGTGCACGTGTGTGTTGCCCTTAGGGGAAGCGGGAGTGTGGCGGTTAGCGGGTTTGCGCTACGAACCCGTGGCCCGACTACGATTCCCACTCACGGCCAACACCAGTCACAATTATGTCAATCGGTCATGGGCCTCCCCTAGGTCGACTAAGCCTCAAATGAATACCTGGTGTGATGTGTAAATATCACCACTGGGGAGACACAGGCAGACAGGCTTGGTGCTGGCGGCCACCCACCACCTAGTGCGCTGTGCCGGCCTTCATAGGTGCTCGCTAACAGCATTTGCCCCAAAAGTCTGTTTAGGCTACATGCGGATCTTTGTCTTGTGTGTGTTGCATGGGCAGGGTCCAGCATCGGCAGTGTCCACCACTACCGGAGGCGCACGGGATATGTCGTCTGTTTTCTAGACACGCTTGATATTTCTGCGTCTCATATGACTGTTTTTTTCCTTCTGAAATTATATTCTCTTTCAAATCACGCCACTCAACCCGACTTCATAATGACCTTTTTCCGTAAAAAAGAGAGCTACCTCCATGATCTTGCTACCGTATGTATTTGCGACCTCGTGATAAACTGCTTCTAAAAAATTATTGTTTGCATTAGCCACTCTTGAGCCGTACCGAAACGTAATTTCGGGCCAAGGGCTCATTGAAAGGCTATTTCGTCTGTTTTCGTTTTCTGTTTTAAGGCTGCTACACCAACACTGCGTTGGTGGTGGCAATGATCGTCGTTCAGCAGACGTGCAAAACCGTGTCCACTAAGCACCGTCGGGAAAGCACCATCTGTTCACCGACTAACCAAACAGCAACAGACATGTAAAAAAAAGGATAGTTTTTAACGATTGCTTAAGTGAAACGATCAAGATTTAAACGTTTACTGTGCATTCAGCAGGCATCAGCGTACAGTAGCTGTACAAGGGGTCCAAACTCGTTCCACGCGTGCCGTATCTTACCAACTACTTCAGTGTTTCACTTTCGCCGATTCGCAAAACCAAGCTTGACAAAATGCTGTGTCTTTCCAGCATACACAATTTGCAAAAAGCATTTGTTCGCAAGATGTACTTGACGCGGATAACGATATTAATACCATGCTCTATATCAGTACACAAATGCCCTCCCCTTTGGGCTGTTAGTGTCAAAATAACGATCACCTGAATACGAGATGCGATGACAGATCACGCATTAAAATACAGCGAGTGATGTAGTATTACGACATTTACGAGGGATGTTCCAAAATAACTTACGTTTTTTCAATTTTTGTTTGTTCATTTCTAGACATAATTTACCACACACGTTTTGTTTTACAAACAACCGCGTTAATCTGTGTTTTTTTAAAACGCTTGTTTACACAGGAATGCCTCACCGAGCCTCAACACTCATTTTCAGGAGGGTCCTGCCAGGTTTTCGCACAAAGGGGGTCGATGTTTCTAATGCTGAGTGTGATACAAATCGAGTCATTTGCACGTCATTTGTCAGCATTAACTATTGGAGGAAATCAGCGAACCCAGACGAAACCCATGCAGAGCAGGGAGGAAACAAACAAACTCCGCACAGAAAGGCGCACTGGGTTGGGATTCGAACCCAGGCACTTCGTTCTGCGAGATACAGGTGTTACCACTGCGCTGACACCCAATTTAAAGCCCGCACTAAGTGAACGCGTCCGGAACATTTAGATGGCAGATGCCTCATCCTCCTCGTGCAAACATGCCGATGCAAAGACTACACACACAAGATACACGCGAGCACTGAGAAAAATCAGAGGCCAATGCACAGTTCGGATGGACCGACTTGCGAGAAATCTGACAAGTCGTGACGATGGAATGCCGGCCGTTGTCCTGAGTGCGTGGGAAATTAACGGGAGGCTGTTTTGAAAAACATATTTTCACACGTTTCTTCACATTGCCATGAATGAAAATCTACAATTTTACATCAGTTCAATTGAAAACAAACTAGGAGGCATTACTTTCGGAGCACCCCTCGTATTACAGAAGCAACTATTTATTTTATTTAACAGCCTCTGGAGACTAGAAAAATAGTACCAAAATTATATTTTTACCACTTGAGGCCTGCCTAACTTCAAGGTTTGAAAAGGATCAAATGAAGTAGCAAGTTACAGTGTGTTCGGGAAAACAGGCAAGTGTGCGCGCTACATCATTGACTCTTTAACAGTTGTTCGAGATGCTTCAAGTTGGCAAAACCCAACGCTGTGTAGCCACTCACCCCAGCTGTGAAGTCAGAGCATAGGCCCGGACACTTCAACTCGCGGACAGCATCCGCCACACGGGGCCCACAAAGGCCCTCAAAGGGGCCCACAAATGCTCTCAAAGCGGCCCACTGAGACACGAAGAGATACGCACCAGGGCCGTGGGACACTTGATGTACCCCCCCCCCCCCCCGCTGGGTTATCCGATTATTTAAGTAATTGATGAAGCTACCGATTTTCGGTTCGACTACTCGACTGAACGGATAATTCGAAAATAATATGGGGGGGAGGGGGAGGAAATAAAAAGTCTCTCCTCCTCTGTTCCAACGAGTGCCGCTGGACAAGAGGTAATGGGCGGGCATCGGTGACATAATCGGCACCGTCAAGGCGCGTCGCGCCGGGCGTGGCTTTTAGGGGGTTTCCCACCTTCAGAGGGCAGGAGGTCGGGGGGGGGGGGGGAGGCCGCCATTTTTTTTAAAGGGGTTCCGCGTAATCGAAGAAGTCGATTACAAATTTTGAGTCGATTCATCGACTTCCACGACTCATCGTCGCGGCTCGAGAACGATGTCCTGTGTGGCCTGCCAGCCAGCTCTCGCTCGAGTTATCACGTGGCCAGTAAGAAAACAATAAAGAGAATCGCGTCATAGGTAGAACCCTGCCTAAGACAGGGCTAGATGAGTGGACACTGCCCACATAACACGAAGCAGGCGGCAGCTAAACAACCGATAACTCTGTGGTTCTCTACCGGTTTGGTATGGTGCTCCGCCCCCCCAATCAAGACCACAGGTCCTTCGTGCCCCCCCGAGCCCATCCACCTCCCCCTCCCCCCTCCACACTTGTTTCACGTCGTGCGCTCGTGCGTTTTGTCACCGCAACGTGGCGCCGACATTCCCCGCGCACAGTCCACATTTCTCCTGCACGGTATCCATGCCACAGCCTGTGCGCCCCCATCCACCGACCTCCCCCCCCCCCCCCACCCCCAATCCGCCGTAAAGGCTTGCGAACCGCTGCGTTGACTCAATTGAGTTCTTCAGAACAACCCCCGTCACATGCAGCAATAAACCCACGACGCCGATTTGCTGACGTAATGTCCCCAAAATTAGCAACTCCAAATATAAATGTTTGTACATCACATCGCAGCTCTGATCACGTAAAAAAAAATACGGAACTGCCGTTTTTTATTCCTATCGGTGCGATTGAGATTAATTTCTAATCTGGAGGGAGTAAGGTGGCCGTGGTGGTTGGGGAGCCGTGGTGGCGAGATGTTAACTACCTCGCCTGGCATGCAGGAGGTCGTGGGTTCAATCCTGAGCCTAACGATGCCTGTATACTTGGAGTGTGCACGTTCTCCCCGTGGTCCACATTCAGAAACATGCGGTTAGATTAATTGGCTGCTATACATTTCAGCGTTGAGCTATCATTTGTGGCCAGGTTGCTTCCAAAAAAAAGCTAAACATAGCTCAGTGGGCCTTGCCTGGTAAAAAATACCAAAAAAATAGCTTCGTTTTTGGTGGTGTTGGCAGTGACAGTAGCGGCGGTCGTGGTGGTTCAGCACTCCGAGACGTTCGCTACGCGATGCTCGCGTTACGGACGTAAGCTGTCGTCGTCGCTGTTGTTGTTGTTGTCGTCGCGGTGGTGACGGTGGTGGCGGTGGTCAGGCACCCGTCGACTCATGACCGCCACGTGCAGAGTCCGTGGGAAGCCAGGGCAAGCCGTGGTGCAGGTAGAGCAGCCCGAAGAGCAGGTTCATGAGCAGGCTCAGGCCCAGAAGGGCGCTCTGAAGCACCCCGCACGGGGAACCTGGCACGCACGACAAGCAACATCATCGGGTCACCAACACGCACGCAAGAAAGAGTATCACTTAACATGATTATTATTATTAAACTTGATTTGAAGCTTTCGTGACTGCAGGAATTATCGATTTAAAGCTTTCATGACTGCAGGGATTCATCTTCTTCGTTCTTTCGGTAAAGTCACGTAGAATGGAAATAATAAAATAATAAAAATAAAACAATTAAAAATGTCTTATGTGAAAGGTTTATTATTTTATTATTTATTTTCATTATTTTATTATTTCCATTCTACGTGACTTTACCGAAAGAACCAAAAAGATGCAGGAATTATTATAACGATGTATGACTTTTAACATTCAATTGGCTGGTTATCAACATCTTTAAAAAGAACACCCCCCCTGTCACCCCCACCCACTCCCCCAGACCCTCCCTCCACCACATTTGATATTACCAAAGCGAAAAGACAAAAGATTATCCAAAGCAAGTAATAACAGGTTGGGTGAACGCATCGGCCAGATAAATTTGGTTTCTCTTATGTGGCCGGGGTCAGGTGTGGCCACTGCAATCATTCGATTAATTGCTCCGGGCACTCCTGCTCCTCGTCGCCTTGTGAAACCAGTTTCACACACGCACGCAGGACCACGAAGGGGGGGGGGGCACGCGCGTGCGTCCGTTCCGCGCTTACCCACGCGCAAGGGGTCGGCGGCGAAAATAACAAAAAAATTCCTTTTTTTTTATTATTCGGTTGTAAAAAAAAAACTCAATATTTCGAGAGCCGTAATTGCGCACGGGTGGGTGAATACGAGACGGCGGTCCTTAAATAAACGTCGTCGCGAAGCGGTCCTCAAAGAGCCGCACGCAGCACCGGAGCCCGGAGTTTGCCGACCCCTTTGCCCACGTGCAAGTCAAACCGTGCACACGTCAGTCCACCGCTGGATGACGGCTTCCTCGCTCGGGATTCACTTGGAATATGCCCGAACCTGTCGGGTCTTTCTCGGGCTAAGTAGGGAAGTGAGCCTGCGACGGCTGACCGCTCGAATTGGTGACTCATGCACAACAGGCTGCGGAGGTTACACGGCGAGCGACGTGGTAATAATCGGTTGCTGCTGCGCTGTACTTCTACGCTCCCGCCTCCACGCACGCCCCTCTCGCCAACCCACGCAGACCAGCATGGTCCAAGTACGGTCGAATAACCCCCACGACCTGCACGGGCATGGGAAGGGCCCTCATCCAGCAGTGGATTGCCAAATGGGCACATAAAAGGTAAAGGTGCAGCCCTGCAATTGCTTGTTCACGCCAATGCAGGTGGAAGGGCCTCCACTGGAGGGAGCTCCAGAGGGAACCGCTCTAGAGGGTATTTTTTGCTTTCGATTTCACGCCGGCCAGACTTCTCGGAAGAGGTGGGAATACCCACACTTTACCCCACCATACGCGACCCGCCGATCGACTCAAAGTGGTGTGCCGACACACGCTGCTGGGCGGAGGACAGAGGCAGTGGGTGGGTATTTAAGGAAACTCGCGGGACTTGTGTTTCTTTCAACTGCCGCACTGGCAGACAGAAGCGAACAGTCACTGTGTGTTGACCATCACACCGCCGCACTGGTCATTGCTTCACGGCGGGCACGCGAGGTGACGAGATCACGCGTCGGTGCGTCGCGGGAGTCCGGGGTGTGCTTGCGTGCCACGGCGTCGCGAGTGGACTAAATGGAACTCGAAAGAAGCCCGTGCTCGCTCGCTCGATGAAAAAAAATAAAATTCTAAAGGACAACGCGAGCAGCAGGCACGCATCTGAAGGATGCGTGGAAAGGCGGCAGATAAGATCAAACGGCGAGCACAAAAGCACAGCACAGACTTCCTTATCTCTGGCTCCACGCGGATGTGGCCGTACACAAGCGTGCGACCCAGCAGTGTTTGCCTCACAAGGCTGGCTTCGGCTGATGGAACCCTGCAGTGGTGCCGCGGTGGCGAGATGTTAACTACCTCGCCTGGTATACAGGAGGTCGTGGGTTCGATCCCGACCTCGATGCCTGCTGTTTATTTAGAGTTTGCGCGTCCTATCTCTCTGCGGTCGCATGGATTTTTCTGCGGGTTGTCCGGTTTTACCATCCACATTTAGAAACAAGGCTGCATAGTGTATTTGACTGCTATATATTTCCGCGTGATAAGCCACTTCGTTGAGCTATCATTTGTGGCCGGATTGCTTCTGAAAAATGTCTATTTAGCTCAGTGGGCATTACCCGGTAAAAAAACAAAAGGTCAAAATCAGTCAAGTGGTTACTTGCTGAAACTATTTCTACCTCTCTGGCCTCTCTACGTGCCGTGAGGAAGGGCCATCGCGCAGAAACGTCACCCAGTGTCCATACATGCCTCGCCTTTTCAAGGCCACGGTGTTATTAATGATGAATGAGTTGGGGTTTTTTGGACGATGTTGGTCTCGAGAGCCAATCGGCTGACGGGCTAAACATATTTTGAATTTACATGTGGAAACAGAATGGAGTTCTGCTCAAAAACTGCGAAGCGTTGAAGCACTGTTTACCGTTTACCCTGCTGTGTGCAGCAAATTTCGGCTTGGGTTTCCTGCAAATAATTGTTGTTTTTGCGCTGGTCAGTTTGCGCATTCCCTTCACTCTGCGATGCTCTGTAACTGCCGCCACTGCAAACGCTCTTGGGGGTTAGTCGTCCAAGTCGTTAAAGATCTGCTAAGCTCAATGGGGCCTGACCAGCTGAAAAATAAATCCTGAGTTCGAGTCTAGGCACACGTAGAGTGTATTCCATAGGCATTGAAGCCTATCAGTAAGGCCAAGCACAAATGTCTATATTTTTCCAAAAAAAAAAACCCCCAAGATACTTATCTGACCTACAAACATTAAGATTTGAAAAAAATGTATATACATCCTTAAAATTTTGTCAAAACAAATGCGTCTAGGATATACCGGGTCAAAATACGCTACACTCGATGGAGTCTATCCAATTACAGACTGTTATTATTATTATCAACAACAACATTGTAAAACGACACGCACATCACAGCACGTGGTGACGGTTGCGGCCACACGAGCGAAAACAGTTCGGTTTTGGAAAACGATGAATTACTTCCGACTCGTGGGGATATTTTGAACTCAGACAGCACGCGTCATATCACTCCTACTTCTCGCTGACCTATATTGTTAAACGACAGTCTATGAGCACACGACACATTGCATCGTAACGGGCAAACATAACGCGATAGCTTTCGGATCTAAAGGGCGCCTGTCTGTCTGCGTTGCAGTTGCGCGCAGACAGACAGATGCCCTAAAAAAAAACCCATACAAGAGCAATTGACACTGGGCAAATTTTCACATGCTGACAAAAAATGACCTGTTAAATTACTCAATTGGGATTCAACTTAACATCGCCCTGTACTACAAAAAAAACTTGGCAAGAGCCTCCTGAAGAAGAGTCTTGAGACTCAGCGAGGCCTTCCTAGGTAAACAATCCCCAAAAACGATAATGTATGTATTTTGAACTTCTTTCGCACCGTACGTAGCTAAACCGTGCTAATTGGAGGTGCGTTATTGGCCAACCGTGCTAAAACCAAAACTATTCTGGCAAATTGCCGGCTGATGCCGGATGTAATAACCAGCGAAACGTCGCACTCAAAAATTGTAAATGATGTTGATTCACTCTTCAACACACCGGTGGGCTAAAGCAGCGAACTATTTGTCTTTTGTCAACGTGACACATTTTGTACTGATTGGCCGTGTCGGGTGGTGGAGGGTTAGCGACACATTTAGAAATAACGCCATCTAACCCAAAAACCTTTATCATGAATAATATTGGTCACGAAAGCCTGCTACGTGTTAAAACCAAAACACGTTTACGTTCCTCTCACAGCATCGCACCTCACCGAGTTTCGGATTCTCACGAGTGGCAAGCGAAGGGCGTCCGCCCGCGTCGGGGTGCGATTCCGCACGCGGCGAAACAGAAAGTGACAACTCGGCACAAAGGCCAACTCGTAATAATAACAATCATAAACCCAAAACAAAAACCAGGCCCTGTGCTATTCACAGCCTGTGCTCCTGGCGGCCCATAATAGATACAGGCTCGCTCGCCCCCTCCCCCCCTCTCGCCCGCTCGCCCGCCCGCCCGTTATCGACAAAACAACAAACACAGGACACGGCAGACACCACGTGCGTCTGGGGGTCACCGCCGATCGACTTCCGCCCCTCTCGTCTCTCCGCTGCGGGGTCTCGTCGGCCCAAAGGCGAACGACGGCGACACGGGGGGCCCGCCGATCAGAGCTCCATCCCCCCCACCACCCCAACTCCCGGATTTCAACCCAAGTCCCCACCCCCCACCATTCCCTTCTTCCCCCTCCCCCCCTCCTTCTCCTCCTCAACACCCCTCCACCACCCTCTCCCCGCTCGCCAAATCTCGTGATACAACAACAACAAAAAAATAGGCGACCGGATGCGGCCGCTGGGGCAAAATGCGGCACGATGCGGGGCTTTTTCGGATTTCTTCCTCGCGATTCCATTTGTTCGAACACCGCTGGCCCAGTAAGGTCGCCCTGCTTCCCTGCACGCCCAGCCCCGGTGCCTGTCCCTGACCCGTGAGTGTGTCTCGAGCGCCGCGGCGGCAGACGGCGGCGAACTTTGTTGCGTGCGTGCGCCCGTCTCTCCCTTTTGCGGCACGCTTTGTGACGATGACGGCAGTACTGTGGTCCGCATGTTCATTCACAAATACCCGCCTGCGCCTTTGTGTGCACGTAGCACGCGCTGTGTGTGTGCGGGACATGTCTCTTTGTCTCGTATACAAGAGTCGGGAACCAGAGTGTCTAACCCTGAAAAGAAATCTAAATGTAAATCTAAATCCCATTTTGCTAGACATACTACATATAGGCCAATACATCCTTTAGAGGGGCTCTCTAGAGCTTTTTCTGGAAGATGAGGCCAAAACACCGTATATGGGGGTGCTTCAGAACTCCCTCTAGTGGAGGCGCTTCCGCCAGGAGTGGCCGTGCATTGCATTGTGCACGTCGAACAATGAGCTGTTCGCTCCACAGCGATAGCAGAAGTATGTTGTGGAATTTCGGACCCATTAACGTCACACGGGTGGCGTAGCGGTTAGTGAAACCCCAGCGGCTCGAGTTCAAGTCTCGGCCACGGCTAACATCGGCGATGAGCGATCTGAACCGGTCCCGGACCCTCTCTCTCGCTTTCACCAACTCGCATTTGACCAGCAGGGTGAAGTACGGTCAGACAACCCCTATGGCCGACACGGTGGGTGTGGAGAGGCCTTCATCAGCAGTGGGTTTCACAAAAAGGGGGCCGTGCATTTATTATTATTATGACGAAGATCACGTGAACGTTTTAAAATGCCGTAATTTGGGAACGAATACCAGCGGGAAGCCTGGAAATTCCTGCCACCGTATTTACATTTTGCTTGGATGCCAAATCAAAACAAGAAGAAACTAAAATAAAATAAAATACCAAAACTAAAACCCCCACCACTTTGGTGAAGATTATCATTACTATTGTTATTAAATAAACATGAAAATGTTAATGTTTAGAGCTGTACATTAATACATAACTTATTACCATCATAATTTCATACAGTACCTGCATATCCCCTTTATTTTCTTTTTGCAAATGTACATATTGTACAAAAATAAAGCGGAGTTTTTTGTTTTCCCCTACGCCAAATTTAACGACTCATAATAGATTTTTGTTGGGTTAGCTCGTGTAATGATCTGGCCTAATTTGTGTCCCTCCACAGAGAGAACCTAATTGGGCAGAGACAAAAGAGACACGTGACCAATCTTATTAAGTGCCCTAAGTGATGATCTCCGGTGTAGCAGGCTCAACCATGGAGGTGTCCCACCACACACAGAGGACCTGGTGGCCAGGATCAACCAAAGCAGGAAACAGTGCCGGACAAAGACCTACCAGGTGACCTGACAGGAAATCTCAACCGTGGGGAAATGACAATGACCAAATCTCACCTGGTGACCTAGCAGGGAAGCAGCTTTGGTGAGAGCAAGTTCAGAGGTGGGGGAGATGTTATCTCCCTCGACTGGTAATGCAGGTCGTGGGTTCGATCCCGACCCTGATGCCTGTATATTTGGAGTATGCGTGTCTCTCTTCCCCGTGGTCGTGTGGATTTCTCTCCGGGTCCTCCGGTTTTTCCCTCCACATTTAGATTCAACATCACGCGTTTAGAGTATTTGGCTGTTATAATTTTCCGCGTGATAAGCCACTTCGTTGAGCTATCATTCGTGGCCAGGTCGCTTCTGAAAAAGAGCTATAAAGCTCAGTGGGCCTTACCTGGTAAAATAAAAAAATATATAAGTTGAACTATGGAGAAGAGACCAAATCTCACCAGGTGACCTAGCAGGGAAGCTTTCGTGAGCAGGCTCAATAAAGGAGAAAACAGTTGCATAAGCAAAACCCTCCGGGCGTCCTCAGCTGAGCACCTCTGATGAGCGGGGCTCAAGCGGGAACACAAGCTGGGAAGGCCACATCTGGCGCTGCCGTATCACGTGCGCGGCCTGCCACAGTGGTTGGGGGGGGGACTGGGGGGCTGCGGGAGGGGGGGCGGCCAGGGTACCTCCGTGGGCGCGCGAGGGGCAGGACGCGTCCTCCCTCTGCACCGAGTGCGTCGTGGTGTCGACGGGGCACTGCGAGGAGCCGCTCGAGCTGTCCCGCACGAGGCCCGACTTGTCGCTGCACACGTCGCTGCTGCCGTAGACGGACTGGCCACCTGCGGTGAGAGACACGCCGCCCATCGGCGTGACGCGCGTTGACACCGGCGCGGGAACGGCATGCGGCGGAGCCATCGCTTAACGCGTGTTCACGCGACGTGCAAAATTAAACGATTACACCTAGCAGCAACGACAAGGAACGAGGCGTGCGTTACGACCGAACGAAGATTGAATTTTCAGAAATGTTTAACTTCAAGTTCAATTCAAGCATTCAGCAAAAACAAAGACAAAAAACAATTTCCACTTTGGCCGTAGTGTTGGGGAGGAGAGACTCTAGAGGGCTAGAATGCAGCAAGGGCATTGGAATGGTTGAGGTGAGATGCAAGGTGCTTTGAGTTGTCGAGACATTTAAGCAAGAACCCTATTGCAGGGGGTCTCTGGTTTATGACTTTTATATAATGACCCCATGCATCGATTTACGACACAGAAACTTGATTTACGGCGCATCTTCCGACACAACTTCGAACGCATTCGAACAGAGTCAGGTTTCGGACGTGACTTACGCGTGGAGCTTTTGTTATTCTGAAGTGTTTTTTGTTGTTGTTGTTGTGGACCTTTACCCGCTAAACCCTGTTAAATATGGCTGATAACGAGGAAAAACACATCAGATTTACGCCGATGGGGTTTCCAAGAAAGCGTTTTAACGTTGCGAAGAGCGGGGACCGCCTGTACATGCCAAATCCTCATCTTTATCATCGGCATGATCACCACGCATCATCGTTTTACCATCATCACAGCCATCATCACAGTTACCTGATTTGGTAAAACCATACAGCAACATCATCCCCCCTTCTGACAATGTCAATCGATGACGATAGCGCCTTTACGCTGTAGGAATATGCACGAACATCAAACGGTGCTCAATAATAATTATTTTAATTCATTACAACTGTCTTCCAGTTGTGTGATTGTTTGCTTATTTTGTAAGTCATCCGAAGCCGACGGATTTCACCGTCCCAGTGTGCGCAGGTGGGTTGTTTGTATGTATGATTGTATGCGTGCACGTGTATCCACAAGTGCCTATACATCGTACGTAGAAATCGTACAGTGGCTGATGTCAGCGGCACGTGATATCTGAACCAGTCACGGGCCTCCCTTACGTCTTCTCGGCTATAAATCAATACCCGGTACCGGCGTGTAAACATCAACGAATACCAAAACGAACTAAACGTTGTCATCGTTGTTGTTTTGAAGGTGCCCGACAGCTTGGGTCGGGGTGTGAACCGGTTGGAGCCGACCGTAGAGGACAGGCGGCTGCGCGGGCGAATAAAACAGCGGCGGTCACACACACCCACCCACACACCCACACACCCACCCACACACACACAGCCACACACACACACACACCCACACACACACACACGCACCCACACACCAACCTACACACCCGCACACACACCCACACACCCACGCAGCCACGCGCAAAACGATCACGTGAAAGGAACTCGCCGTGGCGTTTTTGCGTAGCTTGCGCCAGCACAGGTGCGTTGTGGGAGGTGACGCTCTCTGACCTCTCTCTCTGCTGCGCTTTTGTCGAGGTGTCGGCTACGAGGCAACGTTTTGCCGATTTCAACGTCACACGGGGGTGGGGGTGGGGGGAGCGAAACGGACAAAAGGCCCTTTGGAACTGACACCGAAAGCGACGTTGTCACATGCGCGCGGACACACGTACGGCGACAAAGGGCCTCCGTGCAGCCTTTCACAGACTGTTGGGAAAGTGCTGTTTGCAAGCGCCTATAATTACCTCCCCGGTGGTGAAATTACGCAGGTTGCAATTTGAGGCTGAGCTGACCTAGGGGAGGCCCACGAACGGTTCAGATGTCTTTCGTCACTCATGTTAGCCGAGTCTGTGGATGTAACTTAGGTCGCCGGGACAGTAGCGCAGTGCACTAACCCCTTTGCACAACCGACAAGGCAAAGATCCCCCGTGTAGCCTGTAACAGACTGTCGGGGCAAGTGGTGTTAGTAGACACGTAGAGATGTTTACACGGCGCGCCAGGTACTCGTTTGTGGCCGAGTCGACCTAGGGGAGGCCCAGGACTGGTTCAGATAACCGTCGCTGGTGTTGGCGGCCCTGAGCGGGAAGTGAGCACAACCCACACGCACTGTGACACGGATATGTGTAGGCTTAAAGTGATTGGTAAGATAAGTAACACAGCACTGTAAGGCTATTCACGCAAGAGTTACAGGGGATATAAAAGAGCACAACGCAGCCAGGGAAGGGAATGCTTAGAATGATACTTTTTTGCTCGGGCTAATCCTTACTTAAGATTTAGACAGTTTGTACTATGTCATTCCTTTGTTTAGTAACCTTTAGATACACGAGTAAAACAAATCTATCCCCGTGTGTGTGTATATATATTCTTGCACGTAAATTCGACCACAATTGTCACGTAGATAGGTTCAAGCGATCTACCCAAAGAATATTAATTCCTGCAGTCACGAAAGCTTTAAGCGAAGATTACGACCACAATGTATAGATTTGTTGAATTGAGTTGAAACAGGGAATTCTTTCCCAGTAAATATGGAACGTTGGGGTCCCAACGTTGCGCTCAGGCTGGGCAATACGTTTTCAACCACACGTCAACTTTGGGGCAACGTTGACATGTTTTTTTTTACTTGTTAATTCTCACCAGATCTTCACTATTATATTTCATACACGTAAAAAGTTATTTCCTGAAACCCCCGCCCCCCCCAAAAAAAATCCCTGAACGTCCATAAGTATTTTACCTAAGAGATAATTCTATATGACACGTGAAACATAATATCTATTCTTAACAAGGCTATTTATTTTTGTTCGCGGAGTGGCTGTGTAACGTTACGGCAACACTATAGAACTCGTCGGAATTTTGTTTTTCCGTAAAGTTGATAAACAACCACCGCCAAACGCAGGAGGCAATGGGGGCCTTGGCTTACACAGAGAGAGAGAGAGGAAAGAGAGAAAAAAATGTCAAAGAAAAAAATACTTCTTATGTAAATGCTCGCATTAACCACAAGGCACCCCTCCCCACAGTGGGTTGGGAGCCGGGGACACATTTATCAAACTCATCGGCGGGACAGCTGCAGCAACAGCTGTGACGAAGGCGGGCGGCGACGGACGGCGATCGCGGGTAATGACGGTGTAACGCGATGACGGTCGAAATTAATGGGACGTCACGATTGAACGGCGGCACTTTCGGGGTCTCTCTCGCGCGACAAAGGCTCTCGAAGAGCAGTCGGCGATGTTTTTCGGAAAACAATCGCGTTGCCGGAAATTGATCTATTAATTTGAGGGTCTTTTTCCTTCTTTCCCCACCCACTTTCTCAGGGCGCGTTCGCAGGTTAGATGCGATGTCACGCGAACAAAAGCTGATGTTAACGCGTAGGCTTTCGCGACCAATATCATCCAAAAGAGGTTTTTTGGGTTAGATCGCGTAAATATATAAATGTGTCGTTAAACCCGCCACCACCCGACACAGCCAACTAGTAAGGGTTGTCATAAACAGAACGTGGCCAATTCGTCACTAGTACAGCACTAACCAGTGTGTTGGAGAGCCAAGCCACAACATTTACAATCTGAGTACGACGTTTCGCCAGTAATTACAACTAGCTTCATCAGGCGACAGCCAGATTTGTGCAGAAGTTTTACTAAATGTTGTGGCTTGGCTCTCCAACACACTGGTTGTGCTGTGTCGGGTGATGGCGGGTTATAACGACACATTCAAATATTTACGCGATCCAACACAAAAAAACCTCTATTAAAAGACGATGGGTCGAACCGAAAGCCACGGGGCCAAGCGTGGATTTGAGGAATCTGCAAAAATAATATTGGCGGGTCTCGTTTGAGTGAATGGGCCAAGTTTTTTTTTTCGATTTTTTTTTTGTTCACACCACTTGCTTTTCTATTTGGAGTGAAAGATGATCCATCGATTCTTGAACTCATCGATACACGCGTCCAATTACATGCATAACAATCGACGTCAATCACGGGGTATATGTTGATTGCGTGTCTACGGGGGGAGGGGGGGTAGAACAATCAATGCGAATTATTTCAGCTCAAAATACCACGCATTGCAACGCATGTATAAGAACCGTTGGTTCTTTGATTCGTGTGCGTTTTATGTCATGGGTTCAAAACACTCCTGCAGCAACTAGTGCGCAAACATTTGCCACAATGTTACAACAGAATCCATTCTCGAATCGAAAGGCGATGAATTGTGAGGATTCAACCAATGCTTGGCCGTTCTTCCCACGTTGACCCTCGTGCGACTAACCCCTCTCCCTACCTGTCACATGACCAAAGACATTTCACGGTAATATGAGCATTAAAGTAATCATCATCCCCTGTTTACATCCCCAGGCTAGTGGTGGAAATTCCACATTAATATGGTGGGGGTGAGTGTATCCATAGGACAACCGATGTTGACCGACCCACAAAGCGATACTCGTTTTACGCTCCCCAGAAGGATGATGGGCCGAGTCGCGTATGGATGCACCGCAGTTCAGATGCACACATAGCTCTGCTCAGGACACAACTCGTTGTTCCCTCTCGCGTGCGCCTCGCAAATGTCGCCTCACTTCGACTTTCACTGTTGAGCCGAGCTCCATTGCTCATCTAAAACGAAACTTTGAACTATTTTCTATTTGACTATATAAGGCCCACTGAGCTCTATAGCTCTTTATCTTAGAAGCGACCTGGCCACAAACAATAGCTCTACGAAGCGGCTTATCGTCGCGGGGAAACCATTCGAAATGTGGAGGGAAAAACTGGAGGAGCCGGAGAAAACTCCACGCGACCGCGAGGAGAGAGACACGCAAACTCCAAATGTCCAGCAGGCGTCAGGGTCGGGATCGAACCCACGACCACCTGCATACCAGGCGAGGTAGTCAACATCTCGCCAACCGCGGCACCATCTCTACAGAGGCAGCAGCGGGCGGCCCTTCGACCGGCGGATTTGAATGTGCAACGTTGCCGCTGCTTCTCCTAATGATGATTAATGGTGCGAAAATGCCTACCCCCCCCCCCTCAAAGCCCCCCCCCCGCCCTCGCACGTGACAACCCGACGACCCCCCCCCCACCCCCTTCCTCAGGGGTTTCGTTAATTGCCTGCTCGGTTAATACGCGTACAGCGCCCACTTTAAATCCTTCTGCCATTCCTCCCGCGTAATATTATCCCCGTGTTTACAAATACGGCTCTCGTTCAGAGTCATGACTAACCGCAGGCCTTTCCCCGCTTGTAATAACTATAACAGCGCATTAAATGGGGGGGGGGCGGGGGGGGGCGTTGGGGGGAGGGGGACGAGGAGAATCGGTGCCCTTTGCGATGTGACTGCAGACTGCAAAGACGGAGGTTAAAAGCCAGCAGCTCAGCCACACCATTCAGACGCTGTCTCCCTGACAGACCTGGTCTTCACCTGAGGACGGCTGCTTGCGTTGTGGCCGAAACGTCGTGAGAATTATTTTATTACGTTTTTTTAAATTATTTTATTATTTCCATTCTACGTGACTTTACCGAAAGAACCAAGAAGATTAGCCACACCCGTTAACGATATCACGATTTAGTGGGTCGGCAATGCTCTCAAGCCCGGTCACCGGTGACTGCACACAAAGGGAACAGCAATCGCAGCAACTTTGGTTTCGCAATCAATTGGGCAAAATATTTGCAGATCTCTGCATTCAAATTTCCAGTCTTGAGTGTCATGCGACGGACGGAAAGTGTTGACTTGGAGGTCGGTCGCTCGAGGGGGATCTCGAAAGTAGTTCTGCGATCTGCTTAGGTTTTTTCGGTAAAGTCACGTAGGTAAAAAATTTAAATTAATAAAAGTAAAATAAAAATAAAATCACGACGTTTCGGAGGCAACACAAGCTTCCGTCTTATGCCTCCGAAACATCGTGATTTTTATTTCATTTTTCTTTTACTTTATTAATTAAAATTTTTGACCTACGTGACTTTACCGAAAAAAACTAACAATATGAATACTTGCAGTCACGAAAGCTTCAAATCTAGTTCTGCGATGTCCGCTTGCACGGGCCATTCTCCAGCATAAAGGGTGGCACTGCCCTGTAATGAGATCCGAACAGGCGCTTCTTCTCATCACGTGACGCCGATAGCACAATCGCCACAACATCCAGGACGACTACGAAATAAACACCGGTTGAGCTTAAGATGCTGTTGAATTACGATGCCGTATCAAATGCGTAATGACAATGCCATCGAATAGTCAAGGAAAGCCTCCCTGAGCTTCGACGTTCCTTTAAAAGAGGGTGCTGCGCATGGGTGTTCCGGTTGGCAGGATATGAATGTGACTGCTGAGCGAACACACTTCGCCCCTCCACAGCACAGCTTCCCTCGCTCTGTGGGGGAGTAGATACGTTCCAAACAAAAGGGGCACACAAAGCGAAACCGCACGAGGAGACAGCTGCCTGCCGAGCAGCGCACGCAGGACACACACAGTACACGCACGCAGTACACGCACGCAGTACACACACACAGTACACACACGCAGTACACACACGCAGTACACGCACGCAGTACACCCACGCAGTACACACACACAGTACACGCACGCAGTACACACGCAGTACACACACGCAGTACACGCACGCAGTACACGCACGCAGTACACGCACGCAGTACACGCACGCAGTACACACACACAGTACACACACGCAGTACACCCACGCAGTACACACACACAGTACACGCACGCAGTACACACACGCAGTACACGCACGCAGTACACGCACGCAGGACACACAGGCAGTACACGCACGCAGTACACGCACGCAGTACACGCACGCAGTACACGCACGCAGTACACGCACGCAGGACACACAGGCAGTACACGCACGCAGTACACGCACGCAGTACACGCACGCAGTACACGCACGCAGGACACACAGGCAGTACACGCACGCAGTACACGCACGCAGTACACGCACGCAGTACACGCACGCAGGACACACAGGCAGTACACGCACGCAGTACACGCACGCAGTACACGCACGCAGTACACGCACGCAGTACACGCACGCAGGACACGCACGCAGGACACACAGGCAGTACACGCACGCAGTACACGCACGCAGTACACGCACGCAGTACACGCACGCAGGACACACACGCAGTACACACACGCAGTACACGCACGCAGGACACACAGGCAGTACACGCACGCAGTACACGCACGCAGTACACGCACGCAGGACACACAGGCAGTACAAGCACGCAGTACACGCATGCAGTACACGTACACAGTACACACACAAAACACACCACCACACGCTAATGTTGTCCCACGTCCGACCGCAAATCCGTATTCGAGTGATTTCAAGCCGCATGAAATAGCGAATTTTGGGCAGTAATAGTTTCGCCACATTCACAGCGCAAAATCGCACAAGCCTTACTTGAATTGTTAAATTAACACGATAAACCTGTACTGCTGCTTCCAATCAATATGTCCTTTTTAATTTAAGATATCTATATTCTTTGGGTCTTTCGATGAAGCCACGTAGATAGAAAAAAATAGAAAATACTTTTATTTTAGTATTTTATTTTATAATTTTTGTATTTATTTTTACAATTATTTTATATCTACGTGGCTTTACCCAAAGAATATGAATTCCTGCAGTCACGAAAGTTTTAAGTTAAGATATCTATTTGCTGATTCTCAAACTCATACATAAAATCACGAGAACTGTTTTTACTCTCACGAAGTGGAGATGGATATTTTGACGTTTCGGCCAAGTGGCCTTCTTCAGGCAATAGTAAAGCTTAGAGAGAGAGAGACGCACAAACACACAGAGGGAGAGAGAGAGAGAGAGACAGAGAGGGAGTCTAAAACAGTGCTGGGGAGTGATGTTGGCTAGTGTGTGATGTCAGATAACTCACGAGAGGGTGTAATGAGTCATGAGCGTTTGAAATTTCTTCGACCGCATTCCAAGCGTTAACCACGTCGACTGTCTGACCACACGTTCAACGTGCACTGTGTTATCACTTCTTATGACCGAGGCCTTTCGTGAAGAGTAGTCTTTTTCGCATCAACGAACTCACACCACCATCATCATCATCACCGTCAGATGCATCGCGTAGGTGACCAGTGTGTGTCCATGTTCCAGCTCACACCTGGTTTTAAATAACGAACTTCTTACCCCATCTTCTTGGTTCTTTCGGTAAAGTCACGTAGAAGGGAAATAATAAAATAATAAAAATAAAACATAATAAAATAAAATAATTCTCACGACGTTTCGGCCACAATGCGTTGTGGCCGAAACGTCGTGAGAATTATTTTATTATGTTTATTTTTATTATTTAAATAAAACAATTCTCACGATGTTTCGGCCACAATGCGTTGTGGCCGAAACGTCGTGAGAATGATTTTATTATGTTTTATTTTTATTATTTTATTATTTCCCTTCTACATGACTTTACCGAAAGAACCAAGAAGATGAATCCCTGCAGTCACGAAAGCTTTAAATCGAACTTCTTACCCCATGTTTCGGCTATGGCCAAAGTCACTCGGAATGCACCACATCTCGTCAGATCTCTCGGACGCTTCGCAGATTTTGACCCTGGATAGGTGTTTGGACCGGCGTCCACCACGCACAAACAGGGTTGTCATCGCGTTCCAGGACTCATTGTCAGCGGAGGGCAGTGCAGGAAATATCCGTTATTATACTGCACTACGCTCCTTGCCTTCACCAGCCTGCACTGACCAGCATTGTGAAGCATGGTCACCTCCCCCCTCCCCCCATACCCACCACCCCATACCCACCAACTCTTTCAATACATGTGGTCAGCGTGGAAGAGTAGGCCAAATGTCCATTAGAAGGGAGCTCTGTTAATTCCCTGTTAAACCAAAACACAGAGCATGCTTGCTCCTATATTTGACCGCTATACATTTCCACGTGATGATGAGCCACCTTCGTTGAGCGATCATTTGTGGCCAGGTCGCTTCTGAAAAAGAGCTCTGTAGCTCTGTGGGCCTTACCTGGTAAAATAAAAAATAGTTTATAAGTTTAGATGAGCGATGGAGCCCGGCTCAACGATGAGAGTTGATGATGAGAGAAAGTTTAGTTTAGTGTGCATCTAACTTTTATCTGGCGCCTCTCGCTCCCAGAATACTCGCAGCGCGCTTTTCGATTTGCGTGTGTTTACGTCACTGTTAAGATGTACAGCTTACACCATTGGAACCTCATTTGCCAGTAAAAAATATGAGTTGTGCGCCTTTTGGCGTCATCTGGTCCAAACCATGTGAGACTAGGCTCTAAGGAAAGCTGTCTCGGGTGTGGGCCAATCAACTTCAAAGACAGTGCATACATTATCAGAGTTATGTTTTTTTGTTTGCATTATGGCTGCAGGTATTGTGGTCTATGCAAACATGACTCCATGTAAAAAAAGGTGTCAGTTTTGTTGCCAGATAGAAGGGTAAAAAAACAATTATCATGTACAGCTTACTTGCGCCTCCACCTAAACCTTTCTGCCACCTCCCGCTCTCATACTTCAAGCGCACCGCATTCGTTTACGTCTGTGTATCTGCGTACCGCACGGCATGGAGGCCCGGCTCGGCGGCCCCGTCCTCCCGCCGCCGACGCTGCGGGGGGCGGAGGCCGCGTCCTGGCAACAGTCGCCGGGGGCGACCACGGAGCCGGGCGGCGTCGGCGGCGACGACGTCGATGACGACGAGGCGGTGGAGGCGCCGGCGGCGGTGCCGGTGGCGGCGCCGGCGGAGGATGACGAGGAGCCCAGGACGAGGCGAGCGGGGCTGATGAGCGGGCGCCGCGGGCGGAGCGGCGACGGCGAGAGGGGGCGGCACGGCGTGTACGGTGGCGGCGGGGGGGTCCGCGGCGCCGTCAGGAAGTCGGAGAAGAGCGAGCCGGACGTGGACAAGCACGACGGGGACACGGGGCGGCTCCAGGAGGCCACCGAGAGCGTGTCTGTGCGGCGCAGGCGGACACACGTGCACACGCAGACACACACAAAGACAAAGGTCCCCCCCGCCGTATAGCCTTAGCAGGCTGTTGGGGCAAGCGCTGTTAGCGAGCGCTTGATGAAGGCCGGCACAGCACGCCAGGGGGTGGTTGGCGAATACCACACCGGACCAACTTTGTCTCCCACGTGGCGATCTTTTTACACACCGCACCAGGTGCTCATTTGTGGCTGAGTCGACCTAGGGGAGGCCCAAGACCAGTTCAGATAATCGTCACTGGTGTCGACCGTGAGCGGGAATGGAACCCAGGTTGCCAGGTTCATCACGTTAACTGCTACTCCCCACTGCTCCACACACACACACACACACGTGTTCACATACACAAAAGTGCTCACACAAACACACGCACGCATGCCTTCAAAGAGTTATTCTCTATGGGACCCTTTTTTCCCCAGTATCAAGACGATGAAAAAGAAAGGGGCTTTACCCTTTCCGGCAAGAGATTTTCAAACACCAAATGGACACCCATCACAAGGCACTAAAGTCTGCACTAACCACACACGCTTGTGGTCAAACATTTTTGTACTCTTTGGTTTTTTCGGTAAAGTCACATAGGTAGAAAATTAAATTAAATAAAACAAAAAATAATATATCACGACGTTTCGATCGCAACATCTCGCTGGTTCAGCAGTTCCACTGCTGGATTATTCTTTCTGCCTGAGGACGACCGCTTGTGTTGCGATCTAAAAGACGTGATATATTACTATTTGTTTTATTTAATTTAATTTTCTACCTACGTGTCTTTACTGAAATAACCAAAGAGTATGGATTCCTGCAGTCACGAAAGCTTCAAAGGTAAAACATTTTGTCAGTTGCTTTATCGTTGGTTCATTGATTTAGTAGGTCAAGGAATTAATCAAATATTGCGTCTTTCATTCAGTTAGTCATTCGATCAGTTGGCCGATTAGTCATTCAGTCAATCAGCTGACCGGTCAGTCAGTCATAGTCAACATTTACGAAAGTACAAGTACTTAAACTCGTACGCGCGCGATCTACCGCACGTATCGCTCCCTTGGAGAATCGCCATTAATCCGTGAACCGTTCCTCCACAGGTGTACGCGCGGGAGCGGAATTTGCGATCGCCGCAACAAGTCGCGGTGATCGCCGCGCCGGGGCGGCCCTCCCGCGGAGAGACCCGCGCGGGGGCAATGCCGTTCACGGGGAAAGTGTGGCCAGCGGGTTCCGATCAACGCAATTCAAATGCTCGCAGCGGTGCACCGTCCCCTGCATCTTAGCATGTGGATACCTGAGAACGGGTTGGCCTTGTACAAGGGCGGAGAGGCGACGGGACGAGCGCTCTCCAGCAGGTAGCACGGCTCTGCACAAACACAAAGACAACCCCCGCCACGCGTAGGCTTTAGCAGGTTGTGGGGGCGAGTGCTGTTAGCGAGCACCTATTAAGGCCAGCACGGCGCGCGAGGAGCTGGTGTGGTAGATGCATCGTAGCATATTTAAATTTTCCAACGTTTGCTTTTTGGTGGAATAGGCAGAATCCTGATGGTAATATATCGTCCGCGCAGCAATCAGAAATAATCTTTGTGAATATCCAATTGCCTTTTGTGCGTTCGTGTGTGTCCGTGCTCGTGTGAATGAGACTGCATTTCGGTACGCGCGTGCGTGGGCGTGAACGCGCGCGCACGCACGCATCAGAGCAACCACACGCCCTGCGAGCCCATTACGCCCATCAAGTTTGGCAGTGCCTCGATCGAGTGAACAGCAGATGCGTAGGGTCACGCGCAAGTGGGGCTCCTCTGGCGATATTGACACGCGTGAGACTGTGCCGAGACTGCGGAACGTCGATCTGTCTCTCTCAGCTCCAGGAGGGGCCGGCTACTAACCAGGCAGACATCATCAACATCGTCGTCTTTAGATTTAAAGCTTTCGTGACTGTAGGGATTCATATTCTTGGTTCTTTTGGTAAAGTCACGTAGAAGGGAAATAATAAAATAATATAAATATAAAACAATAGCAAGAACATTTTCTTGCTGTGGATTTCACACCAGATGACGATTGCTTGTGTTGCAGTCGAAACGTCGTGAGAATTTTTATTTTTTCTTCTTCTTGGTTCTTTCGGTAAAGTCACGTAGAAGGGAAGTAATAAAATAATAAAAATAAAACAAAATAAAATAATTCTCACGACGTTTCGGCTACAACGCAAGCAGACGGCTGCTTGCGTTGTAGCCGAAACGTCGTGAGAATTATTTTATTTTGTTTTATTACTTCCCTTCTACGTGACTTTACCGAAAGAACCAAGAAGATGAATCCCTGCAGTCACGAAAGCTTTAAATCGAGAATTTGTATTGTTTTATATTTATATTATTTTATTATTTCCCTTCTACCTTTACCGAAAGAACCAAGAATATAACATCGCCATCGTCGTTTGCCACGGTGTATCCGCTGCTGGCCACATCATCATCACATGCCCAATACTGGATAAACCCAAAATTGTGGTGGCAGCACACGAGAAGATCTCGCATCATCAGATACACACCCAAAGACAAAGATCCCCAGTATAGCCTTAAGCAAGCCGTTGGGGCAAGTGGTGTTAGCGAGCACAGTACCGATGAAGGTCGGCATGGCGCACAAGGGCGTGGGTGGCCAGCACCACGCCCGTCCCGGCCGCCTTTGTCTCCCCAGTCACGAGGTCTACTACACACCGCGCCAGGTACTCATTTGAGGCTGTGTTGACCTAGTAGAGGCCCAGGAATGGTTCAGATAACTGCCACTGTTATTGTTCGAGAGTGGGAATCGAACTCGGGTCACCGGGTTTGTAGCACGGCGTGCTCACAACTGCCCCACTGCCCTACCCCAACATGCACACACAAGTGTACACTGCACACCGCATCGTGCGTGTGCGAGTACGCAAGTGAGTGAGCGTGTGTGTGTGTGCACGGGTTCGTGTAGGCAGTTGTGGAGAGAGTGGAGAGTTCCCATACGTCGGCAGTATGCTCATGACCGGCTCCGGTTTCACAGCAGAGGTCTCACACCAGTTCAGTCGAGCAGCATTATATTTTCATCAGTTGCGTAACGCTGTGTGCAAGCTACCTGGTCTGTCGCTCCGCACGAAGCTTCAAGTCTTCTCGGCCACGGTCATTCCCTCCCTTCTCTACGCTTGCGAAACATGGATCCCCCCAATGGAACATCTTCGCCGGTTTAGGCTGGCCTGGGGCTCCTCTGGCGATATGGGTTTAACCAGGCTGGATTGTGTGAGGAGGTTACAAATCCTTGAAAGATCTGGACAAAGTCCCATCGGTGAGCTCCTCCGGCAGGCAAGGCTGCGTTGGCTGGGTCATGTAGCCCGCATGCCCAGCCACCGCATGCCTAAACAGCTTTTGTTCGGCCGGATCGAGGGAGCTAAACGGGCGCGGCACGGGCTAGAGAAGAGATGGAGTGATGTGGTACAGGAGGATGTGGAGCTGAGTGGACTTGCCGATGACTGGTACCAGCGGTGTCAAGATCGGCCTCTGTGGGGGAGGCTCGTGAAGGACACTACTGGGCAGTTAGAGGCAGTTGCCCCTCCAACAACAACGGAGGGCAGAGGAGAGACGCTCACAACAATGAGCGGAGTGCCGGGCGGATAAAACACAGAAAGTTGGCACAGTAGGGGGCACAGGTGGTGCATCAGCCAGTCATCTCAGTCAGTCGACCCGTGGCACCTGGGTCTGCCCGGTGACCTCCTGCCAGCGGGCGTTCGACACTTCACGTGGCCTCAAGTGTTATGGTGACGTCACCGCGAATGGCGGTTATTGTTGTTGTTATTGCACGGGTTCGTATATGCGCGCCTATGTGCGTTAATTTGTCCGGGTAGATGTATGCATTTTGTGCATATATAAGTGTGTGGCCACACATGTGCGTACATGTGTGCATGCGTGTGTGATCCCACACACGAGTGCGTGCTTGCCCACACGTGTATCTGTGCATGCGTGCCCGCATGTGTGTGTTTGTGTGCGTGCATGCGTGTGCACCCCGCGCACGTGTGTGGGGCATTTGTGTGTCATCGGCCGTGAGACTCCAGGCATTCGCTTCCCTTAGCCGACACCTGGGCCTGACATACCTGTGCACGTTAACAAAGGCAGCGGGGATGAGCGGGGAGGAGAGATGACGGGGTGGGGGTGGGAGCACGGTGGGGCGGTGGGGGGAGTAGAGAACAGAGGGAAAAAAGGAAACACAAATGCACGTGCAAGGCCCTCGGCCCGCCGGTGTCAAGACAAAAAATGTTGCAAACGCAAAGCCGAGTCGTCCCCCCCCCCCACCTGCCAAAAGCCCCCCCCACCACCCCTAGCCTCTCTGCATCTCATGATGGCGGAGAGCCGAGCTGGCACCATGCAGGGCCTGGATTTGAATCCACGATATCGCCACCCGTCGTTAAACCGGCATGCACAAAGTGAGAAAAAAATGACACCAAAGTTAAATAATGCGCACGCATGGAACATGGTAATGCTTTGAAATGTACCGTTCTCCTCGGGAGAATTGGATCAACAGTTCGGGAGCTGATGGGTGGCTGTCACTGGAACATCCCGGACATCCGTGAAAAAAACATAAGTATCGCTCATTGGATTCTTTCAGCATAAATACATATTTTGATACGTTTGCATACGAGCACAGAGGAGTCACTTTGGCCCTGGTTTGTCTACAAGTTTTGAGCAAGAGCTTCCACCAATTTGGCCGGTTTTCAAGAGAGCGAGTTGTTGCATATCAACTTTACAATGCAGGTTCGTCCATCCTGCATTGCATCGTCTGCACAAGATGTATTGTGTCCCTCCATAACAGGCAGACAGAGCAAATGTATAAACTCTTTCAACTTTAGTTGGAATCCGTTTAGAAGCAACGCTATGCCGCCCATACACTATTTATTATTTTACCAGGTGAGGCCCACTGAGCTATACAGCTCTTTCTCAGAAGCGACTTGGCCACAAATGATAGCTCAACGAAGTGGCTTAATCTTGTGGGCATTTACAGCAAACCGGAGGGCCCGGAGAAAAATCCACGCGACCACGGGGAGAACACGCAAACCTCCAAATATACAACAGGCGTCAGAGTCGGCAACGAACCCACGACCTCCTGCATACCAAGCGAGGTAGTTAACATCTCGCCACCTCGCCCCACCGTCCCCCCAACCCCCTCCCCCCCCCCACCCCCCTGCCGCCTACTCCATGCCAGGGCTCTTCGGTGTCATCACGTCGCACTATGCAATGTCGAGCTGCCCCTCACTTCCTGCACACCTGCAGGTCTAGAGGCCACAAAGCGGTGCTGGGGAAGGGGGCCGTGGAGGTGGGCGGGGGGGATGTGGGCAAGGTCAATCCCCACACCACACCTAGCGTGGCCTTTCCCCAGCCGCTCACACCTGGGCCCAGCTGGAGAAACACGGCACCTCCACAGCGGATGAATCCGCCAGACTACGCGGGGAGGGGTGGGGTCGGGGGTTAACGACGGCGTCGATTCATCGAGCGACGACGATGACTGTTCCCCGCTTCGCGATCAGAATCGGAATATTTATTTATGCCGGAGGAATCCGATGAGCTATAAAGCTCTTTCCTTTCCACAGATGTCCAGTCGGGGGCACGGGGTCAGAACGAGAACGTCACGACGACGACGACAAACAATACGAAAACACGATACGCCGTCGCCACTGCCGCGGTCAAGCCGCGTTGCGATTTGTAGCCGCAGTAAGTAATCTGTTACAGCCACGGAACTCCCTCCCAGCCACTGGAGGCAGCCCACCTTCGCCGAGGCATGAAATGTTTTTTAATAAAAAGAACCGACCATCGAATTGGTGAATCGGCAAAAGGGTGAAAAAGTAAGACGGGAAAACACAAAAACTTTGCTCACTTTTTGAAGAGAAAAAAAAGCGGCCGACTGATGTTGACGTGATTAGTGCCCCTACGGTGTTTGTCGCTCAAAATCCGAGATCTCTCTGCTATAATCCCCCCCCCACCCACCCTCACTTTGTAGAGTGCGCGGGGAAGGAATAAGCGCACATACAACTGAAGCCAACCATACAGTGCGGCGTGGAGGAACGACACGGGATAGGATGTGGGGGGGGGGTATTGGGGGTGGGGGGGAGCAGGTTGAAGAGGCGGATGAATGCTGGGAGGAGGTGTAAAGGTGTACGGGCGATGGGGGCGTGCGGTGGGAGGGTGAGGGGCAGGGAGAAGCGGGGGGGGGGGTTGAAGGGAGGGCTGCGGATGGAAGAGAAGGTTGGGGGGCGGGGGAGCAAAAAGAAGAGAGGGAGAGAGAAGAAGGAAAAGAAGAAGGAATAGAAAAACAAAGTCGGCGACACAAGCTGACAAATATGCACCCAGAGAAAAGATTTCTACCTACAAGTGACCTGGAAACTATGCTAATCCCGCACGGCTGCGAGTGGTCACTGGCAACATCCTCGCCTCCAGCGCTCCGGGGGTGACCTTTGCCACCTGGCGTGGCGGCGTGCTGACGTATTGTGTTGCATTTCCAAGGCGATCGCGGCGCGTCCGGGCGTCCGTGCGTCCGTCCGTGCGTCCGTGCGTCCGTGCGTGCGGGCTTTACCGCTGCTCTCGTACTGGAGGCCGAACGGCGACATCGCGACGCAAAACTCGCCCCCCCCCCGCATCGTCTCTCTACCCCTGCACCTCCGATTAGCACGGTTGGCTCCGTACGGTGCGAAAGAAGTTCAACACACACAGAGCACTCTCTTCGCCACGTGGCGCTTGCCACTCCACCCCCACATTGTGCGCCGTCCTTAATAGGTGCTCGCTAACAGCACTTGCCCCACTCGGTACATACACTCACTCACCCACTGACGGTTGGCTCCGTATGGTGCGAAAGAAGTTCAAGGTACATGCCATACAGTCGTAGGGTTTTCCGAACGGCTCGTAGTGTTAGAGTTTGTGGGGGGGGGGGGGCAGAGCGGCTGACGAAAGCACCCCCACCCCCCCCCCCATTCCTTAACAAGCTGCAGTGTGGACATCTCTCATTGCCCCCGAGTCTACCCTCACACCTCCCCTCCCCTCCCATTCCCTTTTAGTTAAAACGTAACTTTAACGAACGCCGGCAACGACGCAAATGTTCACACGGACGGACGTACAACTGAGTTTCCGAGTCGATGTACTGGGGGGTGGGGTGGGCAAATTTGGGGGGGGAACCCAAAAAGGTAAGAAAAATAACCAGGAGAACCAGAAACGCGTGTCATGGCGAACCAACCGGAGCAACTGAACGACTTCAAAAAATAACCCAGCCACAATCACGGTTCTCGTGTACCTCTGCTACGCGCGTCCAGGCGTACGCATCCTTGAACCCTGTACGCACACACGCACGCGCGCGTGTACGTACACACGCATGTATGGTGCTGACCGTGAGCGGGGATTGAACTCGGGTTGCCGGCTTCGTAGCGCAATGCGCTAACTGCTGCACCACAGCATGGCGCGCATACACGCATACACGCACACAAAGAAAGACGAAGTTCCCCCGTATAGCCTTAACAGACTGCTGGGGCAAGTGCTGTTAGCGAGCACCTAAGAAGGGCGGCACGGCACACGAGGGGGCGGGTGGCCAGCACCACTCCCGACCGCCTCTATCTCCCTGGTGGCGATCATTAAACACCGCACCAGGTACTCATGTTAGGCTGCGTCGACCTAGGGGAGGCCCAGGACCAGTTCAGATAATCGTCACTGGTGTCGACCGTGAGCGAGAATCAAACCTGGGTCGCCGGCTTCGTAGCGTACCGCTCCCGACCACTCACACACGTACATACGCGTGTGCTCACTCACTAGCGTACTCACACTGGCATGGTGGGATATGAGATGTACACCTGTGCGTGCGTGCGTGTGTGAGTGAGTGTGCTGTTAATGGTAAAGGAACACCTGGCTGCAGGGTGCTGATCTGGCCACGGGCGCTGCCGCGAGGAGCGGTTCTGGGCGAGCCTTAAGTGGAGCGGCGGTGATGTCACAACAACGCAGGTTAATGCGCCAAAAGACTCAATAAGGAATTGGCCAAATTACCCCAAGCAAGGCCCTCCTGAAAAAACAAGTCTCCAGATTCCGTGGAGGCTTTCCTGGCGAAATAACGTATCATCACTGTTATTGTTCATAGGGATTCACAGCCTTGGTCAATCCACTGCTGGCTGATTTGATATCCTGCCCCAAGCCGTGTCAGCCTTGGGGCTGTTTGTTCATACTTCACCACGTTGGTCAACGCACGCTGGTAAAGGGGGTGGCCCAGGACCAATTCAGAAGTCAAGAGGCCGCTGACGGCGAGACACAGAGAGACAGACATGGGACAGAGACATGGAGACAGTCACCGCTCCATCAATTGACAGTGCTACCGCGCAGCCCACCTGCCCCCCTCCCTCCGGGCTAAACATTCTGGAGGGGTCAGAGGGCCGCACATCTGATCGGGCCTAAGTTTGGGCTCCACCACTGGGCCCCGACACCGAGACACGGGGCGCGGCACGAAGTCACACCACGCGCTCGTCTGCGCGCCTCTTGCGCGCAGAGTGCAAGTGGCGCGCACGTCCACCCTGACTTCTTGCATCCTCGCTGCACACGCGTGCAAACATACAGACGCCGAGACAAAGGTCCTCTCCCCCCGGATGACCTCATGGGCTGTCGAGTGCTCTTATTGAGCGCCGACGAAGACCAGCACGGCGCAAGAGGGGATTGGTTTGGCCAGGACAACACCCAGCCACCTTTGTCTTCCCACCCCCCCATACCCCAGTGCTGACGTTTCCACGCAGTCGATCGAGCAGAGGCCCAGGATGGTAACCGGTTTAGTTACCCACCACTGATGTTAGACGTGACCGGGAATCGAGCTCGAGCCAGCAGGTTCGCAGCGCAGTGTGTGGGGAGCCAGTGCTCCTCACACCACACACACACACACACTCACGCACGCACGCACACACACACTCACGCACGCACACACACACACACGCACTCGCGCACACACACACTTACACACACACACTAACACATACACACACACGCACTCGCGCACGCACACACTCGCGCACGCACACACACGCGCACGCACACACTCGCGCACGCACTCACACACGCGCACACTCACGCGCACACTCACGCACGCACACACTCACTCGCGCACACACACACTCACGCACACACGCGCACACACACACGCACACACACGCACACACACACACTCACGCAATGCAGGCACGTGTATGTGTGTGTGCGCGTGGGCCCAGGGGGAGGTGGCAACAGGTGTGGGTGGCTTGTGTACACCTTGCGACGCCTCTGACAGAGAGGGTACAGGCCCTGCCTAGTTGAGGCCGGGTTGCCGTGGCGAGGGGGGTAGGGGGGGTGGGTGCTGGTGAACTCGCAGGGGGTTGGGTGGTGGTGGTGGAGTGGGATGGGATTGTTGTGGGTTAGAATGCCGCGGCGATTCTCAGCTGTGTTCCCACACCCCCCGGCCGCGCCTTTAGTGGCTTCTCTCTAACAGATCTCGTGCAGCTGGAGAGGCGCAGAACCAACTGATTCCTGCTGTGTGTGTGCGTGTGTGTGTGTGCGTGTGTGCGTGTGTGCGTGTGTGCGCGTGTGTGTGTACGTGCGTGTGTGCGCGTGTGTGTGTACGTGCGTGTGTGTACGTGCGTGTGTACGTGCGTGTGTGTACGTGCGTGTGCGTGTACGTGTGTGTGTGCGTGCGTACGTGTGTGTGTGCGCGCGTGTGTGCGCGTGCGTGTGTGTGCGTGCGCATGCAGGCATGTGTGTGTTCGGGTGTCAGTGGGTGTGTGTGTGCGTGTGCACACGTATGTGCAGTGTAGTGTGGAGCGGCAGTGCAATGGTTAGAACCCGGCGACCCGAGTTCGATTCCCGCCCGCGGCTAACACCAATGACGATTATATGAACAGGTCATGGGCCTCCCCTAGGTCGACTCAGCCTCAAATGAGCACCTGGTATTGTGTGAAAATCGCCACTGGGGAAACAAAGGTGGCCGGGCGTGGTGTTAGCCACCCACCCCCTCCTGTGTCGTGCCGGCCTTCATAGGTGCTCGCTAACAGCACTTGCCCCAACAGTCTGTTCAGGCTAGTCGGGGGATCTCTGTCTTTGTGTGTGTGTAAGCAGGGCATCAATGTGTGAGCGTGTATGGTTGTAAAGTCTGCACGCGTTTTTCGTGGAAGTGGCAATGTACTTTCGCAAAGTTTTTCTCTTAAAAACTGGATACTCCCCACAAACAGTGCCAATGCACACTGCGTATGAATTAAAACGGTGAATGTGCGGCCTCCTGTAATTGGTCCGGGTGCTAGAGCTCCAGCTGGGACGGAGGTTGGCGTGTGTGTGTCAGGGTTAAACCGGCATTTGAATCTGGGGTCAATCTCAACACGAGGGCTCGCGGCATTAAGTAACAGCAATGGCAGCGCGCGTTGTGTGACCAGGAAAGCCTCAACGAATCTAGACACTGCAAATGTTGACGATTTGGCCCGTTCATTTGTTCTACTCGGTGCTTCGCAAGCGTGAGGAAGCCGAGGTGTCCGAATAAAACACGCGCAAATCCAAAGCGTAAAGCTGAAAGGTCCCAACAGGTATTGAAGTGGGCGTTGCTTCCACTAGTGGCTGCCGAGGTCAACAGAGAACGCATTACGCACAGCGTGCACAAAAAATCGCGCGCGATTTAGCGCACGTGTCATGAGCATCGCGGTCGGATCAATAAAGCGCTGATAATCATTTTGGGGGTTGGGCAGGGTGGTGGCGCAGCGGAAACAACTCGTGTCCACTCGGGCAACTCTACCTGCATCTTCTCCCCCCTGCACGGGTTTTCTCCAGGCCTTCCGCTTTCCTCCCATAGCTAACAACACACACGCACACACGTCATCGGCGTTGTATGTGTGTACGTTGAACTTCTTTCGCACCGTACCGTAGCCAGCCGTAGCCAATCGAAGGTGCGGGGCGAGGACAACAAACAAAGGAGTCCTCGGACTCGGCGTCGCTTTGCTGGGTACATGACGAGGGAATGAGTACGAACGAATCGGCGAATCACCGCAACGCTCGCGCGTCCCTCTGCACAAGCACTCAAGGCGAGACACCAATGGCTCGTGACGCTGTGAGGCTCGTCACGCTACGATGAACATTACTAAGACTGCAAGACAACAAGGTGAGGGAGGGGCGGTAAAATAATGCCCTCTTGTACTTTTCAGTGATTCATACAATCACACTTGAATCGACTTGAATTCATTTTGATGCAGGCGCAGATACGGTGTAACGCAGACTTCCTGCAGCTGCACTGCCACCCAATGCTGAACCACTTGACTGTAAAGCGATCCGGGCGAGGGAGATGACAGAGAACGATGAGACAGACGCGGGGAGAGAAAGAGAGGGAGAAACATGCGAGAGAGAGGGGGGGGGGAGACGCGGGAGAGGGAGGGACGTCAGAGCACGAAAGGGTGGCTCCAGTAGAGATGAGAGAGAGAGATGAGAGGGAGGGAGGGAGGGAGAGAGAGAGAGAGAGGCGAAAATACGCGAATGCCGCAAACCGTCACACCTGCACGAGATTCCAAACCTGTCCAGTTCAATGGTAAAGGAGGAAGAGAAAACACACAGGCCTTGGTATAGTCCACAGGTCAGGTCAACCCCAGGCCAAAGCCTTTTGTCTCTTCAAATATGTGGCCACTCAGAGACCTCAAAGTGTCAGAGGATAACCGCGGAAAAAACTTTGCGGCGACGAAGGAGCTCGCGTCGTTCCACGTACGGCCGCCGTTTTACTTCTCCCACCGCGTCCGCGGCACGGAGGTTTGTGCGAACACGCGAACGAAAATTGGAAGTTTACAAAGAATGTCGTATTGCGGCATTCGCGTTGTTTTTTTTTCTGCTGCTCGAGAGGTCACGGGTTCTGGCAGAAATTTATTTTGGGACGCTGAAACGTGCATAACAGACGCTGCTGTCATGTAAATTTGGGTAAAAAAATGGACAAAGGTGCAGCCCTGAAAACGATTACTCGCGCCACGGACGGAGGAAGGGCCTCCGCGAGGGAACTCTAGAGTTGTACGTTTACTTGTTACACGGACGATCCCGTGGGAACCAGTTGTCCAGCCATTTTACACGGGAGGCCCGCGGTGCGCGAGCACGGCGGCAACAAAACTGAGACGACAAAAACAACAACAACATCATCGTCGTCGTCGTCGTCGACATCGTCGTCGCACAAAGCGATGGGGCAAAACGAGGTGTTCAAGGTCGTAAACGAACCACACGCAAATGCAAAAAAGAAGCAAGTGTACATGTACAGTAAAACCTTGGATTGCGAGTGTTTTGCAAGACGAGCAAACATTTTAAATAAATATTAATTTGATAAACGAGCGAGGTCTTGCAATACGAGTAGTACGTGTATACGCTTTGTGTGCCGAGCGTCACGTGATCACAACCGATATACGAGTGCTCTGATATACGAGTGCTTTGGATTACAAACACGTTTCCGGAACGAATTATGCTCGCAATCCAAGGTTTTACTGTAATACGAAAGCTAGAGGTGGCAGAAAAAGTGAGGTACGGGTGCACATGAGCTGCGCGTTTCAGGTCTATCAGTGAGGTAAACAACACACTGCGCAAATCGGCAAAGGACGGTGCGAGCCTGTGGCAGCAAGAGGCACCAGAAAAGAAACGTGAGGTACAGGTGCAAGTATGCTGTTTTGGTTTACAAGGGAAGAGAGAGCTCCCCTCGAGAGGACATTTGGCCTACTCTTCCACGCTGATGAGACGTATTGAAAGAGGTGTGGCGGGACACTGAGGTTGTGTATAATTCGGGGGGGGAGGGGCGCGGAGGATAAGGGAAAGTAAAAATGGCGGTACAGAGACAGAAGTGGTCTCTCCTCTGAGAAAGAACGACGACATGTACGCCGGCGTTTGTTGTTGTCGACGCTCTCTTACGTAAACTGGCATCGACTTCCCGAGCGCCGGCAAATCTCGCTCGGTCGAGTCTGCGGCGGCGTCAGACGAAGAGAGAAACGCGCGAGCAGCAGCAGCAGGCGGCGTCGCGAGAGAAAAGAAAACGCGCAAACGCCTTTCTTGGTTTGGAAACGAAAATAAAAAACAAAGCCGAACGTCGAGAGTGCTCGTCGAATGAGAACGTTAGACTGCAACTTAGCGCGGAGAAGAACAAAACAATAAATAAACAGGCTATGACGGTACCTGTTACGCACGGTGGCCAGCCATCAAAAAAGCACCGATCACTCCGGAATTTTTAACACATTATCTGATGATCCTCTGGACAATCTTCGAACAAAAAAGAGCTGCATAGCTCATCGGATTCCTCCAGTACGAATGACTATCCTGATTTTGATCCTGCGGCTGCGGTGGCAGCGGTGCACAAGCGTAATTATCAACAACCAATGAGAACGCAAATCTTGTCGGTGCAATGAAAAAGGGTCATCACCTGAAACGTCGCCTATTATAAATGTCACCGACGAACGTGCCGAGTTTTTTTTTGTTTCGTCAACTGCACTGCGACGGAACTCGTTGGGCCTACACTTTGCGATTTTATTTAAGCGACATGCGGGGCGGGGCGGGGCGGGGCGGGGGATTTGTCGCATTTGCCTGAGCGCGCGTTGGTATTCTCCGCGTCCATTCATTCCCCCCTTTGTATCTCTCTCTCTCTCTCTGTCCGTCCGTCGCCGCCGCCGCCGCCGCTGCAACTTTGCTGCCGCGGCAAAATACCAAGCGCCGATGTCATGTTTGGCGAGCCGTGGTTTTTTGGAAACGGGTTGGAACTTGGATTTTGGCGTACTGTACATTTTTCCGACCTGCCCCCCCCCCCACCTCCTCCTCGTGTGTCTCCGGACGAGTCGCTTTGGCCCAATCAATTGTCGGCTCAGCCCGAGCGCGGCGGTACCCAGATCCATCAACGAGACGGCGCCCGCGTTACTAATGGCAGCCAAAACGCGGGATCGGTCGCTGGAGGGGTTCGGCGGTTGTGGTGGTGGTGGTAGGGATTGTGGTGGCTGGCAATGGTGGTGGCCGGGGGTGGTGGTGGGGGTGGTGGGGATGGTGGTGGTGAGGATGGTGGTGGCTGGCATGGTGGTGGCCGGGGGTGGTGGTGGAGGTGGTGGTGGTGGAGATGGTGGTGGTGGGGATGGTGGTGGTGGGGATTGTGGTGGTTGGCATGGTGGTGGTCGGAGGTTGTGGTGGTGGTGGGGATGGTGGTGGCGCGGATGGTGGTGGTCAGGGGTTGTGGTGGTGGTAGTGGTGGGGCTGGTGGGAATGGTTGCAAAGTTGGTGGTGGGGGTAGTGGTAGTATTGGGGTGTTCAGGGTTGTTGTGGTGGTTGTGATGATGGTGGCGACGGTGGCGATGGTAGGGGTGGTATGGTGGTTGGTGGTCGAGGGTTGTGGTGACGCTGGTGGGTATGGTTGCGGTGGTGGTGATGTTCTTTTTACGGTTGGTGAGCACATGTCCAGAGGCCAAAAACGCCAAGTGGCCAGTAACACAACAGCACTATACTCGATAAGAGATAAAGAGTGAACACGTCTTGAATTGAGCAACGTTTTAAGAACTTTGGTAAAAGACAGACGATGGGAGGGAATTCCAAAATCACACAGCCTCAAAGTGCACCTAGCCTAGCACAAGTGCCGTGGTGACGTCAACTTTCCCAGGATCATCCTCTTGTTGTGGCAGCTGTCCTGGGAAAGCTCTTCCCGGGACATAAACCATCCCCAGGGGGTTTTATCAGTTACATGACTCAAGACACTGCATTAAGATGGAGATCTCACTTCTTCCGGTATTGTGAGATATATCATTAAAATTGTTTGTGCCTTAGAGGTGACAACCGTAGAAAAAAGACACTCACTCACTCACACATACACACACGCTCACACACAAGAGCGTACGTGCAGTGCTTGAGATTTGCTATCTCTGGGCAAGAACGCTCTGCTCACCCTTTCGCAGTCGAGTTCACGTTTCTGTGTAAAACGGCGGCCGTACGCGGAATGACGCGAGCTCCTTCATCGCCGCAAAGTTTTTTCCGCTGTTATCCTCTGACACTTTGAGGTCTCTGAGTGGCCACATATTTGAAGAGACAAAAGGCTTTGGCCTGGGGTTGACCTGACCTGTGGACTATACCAAGGCCTGTGTGTTTTCTCTTCCTCCTTACCATTGAACTGGATAGGTTTGGAATCATGCAAACTCACACGGGGCAAGCCGTCGAGAAACACAGCACTCGCCCATATACGTGAACCAGTCGACAGACAACAGATGCAAATGTTTCTAGCAAGTGAATATCACTAAGCCTACATGACCAAATCGCCCAGAGTGCGTGGCCGATCCCATCAGATCTCGGAAGCCAAGCAGGTTTGGCCTGGATAGTGCTTGCGGACGGGTGACCACCACACGCAGATCAAGTGTTAGGGGTTGCCGTGGGCCTACGTTGTCATCAGAGGGCAGTGTGGCAAAGTTCGTTGTTGTACTGGACTACGATCCGGCGTCTTTTGCCCCCTACCTGCACCAACCGGCGCTGGCCAGCGGGGTTGACACGTAACCAATTGACCCCTGTGGTGGCCTGCTACCGGTTGCGGTGAGGCCCTCCATCCTGCAGTGGAATAACCAAGAGGGCTGCTGCCAAACGTACGCGGTCAATTCTAGATTCGCCGCGACCTTTCCCCCCCATTTGCAAATTTTTCGTTACGAAAAAAATACCCCACGCCGATGAAACGTCACCGAACGTACGAATTTCGACACTAGGCAGGTGTGCTTGGCCGTGGCTGGGCTAGTTGAGTGAGCCGGTTGAGGGGGGGGGGGGGATAGCCCCCCCCTTGCTCCCACCCCCCTCCCCAACACCGACACGCTTGCGTGTACTCGCTCGGAGCCGTGGCGCAGCGAGCATTTCTTCACGCAGCACGGTAAATCCGGAATGCTCCGATCAGACTGGTTCTCTCCCTACCGAGCAGGCCTGTGCACACACGCGCGCCCGCCCGCCCGCGCCCGCCCGCTCTGCCCTCCCCTGCCCACAATGCACCCGCCACTACGCGCGTGCGCAAAAGCGTGCACGCGCACGCACGCGGACACACACGTGCAAGCAAGTGCACGCACAGGGGACGAAATATCCTGAAGCCTCCAACCCTCTCCAGAGGACAGCTGGGCCCGGCTTTTGCCTCAGCTGCCTGCGTTTAATTCTTTTTAAAATAAAAAAAGTATGTTTATTTCATAGTTTTCTTTTTGCCCTCCCTGTGTATTTTTTTCTCCCTCCGACTGTCTTTCTCTCTCTCTCTCACACTTTAGTTTTTTCCATTGCGTGATTTTTTTTGGGGGGGGGGGAGATTTTAACCTTTTCACCTTGAAGGACCCCAACATATTTCAAGTTGGATTATCTATGGAATTTTTTTTTATTAAGCAGTACAGTATAAATATACTATAGAAATGTTTCTCCAACAAGATGACTGCATGTGCACCTCACTGCTGGCTTTGCAGCAGCAGCCGTAGTGTTACCAATTTGTATTGCGAGCAAATCGAAGGATTTTCACCAAATCCCCGGGAACGATTCCATTCAAGAATCAATTCTATTTTTTGTTGTTTTTACCACTGAGGTCCATACGGCGCATCTAGTCGCTGCGGGGTTTACGTGAACCGATTAACGTAACAGCAGATGCACAAATCGAAGAGAACCGATTCTCACGTATCATTAAGCGTGACAATTTGTGTCGATCAATGGAATCGCTGAATCGTTGCATGCAAATTAAGCAAAGTCCAAAGGTTAAGGTGCAGCCCTGCAAGTTCTTGATCAAGCCACTGCTGGCAGAAGGGGCCTCCACGACTATAGAGGGGGGAGCTCTCGAGAGCCCTCCCTAGGGGGCAGAGGTCGCAACCGGGTACCCGATACCCGTACCCTACCCGATACCCGGCCGGATACGGGTACCCGTTTGCGACCCTGGTGCGGCCGGGTACGGGTACGGGTAGGCCGTGAGTCACTGGTGAGTCACTGTTTGTCACTCATTTCCCAACGTCTCGTCTCTTCTCACAATTCAAGTTCCTAGAATCAACCCACCCGCGCCTGCAACATGGCTTCATCCCAGAGGTCGCAATCAGGTACCCGATACCCGTACCCTACCCGTACCCGGCTCGGGTATGTTTGCGACCCTGGTGCGGCCAGGTACAGGTACGGGTAAGGAATCAAAACCCGTTTGCGACCTCTGCTAGGGGGTATTTGGCCTACCCTTCCACGCCGGCCATACGTCTCGGTGAAAGCGGGAGTTACCCACACTTCACCCCACCGCACGCGGGCCTGCTGGGTGGACAGAGGCAGTGGGAGGTGCTAAACGAAGGAACTTGCACCATTGTTGCAACTGCCGCGGGATTTGAAGTACGTTGGGGCCCTGGACGCAGCTCCGCACGAGCACCGCTCTGGAGCCTTGAAACCGACGGAGGCTCGGTGAAGGAATGGCTACGTGAGCCAAGGTTATTGAACTTATTCATATTTTATACTGATCAGGTTTAGGCCCACAGAGCGATACGCCTCTTGTTTCAGAAGCGAACTGGCTATCGCAAACGGTGGCTCAGCGAAGTGGCTCATCATGTGGAAATGTATAGCAGCCAAATACTCTTAAAACGCACGTTGATTCTACATGTGGAGGGGAAAAAAAACTGGGAGGGCCCGGAGAGAAATTCACACGACCCCAGGGAGAACGTGCAAACTCAAAATGTACAGGCATCGTCAGGGTCTGGAACGAACCCACGACGACCTCCTGTACACCAGGCGAGGTAGTTAACATCTCGCCACCACAACGCCCCTTGCAAACAGCCCCCCCCCACTCCTGCGAAAACGCCCTCCGCGTCGTTCTCCTCCGGATGACCCGTGACATCGTCTCGGCTATTTCTTCCAAAATGCCAGCAGCCCGTATGACAACGGCCAATGAAAAATTAGCAAAAAGGAATCTGTCGATTTGCATACTGGGTAAACCAGCCGGCCAACTTCCAGAGATTTAATACAGCGGCGTGGTGAGAGAAGTGTCTTTGCAAGAGGCGCAGACAAGAGCAAAGTCAAACGTCCCTTTATGCTCCTCTGTTCAGAGTGAATGTGCAATCCTTCACGATATCAGATTTGCCAATGCGTGCCAAATACGCCCTAGAGCAAGGATTCATCTTGGCAAACGGTAAAAAAAACTATAAAAAAGGGTAAACTCGTGCGAGATGTTTTGTTTTGTTGACGAGTTAATTGGTACATTTTTGTTTCCCTAAAGGCCACGATACACTCATGTCATTTGCGGGGTTAATGTTTCTGGAAATTGTCTCTGGCAACGCGTTTACTTCCGTGTGCCGGTGGTGGGTGGATTGTCACAACGCAAGTGGTGGTCGCTTGGGGAAGACGTTCATCCAGCAGTGGATTTCACCACCACCGATGATGATAATGATGTAAAATGCATTGACTGTGTCAACACGGTTCGGCAATGACACAGAGAGACCAGAGTTCTGACAAGCAGCGTGTCTGATGAACAATGATTGGCCCACAGACTTGTGTGCTCGTGTGTGACCTCTGTCGGTGATCTGATTGGAGAGCTGACCATACTTCACCACGCTCGAAGGTGCGGCTTGCCGAATCAGATGCTAGGGGACACCTGGACCGGTTCAGATATCGCTCTCCACTGATATTGGCCGTGGCCCGGGAATCAAACTCAGGCCTCCAGGTTCATAGCACGGTGAGATAAGTATGACGAGCCAATTCTACCTACGGAATAACAAAGAACAATGCAAAGTTGCGAATGCGATTAAGTAATATCGAGAAGCATTACATTGTTTGTCCGTCCGTCTGTAGTCTTGCAGGACGAAATGCAAATTACGGGGGGGGGGAAAAAAAAACATTTAAAAAAATTACAATTTGGAGTTCAATTCCCTCTTTCGTCAATGCAACCCAGCCCTGGGCAGCTCAGCGGCAGAGCGAGTTTGAAAAAAATTCTGGTTGAGGGTTGACTCAGCCAATCATCCTTCCGTGGGGGCCATTAAAATATAATCACCACTTTGTGAGGAAGTAAACAGTTTCTGTCCTCTGGATATAAGACTCGCCCGACCACGGGAAAAACGTGGAATTTCCCAATTCCACCCCATGCCCAGGTCTGTAAACGGGAGATTCAGCGTCGCCTTTCGTGCCCATTCATTCGAGCAGCAAATCACTTTGGACTTTTTATTTTTAATCATCTAGATGGGCAAAGTTAAATAAACCAAACGAGAATGTGGGCTTGTGGGGCTTGCAAAGAGGGGGGAGGGGATTTGTGGAGGAGGAGATTTGGGGAGGGGGAGTTGGGGGGGGGGGAGTGGGGGGGGGAGTGGGGGGGGGAATGAGGGGAGGGAATTTGGGGGGAGTGGGGGGGGAGTGGGGGGGAGTTGGGGGGAGGGGATTCGGGGGGGGATGGGGGAGGGAGTTGGGGGGGATTGGGAGGCAGAGTGGGTGGGGGGATTTGAGGTGGGTAGTGTTGGGGGGCGAGTTGGGGGGGGGGTGGGAAGGGGTAGTGGGGGGGTAGTGGGGGGGGGACTGCCTTGGCTCGCGGCTCTGCGCTCATGCCCTGCCGCCCTCTCCCACTGGGAGAGGATTTAACGAGTGCTACGAGATCCCGGTTAGAGCGGGAGGTGTGGGGGGGGGGTGATCTCCCCTTTGCTTAAGTGCTCGGCTGTGAAAATCACATCCATCCAACGCTGAGAGATACCAAACACACACACAGAAGGAAAAAAACACTCTCTATATTACATTCATCGTCGTCAGCAGTGGTCGATCCACTGCTGGATAAAATGTCCCCCCCTCCCAGCCATCTCTCATGATTCGCGTCATCATCTGTAACTTATTAATTGGGCGAAAACAACTAAACATATAGAGGACAGCAGAGCTTAGGAGGGGGATTGGGGTGGGCAATGTGGTGCCGGCTCACCACGTGGCTTGCTGCCTACCTTTCCCCCCTTGCCTGTGGTTCTTCCATGCACCTCTGGCTCTCCACGGCGGCTAGGAAATGTTAACTACCTCACCCGGTACAAAGCAGGTCGCGGGTTCGATCCTGACCTTGACGCCCTTTGTATATTTGGAGTTTCTGTGTGTCTCTCTCTCCCCGTGGTCGCGTAGATTTTGCTCCGGGTCCTCCGGCTTTTCCCGACACATTTAGAGTCAACATCACGCGTTCAGAGTATTAGGCTGCTATTAAGCCGCCTCGTTGGGTTATCATTTGTGGCCGGGTCGCTTTTGAAACAGAGCTCAGTGGGCCTCACCTGGTAAAAGAGTAGTAGGAGTAGCCTCTGAGTCATTCTCTCTCTCTCTTCACGAGCAATGAGCGAATGCCGTGTGGCGGCGTGGCGATACAAGGTGACGTTGTTATTGTTATTATTAAATGTAGCCGCGCAGTAGCAACAGCAGCAGTAGCAGCAGCAGCAGCTCACAACACGTGTGTTATGCACGGTGGTCAGTCATCCCGAGCACCGTCCCAGGCGGGGCTCTCGGCTCTCCTTAGTTTGTGAGGTCGGGTGAGATCGGGCCAATTCCGGGTGATCTGGTCATAGGATCGTTGGATTGCAGGACTCGGTCAACCGTCAGATTATTTACTCGTCAGTCCATGGGCAGCCTGACGCATTAAGTTGACATCATCTGCCTTACAAAGTTCAGCGATTAGTTGCGTCAAATTACTTAAGTGGTATTTTCCCAAAGTTTGCAAGGTAAATCAGTGGGGAACAAAATGTGCGTTCCACTATGTATGCAACTTTCCCACAGATCTTTCCCATCTTTGGTGTAACACCATCTCGCATTTATTTGATTACATTTTTACTTCGATGATGGTTTAATTTCCCTCATGCTGAAATGGCACCACTCGGGAACCCAACATTGAATAGTCACTGAGACATTAAGAGCCATGGCCTCTTTAAGGAGGTCGCCGCATGCTTGCATTCATAGAAGTACGTGCATATAGAAAGTAATGACTCGATATGCGAAGTTTATGGAGCTTCGTTCGTATATTGAAACTTTGTATCATTAATAACTTAGAACATTAGTTCTATGAGGATGCGTTCCCCGCTTTCATAACTTCTTGTTTAATGGTATAAACACTTAATAACTTGCGTAATATAATTTATATTGAAAATAATATTATATTTTATACTGTACAGTATTAAAATAAAAAAATAACTTAAATTAAATAATCAGTGAAGAATCATAATTTTATTCTTATTGATATATTACTGTAGATCGATCAATTTATTTATTACTTTAATACATTTTTAGCTTTCTGTGTAAAGAGTAAAACAATCGAAAGTTCATTATACCGGAACTTAATTTATGGAATATACGCATATTGAGGGATTCTATTGTATGGTCATCTACTATACACACATATACCCACACGTGCACACACACACACACTTTCTACACGTGTACATGTATTCGCATAATTTACAGACCATTCTCACTCCACTGCTGGATGAGGGCCTCTGCATGCCGTGTGCTTCACGAGAGCCATTTGACCACATTTCCCCTTTGGTCCGTGCGGGTTTGTGAAGGCCGGCAGCATAGACGTGAGAGCACAGAAGTACAGTACAGCAACGGGGATATCACTGCAACGCCCTCTATAACTTGTTTATAACCTCGTGAGTTTCTCGCCCACTCCGACGCATCTTCGCTGCCATTGTTGCCGGGTGTGGAAACAACTGCATCGGTGCGGCGTTTAAAATCCATCCTCGCGCTTTACGTGTCGTGCGGTGCAGCAGGTGGGTAAGAATCCGTCGTGTTTGATTCCTATCATGTTGTTGTTGTTGTTATTGTTGTTTGAAATGGGTTCACGAGGAACCTTGCAGCCACGAGAGGCACTCCACTCAGAAGATGGTCGATGACGAGCTTCCTGCCGTCGGCCTAGAAATTAATTAGCGCTTTTGTTGTGGTTGGTGGGTAGGTGGAGGGGAGGTGGTGTGGAGGTGGTGGAGTTGGCGGAGGGGGGAGCGAGGCGGCTTGCGCTGCCGCTAAAACTTGCTCTCCGGGCGCGAACCCCACGGTGACGGTAAAGACCACCCAGCCGCGCGCTCGATCGCTCGCTCGCACAAACAGCCGCACAGACAGAACCCGATGCAAAATCCGATAAAATGCGCCTCCGACGAGCGATCGCAAGATACGCGCCAAACGTGCGCCGCAGATAGACACCGAGACGGCCTCGCAGTCAGACAGACCGACGACGACGGGGGGGGGGGGCAGACGGACGCGCGGGTAGGGAGATCCACCGATAAGACGCAGGGGGCGGCGGCGATAACCGCGGACTAAAATGCGCGCGGCGCGCGGGGGCTTATGCAAAGCGGTTGACAGATAAGCGTTTGCTGCAAAGGGGAGAAAACGACAAGAATTATGCGCAGGAAGTGTACAAAAGTGCTCCTCAAGCAGAGTTCTAAAAACGACCGTGCGAGAGGGTTCACTCTTGGGGGGCCACGTTGGCCTACGGCCAACCAAAGTTCACTCTTGGGGGGCCACGCTTGCCTACGACACCAGCTGAGGGTTCACCTTTGGTGGGCCACGCTGGACCATGGTCACCAAAGTTCACTCTTGGGGGGCTACACTGGCCTACGACGCAACTGGAGATGAAGGATCCGGTTGGAACACTCGCATCGGAACACTCCGATCAAGGCCGTTCATTGATCAACTTTAATTCCAAAAAAAATAACTGTTCCCTGTTTACGCCAAGCCCCTTGGGCGCAAAGTAACGATCTCCAACTGAAAGTCAATCTCTCTGCCTGCTCTCCACTCTGATGATGGGTCGTTGCCTGAAACATCAGCCTATAAAAATAGAAAATATCTCCGTTGTTAGGCAGTCTTAATAACGAACGCGGCGAAGTGGTTGTTTTGTTTCCCGTGAATCACTCACCAACAGCATCCACCTCACATTGTGCTGCTGTTGTTGTTGTTGACTCTTCAACGTAGTTAAAAAAAGTTTGTTCCTTTAAACTTCATTTGGAATTGTCGAGCCGGGGCCCGAAATGATCTTGGGAACGGGCAGGATGTTTGCGCTCTGGCGAAACGTGCATACCAAACACATGAGACCTACACATGCACCCAACTGTCACCCATATCCTAATCAGTTGACAAGGGCCTGGCTACATTAATTATTTATATTAATACATACTTTTTTTGGGGCAGTCACGAGACTCGAGCCGGTGCAATGAAAACTCAGCCCCCGCGTGCTTCCCCGCGGAATGGCAAGGAGAGGGCGAGAAAGAAATTGGCGGAAATAAAAACCACCACGACCACCGCCGCCACCCACTGGCACCACCGCCCTTCATTGTACACAACAAGGTGTGAACTCAGCCACAGCTGCTCCTGTCAATTTGCCCGTCAGCTGTGAAGCTGTTAACGCGGCTGCACGCTCCGATGCGCGACACAAGACCCCGGCCGTAATAAAGAATGTCGACGTTGATAAATAATATTTGAACACGCAGATGCGACTTCCACAACGCCGCCAAAGAATCAACACACCTCGATGGGCGCACTTGTGTACGCGTATCTCCACTGCAGATCTTCCAAACAGCTTTGAGGAACAGGATATTAACAGCGGGGAGCGGATTCGAGCGTTATTGCCTTCTGCTGCACGGCCATTGCGTGCAAACGTGGGACTCGAGAAATTAATGCCACATCCTGCGATCTCGCCGACCATCGCTCGCAAATGGACTGATCCAGTAGCAGGCTTTGAACAGCCGACGGCTTTAATGTCACTCGCGCTCATTCTAAAAGTACCCAAAAAAAATGAATTGGTGCAGATCTGATGTCAAATTTGGATGCATTGTATTCGGCATGCCCGTCACAACCGCCCAGACGCAGACTTTTGTCGAGCGAGGATAAAAGGGGGGTGGGGGGGGGGGAAATACATCAGACGTCAGTTTTTGGATTTAAAAAACCGATGGCGATGTAAAATCAGCAGCACTACGTCTAGGTCACCACCTTTCATAGGTCTCTGTACAATAAAGTAAAGACCAAAAATATCAACATCCTAATTTTCACATTTGTTTTTCAGCTTTCTTATTCGTTGTTATAAACAGTCCTACAAATCAAGCAGGAAATATCACATCTGGCATCAACACCAGCAACAGTTTAAGATGCCTGACTTTGCTGACGAGACTAAGAAAGTTGAGACTGACCTAGAAACATTAGTCCAAGAGGTCAATTTCCTTGACAGATAAAATAAAAATAATTGCAGGGAGTTGGACTACGGCATGCGCATTTAACAATTCATTTGTTACCCACAATGCCCGGCGACAATTTTTTTTTTAACGCCGCATTTCAGGAGCGTTTTGAGAAACGTCCGTGACCTAATGACGTTACGGCGAAACTCAACACGGAGTTACGAAACAAAGCAGAACAACCGACGCAAGAAAACAAAACGACCCGGCCTAGAGAATGCGAGGAACTTGGGAGGAACCGGCTATCAGCACGCGGTATATTACAAGGCCTGAGTCAACACGCGGCTCAGTCACAGGCGACAACACGGCAAGCATGTATGACTATCGCACCAATGTCAGCGTTTTGTCGTTGAGGAAGGGAAAAAAGGAACGGGATGGTATATATACGTATACCTACACGTGCACAAGCACTGCTGTGTCTACGTTTGTGAGCATAGTTTACAGCACTCTTTCATATTCTTAAGTTTTTTCGGTAAAGTCACGATGGTAAAAAAATAAAATTAATAAAAATAAAATAAAAAATACTTGATACAGCAATTGTGCTGTGACGGTTCCACCTTGTGTTGCCTCCGAAACGTCGTGATATTTATTTTATTTTTATTTTACTTTTATTAATTTCATTTACGTGACTTTACCGAAAAAACCTAAGAATATGAATCCTTGCAGTCACGAAAGCTTAAAATCTAGTACTCTTTCAACCCACTTGTGAATGAGGGCCTGCCCACCCCGTGTGGATCGTGGGTGTTACTTGACCATACTTCACCATGCTGGTCAGTGCGGGTTGGCCAAGTGGGTGCGGGGAGGCCCAGGACCAGTTTCAGATATCGCTCGCTCGCCACCGATATTAGCCGCGGTCCAGGAATCGAACGCACGACCCCAGATCAGCAGCGCGCTGTCTCTGTCCGCCCGGCAGTACAAGTTGATCGGCAGGTCGCGTGCGGTGGGGTAAAGCGTGGGCACTCCCACCTCTACCGGCGCGCAAGAGCGAGCCGCCTAACACCCTCCCTCTCTAGAGCTGCACTTAGCGGAGAGGCCTTACCGCCGTTAGCTGCGCGAGCACGACATTTCAGGGTTGCACCTTAACCTTTTAAGCCTTTATTTGGCTCTCGTATAGGACGGGGGGGAAATCTCCCCCCACCCGTGCTGCAGCATCTCTGTGCGCACAGCGCGAGCGGAGGCGCTCTCGACGGCGGCGAGCGAATAGGGGCCGTCAAAAAACTCCGCACAACCACTACCGCCGCCGCCGCCGCCGCCACCACCACCTTCACCTTTGTCTCGCCACCCCCAGAGCCGCACCGCAGAAGCAGGTGGCCGACAGAACAAAGGTGGCAAAGCGCCCAGGTGACATCGCCGCCAGAGAACGTGCTAATGACGGACGGACGACGAACGAATGGGCCACAAACCGCGTGATCTACCGCCGCCTGCCACCGGCGGCGGCAGCAGCTCAGGCTGCAGCCACCCGTCGTTGCGACAGCAACAGGCGGGCGGCTCTTAATGTGTTTGCCGTCCTTCCCCCGCACCTCCGATGAGAACGGTTGGCTACGTACTGTGCGAAAGAAGTTCAACAAACATATACACGTGCACGAGAGGGTAATACTCAAAGCGCAACACAGGCTCACACATTCATTGCTCTGCTGCAACCTCGCAGCTCCAAGCCTGTAACACCTGGTGTTCCCGGGCAGCCTCCCCGTCCAAGTATTTACCAGAGACTAACCCTGTGAGCTGATGAGATCGGACCGGAAAATCATCCTGAAATGTCACCACAGTCAATGTGGATCCTCACTTGACTTTGGCAGAGTGGGAATGAAAGTGCTACTGCCCTCTACCCTGTGGACCAGAGGTCACTTGAAGGGAACTCGAGAGGTGGCTCTGTGATATCCACTTCCATTCCCTAAGATGAAGGGTTGCAGCAATGCCATGCCAGAGATCCGATTGGACTCTAAAATACAACTGAGATGCTCAGAAAAAGATAATAATATTGTGAGAATGAATCACAATTCCACCACGGATCCACCTCGAATCTATCTCGAATCCACCACGGATCCACTACGGATCCTCGATGGTACCACCTCGAATCCACCATGGATCCACCTCGGATCCACCTCGAATCCACCACAGATCCACCTTGGATCTACCTCGGATCCACCACGGATCCACGACGGATCCACCACGGATCCACCTCGAATCCACCACGGATCGACTACGGATCCTCGATGGTACCACCTCGAATCCACCACGGATCCACCTTGGATCCGTGGTGGATCCACCTTGGATCCTCCTCGGATCCACCACAGATCCACCTCGGATCCACCACAAATCCACCTCGGATCCACCACAAATCCACCTCGGATCCACCACAAATCCACCACGGATCCACCTCGTTCTCACCTGCGTGGTAGACGGCGGGCGCGGTGCCCAGCGAGAGCACGCGGTGGAGGTGCGTGGGCAGCGAGGAGGGAGAGAGCCGCGAGCCCACGGGGCGCCTCCCCGCCGGGCGGGGGTCGTGCCGCGCGGCAGCCAGCAGGAAGGGGGGCGGCGGAGTCGGCGAGAGGGTGAGGAGCCCCCCGCCGCCGGCGTAGCCCCCCGCGACGCTGAGCAGGTAGCGAGGGACGCCGACGAGAGGCGACGGGCCCAGGGAGCCGCCAAACGGCCTGCGAGGCACAGCACGCGCGCGGAGAGGGGCGACACGCACGGCAACAACGGAGGACAGGGGGTGTGTATATAATAATATATATACACACAATTAACAAAGACAAAGACACAACGTGTAGCATTTGCAAACTCCTTCTTGGTTCTTTCGGTAAAGTCAAGTAGAAGGGAAATAATAAAATAATAAAATAAAACTTTCTAAAATAATTCTCACGACGTTTCGGCCACAACGCAAGCAGCCGTCCCTCAGGTGAAGAACAGGTCTGTCGGAAAGACAGCTCCAAAAAAAACGTACGGTACATATCAAATAGTAATCAGTGTCGTTGTGGATAAGTAGCACAATAAATAAACAGACAATCCGCCTTCTCGCCATATCTGTCCCGCTGCCTTGGCAATGGTACGAGTCGGGGCAGCAGTAGCGGATCGATGAGAAGGACCGTGGGGTGAGGAGAGGTGCGCAGACAGGAGAGGAAGGATGCTAACCCTTTCCCGTACGTCATCAGATTGTCTTCCGATTCTGTTCCGATGGTGTACGCGTACACATGCGTGTCACCGAAACCGAATCGGAAGTAAAAGGGGCATGCGGGAGGGCATGTGGCACAGTTTGGCGCCAGCTGCCATAGAGTGCGGTCGTGTCACTGCAGTTTTCTCCGGTGAGTACAATATCTCTAAAAACAGCGGCGCCGTGCTCCAAATAAAATTAACGCTGAACCGCTTGCGAATTCTGAGATTCAGCGGTGAACATGATCCACTCTACAACTTTCAGATGTCTTGGAACGGGAAAGGGTGAACATCTCGCTACAGTGGCGAGATGTTAACTACCTCGCTACAGTGGCGAGATGTTAACTACCTCGCCTGGTATACAGGTGGTCGTGGCTTCGATCCTGACTGATGCCTGTATATTTGGAGTTTGCATGTTCTCCCCGTGGTCGTGTGGATTTTTCTCTGGGTCCTCCGGTTTTTCCTCTCCACATTTAGAATCAACGCGCGTTTCCAGTATTTGGCTGCTATAATTTTCCGCGTGATAATCCACTTCATTGAGCTATCATCTTGTGGCCAGGTCGCTTCTGAGAAAGAGCTATATAGCTCAGTGGGCCTTACCTGGTAAAATAAAAAAAATAGTGTATAGTTCTTTAAGATGGGACGATGGCGTTTAAGTAAAAGGCACGTATGAATGCATTAGCAGCAGCATCAGCAACAGGAAGCGTATACGAGTCTGGAGGAAAGTAGAAGGTGCCAAGTGTGGATGCCACGAGGTCCCACAGGGGTATACAACACGCTCCGGCGAGTAAGGGCCGAGAGCACTGCTTGGCTCAGGCTTGAGTCGCTCGGTTGTTGTCAAAGACCGCGTGAGTGAGCGGCTCAGCCGTGGCTCGGGCTCAGGCTCGCTGCTCAGCCTCATGGAAACCCAGAGCACGGCTGGGACCTTGCCCGGAGCCGGCTGAAGTTACGGCGTGGGCTTTGAGCCGGCTCACTTGAGCCAGAGCAGTGGTTGAAGATGCAGCACTAAGCGCCTGCTGAGACACGCAGCCAAGCGTGCTAATCGGAGGTGCAGGGGAGAGACAACAAACTAAATACAAAAAGGAGTTCTCAAGAAATAAGTTTTCAATCTAGATTATTTAAAAGTGCATAGCTCCAGCGGCTTCCGAATATCAGAAGGAAGAGCGTTCCAGACGGCCGCAGAAGCGCATCCGAAAGCACGCGATGCAGTGACCGTCTTTGTTCGACGGCCAGCCAAAAGCCACAACCAAGGGAAACCTGGATTTGAAGAGGTACAGAAAGAACACAGCAGGCAACTGCACTACACGTTCCACATTAAACATACATACTGCAAACTACAATTTACACGTCACTGCTGTTACTGCTGAGGCCACTGTTGGAAATGCCCAGTTACCACTTATTTCATATCGATACTGATGATTGTTGTGATTTCGATACTAATATGCGCCGAGATTACCAATTTGAAAGGTGTTTTATAAAACCGAGTTCATTACCATTACGAATGATAACATTTAATCATTAAATTACTTCTCAATTCAAATTTTCATCATCATTCGTGAAACTATTATCGAAGGAGGGGAGCGGTGGCGCATCGGCCCGTGAACCGTCTTGGCCACAGCAGACATCTGCGGTCAATTTTTTCTTCACTCCCACCATTTGACCGAGTCTCTCAAATAATGTAACGGTGACGACGACGATGAGGCGATGGTGGTCGCCGTAGTGACGACGACGCTCGCGCTGTACGCGCGTACAGTTTCTAGCACGTTCCTCCACCTCTGGCGGCTTCCCAGCGGCATGCGCAGCGCGTCTGGAGGGTGCAGTGCACCCGATAAGCCTTTCAGACGCGACAACAAATCCCAAGTTGTCCCGCGTCTGTCGTATCAATGCGCGCGCGACGCACCGGCTACACAATCCACCCCGCCGAGGTTTGCGACTCGCCTCGCGCGGAGCCGGAGCATATTAGGTTTCAAACTTTGACGAATTAAAGCGTTTCACAATCAAGGTCGGACAAAAAGGGCCCCCCCCCCCGACCCGCCCGCCCGCAACCCCTCACGCCCTCCCCCCCCGCACCCACCTTGACGCCACGCTCACCGCGGCGGCGAGCGGTGGAACCCGTTCTCGCCCTCGGCTATCGCTCGCGAATCTCGACGCCCAAAAATCCACTCCACCGCCCGCCCGCCCACGCAACGCAACACAACGCAATGCACAACCCCCCCCCCACTACCTGCATCCCATGCTTAATACCACGACGATCTCTGTGTGTGTGTGCCGAGACAGGGCGGGGGAAGAGAAAGAGAGAGAGAAAAAACAGAGAATCTTCCAGGCGGAGGGAGAGAGACCAAAAAAAAGAAGATGCTTGGCTTAAGTCGCAGGTCCTGCTGCGCCGGTTAATGACCGATGGTGCAATTTAGTGTTTTTTCGTTTTATTTAGCGGTGGAGAATCGGGTTCGTGAGCTGCCCCCGAATTGTATTACCGGCCGACAGCGAAGATCGGTGGCGCGAGTGATGTGGGTTACTGGTCCCCCCCTGCCCTCCGTCCACAGCAAGCTGTGCTGACCGGTGTGGTGAAGTATGGTAACAACAACAACAAAATAACCCCACGATCGGCGTAGCATGGGGAGAGGAGGCCTTCGTCTATCCATGGCTTGGGAATGGCAGGAATTTATTTTATGAAGTTGCCTTGGTGTGGTTTTAAGTGTTCTTGAAGAAAAGGCAGGAAAATAATGTACAACCGAGGTTTTAAAGAATCGGCCTTACAGAGACATTTGTAAATAAGTGCAAACTTGCGTGTGTGTAGTTTGTTGCATGGAAGAGTTTTTTTTGTCATTTTTTTAATCCCCCCCCAAGATATTTTGCCTTGCAGTAACGATTTAGGAGCTAATCCTCACCTTGACAGCTCGTTACTGTAACAAGCTTTCCCGACACCTGCCCCTAGCCCACGCGAGTGTTTAAGGGCTTCCCGCAAGAGTGAATACATCACGCCATCAAATAGTTTCACAAGCGCCGTCGACTCCACGCGCTTGACGTGGAGCAGCGGCTGACGCTGACTATGCTTCGTGTGGGTCCTAGCGCCGAAAACGTTGGGATTGTTAAAATAAAACCCCACGGGTTCTCGAGTGTCGCTTCGAGTGGAGGCCCCTTCCGCCAGCAGTGGCGTGAGCAGGGAATTGCAGGGCGGCACCTCTACCCTTCGCTTTTGAAATGTAAAAACGTGAAGAGAAAAATAACTTTATTCCGTCTGCGTTTAAAACACCCTGATATACAATTATTCGACTGTTACTACTGCTGCACTAATAATCATTTACAGCCTTATGTACAGCCACTGCTGGATGAAGGCCCCACCCCCCCCTCATGCTGCGTTTGGTCACGAGGTTTGTTTTGGATCGTACTCTCGCGATCCGGCGCTCCGTCTCCGTGGTGAGCGTGCACCTCGGACGCGTTCCGTTGCTTGGCCGCCACTCCCGTCATCATTCCTGCCCGTCCGGCGACGCGTCCTCGCGGCCAAGGTCACGCTGAATTGTCCCAACGACGCGAACAGCTCATCAAATTTCCCCGTCTTCCATTCCCCCGGCGTAAATTCCTAAGCACGCATCTCCCCCGCGCGCTTCTATGCCCATTCTCAGTCTCCACCGCCCACCCCGCACTACCCGCTTCCCCATTAAACCACGGTCATTAACCGCCGTGTTTACGCAGACGTGATCACGCCACTATGAAAAGCGACGATGCACGATTGGGTTGGACACCACCCCCACCGCGGGGAGGGAGAGAGCCCTTCGCCCACCGACTTAAAGACGCCGTCGCGCGCGCGCGCGCGCACGCACGCCGCTAATTGCGCGGGCGGTCCGCGGCAGATAGCCGCCGCTTTTCAAGTCCCCCCCTCCCCTCCACCCCCCCCCCGCCCCCACCACCTCTGATCTCACTCGCTGACCCTCAAATCGTCTCCCCCGACAGGCCGAGCGAGCTTCTCATGACTTCACGGCAATCAAAACGGGCGCAAGCATGTAAATAAACGCTGCAGGCCCGCCGGTCAGCGTGACTCCCTCGCAAAAGGGCCAACGCATTTTTTAAATTTTTTTTAAGCGGATTTTTTTGGGTATTTTACTCAATTTAGCCGAGGTGGGATGTGGGGGTGGTGTGAGCGAAATGAACAAGCAAATACAAATAAATATGTAAGATACACCGAGAGGACAAAAAGAGGAGCACTTCGATGGCTCTCTTTTATTCCCTGGAATTTAGTTTTCTATGTCAGTAGCTTAAGTGTTTCATAGTTTTTTTTGGGTTAGATCGCGTAAATATATAAATGTGTCGTTAAATCCGCCACCACCCGACACAGCCAAATTAGTCAGGTTTGTGACGTAAACAGAACGTGCCAATTCGTGACTAGTACAGCAACACCGGTGTGTTGGAGAGCAAATCTACAACTGACTTTGTGTTGTGTCCACCTACGTACCCTTGACAGGATATGTATGTTGAACTTCTTTCGCACCGTATGTAGCCGACCGTGCTCATCGGAGGTGCGGGGGGGAAGGACACTAAACTAAACACAAAAAAGCAGTTCCAAAGAAATATGTTTTCATTATAGGTAATAAAAAAATGGCTTTCTAATATCGGAAGAGCGTTCCAGACGACCGCAGAAGTGCATCTTGAGCGCGCGATGTGTTCGTGTTATGGCTCTGTTCGTGTTGTGTCTCTATCGTGTTCTTGCTGGTTCTGAACTAAATTAAACTTTTTATTTGACTAGTTATTCTAACGTGGAGGAAAAACCGGAGGACCCGGAGAAAAATCCACGTGACCACGAAGAAAGACACGCAACCTCCAAATATACAGGCGTCACACGGTCGGGGATCGAACCCACGACCCTCTTGCATACCAGGCGAGGTTCGTGTTGCCGTTCACCTTGCAGGTTAAAAGACGTCATTTCCACCGCCAAGAGTAAGTGGGGTTGAAGTGACATGGCCGGCGGTGGAGACGAATTACGGAGTGCCAGCCGAGGGAGGGATCCCCCGCCATAGAGAGATGGAGTGACGAAATCGGCTGGCGTGCAGTTTATCGGTGGACGGTTGCCATCGTAGGACCGCGAGAGATGGCGGGACACCTGAGAGAGGCCTTCATCCAGCAGTGGAATGATAATGGGCGATGATGATAAACTGTTAGCTCTGGCAGATACATTACTTGGCCTTCTCAACATTTACTTCATTTGCAAGGGCGCAGTATTCTAAATTCAAGCACGTAAAGCAGGGATTTTCACCTATATGTTTCGACAGGCCACATTCTACGGATGCACGTTGACCTTCTTTCGCAGCGTACGTAGCCAACCAAGTTAATCGGACGCGCGAGGGAATGACAACAAACTAAAACACAAACAAAATATTACATTGTGATGTATGAGAGAGGGTGCTGGTGGACCACGTGACGACACATGTTGAGCGTACAGACGTTACGAAGTTGTAACGTCTGTACGCTCAACACGAGGGTTCCCAGACGTTGCGTTTCTTGTTATCTGCCTTCCATTAAAAGACTCGCAGGCACTTCGCAACCCACCCGCTCGCCAATGACTGCATGCAAAGAAATCAACAATAATTAATTTGGTATTGCGCTTTCATTTGGCTGCTATTCCAGCTCTTGAGATTTAGAAGGGAAAAAAAAGCGTTCGACTGCCAATGCGAAAAAAAAAATGTCTCAGCCACCAAGGGCGGCTTGGGAAGATGCTGCCTCCTAGTGTGGAGCAGAGGTCATTTGCAGAGATTTCAGAGGCAGTTCTGTAGCGTCTCCTTCCACAGGTCATTCTCTAACATGGGGTGGGGGGGGAGGGGGCGGGGGGGGTTATCCACCGCTGGTCTGCCAGGGTTCCAAATAGATAATTGGTATCATCACACGAGAACTGGAGGGAAGAAACCCCCCCCCCCCCAGCTCAAACCAAGTAAAAAAACTCCACAGCCGCAAAGTAAAGAGTCTTCACGTATCTGTACGAGTACAATTTCCAAGCGTTACAGCGCCGAGCAAACAAATTCTCACGCTTACGATACGTGCATCGATTCCTGCGCAGTAACCATCGATGATTTGCAATTCACGTAAATGGCACGCGGATGACTTGCTGCATTAACAAGAATAATTTACGGCTCGGATGGGTGGCGGGTGATATTTTGCGAACCGGTCCCTTTACCAACCCGCACTGACACACTGAATCACTACAAACTCATGACCCTTTGTCAATCCACTGCTGGATGAAGGTCCCCACAGGCACCGTGTTGGTCCCGAAGGTTGTATAACCATACTTCACCACGCCGCTGAGCGCAGATTGGTGAAGGTGATGCCTAACATCAGTTCACCGACGTCAAACGTGACCGGGGAATCGAACCGAGGTCACCGCTACAGCTCCACCCACACCAGCGCCCCTTGCAACTCTCACATCAGACAAATAAACTTGACGCATTTGTCAACAACAACAATGTGTCCTTAAAAACGATAAAAGTATATATAAAGGGTGACGACTCGGGGCAGTGGCTTCTCCGTGCGCTGTGAAGCGGGGCTTCCATTGCCCGAAAAGTCGCTTGCCGTATAGTTTTTCTTTTTCAAGGCCACAGCGTTGTTATTGACGAGCGTGTTGAGTTTCTCCGTCGGCTGTGCTCGCGCGCCACTGCCAACGGCGGGGACCCGTTTGCTCTGACATTCGCCACTTTGTAAACGAACCTCGGCGAAAAACGCGGCATCGACAAACGAACGAATCGAACGAGACGGCAAGAACGGGATCAACAACAACAAAAATCGATTGATTCTTGTTTTGAATCGGGGTGCTTAATCGTGACCATCCACGGCACAGTCATAGGGTGTGGGGGCTGGTGAATCATCCCACGAATGCTCATTACCGCAGACAATATTTTATCGGATCGTCAGCCTTGTGCCAATACCGCGGTCATTCAAAACATGCGTTAGCGCCTTAAAAACACGCAAAGAAAACACTCGCTTTTTGGATTCGTCGTTAAAACGGCAGAGCGGTCACGTCTGCAAAGATCGCGGCCGAGACCTCGGGGAGAGAGAAAGAGAGATGACACGAGAGCCGCGACGGCTTGTTTGGATTTTTCCTCCGAACGGGACGCTTTTTTTTGTTTTTGGCTCGTTCGCACGCCGTAATTTTCCCCTCTATCGCTTCCGCGGGGGCCACAAAGCGCGTCCCCCCCTGGGAGCCATCGAGCGGCGGCACGGAGGGGGGGGGGTGAGATTCGTGGGCAGGAAGAATCCGTCGTCGTCGTTTCAGAACCGGCGGCGTTTTTATCCGGGATGGACAATACCGACGGAGGAAACCCGCCGGAGGTGGGGAGTTTGGTGGGATGGTGAGGGTGTGGGAGAGAGGATGCTGGGGGGGGGGGGGTATGTCAGGCTTGGGGACAACCACCCCAGCGAGAAGAGAGGAAACAATGACAGGAGCGTAGAAGAAAAATTACGGAATATTGTCAAAGTTTTTTTGTTCATTGAGATCGCTTCAGTTGCATCGAATGATTGGCGATGGCTGAGCGGTAGAGCAGCTCGCCGCTCATTGCGAAGGCTCGTGGTTCGAGCCCGGCCGCCACCCTGGTTAACACTGCGGGTGTGGCGACCAAACAATACGACCCGTCTGCGGCCACGGCAGACGTTATAAGATCACGCGATGTCATTCGAAGTGTGGGCCATCGTGCGTCAGCATCATGGTCCAAATTTTGCGAAATGTTAAAAGTAACTCGCAAATTGACTTAACGGGGGATGAAAATGCGCAGCAATCGTCTCCACGGCTGGGAAAACTGAGCAGGACTCTCCTGAAAAGAGTGAAGACTCGGTGAGACTTTCCTGAGTAAACGAGTGTCAATATAACGACGATCGCTGCATTTGGGGCGCACGTGCGCAACGTGACACAAGGCATTTCACATCAACGACTCGCTTCAGCAAGAGGTTCACGAAGCACATGCACGCATGCAAAGAAAAATAAAATTATATTTAGAATCACAGACTCTAGGTGCCAAAAGAGACAACAATCTCCTTGTATAGAGGACGCAACAGTGTGCGGGCAAGGGCTCTTGGCGGGCACCTATGAAGGGGAGCCAAGGTAGTGAGAAGTTAACCGCCTCGCCTGCTACCCAGGAGGACGTGGGTTCAATCCCGACCACGACTCGTGTATATAATTGGAGTTTGCGTGTCTCTCTCCCCATGTTCGCGTGGATTTTTCTCTGGGTCCTCCGGTTTTTCCCTCCGCATTTAGGATCAACGTGCGTTTTAGAGCACTTGGCTGCCATGAATGTCCACGTGATTAGCCACTTTTTTGAGCCATCATTTGTGGCCAGGTCGCTTCTGGTGAAATACAAAAAATAGTTTAGTTTTTAGTTGAAGGCTAGTGGCATGGTACCGACAGCTCTCTCCTGTGTTTTTGGGTTGGTACGGCTTACTCTTCGGCATTATGTCCAACGTTTCGCTCCACGTGGCTGGAAGCTTCTTCAGGAACTCAATGGCTCCCAATGAAGTTGATGCGATGTTTACGCACCGCACCAGGTCGTCGATTGAGGCCGAGTCGACCTAGGGGAGGGCCCAGGACCGGTTCAGACAATCGTCACCAATGTTGGCCGTGAGCGGTAATCAAACTCGGGTCGCTGGGTTCGTTGCGCCATGCGCTAACCACGACACCACCATCCCCAACTATATGAACAACACACAAACACATACCTAGACACACACACACAATGCGTACGCCCACAAACGTGCATATTTCATGCAGAGATAGGACTGAAAATATGTGTCCTGTACAAAAGGAAGGCGGGGGTGAGATGCTGGCTTATATTTTGGCTTGATTTTTCGACTTTTTTTTTTTACACTAACGTGTGTATATTTAAAAGGGCTTCCTGCACTCGCTCCGATGGAAAAGGCGAACAGCATAAATGGTGATCCATTTACAGATGCCGATGTCTAATGACCCACTTGTCCATCTTCTCGACAGGCGATGGAGTGAAAAGCGACGGCTGCCATATCTGACGGAGGAGTGTGTCCGAAGGTTCAGCAGCGTGTGAATGGGATTTGTGGGAGGCGCTTTAGCATGACGAGTGTTGCTTTCTCTACAATTACTCCCCAGTGTTTCAGCGAGTGGGGTATCTATAATGCATCACGCTGCGTGCGTGTCGCTGTCGAAGGGGAGCCACAGTGCGGTGGTCAGCGCACGGCGCGACAAACCTAACCACCCGAGTTCGATTTTTCGCACACAGTCAACATCTGTGACGAATATCTGTGCCGGTCCTGGGCCTTGCCTAGGTCGACTCCTTAAACGAGGACCTGGTGTGGGTGCGTAAACATCAGCACTGGGGAGACAAAGGCGGCCGGGCGTGGTGTTGCCTACCCAACCCTTCGCGCGCTGTGCCGCACTTGCCCCAAAAGCCTGCCGAGGCGACAAGGGGGGACTTCAATCCTTACTCTTAGTTCTTTCGGTAAAGTCACGTAGGTAAAAAATGAAATTAAAATTAATAAAAAATAAAAACAATAAAATCACGACGTTTCGGAGGCAACACAAGCTTCCGTCTTCAGGTGAAACTGTCACAGCAAAAAATCTGTATTTATTAATTTTAATTTCATTTTTTACCTACGTGACTTTACCGAAAGAACTAAGAGTATGAATCCTTGCAGTCACGAAAGCTTCAAATCTACTTCAATCCGTGTTCGCTGTCGTAAGCCTCAAGCTTCCCAACTGCTGTGCAAAGGCCTCCCCCAATTTCCTCCTCCATTGCTTCCGTTCCCCCAGCCATCCCTGTCCAGGAGTGACCTCCGAACTTTGTCGTCTCCCTCCCTGCTGCTGCTGCTGATTCCGCTTCTTCCGCCGTCTCTCCCTCCGCTTCGCGTTCCTTTTCTCGGTCTCCCCCCCTCCCCGCCCCCCCCCGCCCCCCGTAGTCAATTTCGTTTCTTGTCTCTCGTCAGCTGTTCTCATGAAACGTCCTGCTCACTCCCACTTGTATGTATGTGTACTTACGTTGAACTCCTGTCGCACCGTACGTGGCCAGCCGTGCTAACCGGAGGTTGGGGGTAGACAACAAACTAAACGCAAAAAGCAGCTCAAGTTAAATTATTTTGCCTTCACAACAGCATCTGCGATGCCTGCTCCTTTACCTTATTTCATAATTCCTTAATCCGTCTCTTCGGCTTACTCCTCACATCATACGTCTTTCTATAGTTAATTAACAAGTTTATGTGTGTGTATATATATAACATCGGTAGTGTAGCGGTTAGCGTACTGCGCTACGAACCCGGCAAACCGAGTTCAATTACCACTCATGGCCAACACCAGTGACGATTATCTGAACTGGTCCTGGGCCTCTCCGAGGCTGACTCAGCCTCAAATGAGTACCTGGTGTGGTGTGTAAACATCGTCACTGTGGAGACAAAGGTGGGCCCGGGCGTGGTGCTGGCACACCCACCCCCCTCATGTGCCGTGCCGGCCTTCATAGGCGCTCGCTTACAGCACTTGCCCCAACAGTCTGTTCAGCCGATACGGGGGATCCTTGCAACTGTCTTTGTAAATAACATGCATGTGGTCTTCCTCATTCGTATCACTATTGCCGCTAAGTTCGGCTATCGATGCTTAACCCCGAAAATGCGAAGGGGCTAAGCCAGGCTTGGCTGCAGTAAACCCCTTCACAATTTCCTCCGTAGCCCTCAACAGCTGCACGCACGGAGCTCACGGCGGTGGTTAGACGTAGGAATCACTTTTTTTTTTGAACGAGAGATACCCAACTGTTTTCAAAACAAACGTGAAAGATTCCTTATCGGCTTACAACTTGCCCTGGGGCAGGAAAGCTGGTCAGCGAAAGAACGAGCTGAGCTGAACTAGACGAGAGAGGGAGGGAGTGGGAAACGCAGACAGAGAGAGATAAAAAAAACGACTCGTGGAAGAGAAAGCTTCTGACCACCGCGAAGGTTAAGCAGTGCCGGCCAATCGGGCACAAGCCGATAAGTGTCACGTGACCCGAGACCGGCCAATAATGGGCGGTGGTGGAGAGCACCCAAAAAGTTTTTGGAGTTCATCAAGTTCACGTTGGGTTTTCATGTAGGGCTTTCCAAATCTGCAATCTCTAGTATCTGGTTCATATTACATTTTACTTTTTCTGCGTCAACATTTTTGCCTGTTGGAAATTACTAAAATTAATAATGCCAACGCGTAGCAGTAACATCTTACAATATCGCCTACGATTTCAATTAGGAAGGTAACGACGTACCGAAAAATAGATTAAAATCGATTCTTTACGCTCGCGATGCGTGCACGGAACCGAGAGCTGAAGAATTCTCGAGGGAGCTCCACAAAGCCCCTCTAGCCGGTGCCCTGGCCTCCTCTTCTACCCTGGCCAGACACCTTGGAAGAAGTGGGGGGGGGGGGTACCCACACTTCACCTCACCACACGCGACCTGCCCATCGATTTGACGCCACGGTGACAAGGTTTTAACTACCTCGCTTGGTATATAGGAGGGCATGGGTTGGATCCCAACCCTGACGCTTGCTGTATATTTGGAGTTTGCGTGTCTCTCTCCCCATGGTCGCGTGGATTTTTCTCTGGGTCCTCCGGTTTTTTCCTCCGTATCTAGAAATATGCGTTTTAGAGTATGTGGCTGCTATAAATTTCCACGTAAGCCAATTCATTGGGCTATCATTTGTGGCCAGGTAGCTTCGGAAAAAGAGCTATATAGCTCAGTCGGCCTTACCTGGTGAAAATAGATATTTTTAAAGTTTTAGTTTAGACTGCTGGGAATTTAAGAAATTTGCACCGTGTCGTTCCAAGTTGAATCGAACTGGCGACCTCCAAATTGCAAGTCCCATGAAAACCCATGGCAAGAAAACACACACACACGCACACACGCACGCACGCACACACAACTACGCCTGCAGAAACACACGTCCCCCTTGCGAAAGAGTATTACAAGTAAATTTGATTAGGACGCAAATGTAATTTAGACCGAACGAAAACACACGTGAACCCGGGCGCAAACGACAAAACCCACGGGTGCAGACCCCCTACGGAATTAATCCCAAGGCAAGTTGGGGGGGGTGGGGGGGGGCAGCAATGGGGGTTGACTGATGCCATCCAAATCTTAGTGGGATGCAGAGTTCTCCCGTTTGATGTCCAGGCCCCTCCAGCATGAGAAGCGTACGGCTGACCTTGACGGCGAAAATGACGCGCTTTCACAAGCGCCCGATTTGGAATCACTTGAAAGTGAAACTGCGAGCAGACATCTGGGGGGGCGGGAGGGGGGGAGGGGGGGGAGTTCATCTCTCTCGCTCTCTGGCTTGGGATCGCCATCGCCTGTCTCTTCAATAACCAGCAAGAAAGAAAGAAAAAACAACGCTGAAAATAGTCAGCGGCCTCTGACTGCACGGAGGAACATGCACACTACGCCGCTGCCACGCCAAGTCGGAAGGAAATGAGAGCAAGAACGAAACGACGCCGCTGCCACGACGATCGCTGCCAGTGCGCCCTCGCAAAAGAGGAGACGCTGCTCCGTGCGAATCAATTGTTTTATTTAGTCTCCCTGTGAACTTAATGACCACGGAAATACATCAGGAGTGAGAACTTATTCAATTTGTTTTTTTTTCCCCCCCACTTAATTTGACGTTCGGCAAACGTTTCCCTGCAGCAAGGAAAGGTGCGCTATTGCCTCCTAGTTTGTGGATAAATATAATGCCACATGGAGGGCACTGAAGTGATTTTATGACACCAATTTTCGCGGGCACTTCTCTCGCCTTGTTACCTTGCACCGATGGCACGATTGTGGAAAAAAAACTCTGGGGGGGGGAGAGATGTAGGGGAAGAAACCAAAACAAAGTAAAAAAAAATAGAAAAATCTACCACCCTAACGAGCGTTCGCCCCAATAATGTAATCCGTAGCCCTTCACCCGACGCCGATTTCCCACGTGTACATTTTCCCAAGCACATGTCGAGCGGTTTTTTGTCGTCAATCCACTGCTGGATCAGGGCCTCTCCACGCCGAGCCGGTCAAGGAGGCTAATCAGCGATACTTCACCACGCTGGCCAGTGCAGGTTGGGCGAGGGCGGGAAGCAATCGACACGACGGAGCACAGCGGCGTGCGGCAGCGGCTCCTGCCGCACTGCCCCACGGCCAGAGGTACCCGTTTGCGACCCTGGTGCGGCCGGGTACGGGTAGACCGTGAGTCACTGGTGAGTAACTGTTTGTCACTCATTTCCCAACGTCTTGTCTCTTCTCACAATTCAAGTTCCTAGAATCAATCCACCCACGCCTGCAACATGGCTTCACCCCAGAGGTCGCAATCAGGTACCCGATACCCGTACCCTAGCCGATACCCGGCCGGGTACGTGTAGGGTACGGGTACGGCAGGGTACGGGTACGGGTAGGGTACGGGTACGGCAGGGTACGGGTACAGGTACCCGTTTGCGACCCTGGTGCGGCCGGGTACGGGTAAGGAATCAAAACCCGTTTGCGACCTCTGCCCATAGCACAGTGACGCTGCAGCAGCCTACACGACACCAGCGCTCTGCACAGCGGCCACCCATCCAACATGCAAGCACGATCCGGGCTCAACCCTGCTTGGCCAAATGTAATATAACTGCATTTCACAAGCGCCGTGTTCAGCTTTGCGAGTGCCATGTCCGGCGAAAGTTATTATCTGGTACCCCCGCTGCCCCCTCTGCTGCCCCCCCCCCACAGACCCCCTCCTGTCCTGCCCTCATTTTACTCAGATACCGCCGGCGCTTTGGCAAATCGAGTTTACTTTAATGACCCAGGTGAAAGAAAAAGCGCTCTCATTGCACAGACCAGGGGGGGGGGGGAGGGGGGGGACACCCAGCTTGGGCTCACAACATCGCCCGCGATTGTTTGTGAAGACAGTTTCGTGATGGATTAAACATTCCCAGGAATAAAAAAATAATAATAAATAAAAAGATAATAACACGCATAGGGCTGCCAAGTTTTCAGCGGGGATAAATTTGCCAGAAAGGCCCGTACAAAAAATACAAAAAACGGGGCAAGATCAGAAATGACTGCGCGAGGCAGATCAACAAGTTGCCTTTCTCTAAAATTTGGAACATCTCTGTGCTGTGGGAGTTTTTTGCGTTACAAGCGCATAGTAGCGAAAAAATCTGGAAGGAGACAAAAAACAAATAACAAGGAAGATGGCGATGCTGGAATGAGGTCAGTCAACGAGCACTTTGAGATCTTTAGGCGAGGATCTCTCTCTGTGTTGCTGTCCGACGCACAACCGGGTCAATCCGCTGCTGGATGAGGGCCTTCCCTCATCCAGCAGTGGCTTTATTTTGGTGATTTTCGAAAAGTTTTTTGGTTCGGCCATGTTTTGTTTGTTGTAGTACAGAGTTAGACTGATGGCCTTAATCTAAGTTGTCTTGTGGTTGTTGTTGTTGTTTGACTTGCATCCCACTGGGATATTTGCACACAGGGTTGGTGTACGGTGCTTTTTATGCAATATTTTGCTGTCTTTTCTTGGATTTTCTGTTTGCACATAGTCACTTTAAGATGTTTTCTTGTTCATGTTTTTGTTTTTTGTTTGTTGCGGTTGCACCCGATTCAAGAGCCGAATGGCTTACAGGGCTATACCTAATAAATAAACTTTGAAAATTCCGCCCTGCCCCCCCCCCGCCCACGCCAAGCGGGTTCGTGCGATGTTATATGGCCATACCCTCACCACGCCGCTCATTTGCGAATCGGTGGAGGCGTTAAGCGTAGCATAGTTGGACATCAACGTCGGATTCGGCCGCAAACGCAACGACCTCTTGCTGCCCACGGAGGTAGCACAACCTCACAGTCGCCTACGACAACCGAGGCATGCACGGCACATTAACAACTAAGTTGTAGACCCCCCGCACCCGCCCCCCGCTACTACGTGATGGGGGCAGTAAGCCCAACCACCTTCCCTTTCTCCTTGCCCCATGAGCACCTGGCCTTGGGCTTGCCGTCCGCGGAATACCTGGACCCCACCTCTCCCCGTCGCTCGCGCTTTTTTAATGAAAAAAAAAGATGATACATTTCGAAAAAAAGGTCGTAGCTAAACCGACATGGCGATAATCGTCACGTCGCGAAAAATGACAAACGCGACAGAACCCGTCGTGGTCGCCCATCCGCGCGCTATCCAGGCTCGCACCTGCTTAGCTTCCGAGTGCGGAGGAGATCAGTCGCATTCCGCACCGCTCGCTTTTGGGGTTTTTTTTTGCTTCTTATACTTTCTAAAACTTTATTAACGAGCGTGCGGTTGCTGAATGAGCGGCGATAATTGTGCGCGCGTGTGCGTGCACGCATCCATGGCGGCATATAATAAAGCCAGAGAACGGAGGGGGTGGGAGGGGGGCAATTAGTATGAATGTCAACCCTCTTGCCCGGGGGTGCTTGACACGCCAGCGATGGTAAGTGCTCTGCAAGGAGGCAGGTTCCCCTGCGAGTCGATGCAACGTGGTTAGGCGCTGACCCTGCCGATGGAGAAGGCACTTCGGCCGGCAAAGGGTGAATTCCACTAGATTTGAAGCTTTCGTGACTGCAAGCATTCATACTCTTAGGTTTTTCCGGTAAAGTCACGTAGGTACTTAAAACCTAAGAGTATGGTGAATCCCACCCCCGCCGAAGGAGCGGAGGCGGACGGCGCGGCGAGTTTTACAGTTCGCAGGCAGCGCTGCGATAACGCGGCGAGCGCAAAAATTTACAACGACGCGTGAAGAGTTACCGAGTGAACTTCCGAAAGTTTTTTTGCGAGCTGCGGGCCCGATTGCACGCGCGCTTGTTTACAGCCACTGCTGGATGAGGGGCTCCCCACGCCGTGCGGGCCGCGGGGTTACTGGATCGAACTTTGCCGCGCCCGTCGGTTCGGGTCGGCGAAGATGGGGAGCGGCAGACGTTGGGCCATAGGACTGCACTGCCTTCTACCGATCACGACGCAATCAGCCACCCGTCACACCTGTTATGCATGGTGGTCTCGGATGCGCCGCCCAGGCCCACGCCTGCTTGGCTTGCGAGGCAAGATGTTCCTAGTGAGCTGTACATTTTAAGCAATCTGATGATTATTTCATCTGGGCCTGTCAATACAAAGTTGGTAGAAAAAACAAAAATTGCAACTCCATAATAGAGGTTTTTTTGGGTTAGATCGCGTAAATATATGAATGTGCCGTTAAACCCGCCACCACCCGAACGCGGCCAATTAGTAAGGATTGTCACGTAAACGGAACATGCCAATTCTAATTGGCTGCGTCGGGTGGTGGCGGGTTTAACGACACATTTATATATTTGTTGCGATCCAACCCAAAAAAACCTGTGTTATGGATGACATTGGTCGCGAAAGCCTACCTGTTCAAGTTGAAACTCCCAAATCTGCGGAGTTCTCCACATTCAAAATCAACTTGGGTTTACAGCGTTTGGCCGCTATACATTTCCACGCGACAATGAGCGAGTTCGCTTAGCTATCATTTTTGGCCACGTTGCTGCTGAAAAAGAGCTATATAGGTCAGGGGGCCTGACACCTGGTAAATTAAAATAGTTTTTTAGTTCACTATCAAACGTACGTATGTACATTTGATAGTGAACTCATTTTGAGCCGTACGTAGCCAACCGTGCTTATCGGGGATGCGGGCGAAGGACAACATACACACCGCAGACCGACCAATATCAGGCCGAACTTTAAACGTCGACAACGATTGTTTTGGAGGAGGCGACGGAGGAATGAGAAAGACGATTGGTGAAGGCGAAGGCGTGGAGGTAGTCAGCAACAACTTTTTTTTCTTCGATCGGCGGAGCAAGGGAGACGAGGAAAGTGCAAGGACAACCGCTCGCTTACGGTCAGATGAGCGCCACGATTATCGCGTTATCAGAGGCGCGCGGGGGGGGGGGGGGGTACTCTCGAACACCGACAGGGCCCCCCCCCCGACTTCCGAGACCACGGACGAAACACGCCACAGGCTGAGAAAACCGCCAGCCATCATGATACCTGGGAAGATACGGCGGTGGGGAACAAGTAGACCACTGTTCTGTAATAGCAGAGTTTGTACAGCCACGGGGGCAGGCACCATGTGGGCGTTCAGAGCGCGACGGAGGCAGCGATTAGGAGTCGCCGCGTCAGAGAGAGCGGGAGGGGGGGGGTAAGAGACACCACCACCACCCCCGGCCACCACCAAGGTGACACGGGCAGATTGTGTTTTTGAAGGTGTGACGGTCACGCGGCTTCGGTGTACAACAAGGTACCGGTGGCATCAGCAGAGAGACTCGTGAGAAGCCGAGACGTGGAGGAGGTGGAGGAGGCAGCGACGTTTGCACGGTGGAGTGGCGACCGACACGCAGCAAGCGCTGAACTAAACTAAAATATTGTGGTTTTATTTTACCAGGTAAGGCCCGATGAGCTACGTAGCTCTTTCTCAGAAGCAACCTGGCCACAAATGCTAGCTCAACGAAGTGGCTTATCACGTGGAAATTTTTAGCAGCGAAATACTTGAAATGCACATCGATTCTAAATGTGGAGTGAAAACCGGAGGACCCGGAGATTAAAATCCACGCAACCACGGGGAGAGAAAGAAAGACATGCAAACTCCACAACCTCATGTATACTAGGCAAGGGAGTTAACATTTCACCACTGTATGCGCGGCTGCAGCTTGCACTTGCCGTGCAGAAACCCACCGCGGAAATAACTACAGTGAAATGCCTTTTACTCATTAGTGCAGTGGCTGTGCTATGAACCCGGTGATGTGAATTTGAATCCCGGCCAGAGCTAACATCACTGTCAAGTGATATCTGAACCGGTCACCCCTCCCCACCGCCCCCCCCCCACCCCCTACCAGGGTACCAACTCACATTGACCGGCGTGGTGAAGTATGGTCAGTCAACCCCCACAACCGAAACGGCATGGGGGAGGGGCCTTGATCCTAGAGTGGACTACCAAAAGGGGTCGCAAATGATAACGACAATCGTGATGACTTGGTACACATCATTTCTGCGCGCGCTGGCTGAAGCACGTGACGACGACGACGACACTGCCGTTAACAAAGTGACTTCGACGCTCGCAAAAGGACATCGTTACCATTAAAAGGACGATGCGGTTGATAAAAAACGATATTTACATTCACGACAACACGGCATCGCGTCAAAGTGGCTCGCAATTGACGGAGGACGCTACCGTTACGCGCGCAGGTCAACAGCTTCGTCGGGAGGGGTGGGGGGGACATTTAAAACGCCGATCCGCTTTAAATAAAGCGCGGCATTTCAACGGGCTACCAGGGCCATAACTACGCCGCGCGAGGCTTCGCTGGAACACGGAGCGCGGCTCGGTGCAACCCGTCACGACGATCAAAGCTGCGTTGGATGTTCCCGCGCTCTCGGAGGGAGAAACTGGCCGCCCTTAATTTATTGCTTTCACTTTAATCTCACGGGTTTTTGGTCCCTCCCCCGAATAACGTTGGCAGGGGGAGAGCGGCGTGAGGGACGCGAGATTTGAAGCAGCAGGCGCCAAAACGGCCTCTTCCACCTCCCCTGCCCAGACGACGATAACGGGACGCTCCGTGCTCCCTCTGGTCCTCCCCGACCAAATGATCTGGTTCAGCGTCCGTCAGCCGCTTAGGCCGGTGCCTCACAGCGTGGACGGCAGACGGGCAGGAGAGAGTGTGCTCAAGAGGTCAGAAAGGGCTCTGCCGAAGTGTCGAGCCGGTTTTCTCGATCGCGGCGAGTCGGCCAGGTCGCAGACGTCTTGCGCAAAAAACAAAAAAACTGAATGTTAAACTCCGCTGCTGGATGAAGGCATCCCCACGCTGTGTCGGTCATGGGGGTTTGAGAATGCTTCGTCGCACCGGTCGGCGCGGAGAGGGACATTTTGGGACAGAGGGCCGGTTCAGAGAAGTTTTCGCCGATGTAAGCGATGACTGCGTATTAAACTCTGGCACCGTCAGAAGGGGACAGCAAAACCGGTCATGGGGCCTTCCTTTGGTCAACTCAGCCTTAAATGAGTACCTGGTGCGGTGTGTAAACATCAGCACAGGGGAGACAAAGGTGGCCAGGGACGGCACTGGCCACACCACCCCACGGTGCGCAGTGGTGACCAGAAAGTCCACGGGCCAGACCAGAAATTGGTACCAAGAGGTGGAAATTATTTACTGATACACGTTTGTGTACATAGCTAATACAGTGCAAGTGGATTAGGTGATAACAAGCTCATGAAACAAGATTACTGCACGATTTTCCTTCATTGGCGATTCGAAGATGTGAGCACAAAATTAAATAAATTTAATGTAATTTAGTTACATTTTATTTTATTTCTACATACGTGATTTACCGAAAAAACCAATGAGTATAGTAATTTCCGCAGTCACGAAAGCTCCAATTCTATATGTGAGTACAACTCAAGTCTTTTCGGCTCAGGTGGTAACCGACAAGTCGAATATTTAGTCAGTGTTCGTTAACAGCACTGTCCGCCGCAGACTGTTGGAGGCCACACGATGGTGAAGGATTCTCTGTCTGCGTGTGCTGGTGCGGAACAGCAAACCCGAGTTCGATCCCCCCTCACGCCCAACACCGGTCCTGGGCATCCCCTAGGTCGACCTAACCTCAAATAGGTACCTGGCACATCGTGTAAACATCGCCCCCCCGGGAGGCTAAGACGGCCACACGCCCCCTCGTTTGCCATGCCAGGGCCTCCGTCGGTGCAACCTCGCTGCACAGCACTTGTGCCGACAAAGTCTGTTGAGGCTACACGGGGGACCTTTGCCTGTGCGTGCTGGCGGGCCCTGCAGGATTCCTGGCTGCTGCGGCCGTGGCGCTCGATGCAATCGCGCCCGGGGCCGAGGGCACGCGGCTTCCCGGGCCATCGCCACCGACGCGCGAGTATCTGCACACGCATCTGCCACCCTATGCACGTACGTACGAACGTGAAAAGTTATAGAGGTGCAGACCTGCAATTACCTCCTCACACCACTGTTGGCGGAAGGGGGCCTCCAAGATGAGAGGGGGAGCCCTCCAGAGTGAGCACCCCCCGCCCCCCCTCGCTCTGGAGGGTATTTTCGCCGACTCTTCCACGCTCGCACGACCGTTCTGTAAGAGGTGGCAGTACCCACACTTTACCCCGCCGCGCGCGACCTCCAGATCGGACAAAGGTGATGGAGAGGGGGGGGGTGTTAGGTAACGACCTCATTGTTTCAGCTTCCACACCGGGAGATCAAACTGGTGACCTTCACATCGCAATTCCATAGCAGCCTGTCGGAGCCTTTCATATGTGTACACGTACGTACATACGCACATACATATGCTTAAAATACAAAGGCAAATATCACCCACATGGCCTTAAGAGACCGTTGGGGCAAGTGCTGTGAGCGAGCACCCATGAAGGCCGGCACGGCACGCGAGGGGGTGTATGGCCAACACCACGCCTGACCGCCTTTGTCTCCCCAGTGGCGATGTTTACACACCACACCAGACACTCATTTGAGGCTGAGTCGACCTAGCGGAGGTCCAGGATCTGTTTAGATAATGGTCACTGGCGTTAGCCGTGAGCGGGAATCAAACTCGGATTGCCGAGTTCATCACATTCATATATCCATGTACGTTCATTGATGTATTTTCAAGTAGCTTGCACATATATATATTCACATGAACGCACACGCGTATTCGTATGTGTTGCAAGAACGAGTACGTACGCAAGTATCAGTGAACCGGGCGACCAGAGTTCGATTCCGTCCACGGTGTACATCAGCGGCGAGCGATATCGGAGCTGGTCCTGCTAGGCCTCCCCATGTTCAGCAAACCGCACTGCCTAGTGTGGTGAAGTGTACGGCCAATCAACCCACATGACCAACGTACAGCTGGGAGGCCTCTGAGCAGCAGTGGATTGACAAAAGGCTGAAAATGATCAGGACTTATCCCCAACAGTCTGGAAGAAAAAAGGAGGATATGTTCAGTATGTTTAATCAATCTTCACCGTGGAATTGCAAACATCAAGAATGCTGCATAAGCACCATATCTGTGTGGCGACGATAACACGCTACCGCTCACAAATAAACATAACCAATTATTTGTTTTCAATTAAATTAATTTAGAGCCGTTTATCCAAACCAACCGATAGATGAAGGTATCCCCACATCGCGTGAGTCATTCACGTTGTTATTAGCCATACTTCACCACACTTGTCATTGCGGATTGGTTGGAGGAATTGGACCAGTTCCGAAATCACACGCCACTGATGCTGGCCGTGAACGGGAGCTAGCTCGTCGGAAATCATGGGTCGATCGTAGTGCAGCGCGTATGCCACTCTCATATTTGTCGTGGAGTGTTCGCAACATTCAGCTCTGCCATGATCAAAAAATTATATTGGCACACATCGCCAAGGAAGAAATTCAACTTCCACCCTCTCGTCTCTCGTCTCCCTTTCATTTCTCCCCCCCCCCAAACCCCCACCGTCTACGGTTCTTTCGTCTCGCCGATAGACATCTGGGGACGGCGCGTGTTTGCCGGGGAACGCGGCGACTCCTGGAACGGGCCCCGGCGCTCGGCCTCGCCGGCGCCGAGCACTGCCCGCTCCTCCCCTCCCACACCGCCATCTCGAAAAGAACGACGTTGGTGGCGGTGGTGGCGGTGGTGGCGGTGGTGGCGGCGGTGGTGGTGGCGGCGAGGGGCAGGAGCGGCGGTGGTGGCGGTGGTGGCGGTGGTGGTGGCGGTGGTGACTGCGGCGCGGGGCAGGGGCGGCGCGACAGTGCGGGCAGCGCCAGCAGCAAACTTGAGGCGCCTCACTGGGGCAGACCACCCTGCCCTCGCTCGCGTAGGCAGCGCGATAACGGTGCCCGGCTTCAGCAAAACGAGCCGCCGCCACCGCCGCCGCTTCCTCTGCTATTCGGGAAGGGTCCTGGGCACCCTCCCCCATCCCCCCCCCCCATCCCACCCCCACCATCACCAACCCGCGCTGCCATCCATTCCAGGAGTCATCTCGTGTGGTGAAGTACCGCACGAGTGGCGACGTACGGTGCGCAAAAACGTTCAAAATATATACACGCAGGTATGGTGTGATCGCCCACCCCCACCCCTTGCCCCAACCTCCGTGATCGACACGGTGTCGGCCTTCGTTCAACCGTGGGTTGACAAAACTCACCCCCCTCGCTGATGTTTAGACGCTTTTGTTTACGACGTAATGCGTGTGTGCGTGTGTGCTGGCAACCCACCCCCTCCGTGTGCCGTGCCGGCCTTAATAGGTGTTCGCTAACAGCACTTGCCCCAACAATCTGTTTAAAGGTTATTCCGGGGTGGGATCTTTGCCTTTTACCTCTGCGTGCACGTGATATGGGCGAGAACCCTTTTGTGCCTTGATGACTTCCACCATTCCATCCAAGACCGCGACCTCGAAATCGGGAGGGCAATGAACTCGGCGGCCTGGTGTTGGCTTCGAGTTCGAGGCGCGCTGTGGTGAAGGGGAAGACTAATGGCAGAGGGGGTTGGGGGGGGGGAGTGGGGGCAACATTTCCCAAGGTTCCCGCTGCGTCCGTATTCGGCGGAAAAAAAAGGACACGCACAGTGACTAGACAGGCGACAGAAATTACGAAAAGTAAAACACGTTATCCGTCCCGGTCGCTGCGCTCCATGAGTGCGGTGCGCTGCAGCCGACGGGCGCGTTACGAAAATCGGGCCAGTCTGCATCACAAACGTTGCATTTCTCCCGCTGTTAAAGCACAATTACCCGTGACCAAGTCAATAGGAATGTGCCCAATCCCATGACATCTTGCAAGCTAATCAGGCTTTTAGCCTGGATAGGGCTTGGATGGGCGAGAGGCAGTGGAGGCCATCGGCTATGGGACTGCATGGTGGGCAGCAGAAGAGCAGTGCTGTACTTCTATGCTGCCCCTCCATCACAAACCCGCAGTAAGCGTGGTGGGTAAATACTTTTCCACCCACCCTGGCAGAGGGATGTTCGTCACATGACAGTCGAACCGATAATTTATCATTCTCAAGAGCTGAATTTTGCCAAAATAGTTGCAGAAAAGCATTGAAAGTTACACATTTCTTGTATTGTTCAATCATTTGGTGCCGCTTAAATCACTGAGACTCAAGAAACGCGGTTTAATCATAGGCGGTGGCTGAAACCTCGATGCGAACCCAGGTTCTCAGCGGTGCCGGGCACGGCGCTCCAACCCTGCGAAGCCACCGTCCCTCCGCTATTTTGAGATCTCTCCCGCTCTTAATCGCAGCTGTACAATCGGTACACGGCAGGGGTGTCCGCACCATGGTGACCGCACAGCAATCGGCGGTGCGGCAGGTAAGGGTGTTCCCGCGAGCGGTGTTGCGTGAGACCAGTTCAGGAACAAGAGAAAAATAAATTAACTATAACACGCGTGAGATGGGGGGGGGGGGTGGCGCGTATCGCGAGCCGGATGATGTATAACCAACGTGTCGTTACGCACGCGGTGCTCACGGTTAGTGCCTCGCAGGTATTTTGGCCGCTGTAAATAATTTCCACGTGATAAGCCACTCCGTCGAAATAGCTATCATTTGTGTTCGCCAGATCGCTTCTGAAAGAGAGCTGCACAGCTCAGTGTGCCTTAGCTGGTGATATAAAAAATAGGAATCAACAAAGAAGTGAATTAACGGGGAAGTCACAAGTCATCAAACGTCTGCATGCACAATGCATGCATGTTTTTGACGTCACCCAGTAATCGCTCGCATCGTGAAGCACGCTCGTGTCTCATATTCAAACTACAAAGCAGTACGGTGTTCAGTTAATTCCCTTTATATTCATCATTTTATTTATCGTAACGTTACGTTATTTTTTTGCACGTAAAGCCCTCTTCTGTCAATGAGCCACCACAACAGCTTTTGCCTCTGCAGTTCAGGCCTGTGGCGGGGGTACGGGAGGGGCAAGCCCCCCCTTCTAAATTGTCAGTTAATCGAGTGATGGGTCTTCTTAGGTTTTTTCGGTAAAGTCACGTAGAAAGTAAAATAAAATAAAAAACAAAAATTTTTGTTTTTATTTTATTTTACTTTCTACGTGACTTTACCGAAAAAACCTAAGAAGATGATTCCTTGCAGTCACGAAAGCTTCAAATCTAGAACGAGTGATGGGTGTCACAGGCACTGACTTGCGTACAACGACTCAAAAGCCCCGTTTCACAAGCACGGGGCAGGGACATCGTGACAGCAGCGATGCACCGCAATCATCTGGCTCATGAACCACCTCCGTGTAAGATAACGGTTGTTGCTCTACATCGATGGTTCTTAACCTGGGCTGCACGCCCTCTCTCTGGGGGTGCCAGAGACTGCCCAGATTATTTTCGAAGGCAAATCGCCGAAACGCAAATTAAGCACGGGCACGCGAGTGCAACTTCGTCGTCATCAAACCTGTGTAGTCGTTAATGTTGTACATCTTCTTGGTTCTTTCGATAAAGTCACGTAGAAGGGAAATAATAAAATGATAAAAATAAAACATAATAAAATAATTCTCACGACGTTTCGGCTACAACGCAAGCAGCCGTCCTCAGGTGAAGACCAGGTCTGTCTGTCATTCAGACGCTGTCTCCCCGACAGACCTGGTCTTCACCTGAGGACGGCTGCTTGCGTTGTGGCCGAAACGTCGTCAGAATTATTTCATTATGTTGTATTTTAAATCCTTTATATTAAGTTCACTTGCTTGCTTGCGTGCTTACGACCGTGCAAATCTTTCGGTCGTTTTTTAACCCACTTCCCGTGATCCAATCGAGCTGACATTTTGCACACAGACTCGTTGTGCGTGATAATATCTTTTCGTGAAAAAAAAATTCAAAAATTTTACACTTTTTAGGTAAAAAAAATATATATTTAATTACCAATTGCTTAATGGTGACAGGCAATCATCTGACCCATAGGTGGCAGCCATCTCAAGCCAGAGGACGAGAGGACACTAGCCGCCCGTTTCAAAGACCAATGTGGGCTGGGTTGTGGCCCATTGAACACGCATATAAAGGATTTATAGTGAAAAACTTAGTTTTTACGGGTTAATTTTTTATTATTTTATTATTTCCCTTCTACGTAACTTTACCGAAAGAACCAAGAAGATGAATCCCTGCAGTCACGAAAGCTTTAAAACGTTGTACATGTTTTTTTGTTACTATAAGAGACACCAAAGGGGTGCAAGGCTGCCGCAACAAAGGTTAAGAAGCGCTGCAAGACATCAACAGCAGCCGTACACAGCCGACGAGCGCCTTGCCCTCGTGTCATCTCAATGGCGCATCGCCCCCTCGTGGTTATGTGTGAATCCTACCGCAAGCCAGCGTCGAATCATTGGATCTCTGCAGGCAAATTAGAATTTGCGTGATGGGATGACATTTTTGTAAGATTTTTTTTTTTATATATACCAGTAATGCGAATTAAGAACGGCAATGTCTCCTTCGCGTATCTGTCTTGTCGACGTCGCAAATAAATATTTCAGAAGCACTCATTCAATAAAAGCAAACTCCGGACTGGTTTTGACATGCAGTATCTCGTCAGGCACGCTTGAATCAATGCTGAACTGTCAGATGTTATTGGCGGGAAAAAAACAACTTCTCTTTAAGATCTGCGCTCTACTTTGACTAATTATTTTGTGTCAAGAAGTTAGACATTTTCTGAAGGTAAAGGCAAATGTTACTGAAGAGAAATGGATTGAAAAAGACGATTTTTTTAGTGATCCACCAACTATTTTAACACCTGCCTTGTTCAAACAGCGGCTCTGTGAAATCAGGTCTCCAAATAAAAGCCACAAACTCCCGTCGCTCTGAACAAAAATTCACAGCAGCCTGAAACATCACATCAGTCCGTCCCATATACAGATATCATTTTAGTTAGAACGATGGCCGTTGTGAAGCATTTTCTCTAAGCATGCCAAGGTGACGTGCGGCTCCAAGAACACGGCCGTTAACAACTGGCAGGAAGGAAAAAGTGTACAAAAGAAGCGTGGGCAGAGACGCACGCTCGGAATCGCAGCCAGAAACAGAAAGAGGAACGAGTGGATTGGAGAAACACATACGCAGGTAAAAATAACGCTGCGCACTGCGCGAAAAAAAGTTCAACGCACGTACATCAGTAGCGCTGTTAAAAAGCACCAAGTGGGATAGAGCCGCACACCGCCGCTCGCACATCTGAGGGGCGACGGTCGGGAACTATGATGGGGCGGTGGGAAGCCATGGATTGGGATGCGTCTCGGAAGATCGTCCTCCGAGGAGAAGGAGCGATGAAATCGGCTTCGCGCTATGACGGATTATTACATCATCGCAGGATCGTTGAGAGGTGGCGGTCGCGGGGGCTCGGGGAGGCCTTCATCCAGCAGTGGAATGACCATGAGGCTTCCGGGTAGATGTGGAATCACCGTACGTTCACACATTGAATTCGTTTTGTGGCGCGACAGTGGCTAGATGTAAGCGACCTCGCCTGGTATGCAGGAGGTTGTGGGTTCGATCCCTGGTAGGATAAAAAATTTAACTAGCATTTAAAAAAAATTATTTTAATAGTTTAGTTTGTCTTTTTCCTATAGATCTAAAACGATTCATAAACGAATGGGGGGGGGGGGAGGAGGGGGAAGCAAGTACAATTTTCCTAACCGACACGACAGACAAGGTTAACGAATCTATCTTATTACACAGCACGCGCAGCCGAGGGCGGGGGGGGGATGGTGGGGGTGGAGATGCGCATACCGGATGTGTTTCGCGAGATGTCTATCTCGCCAGCACTCTGCGCCGGGGCGCCAGCCACGCACACACACACACACCTATCAAATCTCAGGTGGGGATGTGGAATACGGACCGCGATGTGGGAGAAAGTCGTCCAGCCGGTCGGGCGGGGAAACGCCAAGCGACGTTGAAGATGTCGAGATGCACGCCCGGCTCTTGCTGTCCTGCGCCGCCGCCACCGCCACCACCGCCGCCGCCGCCGTCGCCACCGCCACCGCCACCGCCACCGCCACCGCGCTTTCGGGGTGGTGGCGCGCGTTGCCCAGCCCGCACGACGACAACGGTCTACGACGTTCGACTACCCGAACGAGCTCCAGGAACGCGGAGAGAAACGTCGGGGAGGGGCGCCGATGCCGAGCGACGCGCGGTGCGACGAGCCCGCCAATTTACGCGTCGCTGAGACACGGAGAGAGAGCAAGCGAGCGAGCGAGGGAAGGGCGCGAGGGAGAGCCGCGCGCGCATCCACGGCGGCGCTCGCTCGCACCTGCGATTAGCGCGCCGTTGGCTGTGTACGGTGCGAAAGAAGTTCAACATACATACGTACACTCACCCACTCACTGACCCACTCACGGTTGGCTAGGTACGGTGCGAAAGAGCATCAACATACATACGTAGCGCCCCCACATGTCGCTCGATGCGAGGCCCGATTGGTGCCGAAGCCAGCCGGAGCGGAACGCGATATGCGACGGGCCGGGGCGCAAAACGGCGCTCGCCCGATTTTCTTCGGCTCGCTCCGCGCGATCGAATCGCCGCAATCGCTAAACAAGTGAAATAAAAACATGCGGGAAGTGTCTGGGTGGCTCCGGGTCACAGCGCTGCCACGATGGCAGACAGCGATGGTCAGGAATAATTACGGAGTGGCAGCCAAGGAATGGAGCGCCCGCCGAGAGCAGACCCGCCAAGGGAGACGGGAGCGGTGAGATGAGCTCGCGTGCACGTGTGGACAGACGGATTATCACGTCGCATGATCGTGGCAGCCGCCACCGTTGAGGTTCTGCGTTCGAATCCAGGTTTCAGCCACCCGTGATGAAACCGGGTTTTCAAGTGTACCACGGCATAAGTCACCAACGAATGTAGATATATTAAAAAAAAACATAGTGACGTTTTTCTCATCACCCGGATGACTTCTAGCATTGAGAATCACATGATATCAGTGTCACTGTCACGCCACTGGAAACTGCATTTGCAAAAGCTGGGCGCTGCGTGGGTGTTGCCCTCTAGCGTGTGGATCACAGGTCGATCTTGAAAAATGAGGCTACCCTGGTCTCTTCGGCTCAGCCAATTCGTTCGTCAGTATATTTCTGAGGTTTGGGAATAAAACAAAAATCCCTCTCGGGTATCTCAAAGCTCGCGCAGTAAAAATCTCCTTTCTGCTCCACTTCAACCAGTACGAGGTGCTGCACTGCTCTGCGAGAGCTCCACGTTCATATTCTGTTTCACGACGCGACGTAGATGGTACAAGTGAGAGTAACATTTGGGGGTGGTGAAACAAATACTACAGAAAAAAAATGTGTGGGCCTATTAAATATGTTGAACTTACATTATTAGACCTCCTTTGCCAGTACCAAAATATAATAATAGGGGTTTTCCCTTTTTTTCTGGCAACAAAACTATACGCCCTTTGGCGTCCTCTGGTCTAGCACCAATTGAGACGAGGCTCAAAAGAAAGCCGTCTCTGGTGTGGACCAATCAGTTTCAAGGACAATGCATATATTATCAGAGTGTGTGTTTTTGTTTGCATTTTGACCACAAGTTTTGTGGTTAATGCACCACATGATTCCTTGTAAAAAGGTTCCAGTTTTGTTGCCAGAAAAAAGGGGACAAACCCTATTATTATGTTGAACTTCTTTCGCACCCTTCGTAGCCGACCACGCTAATCGGAGGTGTGGGGGTGGAACACCAAACTAAATGCCAAAAGCATTTTTAAAGAGCCGCGTGATTGGAATGCTGCGTGCGATTGGAATGCCAATGGCATTTGCTCACAAAGGTCCAATGCCGCTCCAACTAAAACACCTTTATCTCAAGATTTGGCACATTAAAAATCTTGAGATTGGTTCATCGAATTCATCAGTTAAACTAAGCTGGGTTGAGCCGAGTAGTATTTGGATCTGGGAATACCAGGTGTTGCAGGCTTGGGGTGTAAGATGGCAAGACGACGGGAGACTACCACACACCAGTCAGATCGTAGTGAGGGCATCTGCTTAGCTTCTAAACTAAAACTAAACTATTTTTTTTCATTGACCAGGTAAGGCCCACTGAGCTATATCGCTCTTTTTCAGAAGCGACCTGGCCACAATCGATAGCCCAACGAAGTGGCTTATCACGTGCAAAATTAAAGCAGCCGAATACTCTAAATCGCGTGACGTCGATTCTAAACGTGGAGGGAAAAACCGGAGGACCTGCGACCACGGGGGGAGAGACACGCAAACTCCAAATACACGGGCAGGCGTCAGTGTCGGGATCGAGCGCGCGACCTCTCACGTACACCAGGGCGAAGGAGTCAACAGCTTCTGCTGCTCCCGTCGGCGGCAACGCCGGGCGGAGAGGCAGCGTGGCGGCAGGGGCTGACGCGGCTTGACTCACGTGGTCATTAAGAGTCGGCCTTGATCTCGCAGAGCTCTGCGGCCGTTAATCACCGGACAAGTGCCGTTTTATCGGACAGGTGGAGCAGACCGCACGAGATTTATAACGGCTTAATCACCGCAAACCGCAGACGTTAAAGCGCTTGACAGAAGCGCACATTGTGTATATTGTGCATTCTCGCTGAAATATCCTGTCGCTTTGTCTACACACGGATAAAGGTGCAGTCCGTGCAATGACTTGCTCATGCCACTGCTTGCAGAGCAGTCAAGAGAATCCGCGCCCCACCCCCCCAATCCCCAAACCCACTTTACTCTTACACGCTGATCAGTTGTCTGGGAAGAGGAGGGAGTACCCACGCTTTACCCCACCACACACAATCTGATTAAACGCTTGCCGGTGAACCCATTCACACCGCTGGATAGAAAAGAGGCGCGAGGGAGTTGGAGAAGTTGCACAATTGTTTCAACTGCGATCTCGGAATGCTTTGATGTTGTCTTCCTGGCTGAGTGAGTCGCCCTTGAAAAAAAAAATCGCTTTTTAGCTCGACGGGGCTTTACTCGGTGGGTACTATGCTCCTGAACTGCCACGCCGGGACCTGGGACTGAACCTGCCAATTCAGGATGACCAGTGAGCGCTACACATTCCACAAAAGTCGCATTTCGCACGTGTATTCCAGTTTATATTCTTCCCAAAATGGGGAAAGAAAATCAATACAAAAATTACATTTAAAATAAGAAAATGATTTAATGGAAAGCACTGCGCATTTGAAATCTAGATTGAAAACGCATTTCTTTAGAAGTGCTTTTTGTGTTTAGTTTGTTGTCTTACCTCCGCAACTCGGATTTGCACGGTTGGCTACGTATGGTGCGAAAGAAGTTCAACACATATATGAGCAAAAACCAAGAGAGTGAGGGGCTATTTGCATTAAATAATGATTATCCGTCTTGGTATGGCCCAATGTCGGATTAAAAACATTCACACGTTGTAACAAAAGCGGTATTTTTAAATCCTTTATATTAAGTTCACTTCAAGTTCAAGTGCCTGCAGCTCGTGCTTGCGCGCTTACGACCGTGCAAATCTTTCGGTCGTTTTTTAACCCACTTCCCGTGATCCAATCGAGCTGACATTTTGCACACAGACTTCTTATGAAAAAAAAAATATATATTTAATTACCAATTGCTTAATGGTGGCAGGCAATCATCTGACCCATAGGTGGCAGCCATCTCAAGCCAGAGGAGGAGAGGACTCTAGCCGCCAGTTTCAAAGACCAATGTGGGCTGGGTTGTGGCCCATTGAACACGCATATAAAGGATTTATAGTGAAAAACTTTGTTTTTACGGGTAAATTTTTTTTAGTAAGATCTGAATGTGAATCGCTGAATGTGCTCTGCAGCTCACGAGTCGTGCCTGCAGCTCGTGAACCATGCCTGCATGCACACACGCGTTACTTTCCACCCCCCCCCCCCCAACTAGTTTCATGTTTCTCGATGAGCAGGATAATCCAACAGATGGTTGGTTCAGTAATCGAATACTTACATTATCGGATCAAAATCAGAATATTTATTTATACTGGAGAAATCCGATGAGCTATAAAGAAATTTGTCACAAACCTCCAGCCGGGGCGGGTCAGAACGTTGCACCGACAAGCAATACACAAACATTGTAGATTTGAAGCTTTCGTGACTGCAAGGAATCATATTCTTAGGTTTTTTCGGTAAAGTCACGTAGGTAAAATATCAAAATTAATGAAAATAAAATAAAAACAAAAACTAAAATCACGACGTTTCGGAGGTTTTTATTTTATTTTCATAAATTTTGATATTTTACCTACGTGACTTTACCGAAAAAACCTAAGAATATAATACACAAACACACGATAGGAGTGGGAAGTAGAGGAACGGTAAGAAAATCACCAAAACATTTAAGTTACAAACAAACTATTTTTATTTTATCAGGTAAGGCTCACCGAGCTATAAGCTTCTTTTCAGAAGCGACCTGGCCACAAATGACGGCTCAAAAAAGAGTCTCATTGTCACTTGGAAGTGTATAGCAGCCAAAGAGCTGTACAACGAATGAGACAAAAAGGTGAATTTCTTCTTTGATGGGATCACGAACCGTAGATCGTTACTACGCATTGAATGGTGAGTGGGTGCGAGCCGTCAAACGCCTAACAAATGTAACAATTACTCGCGTCATCCCAACCCGTCATATCCAACTTCAACTTACATAGCCTGAGAACCGTTAAACCAAATATAGGAAATCTAAACACGTAATGTGAATCTGCTGGAATCTCAAAAGATAAATAAACCAAGGGCGACTCAAAACAAGAACATTTACTGGTAAAATAAGCCGACCTTATTTTGCATTGAACATAATCTTACAACCCTAAACACGGCTACCGTGTGGCACTGCAGTCGGCAAACTTTGGCCGTGCTTTGCCAACACCACGGATCCAGATTAACCATAATCCAAAACCCTCTCTTTTCATCTGCGAGCAAGTATGTGAAAACATCCCAACCCTGTCCACCCCCACCACCCCCTGAGTGGTAACCGTTCTATTTTAAATTCCCGGTGTCACAAGCCCTCAGCCAATTTGGTTTATGAACGGCGGCAACAGCTGGGGGGGGGGGGGGGGGCGAGACGAGAGAGGCCCTCACCGACGGCGCCGCGTGCGACCGAAACTCTGCACGGCGGCCACCAAAGTGGTGGACGCAGCGCTGCATTGTCGAGACGGTGCACTGGCTCCCGGCAACGCTTCGATGACAATATTTTTCTTCTTGGTTCTTTCGGTAAAGTCACGTAGAATGGAAATAATAAAATAATAAAACATAATCAAATAATTCTCACGACGTTTCGGCCAAAACGCAAGCAGCCGTCCGAATGAATCTCATTCAGACTCTGTCTTCTCGACAGACCTGTTCTCCACCTGAGGACGGCTGCTTGCGGTGTGGCCGAAACGTCGTGAGAATTATTTTATTATGTTTTATTATTTTATTATTTCCATTCTACGTGACTTTACCGAAAGACCCAAGAAGATGAATCCCTGCAGTCCGAAAGCTTTAAATCGAGACGATATTTTTGTGCATCTAACTCGGCTCAAGCATCCCCGTAAATCCTACGACTTATGCGTGTCTACGATCGCACGGAATCCCTCCCGCTTCCCCCCCGCCTCTCTCCGCTGCCGCCCCCTGTGGAAACGGACGCTGTGACGTGCAGTTCGCTCCTGCTGACGCCTTCCTTCCGTCGTCATCGTCATCACGACGTTTCGATCGCAACACAAGCAATCTTCATCAGGTGAGAAGAGATGACGATTGCTTGTGTTGCGATCGAAACGTCGTGATATTGTTATTATTAATTTTTTCTATCTACGTGGCTTTACCGAAAGACCCAAAGAATATCAATTCCGAAAACTTTAAGTCAAGACTTTCCTTTGCATTCACGTTTCCACAGGCCGGAAGACCATAACCCTAAAACACGAGAATGGATACACGCGGGGACACATCGTTAGAGGTCCAGGCTGCAGAAACAATGAGGGTTATCATGTAAGAAAACATCGAAGGGAAAAGAGGAAGACGAAGATAAGGAATCAGACGGTGGGACGCTGTGGGCAGCTGGACTGGACAACGCACGAGAAGACGCCGAAAATCGCAAAAGGCGGATAGCACTGGACGTGCACTAGAATTCTCCGTTAGGGTGATGACGACACTTGATGAAGACGAACGCTTCCCCCATTGCTAAAGGGTTTCCTGAGTTGTTTTGACTTACGTTTCACTTTGCTCTGCGATTGCCCATCCTCTTGTTGTTTCAGCCGTGCACGTTAGACCTGTATTGCACTGTAAACGGCTGTCAGCCATTGACCCGGGTCACCACTGACAAGGAGACTTCAACTCTCAACCGGTTGTCACCCGGTAGAATAAAGGTCGATCAGTGGCCATCCTATTAATTTACTCGAAACCCACCGCAGGAATGCGATTGGATGACATGTCACGATTCGGAGTCACAATTCGACATTTATTTTTCTAGTCATTCCCGCCATATTGGTACAACGCAGAAGACCGTCGACATTCCGCACGTGCGCACGCTCGCACTGCCCGCGAAAACCGCTCGGCTGTCACGCAATCCGAGGCCTCGTCCGTAGCTCGGTGAGGATTCCGGCAGGACCGGCTCTCGCCTGGCACCGGCAGCATCGCTCGCTGTCGGCGGTGAAAACACGACCGCCTGGTCACAGGAAAAGGGTCGTGGGGGGGGGGACTGCACCGCGAAAAAACCGCGCGCCTTCCGGCTCACCGTACAGGCCGGGAGCGGCCGTCCGCCCGTTCATTGCCCGCGAGATGTCACCTGTCACTGCGTACTGGGAACGTTAAGCATAATTCTAGATTTGAAGCTTTCATGACTGCAAGGATTCATATTCTTAGGTTTTTTCGGTAAAGTCACGTAGGTAAAAAATTAAAATTAATAAGTAAAATAGAAATGAAATAAAAATCACGTTTCAGAGGCAACACAAGCTTCCACCTGAAGACGGAAGCTTGTGTTGCCTCCGAAACGTCGTGATTTTTTATTTTATTTCTATTTTACTTTTATTAATTAAAATGTTTTACCTACGTAACGTTAAGCCTGTCGGTGGCACACGAAGCCAACTCGCTGGCAAACTCCACTTAAGAATAAAACAACTCAAAGACGTTCGTCAATAAACACTGTGGCCTTCAAAGAAAATAATAGATAAGCAGGTGACGTTTTGAACAATGGCCCTTTTTCAAAGGATATCAATCGAGAGTCCAGAGAGAGAGAGTTGATGATAAGAGTGCAGATTGGGCTTGTTTACATACCATGCGGTTTAATGAGAACTACATTTTAAAACAGTATAATTCTGACGACAGATTTTTAATTGGCGTATGATGAATTATACTAATAGTTGCTGCCGAATAACAGACAGACGCTTGGATGACCAAAGCGTACGAGTAAATAAACTCGTCGGTATTCAAAGTTAATTATAGAATGTCTCAGGCACAATGCACTATGGGCAGGCTTGTTCTGAGTGAGAACAAGGCAGTTTCGTCACACCTGCCGGCCGCAAATGAGGCCAACAAGCTGGTCAACTTCCCTTGTGCATTACACGTCTTGTTTGATTAACATATTATTGTTAACCAAAAGATAATTAGAGTGAATTTAGGTTTGTCTCCGCACGCTTGCACGTCACATTCGCAGGGGCGACCATTATCTCGGCGTTTTTTTTTCCTTTACACCGATCCTTTCCAAAGCACGCGCCGTTATTTACTTATATATTATCCCTCAAGGACTTCGTGCAGCGTGTATCACTCCCCTGCATGCTCTCGGCAAGAGGGGGGGGGTAAAAAAGACAAGTTAGCGTGCCTCTGTTATTTTATAAAATGGAAAAAAACAAAGATACGGCCGATATGAGCTACCCCCTCAGAGTTTTCACTGTGCGCGCATTTCGGTTGGCAAAAGAGACCCGTTGTGGAGTTAAGTGCGCAAACAGAACATCTCACCGTTGTTGGCCCGACTAACTCTTGGTATTTCGGAAATGTAAATTTTCTCTCACCGTCAATATTTTTTTTCCCGATTTTTTTTTATTCACGAAGCTCAAACGCCATTTTTGAAACGAGCTTAACCGGCCAAGCAATGGCGGTTCGGTTTATTATTAAAAGTCGAAAATTGCTTAGTCCTGTGTAAAAATAGACTTGCTCCCGTCACAAGAACGTGGAATTTCCACCACTGGTTCAAGGATGTGAACAGGAGGTAAAATTGTGACGCGATTTTTTTTAAATACTTAATTCAATGCAGTTACTTGTTTAAAAAAATTGTTACGATTTCTGGGAAGTTACTCAATTTTAACCGCTTGTCTTATTTTTTTTCCTACATGGAACTGATGCCGCTACAATCAAATCACCTTTATCCCATCAGCTAAGGCTCAGCAGTGTTGAGCCTGGTTAGTATTGGGATGGGAGACTTGTCTGGGAATAACCAGAGGTGTTGTTGTAGGCCTTGGGCTATGAGATAGCAAGATCGATCTGTGCAAAGCTTCAAGAGTGATCACCATCACATACAGGGTGTGTTTTCTTCAGGCACCGGGTTTTCCTCCCACACGAAGCCAAACACTCAAAAGTATAAATGGCCAAACATCTCAATGTAGCGGGACCCTCACCGAAAAGAGACAACAATTATTATTGTGGTTGTTGTCGAGTCAATCGGCAGGTCGAGTGCGGTGGGGTCAAGTCTGGATACTCCCACATCTTCCAAGATGTCTGGCAAAGCGTATAGAATAATAAAACAATGCGCCTTCCATTGGAACTGTCTGGCAGTCCCTCTCACGGAGGCCTCTCCGTGACCAATGGTGAGAGTAGGAAATTGCAGGGCTGCGCCTTTATCTTACGATAAGGTAATTATTTTAAAACTAATTTCTTTAGAATGCTTGTTGTGTTTAGTTTGTTGTCCTTCCCACGTACCTCCGATGATCACGGCTTGGTTACGTATGTGTGCGGAAAAGGTTCAACTTACATTCACACATATAATTATTCTTGTTAGTACGAGCTCTTTTTACGCATCTTCCGGCAATGAGCACAAGCTCGCTCTGAAGCCGAGTGGAGCGTGTCCCCCAGGTGTACAGCAGGTAGGCACACCCTTGTCCATCACTGTCTGATGACATCGTGAAAAACGCCTCCAGGCAGCGAAGCCACAACCGCTGTCAACGCGTGACGAACGCAAAAATGAAACAAACACATTTTTCTTTTTTGACAGACACGCACATAAACAAAGATCCACCCCCGTTATAGCCTGCACAGGCCATTGTGACAAGTGCTGTTAGCAAGCGAGCTCGTATGAAGGCCGACACGGGACAAGAGTGGGTGTGGGTGGCAAGCACCACGCCAGGCCGCCTTTGTCTCCCGAGTTGTCTCCCGAGTTCCCATCGAGGGAATTCTACTCATCTCTATTGTTCGCGTGGCTTTGCATGTTGCCCACTTGCCGTCCCACACACTCAGTTCCAGAAGTAAATTTCAAAGGTTTCAATGATTCAACAACAAATTTGGGAGGTAGCTCGCTTCTCCTAAAATCATACAGATCATTTTGCAACATGTAAATTTCCACGCGATAAGCCACTTCGTTGAGCTATAATTTGTGGCCAGGTCGCTTCTTAAAAAGAAGCCAATGGCTCAGCGGGCCTCACCTGGTAAGAGAAAACCACCTTGACTACACTTTGCACTCCCATTGTGTTTTTGCATTGCTGTTGTAACGTGCTGACCCGCGCACCTACTGGAAATCTGTGGAAAAAGAGCTTTATTGCTCATCGGATTCTTCCAGTGTAAATAAATATTCTGATTCTCCTCTACTGCCCAACCACTCCCATCCTCTCCATAGTTTCGAACTCCATTCCCCCCATCAGTGCTGCCGACTCCTTGCCCCCCTGCTCTAGTCCTGGGCTCGAGCCCTCAAAAAATCAACTCACTGCCCCCCCCACCCGCGCCCCCCCATCTGTAAAACAACTACACCCACCACTCCTGTCCAGCATCTTGAGACGCCGCCTCGTCTAGGATGCGAGAGGAGTCCCACGTTGCGTTGAACGTCTACAGCCCCGTTTTCGTCACTCCGCTGCCGGATGAGGGCCCTCGGCATGCCTTGCTGGGCGTGAAGGATATTTTTTTTGACCGTACTTCACCACGCTGGTCAGTGTGGCTCGCCGAGGATGGGAGTGCAAAGGAACAAGCAATCGATTGCGCTGCGCCACCCTCTTAATGGCCACAACACCTACTAAGCTTGCACGGGAAGGACACAGGCTCTAGCGCTAGCCAGGCTTAAACCTGCTTAGCTTGGTGAGATCTGATGAGATCGGGGGCGGTGGGGGGGGCAGCATCCCGGGCGATCTGGTCGTGTGCCAACGAAAAACAAAGGATGAATTGAGTGACAATGAAGGGGAGGGTGGAGAAATAGAAAGAGGAGGAAAAACCGAGTCAAAAAAAAAGATAGACACTTGCAAAGTTCCAAGTTTGTACTTAGGCACGACAAGCAACAAAGGTGGATACATCAGGCCAGCGGCACAGCACACGCATGCAGAGATACAAGCTCGGAGCGACGTGGCAAGAAACAAGGCAAGGAGGTCGGCAAGAGGAAATAAAAATCCCATTACACCGCTCACTCCCAAACACCAATATGATCTTAACACGCAGTCGATAATACACTTTCTGAAAAAATCAATATCGTGGCTCAAACCAAAAACGACACATCAAGCACACACACGTTAGTGTCTGATTTTTCATCCCTGTAACCAGATAAAAAATTTTTTTGTAATAATCGCTTAATAACGTCATCTTAGATGGGGATACTGCGTGCTCGATGAGGGGCGTGCTGTATCGGGGCATTGGCCAGTGAAAAAGATTTATAGAGGGCTTTTGCTGTAAAAAAAACTACAATTGGCCTCTGGCATTGAGAGTAGGGGGCGCACTTTTCAACGCACTCTGCTGTGAGATTGCTTGTCGCATGACAGATGCGGTGAACCCATATCTTTGATGGAGCCACAGCAAATGCAAAGCCAAATTTAACACGGCGCCTTTTTACGTGCAGTTATTGGCGACTGGGCAGAGATCATCGACTAACTACACTTTGAAGAACACAGCCCATTCAAGGATTCAAACCCCAGGATCTCAGCGGTACCGGCTCTTAGCACTCAAACCTGCGAGCCACTCAGCAACCTCTTAAAGCTCACGATGCACGCATCGAATCCCGTGCGCGACAATATTTTTTTTCTCAACTTGCATCTGGAATGGGTGATCCCCGAGAGGACTTCAAGCGAAGAGATGGACCGATGAGATCGGTTCCCGTCCACGTGCTGAATGGAGCGTTGCATCGCGGCATCGGGAGAGGTGGCGACGGCTTCGGCAGGCAAACATCCAGCAGTGGATCGAGCATGGTTTCATGATGATGATAGTTAAATGTGTATCTGTCATGTAAATAATTTAACCATTCAATCAAACATAACCACTAATATCTGCAACATTCTCTTCAATGTAAAAACAATTGACTGTTGAATCGATAAACTTATTAAAACATTTTCTTCCGGAACGGATCCGAAAGAAAAACTCAAGTAAACTTTATATCAGCACGCCGAGGCTCCCACAAGGCCATGCGGGAGGGTGCATGGCACAGTTTGGCACCAGCTATCAGAGTGTGGTCGGGTCGCGACAGTTCTCTGCGGTGAGTACAATATCTTTAAAAACGGGCGCTATGCCTATTCTTTGGGTCTTTTGGTAATGTCACGTAGATAGGTTCAAAGAAAATAACAAAAAACTACGACGTTCCTGAAGACGACCACTTGTGTTGCCTGGTTTTTTGTTATTTTCTTTGAACCTATCTATGTGTCTTTACCGAAAGACCCAAAGAATATGAATTCCTGCAGTCACAAAAGCTTTAAGTCAAGATTTGGGCGCTATGCCTCTCGAAATAAAATGAACGCTGAAACCGCTTGCGCGTTGCGAGATTCAGCGGTGAACGGGACACCCACCCCTGCAACTTGCAGCCGTCTCGGAAGGGTTAAGGGTTTAAACTGCACGCAAAACCTCAGGGGGACTATGTACGCGCCGTCCATCTCGTCGCCAGAGCCGGTTGCCTAGCTTGGTTGGCATTGGCCCTGGCGCAAGGAATTAAATGGGGTCCCCCTCGTTCTAAATCGCCCTCCGCACCTCCACGTCTTTCTTTGATTCTGGCCCAACGGGCCCCCCACCCCCGGTACAACTGCATGGCCTGCGCACTCGGCATCCAAGCACGCCACTGACCGCCGACACGAATACTGGCACGTGATTCGTAAACAAAGTGAACGCACAGTGAGCTCGCGTTTCAGGCAATGGGACCTTTAGAGGGGATAAAGGGCCAGAGCCTGAAATGTTAGCTTTCTGCAGTTTGTGCACGCGTGCGCACTAGACGTAACACTGATAAACGATGTAGCGCACGATCATGAACTTCATTTGTCCGTGTTTTATTTACGCTTGGTTATGGCGCTGACGTGAATCGTTTTGGTCGAACAGAGTCGAGTGCGAGGGCTTACTCTGGCCAGGAGAAACCAGGCACCTGAGGTAGTGATGATGGCTTACGGCAAGGACCTTGTGTGACCTTTAACCTAGGCCAAACCAAGAAACGTCACACAGATTATTTTCACCGTGATTTAGGCCATCCAATTCGTAAATTATTCTTGAACGAGAGTTGGGAACGGTTTTGGTAAAATGAAGAGAAACACGTTGGAGACAAATGAAGTCTTTGTGTGAGAGGGGGCATGGGGAGGGAGTGGGGTGAAATCTCATGGACACTTTCTAGAAACGGCAATACAGTAGAAGCTGGATATAGGCACACCTGATATACAAGCACAACTCTGATATAAGCAGCACATCCTTACATTATACCGGTGGAGGAGGGAGGGAATGGCGATGGGTATAACTTCTGATACAGGCCCACTTTGGATATAAGCCCACTGGATAGACTTGCACAGGGCAAAGCAATGGGTGGGACAAGATGTGATGAAAGGCGCTTTGAGATGCACAGCAAATTTTCATCCTCACAAATTAAACAAATTGTTTGGTGATACTTCATTGGCAGTGGTGCTCAAGCACCGTGAACAGAGAAACGTCAACGAATGCATGAACAGCACTGCCTTGAGAGTGCATAACACAACCTTCTAAGGCCTAAGTGTTGTGCAGAAAGAGGGCCATTGGCCGAACTACTTTTCTTTTTAGGGCCACCGTGTTATCGACGACGAAACGTGTTGAGGTGTAATTCTCATCCTTCTACTTGGTTCTTTCGGTAAAGTAACATAGAATGGAAATAATAAAATAATAAAAATAAAACATAATAAAATGATTCTCACGACGTTTCGGCCACAACGCAAGCAGCCGTCCTCAGGTGGAGAGCAGGTCTGTCGAGTAGACAGTCTGAATGTCTCATTAGGTTTTATTTTTATTATTTTATTATTTCCATTCTACGTGACTTTACCGAAAGAACCAAGGAGATGAACCCCTGCAGTCACGAAAGCTTTAAATCGAAAAAAATTCTCATCCTTATCAGCACACACTGCAGCCCTGGCCTCACTCGCAAGCAACCCAAGGGTGGCGCGTGTAACATCCAGCTTCTACTGCAAGGCAAACCTCAACAAAAATTCATGAAAGCACTCGGAATACAGCTCTGGTGAGCGGCGGGGGTCCCTTCACCTCACCCTCACCTCTCCGCCCGTCTCTCCCGCTCACGCATCTGACCTTCGCGGCTTGGGCCCACGCGAGGACGCTGCGGGCCGCCTGGTCGCCACGGCGGCGGCCAATCCCACGGCGGCGCACAGGCAGGTGGCGGGCAGGCGCAGGCGGGACAGCCAATCGGAGGGAGCGTTGCTGGCGGCGGCGGCGGTGGTGGCGGCGGTCAGCGGCGCGTATCGTTCGGCCACGTGGATGAGCAGCAGGAGGAGCCAGAGCAGGGAGGCCCAGGCGTCGATCCGACGCACCCTGGAGCCGGGGGCCGTTGGGCAGTGAGAGCAACACACGCACGCACGCGCGCAAACCGCAAGCACCGTGATCGTTATGTCGGAGATTTGGACGGCACCTGGCCAGATAATCATAACCTGGGGCAAAGGAAACTTTTTTTTTGTGCCAGGTAAGGCCGACTGAGCTATATACCTCTTTTTCAGGAGCGACCTGGCCACAAATTATTGCCCAATTAAGTGGCTTATCATGTGAAAATGTATAGCCGACAAATACTCGAAACGCATGTTTATAAATGCGGAGGGAAAAACCGGAGGACCCGGAGAAAAATCCATGCGACCACAGAGAGAACATGCAAACTCTGAATGTACAGGTGTCAGGGTAGGAATCGAACCCACAACCTCCATGTATACCAGGAGAGGTAGTTAACATCTCGCCACTGTGGCAAAGCCCTGGGCAGGGATTAAGTAGGCAACTCAAATATGCTTGGCCAGTTAATCATAATCTGAGACAAAGCCCTGGAGAATGAGTGACTGGCAAGGAATGTGGACCAGGGGTATATGAGAGGAGGGGGAGGGTAAGTTCTGGAGGAGGAGTGCTGAAGCTTGGTGTGTTACAAGCCGTACGACCGGCGAGATGCCTGTGGGTCATCTGATAAAGACACCTTGCTGGACATGGCATGAGCCGAATCCTTACAAGTTCTCAAGAGTCCTCCGGTTTTTCCCTCCACATTTATAAAGATGCGTTTTAGAGTATTTTGCTGCCATAGATTTCCACGTGATAAGCCACTTCGCTGAGCTAGCACTTGCAGCCAGGTCACTTCTGAAAAGTGGGTCTTACCTGGTAAAATAAAAAATAAAATAGTTTCGTTTTAGTTTGTGTTTTTTTTTGGTTTAAATTAACCAGGGTGGCCGGCTGGACTCGAACCGCGAATCTCGCTCAACCGCGTCACCGCGCCCCCATCCACGTGACGTATGGTAACGTGCCGACGTAGAGCCACGTGGTGAACATTCCCTGGGGGGGGGGGGGAGTGGGGGCGGGGGGATGAGGGTGGGGGCGGGTGGGTGGGGGGTGGCGAGGGACTGGGCACTCCACATTTTTCGCTGAGCCGGCCATGTAGGCCAGGGTCGGCAGGGCAGAGTGGTGGGAGTTTTTCTCGCGATGGGCCTTGGATTCGAGAGAGGCCAGCCACGTGGCGAGGGGTGGCTGCGTGTTCCCCGCCGTTCGTAAATTACGCGGCGGACTCGTGGGGGAGCAGGTGCGGCCAACGGAGCGCGATTTCTGGGCAAACATGGGCGCAACGCCCTTTGTTTTTTAAACTTGAGGCGGCCTTCAACTCTCCGTGTTAACGATGGTGGCCATGTGTTAACAAGCTGTCTGCCTCTCCCACGAAATTTGATATGCTGACCTTGCTGTTTTTCTCGGTCACACAAAAAAAGTGGATTTTTTTTCGGTTCTACCAATCATCGTCATGGGTAAAAGCACACATAGGCAACACTCCATTCTTTGTCTCCGGCATATAACAATTTTTATTTTATCAATCTGCCCGATGGCTTTCAGGAATTACATCAGCACAAATAATTTGTTTAAGCAAGCAAATTGGGAAACCGGTTTCAACATTCTGCGTCTCATCAGCAGTCAGGCCTGTTGAACAAATGCTGCTGGGTTATCATCGTGATGGATGTTATTCGCATGTGCGAGAAAATCGCATGTGTCAGTACTCTACGAAAACAAGTGTGTTTGGTGGATGGGAAATTAAGCGGTGCTTAAGGGCTGAAGCTTTCAAAAAAGGTTTTAATTCAAGCATCTTAAACAGTATCTTAGTAATAATAATACCGCCTATTCACACGGAATATGATCGAAGACGAAGCTCCCAGCACGTAGGGCGGAACGTCGGACATCGTGACGAACGACACGCGGAAACAACCCGCGTGCGCATCGGGGAACTGCACCGCAGCACAACCGCGAAATCCTGCGCCGGAGTAATTCGAAAATATTTAGCATTTTTCCAAATTGTTGTCGTATTTTCCAGGTCATCCATCACTTCCCCCGTTCATTACCAAGGATAAGTTGAGAGCCGAGTTTGATTTGCAAGAGGCAGAGGTACACGCTTTGTTCGTTTCAACTGCACGGCGGGACAGAACGACACTCGCAGACGGAGCGCTTGCTCGCAGACTTAAAAGGTGAGCCGCATGGACGCGTGTCAATCGGGGCAACGAGAGAGTGCGGGACACGCCTGACTCAGGCATGCCGGGGACACCGATGCACACCGCCGCCGCAGAAGAAGCAGCATCGCAGACGGTGGCGTGGCTGCCGGGCGTGCAGGCGGTGCGACTGCACCACAGCCCGTGGGCCGGACGGGGCACCCAGAGGGCGCCGGGCTATGCGAGAGCATTTGATTTTTGGGTCAGTTCGCCGTGAGCGAAAATGCGTGTCGTACACCCTCCGCCACCCTACACAGCCAATTCATGAAGTTGCCATGTGAATGAACACGCCAATTTTTGACTGCTTCGGCAGCTACTGCCAGTGTGTCCGGGAGAACGATCCACACACGTTTAACAGTTGGGCACGACGTTCTGTCGGTGGTTAACAACCTGCATCATCAGGCAGTCGCCAGAAATCAGATTACGGATTATGTTATCGAGCCCAAAAATCAATCAGGACATGTAATATTGGTGGCGAAAGCCTACGTAACAAATTGGGCCCCACAAGCTAGTCCTTGCACCAGGGTCCATGCCAACCTCGCGACGCCGCTGAGAACAGACGGAGCATCCGGACAAGTAATTTGGCTTCATCCGAGGCTTTCCTAGCAGTTACCACGATACAGAACACAACGTGCATTGTGTTTCAAACAATGTCTAAATGCATGCGAGTCTCCAAGATGTCGTGGAGCTAACGCAATTGTAAACCGAGCCAATAAAAAGTGCCACTTGTGTATCTAGGTAAAGCTTCACTGAATCTCAAAATGCTATTTTCAGGAGGGTCCTTCTGCATTGGTATGTTCCGGCCAATTCCATGAACGAGTTGTTCGGCTTCGTGTGGGAAGAAACCACGGTGCCCAGAGAAAACCCACCGCGAGTACGATGGGGGAAAACACTCATGTGCTCCACACGGATTAAATTCACAGCCCAATCCTGTAACAAGTCTCCCATCCGGTTACTAATCAGGCTCCATCCTGATTTGTTTTTAACCTTCCGCGACCTGACAAGATGGAGCGCGAATAAAAAATATTTCCCACAACACTGTTCGTATTCATTTAAACGTACGGCTTCAGTGACAGGTGGCTTACTTGCCCCCATCGATGATATAAACGGGGGCTGCTTGAACCCCGCAGGGGTGATTGATGGGCGTGCAATTCGACGCCCGCAATATCGCGCCGCGCGCGGTCCGTGTCTATATCAACGCGGCCGCCAACAAAGGAATGAGCGCGGCGAGGCAGCGGCGGCAAAGAACACAAAAGCCCCCTGAGCGAGCGGAAATGATGTCCGTCGGAGAGGAGGGAGCGGAGCCCGTCTCAACGTCCGAGTTGCGCGAGTGGAGGGAGAGAGAGAGAGAGATATGACGCACGTGTGCTCGCGCAGGGACGACTGGAGTCTTGCCTGACGACCAAACCGGCGATACTTCGTTTGTGGGAGTTTTTTGGTACAATTCGCAAATTCACAGCCGAGAGGTTCGGGGGCGGGGGGAAAGGAGGCGGGGGGGGGGAAGAAACAGAAGGTCACGGAATACAGCGAGCGGTGTCCCACGTAATTTCTTATTTTCTTTACTACAATACGAATATCAAAGAGTATATAAAAATGCTAATTTAAGACGTTAAGTTTTTCGGGGCCCAGTTTGCTGGAACTGCCCCTACTGCCATCTACCCCTTCCCTCCACCTCCCCGTACTATGCCCCCCAAATGGCCACCATGGCGCCAACATCGTTATCAGTGCCCGACGGCATTTTCTTAGGGAAACAATGAAGGCCCCTCCCCTCTTGACCTGACGTGCTTCTCCAGCCATTTTCAAGATTTCAAGGACTATATTAAATTTGTATTATTTCCCCCACGCCCCCTACTACCTGTATACCAGGCGAGGTAGTTAACATCTCGCCACCGCGGCTTTTAACTTGCGAGCGCCTTTCAACGTCCCCTTCATTATCGCCGGGTGTTGTTGGCGCGTCTAATTTTTCACTGAAGCCCGTTCCGCGTTTACGTGCAACCACAACAATACGCCGGTCACTAACAGATTTTTTTAGAGCCAATAAACGCCGCACGACAATATCGCCGCCCACTTATTTCCGCCCGCCGGATCTCTTTGAACTCTGACCCCGAGAGCAACACCCGCTGGATGCCAACCTGACAACTACAGCCGAGAGGAAAGGGGGGCAGGCGTGGGAAAGATAAACTGCTATATGATGAATTCAAGTGTCCGGTTTTTTTTACGCACACATGTAATGCACGTTGAACTTCTTCCGTACCGTGCGTAGCCAACTGTGCTCACCAGATGTCGCGGGGGAAGGACAATAGCTTCAATCGCAAAATTAACTTGACAGTTAAATCCTCGTTTTATGACAACCATCGCCTTTTTTAATCTGCGCCCGAGCCCATTTGAGACCACAAGCACCTTTTTCAAAGGAGACCTGGGAGTAGAAAATACTGTGGAACATACACCCACGTCCTTGTCATCAGCCATGACCAATCCGCTGCTGGATAAATGCATCCTTTCCAAGCCATTGCCATCTCTCTCAGTCTTGCAACAACCCATTCAGCTCCCTTTCACCACTCTCTGTGCGGTGCCTTTGGCTGCAGCTCTGTCGTTAGTCTCAACCCACCAGCCATCGTACCTTCTCTAGTGACATGTCCTGCCCAAGCCAACCTACTTTTCCCAACAGGTTGAAAATACCGACATGCACATACACACACATATCTAAAGCACGTGACTGCTTACTGTGTGGCCACACCCACTCTGAACCCCTCTCCCTGCTGCCGCCCACTGGGAAAACAGACTCCGCCCCGTGCAGCAGCAGCAGCAGCGTCGAGGCCTTCATGCAGCCTCCTCCCTCCTCCGTCCTCATCTCTCCTGTACTCATTTTTTATCCTTCTCCTCTTATTTCCCATTACTTGTCTTCTCTCTTCCCATTCCTTTTATAAAATGTTCCCAAACATTTTATGCTGGACTCTACTCCCCGTGCTGTGGCGTGCCACGGGTACAACAGTTGCCGGTTGTCCCCAGTCCACGCGTTACACTTTCTGCCTCTCAGTGCAATTCCCAGCATGCAATTCTTCCCCCGGGCTTCTCCGTGCATTTTTCAGCTTTTGGTTGCATTTCATTCGCCAATGATCCGTGTCATTGTCCTTCCCCTGCACCCTATGATTGGTACGGTTGGCTACATAGGATTCGAAAGAAGTTAAACATACATGCTTTCAACGGCAATCGATAATTATTACTCTTGCAGGATATACACGAATTCAAATATTAAATCAGTACAGATGAAAACAGACAGCGGGCAATATATTTAAACATTGATATGCATGACTCGGGTCGCCGGGTTCACAGCGCAGTGCGCTAACCACTGCGCCACTGCTCCACCGCTCCCCAACGACGATTGTTTAGCCATGGCCGGGAATCGAACTCGGGTCGCCGGGTTCACAGCGCTTTGCGCGAACCACTGCTCCTCCACCGCTCCGCCGCGCGAAATCAATACGGTGTTTATTTCTAGGGAGCTGCCCCATAAAGCGCCGCTGCAACCCAACCTAACCCCGCATGACGCGGCGGTGGCGCGGTAGCACCGCCCGCATGGCGGAAGCGCCGATGTTTGCACCGATAGCGGCACCCTCCGATGCTCCCCCACCCCACTCCCAACCCCCCTCCCTCGCTTCCTCCCTCCCAACCCGCCCTTCATCTCATCCCCCAACCACCACGTCTGCCAGAAAGATGAAACCGTTGATTCCCCCTCCTGTCTGGAGCAGCCCACTCTGCTCACACGTGCATGGTGTCCAACCGGCTCGTCGCAGCCCCTGCATCCGGCACGTGGACTCAAAACCGTGGACCGTGCAGCTTCGCACTGGCCCAAAGGGTGCCGCGGTGGCGAGATGTTAACTACCTCGCCTGGTATACAGGATGTCGTGGGTTCGATCCTGACCCTGATGAGATGTTAACTACCTCGCCTGGTATACAGGAGGTCGTGGGTTCGATCCTGACCCTGATGAGATGTTAACTACCTCGCCTGGTATACAGGAGGTCGTGGGTTCGATCCTGACCCTGATGAGATGTTAACTACCTCGCCTGGTATACAGGATGTCGTGGGTCCGATCCCAACCCAAACGCCTGTATATTTGGAGTTTGATTGTCTCTCTCCTCTTGGTAGAGTGGATTTTTCTCTTGGATCCTCCAGTTTTTTCTCTGCACATTTTTAGAAACATGCGTTTAGAGCATCTGGCTGCTATAAATTACCACATGATAAGCCACTTCATTGGGCGATCATTTGCGGCCAGGTCTATGTAGCTTAGTGGACCTTACCTGGTATAATAAAAAAAAAGTTAATAGAGACTTGCAGCCAGTAAATCCGCAATTTTTCAACTCTCAGACGAATGGCTAAATCCATTTATTACAATAGGATACCTTCTAAGGGTTTCTCCTACATCAGCCATATGGTGGAACGAAAGGAGATGGACTCTGCCTGCCCTGTCTCCTGAGTGACGACGTTAACACGTCGCATTTGAGGCCGAGTCGACCTAGGGAAGGCCCAGGACTGATTCAGATGAAGTTCACCGGCGTTGGCCGCGAGCGGGAAGCCAACCGAGGTCGCCGGGTTTGTAGCGCAGCGCGCTAACCACGACACTACTGCTCCCCAAAAAACAAAGGTCGCCCCTGTAGCCTTAACAGAGTGTGTGGGCAAGTGCTGTTAGCGGAGCACCATTGGAAGGCCAGCACGGCATACAAGGGGGTGGGTGGCCAGCACCACGCCTGGCCGCCTTTGTCTCCCCAGCGGCGATGTTTACACACCACACACCAGGTACTCATTTGAGGCCGAGTCGACCTAGGGGAGGCCCAGGACCGGTACAGATAATTGCCACACGTGCAAACAAAGACAAAAATCCCCCGAATAGCCTTTGACAGTCCGCTAAAGGCAAGACGGTACAGGAGGGGGTGGGGCGGCGAGCACCACGCATGACACGCGTAAACACACACACACAGACAGACACACAGACATACACAAACACACACACAGACAGACACACAGACATACACAAACACACACACAGACACACACAGACACACACACACAGACACACACACATAAACACACACAAACACAGACACACACAGACACACACACACACAGACAGACACACACAGACATACACAAACACACACACAGACACACACAGACATACACAAACACACACACACACAGACACACACAGACATACACAAACACACACACAGACACACACAGACACACAGACATACACAAACACACACACAGACACACACAGACACACACACACAGACACAAACACATAGACACACACAAACACAGACACACACAGACACACACACACAGACAGACACACACAGACATACACAAACACACACACAGACACACACAGACACACACAGACACACACAGACACACACAAACACACACAGACACACACAAACACATACACACACAGACACACCCACCATAGCCACAGACCCAGAGAGACGAGGAGGAGGATGGGTGGCAGCTGTATCACGATGTCTTCGGTGGCCACACAGGATGACCGTGTCTCGTCTTGTCAGCTCTAGGCTAATTCGTCATCTGCTTTTTTTTTAGTTTGCCGTTAATACTTCCGAGAAGCAGCGTGCGGTGTGATGAATGTCGCTCAGGGGAGGGCGACACTTGGTCGGTGTATTTAGTGATTTCATTAAAGAAATTTAAAATATTAAATAAATAAAGCCATTTTGTGATTTAATTGATTTCATTTTATACCTACGTGACTTTACCGAAAGAACCAGAGAGAATGGAAAATTCAAATCTAAATTAAAAATCCATTCTCAACCCAACGATGGATGAAGGCCTCTGAATGTGTGTGTGTGTCAGTCACCGGATGTTTTCTTTACCGTACTTCACCGTCATGGCCGGCTTGGTTTGACGAAGAGCGAGCAGGGCAGGTCCTGCTCTGATATCACTCGCAACTGATGGTAGCCCTGACAAGGAATCAAACTCGGAACCCCGGGTTCACAGCACAGCGCGCTAACTACTATAGCAGTGACTCAATTCTTGTATTAGTGCACCCGAATCATCTGATAATTATTCACCGTCAATAGGAAGGGGGAGGGGGGTGGCGGTGAACATCAGAATCAGAATGTGTTTTTATATTGGAGGAATTCTATGAGCTACAAAGCTCTTTTTCACAGATGTCCGGTCGGGGCAGGTCAGAACGTTATAACAACAAACATAAAAAACACGACGGGAGTGTAGGGCATAGGAAAGGTAAACAAATCACTAACAAATATATATATCCACAAATAAAACAAAACTCTTATATTTTAACCAGGTAAAGCCCACTGAGCTATGAGCTTATTTCTCAGAAGCGATTGGGTCACGAATGATAGCTCAAAAACAATCTAAATAATCTAAAGGGGCGTGCGTGCAGGCGTGAGTTAATAATGTGGCTTCCCCGGTTCGCTTTCCCGCGGGGATGAAAAAGCCGCAAAGGAAGTCGTCAAGAAAGAAAAAAACGCCTCCATGTCTGATTAATGGAGTGGAATGGATGCAATGTTTTTTTCATATCGTTTTGGTGTGGCATACGACTGGGCTATCAGTTTCAACAAACCGTTTCACATCAACACGAACAATCTTCCAAATCTGCAGTTGTTCGTTAGGTTGAGGGGGTGTGTTATTTTGTAAAAAAAAAAAATCCTTGACGGTGGTGGAAGAATAGTAGCAGTGGTTATGGGCCATCTATTTAGTACGTACGCATGGAGGGGGAGGGGGGTTAACCCAAACGCATAAGCTTGCGTATGGGGGGTTGTTGTATACTAACCCCTTCTTCCAAAATTGATATTAATAATATTTGATGATATTTTTATATATTATCTTTTTACTTGTTTTTTTATAATGAATGAAAACACACCAAAGCGCAGCAAACTGCAAAACACCAGGGGTTGTTAAGTAATGAACTGGAGGAGGGCTAGGATGGCAGAATTTGCAACCTTGCTTCAAGGAAAGATAAGGCCTGATGAACGGGCACATGTCACCCGTGCAGGCGGCAGAGACAGTGGGAGAGTCAGCCAGACATAGTTAAGGCAAAAAGCCCAACCATCCTGCATGGTTTTAAAGTAACGTCAAAATTCGAAATTCAACAACAGAGTAGGCTAAATTATCGATCCTCTCGCTCGCTCAAATTGGAGACCAGGCTGCGAGCTACATAAATGAACCATTGCCCATTTGCTAATCCAATACTGAATGTTAATATTACTGAAGTCAAAACGAATTCTATGACCTCAGCACATGGGCGAATAATAGGGCAGTGTCAACTCAAAGGCAATGGAAGGAAGCAGAGGCGCCTTTGTCTAAATCACAACCACAGAAAGCCAGGAATCATCACTGATTGTGTGTTTAGGGATTCCGAGCTAGTTGGAACATGTGCACACAGGGAGGAGGTAGAAATACGCCTTGTCCTCCTGCAGCTGAGGGAGCAAAGATAAACCCAAAAAGGCCAAGGAATTAAATTATTAAATCCAAGGTGAGTGGTCAAACGAAGTGGGTCAGCTCAAGGCTGTGTGCACAGGGGAGGGAGCTGATTTAAACAACCCTGCACGTCTGAACGTGAGGGGGCCTTTGACCTGAAATTAAGAATAACACTCCCAGAGCAGAAGGTTGGATGGCCACAGTGAGACGAGAATAAGAGTGTTGTATATCTCTCAAGGATGCAGACTCAGCTGAACAACAAGGCTGCGGGGGTCACCAGAAGTTCGCGTTCACCTAGTTAAGACAAAAAGCTCAATTATTCTGTATTGCTATTAAAGTAACGTTAAAGTCGGAATTTAACAACAGGGTAGGCTAAAGTTATTGATATTCACACCCACTCCAATTAAACCAGGCCACAAGTTACGCCTACTGAACCATCACCATCATTAAGTCAATATGAAATGTTATTTCCATACTTTAATACTTTCTATACAACTCGACCCGAAGCATATGACAATCAGAACCTTCCTAAGTCAAAATTGAATCGCACCCAGACAGGAGCGAATAGTCGATATAAGGTTGAAGAGGGAAGGAAATTAAGAGCACGGCGAACTGCAAACGTAAGCAAAAAGCCGGGAACGACACCAACCCAGCGACCCACTCCATCAATACGAATTGATTCTTGGCACCTCCTTCCGCCGAGCCACGCTCACGTGGGGAGTGGTGGCCCACCAGATCCTTATCAGGTGATCTGGTCCCCAAGTAGTAAACTTGGTATAAGATAACGATCTTCGGAAAAGGAGCACCGTCGCAGGCCCTTACTCCGAGCCATTCTGTTGTCAGATAACCTGCCGATGTATCTGTTGAGATTGGTGCCTTTAAGAATAATAACTGTTTTTGATTGTGTTTTTTTATCGCCGTATAATCTTTCAAGTATCTTTCAGTCATAATCGCCGCACGTACTCGCATCCTCTACAGAATATTCAACTGTCCCGTGACCCAAGGTGCTAACAACGTGATAAGGGTTGCGTATGATCAATAAGGAGTGCGGTACTGCGTGAACAATATTGAGTATAATCATTCATTAACGTTAAGGTTTTTCTTAGCATAGTATTTGCATATTTTAACGACTCTCTCTCTCACTAACAACCATCGCGTTATGCGGGATCCATGTGCCATTGTCAAAGTGAAATCAGACAATCGTTGATGATACTGTATTGATGCCGTGTTGACGTTCCGGGATTGAGAGTTCGCATACTATATCATAGTTGAGGTTGAATTAGTAATAAATTGATTAATACAGAAGTGGTTGTGTGATTCTTTCCTGAAATCTATGCATAAGATCTGCTTCTGCGTTGAGATCTGAACTTGGTGACCTTAATAAACACACTAATACATACTCAGTAAATGTTAAAGCGATAACGGGGTGAACCGGGGACCTAAAATATAACCACGAATACCCACTCTGGGAATGTTAAAGCGAGAATGAGACGAACCTAGACAACGATGCCGAGTTAATCTAAGTTAATCTTGCATACTTACACCACACCTGCATAACTGCATACGATTAATTGCCTTATTCCGATCGATAACCCACCCTCGTCACCGAGGCGGGGTCTGGTTATCATAACGACTTGCATTATCATAATTACACCCACTCGCATAATTACTACGATTACCTCTCGAATTGGCATAATTAAATGTGCATAATTACATAAATTAACATATTTCCGGATAATTACACATTTGGCCAAATTTCATTTGATTATTATTATTTTCACTGAATATTCATAACCCACATATACAACATAATAATTTCACCCACGCACGCATACAACATAACAAATTTTGATAACCAACATATACAACAGGGTCTACTGACAATGTGCGCATAGGAAAGGGGGGGGGGGGAAGCCTCGATAATAATTTGCCTACATTGGCCTCCAAATGAGTTAGATAGTCCGGCGGTGGACTGTTTGTTTGCTTAAACACGTTAATATTATTAATCCTTGATCGTTTCTGCGTGGACTAAATATCGGCCGTTCTATAGGATTCGACGAGGAGGTGAGTCAGGCGTACGTACGCAGGTGGGGGGGGGGGTATAAAAAGTCCGCGTGCGTACAGGGACGGGGGGTGGGGGGGTCAAGTTTTGACAGATTTTTGCGTGCGTACGAAATGGATGGCCCCTTAGTGGTTACCGCTCTGCATTATGAAACCGGTGCGTACTTCAGTTTGATTCCTGGCCACGGAAAATATCAATCGACGATGAGCATTAATAAAAAAATTTAAACACTTTATATATATGTACACCTCTTTTTCCCTGTGATTCACACATTCCACCGCTTTGTGCGGTTACATTTCACGAGGAAGCCACTGGGAGCTATGCACTTTTAAATCTACATGGCAAACTCATTTCTTCAGAACTGCTTTTTGTGTTTAGTTTGTTGCCTTTCCCCCGCACCTCCGGCTATCACGGCTGGCTATGTACGGTGCGAAAGAAGTTCAACCTACATACAGACATAGACCAGTTTAAACCAGAACTGCATCAAAGAGCAAGAGCAATGGGCTCGAATTTTGCGACGCCTTATCTCTGACGGTGCAAAAACAACGTCTGAAGGTGCAGAAACAACGTCGATGTGGGAAATGTGTTTTTTTGGTTGGCCTCTCTGCGAATCAGAATCTTTACTAACACTGGAGGAATCCGATGAGCTACAAAGCTAATTTTTTAACAGATTCCCACTATGAGCAGGTCAGAAAGCAACAAAAACAAACTATACAAAAACACAATAGGAGTGCAAAGTATGGGGAAAGGTAAGGAAACTATCCCAAAATATGTGTGCTTATTTTAACCAGGTAAAGCCCCCTGAGCTATCAGCTCCTTTGCCAGAAGCGACCTGCCCACAAACGGTAGCTCAACGAAGTGGCTTATCACGTGGAAATTCACAACAGCCAACCAGCCTAAATGGCACTAGAAAAGTGCACGTCTCACCGGTGCGTAACTGGCGATTTGTCCCAAGGACACACGCAGGGTAGAAAGAAAGAAAGAGGAAGGGGAAACAAGTAAACCCGTAAAAACAAAGTGTTTCACTATAAATCCTTTATATGCGTGGCGGCTAGAGTCTTCTCGTCCTCTGGCTTGAGATGGCTGCCACCTATGGGTCAGATGATTGTCTGCCAGTATTAAGCAATTGGTAATTAAATATTTAATTTGTTTTCCATAAACAGTGTAAAATTTTGGGAATTTTTTTTCACGAACATTAATTGTCTCGCACAACGAGTCTGTGTGGAAAATGTCAGCTCGATTGGATCACGGGAAGTGGGTTAAAAAACGACCGAAATATTTGCACGGTCGTAAGCAAGCAAGCAAGCACGCAAGCAAGCACGCAAGCACGCAAGCAAGCAAGCAAGCGAACTTAATATAAAGGATTTAAAAAAGCAGCAAAGCGGTGAGCGTCGGCTTCCCCGCTGTTCAAAGGCGGTGAGCACTCCCCAAACGGGCTTCATCACCTCCAGGGTTTCCGCACCACTCTTTGCCAAAAGACACAAAAAGACTTCGCAAAACCTTCTAATTGGGGTGCGCCCACATCCAACCCCTTGACCTTGAAGGGGCACCTGGTGGGACTTAGCAGCGTTGTGATGCAGTTTCACTCCGGCAGGGACGGGGGTGGGTGGGGGTGGAGAGTTTTTTTTTTGGTTCCATTATTTTAAATATTTCACCTGCAAAGTAATCGTCACTGGTGTTGATGTGTCGTGAGCGAAAATCAAACTCGGGTCGCCGGGTTTCGTAGGGCAGCGGCGCGCTCACCGCTACACTAACGCTACGCATGCACGTAGAAAACACGTCACGACACGCAGATGCACATTACGCCCCTGTATACGCACCCATTAAATAAATAATGAAGCGTGGACACATGCGAATTATTAAATGGTGCTCCCTGTCGGCTCATGAAGAATGCTCCCTAAAGGTGGCACGGGGGGAACCCTGAGCGACCGTGTCTCCAGCGCTCACGTCGAGCCTACGCTCAACAAAGTGGCTTATCACGTGGACATGCAAAAAACACCCAAAAACCATGGGACCATGGGGAGAGAAACATGCAAACTCCAAATATACAGGCGTAAGGGTTGGGATCAAACCTACTGTAGTATACCAGGCGAGGAATGGTTAACATCCCGTCACCGCGGCATCCATTATTTCCCGCTCGGCGAACACGTAACGTCTTGATGCGTTACAACGTTATTGAAAACACAGAATCGATCCGCACCCTCGCCGCGAGACGCTCGCACGTCGAAACACGCGAGAACCTCGACCGCGATCGATTTTAATCTCGAAGCATCGTCACGTGGGCTTGCCTGCGATTCGCATCCGTGTCGCGCGTCACCGGTTCTCGTGACCTTCGGCAGCCGCGAGAGGCATTACGTTCACCGGAATATAAATATATATTTTTTTTTTATCTAGAATCATCGTGACAATTCATCGAATCGCGAGAGGGGGTGGCAGGGGTGGGTGATATTGTTACAAATCCACTGCTTTTTCTTTGAACATTCGAACTGTCACCATAAGCCTTGTAGGCCTGGGTACAAGGAGTGCATCTTACCGGTAACGGGGTGGCTGCTAGCTCAGTTTTTAATTTAACCGGCTTCAGAGGAGACCGAGACAGGTCACACCTGTCGTTCAAAACAAGCTTGCTCCATTTCGTGACATCACCACTGGAGCTGCCTGCCTCGGCTAATGTTGTTCGGAAATGTACGCTCCCCATTGGGCTACGTGTTCGCGATAGAATTCAAGCGATGCGACCTTGCGCTGGTTTTACATAATTAACTTCGAGTTCGCCGACTCAATTGTATTTGTGGAATGGAAACAAGAGGGAGTTTAAGGGCAAATATATTCGTCGAGTCAGGGTGCAATATTAACCACTCAGCTTTTCAAAAACAATGACTTCACTGCACAATATTTTTTAATATATGCATATATGTAATTCCCGCCACCCCCCCGCCAAATGTTATTGTGATTGTCCTATAGGCGGCATGTCATGACGTGAACTCTTCGCACGGATATCTCGCACAGCAGCGCAACTCTTTGTGCGAGAGAACGGCCCACAGTAGCGGTATGGCTCTGACCTCCGACCCTCCCGGGCACCTCAGCATTCTGGGATTTTTCAAAGTCCCATGGCCTTTCGCAGGCAGGGCCACGTTAAGTTTGATGGGGGCCCCTCGATATGACATTAAATTCCTTCCTGTGACCGTTTAACCACCACCCCATTGCCAAATGCTCCACGGTTATTCACCTTGGTTATTTCAGCTCTTGGTTATTTCAATTTGAAAGTCATCGGTGACCGCGCCGAGACCACGGCGCGCGAATCCCTTGAGCGCAACGGGCGCGCGTAAAAAGTTTCCCACGCGATTGAAGAGGAGGACTTTTTTTTTTCTCCCCTTTTCCCCCCATGGAAGCTTCTCTCCCACCCCCTGCCAACTTTTTTTGGTTTTCCCCCCTCTGCCATCAAATTATTTTCTAGCAACGCTTTGGCTAATGAGAGGAGGGTTGAAAGGTTAGCCAAACCAGCATCGGGCCCCCGTGATCCATGTCTGTCAGTTCCCTCTCGCGTTGCCCAGAGGTGGGGGGGGCCCGAGCCTCGTCACATTCCACACCTGACACTGCCACCCCGCGCGACCTCGCGCAGGCCTCTCCACGCAGGCCTCTCCACGCAAGCCTGCGGCCTAGAGCAGACGCGGTCCTCGATCCACTGCTGGATGAGGGGCAATCTCCCCATGCCGCATGGGTCGTTATATTTTTTTTAACCGTACTTCACCGCGCCGGTGAATGCTGGGTTGGTTAACTCCGGCATGCTGCTCGGCGTTTTGGGCCCGTGCTCACTATCCGTTGCTTTAAAACAGAAACAACACGACCGTCGCCCGGTCGAAGCGCAGTCCCCCCCAGGCTGAAACCTGCTTAGCTTCCACGATCCGACGACGAGATTGGGCGCCCGCCTCGCGATTTGGTCACACGCGAGCAGGCGGGCACGCGCGTACTTCTCAGTCGTGCACTTTTTGTTGTTGCCGTTTAGCTTGTTGTCCTTCCCCCCCCCGCCCCTCACCTCCGATTAGCATGGTTGGCAACGTACGGTGCGAAAGAAGCTCAAAGCGCTTACAAACATAAACTTACCCACTCACTCACCCACACACTTACGCCTGGTTCCTTTTGCAACGGGAGGCGAGAGCAGGGCGCAGTTCGAAGTGCGCTTGTTGACAAGACGATGAAAAGGGGGGGGGGGGGCGGGGCTCTCCACCCGTTCCGTAACTCAGGGGACTGCTCCACATCGCCCGTCACTTTGAAATGTTTATCTCTGACACGGTGGTGTCAAACAGACGTACAGTACGCGCGCACGCTATCGCTCTAAAACGGACGCAATTAATTTGTAGCTCTCCGTAACTTGATTTTGTTCAGTGAATGACGAGGGTGAATGCTTTCAGCAAGCGTTCAAAAAATATTTTACTCGCGCTTTGTTCGTACTATTAGATATACTTTTTTTTGCCTATCGCTGGCATGTACGTCATAATGTACATAACTTTACCCAGAGCGCTTTAATTGTGAAATACCTACATTTTGAAACGAGCTATATATAAAAATTACAAGCAAGTATAAAGAATTGAACAATGCCAGCGCATCCATAAAGATGAGGTGGATTTTATTTCTAAACAAGAAACGTTAATAAAAGTGCACGCATAGCATAAGTGATTTTTCGCCTAATTACGGCTTTTCCCACTAACACCCAGTCAATTTTACATTGTAAATAGCAAGGTGAAAAATTTGAAGGAAAAAAATCTAGCTTTTTCCGTTCAAGCTCAAAGGTCAAAGCTTGCACATAGCTCATCACGAAATCAATGCTATAGGTCCCCAGTGTTTTGTTCAGAGCGAACCATTACCAGACTCGATATGCTGAACAATACTCAACCAAGTGCCATGACTGGCTGACAGACCGATTGACAATGAGACACTCTTCGATGTAAGCGTGACACTAATTAAACTTAAAATTCTTAAAAAAAATTGTTTTCCCAATCCAATGAACAACCAAATATTCACGACGTTGACGTGCCCTGTGACCGAGGCTTTTGTGTGAAAGTAAATTCAAACAAGATGAAACAGTTTTGCGTGGATAATTAATCTCAATGAATATGACGTGCAGAAGTGAAAGCCAAAATTCTCAAAAAACACATCTCTACATTCTATTCTTGTCTCTCTCAACGACCGATTTTGTCAAAGGAAGCCGAAAACCCGGTCCCCCCCCCCACCCCGGGCATTCAATCTCACTCACAGAACAAAACGTCCCGTGCACGCATACGTCCGTCGCCATTCGACATTTTGGCGGAGGGAAAAGAAAAAAAATCCCTTTCTGCCCACTTGTCTGTGAAAGCACCCACCTAGAAGAAAAGGCTTACGTTTCAGTACAGAGGGCAGCGCAGATATGCGTGCCGCTCAAGTGTAACAACCGCCTGCTCTCTCAGGGCGTCTCTCTCTCTCTCAAGCGCTGCGCATGTCAGATTTGATGAAAAGAAAGCCACGCCTATTGTCTTCAAACGGCGTGGACTGTCCCCCCACCCCAAAAGAGGGAGGGGACATCTTTTGGAGTTCCGCCGGTTAAACTTGGCAATCAGCGGCGGGCGCTCACCACGCGGCGCGGGTCATCGCATCGAGTCGCAGTTGGGCTCGCGTCTCTCAACGGGCAGGCAAGCGCGGGGCCACGCAGGCACGCGAGTGGCCGCCTGTGAATTGAAAGGACCCCCCCCCCCGCCCTCGCCTTTGGATCCCTTTTAGTGGTCAATGGTGGTCTATTCAAAGCCGGGCCCGCGCCTGAGCGATCGGTCGCGGGACCAAAAAATAAAATCTTTCTCGAAATCATCCCGTCCTTGGGCGCATTGTTCACAAATTGCCACACGCCTTAGTTGTGCACGCCAAACCAAATAATATTTCTCTCCACCCCTGACCTCGAAGATGATCCCCGCTGCCTGACACAGCGCTTTGAGCTTTGCTGCAGCGGAAGCTTTCGTGGCTGCGATGTGAAAAGCCCTCGGATGTGTTGGCCGGGTCGGCACGATGTCCGACGTTTCGCTGTCCGCGCCGGGAGCTCCGTCGCAGAGTGCATTTCTTTTCAAGTGAAGTTCACTTCCTGTGCAAGCTCCCAGCACGTGGAGCGAAACGTCGGACATCACGGCCAACAACTTCGTGGAACAACCCGGAAACACATCGCTCGTGTTTGCTCCACGTGTATATATTCCGGCAGCACAATTTGCAATTGACTATACCGCCATAATTACAATACGTCTTTACCGGAACACCTGGAAGCGAATTGGAAACCTGTAAGAGCACGTATATCCAAAATAAATGTGTTTGGGTTAGTGCGCGTAAATAGAAATGTGTCGTTAATCCACCTCCACCCAACACAGCCAACAGGCAAGGTTTGTCACGTGAACAAAATGTGCCAATTCGTTACAACTTCAGCACACCGACGTGGTGGAGAGTAAAGCCACAACGTTCACAATTCCACTATGACATTTTGATGGCGATTACAACCAGCTTCTTCAGGCGATTTGCCAAAATTGTGTACACGTCTTCCTGTGTCCGGTCTTAAATAGAGCAAGGTGATGTTATCACGTTTTGTTCACGTGACAAACCTTACGAATCAGCTGTGTCGGGTGGAGGTGGGTAAACAATACGTGGATGTTTCCGTGATCCAACCCAAAAAACGTTTATTATGAATAACATTGCACGTGAAAGCCCATGTGTTAGCAGGAAGGATCACCGATTGAGGACAGTGATGATCACAACGACGGCTGTCCTCCACGTAGGGAAACACGGACAACCCGGCAGGGCCAAGGGGGACGATCCGAAATAATAATTCTAGAGTCACCGCTTTCAGCCGTCACTCGCTCCTCCGTCTCAGCCCATCAACTCCGCGTGCCCCATCACCTCTGGCCTTCCTCGTGTCTCTCAGTCACTCAATGACCTGACAAAGGTCAAACTACTTTATCCGCGGCTGCCGCATCAGCATTTCTCAAGAGCCGTCAAGGAGACGAAGGGAAAAAAAGAAAAAAAAAAGGAAAAGCTAGCAGGTGCGTTAAAGCAAAGCCAAGAACGAAGCGGATTTGACCGCCGCACGCTTATATGAGCTCAACTATTTTCATTTTTCAGGTATTTCCGCTGACAGATTTATCTACTCATTATTTTACTTGTTTTTCTAAACCCGCTCTATACTCCAGCGCGCGTCGACACAGATATGAAAGTAACTTTTTATTGCACCAGATAAGGCCCACTGAGCAATACAGCTCACAAATCATAACTCAAGTGGCTTATCATGGGGAAATTTATAGCAGCCAAATACTATAAATGCATGTTTCTAAATGTGGAGGAAAAATCCACGCAACGACGGAGAGAGAGAGAAAATGCAAACTCCAAATATATAGTCGTCAGGGTCGGGATGGGACCCACAACCCCCTGTATACCAGGTGAGGCATAATATAGGTTTTTGGGTCAGATCGCGTTATTTATAAATGTGTCGTAACCCTCCACCACCCGACACGGCCAAACAGTAAAAATGTATCACGTTTTTCAAAGGACAAAATAATTCACTTATTTAGCCCACCGGTGTGTTGAAGAGAGAATCAACAGCATTTTAAAATTTTAGTACGACGTTTCGCTGGTAATTACAATAAGCTTCATCGGGCAAAAATGGTGAAGCTCTCCTGTTGCTCCCGGTCTTAAATAGAGCAGCAGCAGGGTGACGTCATCATTTAATTCAATCAGGTGCAGTGATTCGAGGCAAGGAGGGGGAGGGTATTGTAATTATATAGATTGGTAATCATTCAATTGTTATTCATTGGTATTTGTTTCCCTTATAAAGAATTGTAATTGTATTTATTTAATAATACGCTTCCAGGCCGCACTAACCCAAAAACCTATATTATGAATAATATTGGTCGCGAAAACCTACGTGTTAAACAGGCGAGCTAGTTAACATCTCGCCAAACGTAAACGATGAGTTTCACGACTGAGTGGCCCGGGTAGTCCAGCTAATGCGCTCGTATTCATGAGTTGGCGTGAGTATTGTTACATTCGTTCCATGACCGTAAGCCGAACGTCTTCTCGTGCACAACTGGACGCCGTGCATCGTGGTTGAGCGACATAATCTTCACCTTTTTAAAGCTTTCGTGACTGCAGGGATTCATCTTCTTGGTTCTTTCGGTAAAGTCACGTAGAAGGGAAGTAATAAAATAATAAAAATAAAACACAATAAAATAATTCTCACGACGTTACGGCCACAACGCAAGCAGCCGTCCTCAGGTGAAAACCAGGTCCGTCGAGGCGAGAGAGTCGTGTGCTGTTTCATTCAGACTCTGTCGCCTCGACGGACCTGGTTTTCACCTGAGGACAGCTGCTTGCGTTGTGGCCGAAACGTCGTGAGAATTATTTTATTGTGTTTTATTTTTATTATTTTATTACTTCCCTTCTACGTGACTTTACCGAAAGAACCAAGAAGATAATCTTCACCGACGAAAAGACGTGTCACTATTGTCAAAACGAACGCACCTCTTCCCATCGCTACGATTTTACCCTGCTCATTTTGAACTTTTCTCATGCTTTTTTGGTTTATACAAAAATTATTCCGAGTATTGCGCGTCACGTTAAGTGCCCCTTCGAATAGATTTTGAGGCGAGACGTGACGGACGCACGGTGCTTGCAGATGCCGCGGGATTTAAGCCACGGCATGGAATTGCTAAGTAAGAAAAAATACATTTAAAAATAAAACTACAAAAAACAAAAGCCCCCGGGGAGAGGGGGGAGGGGCGCGTTGTGAGCGTACTGTACCGGAGGCGGCCAGCGAGCAACACGCTGAGCAGGCAGGCAGAGAGGCCGCAGCAGGCAAGGCCCAGACGGTGATCCTCACCGAGGCCCCAGGCATGGTGTAGGAATTCGGTGGCGCCCTCCGGCACCTGCGGGCACAGGTCCCCACCCCCCCCGGAGGGATTGAAGTGACCGCGAGCGCACGGCTAGCCAAGCTGATCTTCCCCAGCGGGTCGCTCTCTCGGCGGGCAGTCGCCTCCTTGTCACTGTTTTATCGCCACTACTCCCTATCGTGGGTTACGGTTCACTTGAACGTCAGCCATTGGTTCCTTCACCACCCATGCCGAGGACTCGGGTTATCAGGCTGACTGTTTTGTCTCGTCCGGAATTTGTTCAACCACCACTACTGCTGGTCACAACGGCACGGACACTCAGTCACCCACCCACCCACTCACCCACCCACTCACTCACCCATCCATCCATCCACTCACTCACCCACACAACCAGCCACCATCAGCCGAGACTGCAATCATAATTACACTACAATTTATGTGTATCGTTGACAAAATTATAATTGTAATTGATCTCAGGTCTGCTCTCTCCTGGGTTTTAAATAAAGCACATGAACAAACGGATGGATGAATTAAATTAATTAAAACTATTACCGGGATGTACAGCAGCACAGTCTCAAGGAGGGAGGCGGTCGCGGTGCCAGTCGCGGTGCCAGCGCCGGTACCAGCACCGGTGCCAGTCGCGGTGCCACCGCCCGGAGCCTGCTCGCCGCGCGGGCCCGTGCCGTTGCGCGGGGGAAGCCCCCCCGCCTGATTCGTGGCGACGGGCGGCCCGGGCGGAACGCTCGGGGACCTCCGCGCGCCAGCCGCGGTGTCCTGGCTGCCGCCGGTGCCGCCGCTCAGCATCGCCGTGGCGACCAGCGCGGCGCAGCAGGCGAAGGCCAGCACGCGCAGCAGCACCACCTTCTTGGGCAGCCGGGCGGAGAACTGCTGCGGCGACAGCTGCGGAGGGTGGCAACGGCGACACGGGGATAATCTCGATTTAAAACTTTCGTGACTGCAGGGATTCATCTTCATGGTTCTTTTGGTAAAGTCACGTAGAAGGGAAAGACAGCGTCTGTTCTTCACCTGAGGACGGCTGCTTGCGTTGTGGCCGAAACGTCGTGAGAATTGTATTTTATTATGTTATATTTTTATTATTTTATTATTTCCCTTCTACGTGACTTTACCGAAAGAACCAAGAAGATGGGGATAATCGTCACCGTGCGGCGAAATCGGCCGTGCGTTCTCGTTGGCTGGGAGGCTCGGGGAAGGTAAGTTGATCATTATTGAATGCCATTTGTCTAGCCGGGAAAAGCCTCATTGAGTCTCAAAACTTTATTTATCTACCCCCCCCCCCTCCCATTTCATTTCAGAAGAGTCCTGCAATTGAGATCTTTGGCCAATGCCATTAATGAGCAGGAAACTGAAGAACCCCCGTATACTAGAGTCAACCCTTCCCTGTTCAAGGCACATTTTAAATAAATTAACAAATATGACGATCAAACGAACCAACCGACATCTGCTCGTTCGCCGAACGAGAGAGGATCGAATGTGCGGCACGGGCCCTGCCTCAAGGCTTTCATCGGGGGGGGGGGGGGGGGGGGGGTGGAGGGGGGGGGCACGGGGGGCCTGGGCTAGCCGAGCGTCGCGCCGCCAGCGACACCCAACGTCCCGCGCCACTTTCCTCCGCCACTTCTCGTGAGACGCTCGCGGGCGTGGGGGGGTGTGGGGTCTCGCCTTGTCGGCGTAGCGACCCAGCGGCGCCTGCCGCGCATGCAGGTCCAGCATGCGCGTGCGGATCTGCCGGTCCTGGTGCCGGATGTAGCACTCGACGGCCGTCTGGCACGGGCGGCACAGGCGGTACGTCTGCTCCAGGTGGTGGCGGTACAGCTCCACCTCGTCATCGTAAGAGTCCTGCGGCGAGGGGCGGGGGGGAAGGCGAGGGGTGGGGTGGTCGTGTTAACGATGACGAATGCATTTGTCGATGATTACTTTAATGTACAAAAGCAATGCAAAAAGGTGGCCGAGTAGGGAATCAAACCTAAGTGCTTCCTGCTGTGATGCTCAAGTGACAAATTAGTTGTGCAACAGTTTGTACCGTACGATCCCCACCCTCGCCTCGCGATTCGATAGCTTGTAACGGTTCGAGGCCACGATTCGATCCAAGATTCGATTCTTGCGGGGTTTTTATTTTATGCGTAATCATGGTGAATGAAGCGTCGTAATAAAATACATGACGGCGCTGGTTGTAATTTGTAGCGCGATGTCTGCGAAGCAAACACGATCATTAATGAAGAAAACGGAGGGGGGGGGGGGGCACTTTAAAGAACGTACCGAAGTGTGGAGAGATGCATGACAGGAACTCACGCTAAGAGACGAAGAGGGAAATGCATGGATTCTACAACGTATGCAAGCCAATGACCTATTTCGCGTTGTTAAGACAATTAAGCGGGCAGGACGCGTCGCTAGACGGCCAACAATAACGACGGAATGCCAGCCGAGGAACGGAACTCGTCCGAGACGACCCGTATCGAGGAAATGGAGCGAAGCAATTGGCCCGTGTGCAGGAGACGGCTGGATTACATGGCAGCACTGTGGGAGTTGGTGGCGGATTGGGGAGGCCTTCATCCCCGCAGGGATGACTCAAACATGGCCGACGAAGGTGAACTGTGGCGCCCCTAGTGGCTGCAGAGGTAACGCGAGCCACAGATGGACAACGGAGACAACAGGAAATAATGTTCTCACACAGCAAACGGAATCGGAAGAAAAACGAGAATGGAATATCTTTGTCGGTACGTCTTCAGGTCGGAGGGCGTACCGAGGCTCCCACAAAGCCATGGGGGAGGGAGTGCGGCACAGTTTGGCGCCAGCTATCATAGAGAGCGGTCGTGTCACTACGGTGCTCTGCGGTGAGTACAATGTCTTTAAAAAAACAACGGCGCTATGCCCCTATTAATAAAACTACCGCTAGCCGGTTGCTCTTTCCAAAATGCAAATGTGATCGGGTCCCACCGTACAACTTGCAGGCGTTTCGGAAAGGGAAAGGGTTAAATGCACGCATGCAGTGCGTAAGGAGCAATTTTAATCGATTTAATTACAAATGCCTGATTAAAATTGATTATTGAGAGAATCGATTATTAAAAATGTTCGCATATCATGTTGCGGACGTAACATTTAGGTTGAAGGATTGAACAAAAATGTACAGAAGAGACAAACATAAATCGAATCGCGACCCCGCATCACGCGGTCGGTGAATGTGGAAAACTTAAATGTGGGAGCATGGAAGTACTGTGCAATGTGTTTGCTTAAATGTGGCAGCAGCCTTTAACAACCTTCTGCGCTCATTAGTCGCACATCCAAGCATTATCCAAACTATAATAATCGGGGTTTTCCCCTTTGTTCTGGCAACAAAACTTAAACCTTTTAATAAGGAATCATGTGTGCATTAACCACAATACTTGTGGTCAAAATGCAAACAAAAAACACACTCTGATAATATATGCATTATTGTCCTTGAAACTGATTGGTCCACACCAGAGAGCTTTCTTTTGAGCCTCATCTCAATTGGTGCTAGACCAGAGGACGCCAAAAGGCCTTTTGCCAGAACAAAGGGGAAAAACCCTATTATTATATTTTGGTACTGGCAAAGGAGGCCTAATGATGTAAAGACTATCCAGACTGTTTAGCTTCTGGCAAGTGGTGCGATATGCGACCGTCTGGAACATTCTTCCTTCCGATACGAGGAAGCGACTGGAGCTAAGCACTTTTAAATATAGATTGAAAACTCATTTCTTGAGAATAGCTTTTTGTGTTTCGTCTGTGGTCCCTCCCCCGCACCTCCGATTAGCACGCTCGGCGACGTACGGTGCAAAAGAAGTTCAACACACATTCCTCGGGGCGATTTGGTCATACGCGGCACAGAGTGGTGTGCACACGTATTTAAAGCACTAAACGAATATTAATCGCGTCATCTTTCGTCACCGCCCGCGGAAATGGCACATTCCCACTATTGGCTTGCTCGCGCCGCGAGTCTGGCTCGCTCGTGCGTTTCGCTCGTAACGATTTCACACGTGCAGTGGAGGGTTTTTTCCTGTTGCAAAAAAAAATTCCTATAGCTCGCAAAGACACAAAAGAGACCTTGAAAATGGTGGCATTGCAGCCTAATTGACAGAACCAGAAAAAATCACAAGCCCCCCCCCCCCCCCACTTGCTTGCGCACAGCCTTGGTTGTAAGAGAAAATATAAATAGTTGTTGCAGCGAGAGAACAGGGGTCGATAAGATACAGCAGGGAAATGGGCCCATGAACCTCGCACTCACCCCACTAAGGACTCGCCCATCCTTAGGGGGGATGGCCTGGTGTGGTGGCGGAGGAGGAGGAGAGTGTTGATAATCTGCCAATGCCACTGAGTACTCCTACAAAAATGCGACAACGTTTACAGGCCGCTGAGCACATCCCAGTGTTTTATGTTGAAATTCTTTCGCACCGTACGTAGCCAACTGTGCTAATTGGAGGTGCAAAGGAAGGACAACAAACCAAACACAAAAAGCAGTTCTCAAGAAATTAGTTTTCAATCTAGATGATTTAAAAGTGCATAGCTCCAGTGGTTTCCTAATATCGGAAGGAAGAGCGTTCCAGACGGCCGCAGAAGCGCATCTGAAAGCAAGTGATGCATTGACCGTCTTTGTTTGATGACGAGGCAAAAACTGCCGCGAGGATGACCGGAGTGTGCATGGTGGTGGTTTATGCTCCTTGACGCGAATAACAAGATATTGCGGTAATTTTTTTTGTTCCAGGAGGGTTTGTTTTTGTCTTTATCACGGTTGTTGAGCCTTTGGGCCCTATGACCCTAAGACCCAAAAGGCTCAAAGCATCAAGCGGCATGCAGCAAGGAGAACTCGCAAAGGTAAAACAGATAAGAGTCAACGCAGTTGGTTTAGTATTTGTTTTCGTATCTGATCAAGGTAATAAGAACGTGGGGCAAGAGACGGATGTGGAGGGCATTCCCAAAGTGGACCAGTGCGAGGACGAGAGAAGCAGAAAGAGAAGTGGTGTGACCTGCAGTGTGGAGAGTGAGCAGGTGAGCGGGTGCATGGGTTGTTGTCGCCGACAGCATGCGAGTCGAACACACCGTGGATGAGACGGTCCCACAATGCAACGCTCAGCCGGGCAACCGCACATGAGATCATTTCATCTCTCCATCTCTGCGGTGGATGTGCTCTTGGATATGCTTCCTACCTTTTGTATGTAATTTGTATACACTTTAAACAATCGATTCATGCACGTATGGCTCAATTGCGCGCACACGAGGGGCTGGGTGGCCAAAAACATGCCCGACCGCCTTTGTCTCACCAGTGGTGATGTTTACACACCAGGTACTAATTTGAGGCCGAGTCGACCTAGGGGAGGCCCAGTACTGGTTCAGATAAACGTCACTGGTGTTGGCCGTGAGCGGGAATCGAACCCGGGTCGACTGCTTCATAGCCAGCGTGCTAACCACTGCGCCACCGCTCCCCACCATCAAGCACACACAAACACACACAGCACAGAACCTCTATACCAATGTGTCTACTGTTTCCTTACGTATTACATCTGTCAGTGCATACATTTTAAGAAGAAATGGTAGCAGCAATGCTCGGGTGTGCTCTTTGAATTTAAGGACAGCGCAATTAATATTTTGCAGCTGCGCAGAGTACCGAACGTGGCGATTCAGGTTATGGGGAAATCTGTGACTATGCTGCCCTCCTGTGGCCTTAACCGACCGTGATAAAAAGTTACCCATAAGAAAAAAGCCAAGACAAAGCACAAACACAAACTAAGCTATTTTTATTTTAGCAGATAAGGTCCACTGAGCTATATCGCAATTCTGTCAGAAGCGACCTGTCCACAAATGATAGCGCAAAGAAGTGGCTTATCAGCACGTGGACATTTTTTGCAGACAAAATACCCTAAAAACACATGTTTCTAAATGTCGAGGGAAAAACTGGAGTACCCGGAGAATAATCCACGCGACCACGGGGAGAGAGACATGCAAACTCCAATTATGCAGCAGGCATTGGCTCGGAATTGAACCCATGACGTCCTGTATTTCAGGCGAGGGAGTTAACATCTCGCCAAAGTTTACATCGGCCGCAGGAGGGGGTGGCGTGGGGGGGGTGGGGGGGACGCGCGACCACACGGAAAGTCACGGGTACCTCGCTGCGCGGGGTGAAGTTGGCGATCTGGCGGATCTTGAGCTGCTGGTTGGCGGCGCAACGCCTGCACAGCAGGTGGCGGCTGCTCACCCACTGCTGCACCACGAAGCCACTGCTGCCAGCGCCCGCGCCGCCGGAGGAGCGCGTGGCCTCCCAGGCCCCGCCGGTGGGCGTGCCGTGGTTCAGGTACTCCGAGTGCTGCGCGGGTATCGGCTTGTTGTAGTCACCGTCCTCAAGAAAGTCACGCCCCAGGACAGAGCGGCGGGCAAAAAATCAAAAGGGTGTCGGAGGTACGAGCCGCGGGGCGACGGTCTGCCGCCGAGTTTATTTATAACGGGCGGTCCCTGGGTTACGACGGTCTGATGCACGACGGTCTACATTCACGTTTATATCAGAATTAGAATATTTATTTATACTGTAGAAATTCGATGAGCTGTAAAGCTATTTATTTTTTACAGATGCAACCACGGATTGGTTTAAGACGCACAAACTTGGTTTACGACGCATCTTCCGTCATGACTCCAAACGCAGTCTGGTTTCCGATGTGACTTGGGGCGCAGCTTTTGTTATTCTTAAGTGTTTGTTGTGGATTTTGTTGCCGATTCAACCCTGTTAAAAACGGCCGATATAATGAAACACACATCGGCGAGTGATGTTTCGACTCTTCCTACTATCTATTGGAAAATAGGGTCCGATTTACAAAGGGGTATCCAGGAATGCATTGTAATGGTGGTCCATTGAATACCGCCTATATTTAACGGACCTCCGTTGTTAGAACTGTCTTCGGACAAATGTTATTCAGCAGATTCCTGTTCAAGTGGGAAAACTCTACACTGCTTGCCGACCTTCTCGGCCTCATCAGCAGAGTTGGTTTCATGGGAAAAAATGCTCGGTTTCCAGGTATTTTTGGGAAGAGTGCTTTCAATAAACAATGTGGCCCTGTTCAATGCAAACAGCATAAATTATACACAAACACAACACGCGTTGCTGTGGCACATCATGGGCAGTAACTAATATCGACAGACGTCGGTTCTATCTTCCAACATACAAATAAAATGTTTATTTAAGCTGGCCTACTGGCAAGCATACAAAATTTATTTTAGGCACTTTCACCAGATTATGCAAGGTTCAAAAGAGTTCGTGAAATTATCAAACGAGTGATGGAATAACTGCTCACGATGATCGACAGTGACAGCACAAACACTCTGAGGACGCAATGAGCCAAAAGCCCATTTTTCCATGGTGAGGCTAAACTAATCAACGGTAAGTTAAACTATTTATACTTTACCAGGTAAGGCCCACTGAGCAATATAGCTCTTTCAGAAGCGACCTGGCCACAAATGACAGCTCAACGAAGTGGCTTATCACGTGGAAATGTATCGCAGCCAGTAGTCTATAAGGATGTTTCTAAATGTGGAGGGTAAAACGGGAGAACAAAGAGAGAAATACATGCGACCACGGGGAGAACATGCAAACTCCAAATATACAGCAGGAATTGAGTCGGGATTGAACCCACGACATCCTGTATGTCAGGCGAGGGAGTTAACATCTCGCCACCGCGGCATCCTGTTAGCGACATGAGACTGAGAGCCGATGGGTGGGTGGTGAGCGCAGGGCTCAAAGGGCCCAAAACAAGCGACGATGGAGTGTTTGCTTTACAGGAAGATGCGCAAGTGTGGTTGCCATACCTCTCTAAATCCGTTGTACTGCTCGCAGTGGGGGCAGTCCCAGCAATTCTGATTCCCGTACGGAACCGTGGTATTCTCGTTGCAAAACCAACAGTTGACGAGCACGTTCTTGGGTTTGCTGCGGTCGAAAGAAACGTCCACCGTTACGAGAGTACGACAATCCATCACCGCAGTGTGCAACGCTGCTTAATGTGTCCACGTACAGCCCTTCCTTCTGCCGAATCCACCGCTGGATGAGGGCCTCACCATGCCCTGCAGGTCGTGAAGGTTAATTGACCACAACCACCTATGCTGGGCAGTGCAACTTGGTTAAGACGGGGGGGGGGGGGGGGGCATAGATGTTAGTAGTACAGTACAAGAATTGATTTTGGCCTGCGACTAAATCGCCCAGAATCCACCAAACTCATCACATCATATTTATTTGCCTTTCCCCCGCACCTCCGATAAGCACGGTTGGCTACGTACGGTATAACAAAAAGTTAAACATACATGCATATATTTATTCCTTCTAGATTTGAAGCTTTCGTGACTGTAAGGATTCATATTCTTAGGTTTTTTCGGTAAAGTCACGTAGGTAAAAAATTTAAATTAATAAAAGTAAAATAAAAATAAAATAAAAATCACGACGTTTCGGAAGCAACACAAGCTTCCGTCTTCAGGTGGAACAGTCACAGCACGGTAGCTGTATCAAGTGAGAGAAATTCTAAGAAACCCGTTTTTGTATATATACTGGTTGAGGGTGGGAGGAGCCAAGGTAGGCCCTGAATATTATTTTTGTGAGGTTCGGTGCGGCTGAAGCACGCTGTTAGGAATGAGCCTTTGTTGTGTAAACTAGGCGCGGATGATGTAAAGGTGCATGTAAAAGGGACTGAGCCTTTTTGTTATGTAGAGATGATGCGGCTGAAATCGCTGCCAGGAAATGAGTCTTTGTTGTGTAGAATGGTTGACTGAGCCTATTATTATGTAGAGGTGGTGCGGCTTACATGCATACGTGAAGCTAAGCAGCGTTCAGCCTTGAGTCTGCACGGTGCTTGGATGGGCGATTGCCATGCATAAAAGAGGTGTTATAAGTGACTGCGGGGTTTACGTTGTCAACAGAGTGCAGTGCAGAAGCTGCCACCTGAATGATAATATTTGGCGTCACAAAGCGAATGGCGCGAAGAATCAACAAGTCCGATCCTCACCCGAGAACCAATAACGTCAGTGTGGGGGTAGTGACTCAGCAACTGGCACAAACGTATGTGCATGTATTTGTATAAACACTCGCTTGCGCCAGTGTGAGAACTCATTACAGTGCTGTATCCACGTGTCATAACCCCCAACCCATTCACACCAACGCACTTATAACAGGCAGCCAGCAGAACTGTGCAGATAAAGATAGACAATTCCTCTACCCCTAAATAGCACCAACACATGCCCTGACTCTTGTCACGAGCCACTCACAATCCACTGCTGAGTGCCAGTGCTGGGTGAAGGCCTTCCCAAGCCATCACCATCTCTCACGGTCCTGAGATGCAGAAATCCATTCAGGACCTGCAAAAGGAGCTGATTTCATCGCTCCCGGATGATTTGCCCCAAGGCCCCCTTACGGTTTGGCTAGAAATCCGACATCAGTTTTGACCACCGGCGATCACACCTTCTAGCAATAACGTGCCCTGCCCGTGCCCACTTATTCTTACTCTTAGGTTTTTTCGGTAAAGTCACGTAGGTAAAAAATGAAAATTAATAAAAGTAAAATAAAAAATAAAATAAAAATCACGACTTTTATTCATTTAAATTTTTTACCTACGTGACTTTACCGAAAAAACCTAAGAGTATGAATCCTTGCAGTCACGAAAGCTTCAAATCTAGAACCACTTATTCTTCTCAACAGTCAAGAGGATGCCGCTAACGTGCGTGTGTGCGACAATCCATGCATTCCACTTTCTTCATATGTTGAACTGTACGTAGCCGATCGTGCTAATCGGAGGTGCGGGGGAAGGACAACAAACTAAAGACAAACAAGCAGTTTTAAAGAAGTGAGTTTACAATCGAGATGATTTCCAAGTGCATAGCTCTAGCGGCTGCCTGTAGGAAGGAAGAGCGTTCCAGACAGCCGCAGAAGCGCATATGAAAGCACATCAATTGCCCTGTTGCGACGTATTTGACCGGACAAGCAACCAAGTGCACACCGATCTTGACGTGAAGCCCTTTTGTCAATGTACTGCTGGGTAAAGGCCTCCCCTCTACACATGCCGTGACAATCATGGTATTTTTTACCGTACAGTAAAACCTCGTTATTTCGGTATCTGATCATTCGTAATCGGGGATAATTCGGCACGGCTGCGCTTTTGGCATATCTACAGTATTAGTAATTCGCCACGAGCCGAATTGCCGTATCGAATGGTCCAATTTCGGCAATGCATGTGGAGCGACGACGCGCGTCCACGACCAAAACAATGACCCGATCTGGCGGCGGCGCGCGTGGCGAGCGTTAGTGCAGACCTGTTGCACAGCATTCACAAACAATTACAAACAAGGGAAAAAATCTCCGACTTCTTTAAACCCATGTCACAAACACCCAGGCGTAAGCTGCATTTTACGAGGAATGAAGCCTCCAGTGCAGTGCAATTCAGTCTCTGGATATCCTTCCACAGATAACTCTGTCAGCAGGTAAGTGCCACATCAGCTGAAGTCATCTGACAGCGAGCAACGTGGTGTAAGAGTGTCAAACAATGTGAAGTTTAAGTTAGTGGAATTTTGCATTAAAGCTATAATGTAGTGATAAAGTGAACATTCAGTACAGTAAGTGAATACTAAGCGCATTAAGCCCCCCCTCCACAACCTCTTTCATCTACCATATGGAACCCACCACATCCTCCTCCTTCACCTGCAGCGCCAGTTACTGATGGCAACCGTTACTTTTTTTGGAAAATAATTTTTGGAAAGCAAATTTGGAAGGAAAAAAAATATTGCTGCAGGAGGCACTGGGGAGTATACCATTGTACATAATTCGGAATATTGGATAATTCGGCAAGGCCAGAGCCCCGTATGTGTCGAATTAAAAAGGGTTTACGGTACTTCATCATCACGCTAGCGAGTGCTAGATATCACTCGCCAATGACAAGAGCTGGGGCCAGGAATTGAATAAATGCGACGGGCTCGTGGTGCAGTGCATTAACCACTACGCTATCGACCCAGTCTGCAAAATGTTCCCAAGCGCTTTCCTTTCTAGCACTGCGCTGCCCGTGGAGGGCCCAAAGAGGCAGAAAAGGTGACTGCGCGATTCTAACTAAAGCCATTATTACATTTGGCTTGCTAACAGTATTGCCACCCATTGCTGCTGTACCGTTGCCGTGTTGGTTGGTGAATCTCATTGCCCTCAAAGTCAAAAGACTAACAGGCAGTAGAAACGTGCCAGTATCTTGAAACTCACGTCTAACGAACTGCCAATCATCAGCCATGATCAATCCACTACTGGATGGTGGCATCCCTGAACCGTTTCCATCCCCCACGGTCCAGCGATGCCACAATCCATCGAGCTCCCGCAATGCGCGCCGATCTCACCGCTCCATCTCCTCGTTGAGCCCTTCCTAACTCTCGACGCGTGTTTCCCACCTTTGGCTGCCATTCCATCGTTCGCCTCGCCCGCAGTGCCATCGTCAACACGGTGGACACGTCATGCCCTGCCGCCAGCGGCTGCGCTGTTTTTTTGAGATGGCGCGGAGTGTGTCGAGACATCTGTGCAGGGCAGTTTTATCACGTGGTCACTGCTTGGCGAGGCCTTCATTCAGCAGTGGATTGATCAAGTCTGATGATGATAATCAGTGGACTTAAATATATATATATACACACACCCAAATTTAGACTTTAAACTTTCGTGACTGCAGGAATTAATATTCTTGGTTCTTTCGGTAAAGTCGCATCATTTCATTAAAAAAATTAAAATCATAAAATAAAATTAAGAAAATATAAATTAAATAAAAATCGCATTTCTATTTCATTTCTTAAACTTTTTATTTATTTTTTGTTGGCTATTTACGTGACTTTACCGAAAGAACCAAGAATATATACACACACACACATAACTGTGTGTTAAAATGACATCATGAGCAAACCACTGACGGTATTTGGCTCAACAAGGCCCTTGCAGCTGTTACCAATAACTGCACAACAGCTGACCCTGCCACTAACAAGCTGAACGACACATTCTTCAACTGTATAACACATATACTGTATACATACACTTATATACTCGATATAACATTCAATTTATGACATACCTTTGTATGTAAACATATACAAAGACAAAGGATCCCCCCCCCCGTACAGCCTCAACAGACTGATTGGGGCAAGTGCTGTTTACTTGCACCTATGAAGGCCGGCACGACACACCAGGGGAGCGGGTGGCCAACACCACGCCCGGCCGCCTTTGTCTCCACAGTGACGATGTTTACACACCGCACTTGAGGCTGAGTCGACCTAGGGGGAGGCCGGTTCAGGTAATCGCCACAGGTCGCCGGGTTCGTAGCGCAACGCGCTTTCACACCTACACTTCTACTTACACACACACACAAGGTATAAATAGTGAATTCTAGATTTGAAGCTTTCGTGACTGCAAGGATTCATACTCTTAGGTTTTTTCGGTAAAGTCACGTAGGTAAAAATAAAAATGAATAATAAAAACAATAGAAATAATAATAGAAATAAAATAATAAATCACAAAAATAAATTGTTTTATTTCTATTATTATTTCTATTGTTTTTATTACTTATTTTTATTTTTACCTACGTGACTTTACCGAAAAAATCTAAGAGTATAAATAGTCAGTCATTACCTTCAGTGTATACACTGCAGGCGTTATCATCCACGTGCGCTAAACTTGAGTGTACGATACAAGGCATCTGCTTCAAGTTTACGTTTCAGCAACATCAGCGACTATTTGACACACAACGCGAGACCCACATGGGGCCCTTTAAACGTCGACTGCTGATCGTCTGCCTCACCACGCTGACACCACCGTCTCTACTCGTTATAGCCACGTGCATTATACTACAGCGGTGTAATTACATACACAAACTGTTCAACGTGTAAATTGCACACACTGCATTCGTGATTAGAAAGCATCTTGCACGAAATAAGTAATATTTTCAAAAAAAAAATGTAAACACGCTTTAATGAAATGTGCCGTACTAGTAATGGAAAAACTCCACGACTCCAGGATGTGGCCCCGAAGCTTGCCACAACGTAATGGACCGTGGACAATTAGACCCAAGCCGAAAAATAACATATAAAAAAGATGGTTTAAAATATATATTTTTTAGGATAGAATATGGTATTGTCATCAGTATGGCATAAGTATACCAAGTTTGCAGTCAATGCCACATTGGGAAGTGGGTTACAATTTAGTTACAATATTTGAGGATACAACAACAGACAGAGTGAGTTAATAGAAAGCGTGTAAAAAGATTGTTTAAAAATATTTTTTTTAATGATAGAATATGGTATTGTCATCAGTATCAGTATGACATAAATATACCAAGTGTGCAGTCGATATCACATTGGGAAGTGGGTTAAAATTGAGTTACAAGATTTGAGCATATGACAACGACAACAGTGAGTGAAATTTTGATTTAAAGCTTTCATGACTGCAGGGATTCATATTCTTGGTTCTTTCGGTAAAGTCACGTAGAAGGGAAATAATAAAATAATAAAAATATAAAACAATAAAAATTCTCACGACGTTTCGACTGCAACACACGGGGGGGTGGGCAGGTCACGGGGGGGGGCAGGTCACGGGGGGGGCAGGTCACGGGGGGAGGGGCAGGTCACGGGGGGGGGGCAGGTCACGGGGGGGGGGCAGGTCACGGGGGGGGGGGGGGGGCAGGTCCACACTGCTGCTGCTGTAGTCGAGAGTGTGGCGAGCACACACACGCTTCGTCCTGCTCCGCGTGGCTCGTGTTAGAAACAGAGAGCCCAAGCACAACTCCTACGATGTCACATCGGGGATGGGTTCAAGTCAAAGACAACCGCGTCAGTCGCAAGCGGAGCGCTACCGTCGCTGCGATGCCTCCCTTACAAAAGCAGCGGCGCTTTACAGAGCAAGGACGTCGATCCCTAACATCTTAAACACCGACCAGCGGGCTTGGCAGTATAAACACAGCAACAGCAGTGTGTGTGTGTGCGTGCGTGTCCCCCCACACAGCAAGAGAGGTGAGTGCACGGACAAGCACACACAAGGCAGCCCGCGCTGTAAAAACCCCAGTGCCATACCGTTTCGCAAATCTGTACAGCATCCCGGCGGCAATGCCCACGCCGGCACCGGCAACTCCCGCAGCAGCCAGCGTCTTGCCGTCGGCCAGCAGGCCGTCCATTTTTGTGTGTTTACACGACTAAACGTGCGATTTGATAACGGTGCAAAGGTGGTGTTGTTTTTTTTTAAGGAGAAGAAGAATAGAAACGTTGCGTACAAAAAATCTAATTGTTCTGTTGTTGTAAAGGGGTCCCCCTCCACACAAAAAATTAAGCGCAGCTGACCCCGCCGGAACCACGTGGCGGCGAGGAGGATTTCCCGCGGCTACGTCACGCCGTCGTGGGCGGGGGCCAAGGTTCGCCATTGGTTGAGCGGCGATCACGTGCTCGCGGGGTTTGGCCGGAACGTCACGCGCGGGGGTTCCGTGCGAGTGACGTCACCCGCGCGGGGGTGGGGTGGGGGGTTCAGATTCTTGGGGTTCAATGTTTTTTTTGTTTTGGAGGTCGTTTGGGCCAAGGGTGGGGGAGGATGGGGGGGGGCTCCGGGGGGTGGGGCCTGGAGGGAAGGGCCTGGGGGGAGGGGCCTGGAGAGGGGGGTGGAGAGGGGGGAGGGGCTGGAGAGGGGGGGGCTGGAGAGGGGGGGGGCCTGGAGAGGGGGGGGCTGGAAAGGGGGGGGGGCCTGGAGAGGGGGGGGGCTGGAGAGGGGGGGGGGCGGAGAGGGGGGGGGCCTGGAGAGGGGGGGGGGCCTGGAGAGGGGGGAGGGACTGGAGAGGGGGTGGGCCGGAGAGGGGGGGGGGCCGGAGAGGGGGGGGCCTGGAGAGGGGGGAGAGGCTGGAGAGGGGGGGGGGGCTGGAGAGGGGGCGGGGCCTGGAGAGGGGGGGGGGCCTGGAGAGGGGGGAGGGACTGGAGAGGGGGTGGGCCGGAGAGGGGGGGGGCCGGAGAGGGGGGGGGGGCCTGGAGAGGGGGGAGAGGCTGGAGAGGGGGGGGGCTGGAGAGGGGGCGGGGCCTGGAGAGGGGGGGGCCAGAGAGGGGGGGCTGGAGAGGGGGCAGAGGGGGATGGGGTCACTTTGCAACAAGGTCAGAATCTGAATATTTATCCTGGAGAAATCCGATGAGCTATTAAGCTCTTTTTTTTACTAACGGGCCGTCTTATAAATTACGTCACGTGATTTTGGCTTGAAGTGGAAAGGGCTCGGACATGAGAGTGACACCATGACAGACTTTACCCGATGTGAAATTTGAGATTACAGATTCAGAATATTAACTCGAGGAATCCAATGATCTATGAAACTCCTTTTCACCGATGTCTACACGGGGTAGGGTCAGTGACATCATCGCTGTGCAAGAACTAGCGGAAGATTTAATTTACACGATTGCATCCATAATACAGGTGTTTGCATTTTAACCACGTGTGTGCTACCCCTGTCATCGGAATATGAACTCTGAGCACTGGCGCACCAGCAAAGCCACAGGCTTGCATGACTCAATGTTGGCGTACTGCCCATTCTATAGGTAAAGAACTTGTCTCTATACGATAGGGGTCCTATTTCGATCTAACACGTAGGCTTTCGCGACCAATGGTCACCTTGGTTGTGAGTCCTAGTTCGACTTCAACAAAAAAATAAATGAAGGCGAAATTGCGTATTTGTTATATTCTCCACAACATAAATTATATTGTTGTGTATAGGGAGCGGTAGCCGAGTGTTTAGCGAACCGGGCTACCCGCGTTCGATTCTCGCTCACCGCCAATATTTAGTGACGAGTATCTGAAAGGGTCCTGGATCCTCCACGAGGTGGACTCGGCTTTAAATGAGTACCTGGTTACAGTGTGTAAACATCAGCAATCCGGGAGTACCCACCAGTGGGTCAGTTTAGACGTAGCGAGTGGTGTGAAATTACAATGAGGAATTCTGAATATAACTGCCATATCTGTAAACTACAACAGCCTATATAAAGTACAGAACATGTTCTATTTTGTAACGGGGGTGTTGGTGATGCCCTGCATATAATCATGGTGAGAGCTCGTTGATGTCTTTGTCTTGTTGCAACGACCCGTGCGAAAAAAAGGAATGCAACGCAAAAGTGAACTAAAATGGATAAAACCCCACGTAGATCTAACCTTGCTCTACTTACGAACACTCGACCTACGAACTTTCAGAGATACGAACAAACCTGTCCGTATGTCCAGTTGCCTGTTCGGATCGAGAGTCGTAAGTTCAACCGCCGCGCAATAGATGGCGGTGGTTGCATCTACATCTGCAAACCATGAAGAACCAGTGGCATCTACATTCCTGTGTTTAGTGTGCATGCCGTACATGTTTGGAATCAATAGGAATAAAGTTGGATTTACGAACAAATCTATTTAGGAACAGACCTCTGGAACCTAACTCGTTCGTAAGCAGAGGAGTCCCTGTATTCATGTTGTGCTGACCAGCAATGAGCCATATTGTCAGTTGTGGGCTGTGCAAAAAAAAATCGTGATTGTTCTTAAACGTCGATACATACCCTCCTCCTTCATCACTCCGCACTGACCAAAATGGTTAGGTATGGTAAAAAAAAATTCCCACAACCCACACGGTGCAGAGGCCCTCATCCAACCGTGGAATTACCAAAGGGTTGGCCATGTACACAAGCTTGCCAACAAAATAGCTTGCGGTGAATTATAAAGTAGACACCGCGGCCGGGTAACACATCATAATTGTTTTTTTTTTTAAATGACCACAATTGGACGAAGAGAATATTCTGAAAGAATACTGCGTTGTGCTTCAACGGGACACGTTGCATTTTTGTTACCAATCGCATCCACCTGGTGGCAGCACTGCCACATGCACGAATCACACTCGGAAGGCGCCCGAAAGCAATGGCTTTTATTGCATGAGTTGTGGGACCACGTTTTCTATTGCTACATTTTCACACAATGCATACAGACGAGAGCCACAGCAAACCAAGCAGCGATTAATCAACACAATGTATCGGTGCTAGGAATGGTGAATTACAAGAGCAATACTGGAATGTCCTCACAATACCTCTTTCAATGCTCCCCACACCACACCTCCAATGTTAGCAAATGTAGCCAGCAGCCGTGTATTTTTTTCAGTGACCTTATGGTAGACAGTCAGATCATGTGTATGTTTAAGAAACCACAGTTGCTGGATAAATGTGGGCCTCAAAAAGTCTACTGTGCACCCTTCCAAGCGAGCACTTGTACAGTCTAGCTCTCCGACGTATATTTTGGGTTACGCCATGCATTGTTCGGCATTGTCAGACGTTTCGCTCCCAGGGCCTGAATCGGAAAAAAATTCCAGCAGGTGGTGAAACATCGGGCCACCTTGCCACACAACGCATGGTACAACTAAAAAAAATACAATGGAGAACTATACAGCACAACCGTGAAAACCTCCGTAGCAAATACGATGGCAGGTTGCCTTGAATGAGCCACCCTCAAGGTTATGGATAAGGGAGGATGAGACACCGTGATTTATGTGAACTCATTACAGTAGTCAAGTCAACACAGCAATCAAACATTTCACTATTGGTCAAAATGGATTTAGGCAATGAACACATTACACATTGGGATCGATCCTCAAAGTACTTTACCTACTTCGGTTGTCTGCAAAAGGCTGGTTTGCTGTTACTATTTGTTGACAAAATATGCATGTTCATAACACGGAATTACCATCATAAACAGCACCACTCACAAATGTCACCATTGCAATTACAATAATTAAAGAGAAAAAAGTAATTGAAAGTGGCAAACGTACCATCGGTTAAAGTCTTCCAATATCAAGCTACATTAAGTGGTTATTGGTAAATCAATGTCGATTATATTACTATGCCAGACAGAGCAATGTTGTAATTATTAACAATCAATTACATCATAGGAAATACAGCAAAAACCCGGAAGGTATGTAAAATATAACTTTCTTCTATCATTTGTAAAAAAAAAAACATTACTATTGGTGTCTCAATAGCACTGCTGAAAATTACAGGTCCAACATTTGTTGGACGTTGGCACGATGAAAGAAGAGCTACGTATACTGTTCGTTTTTAAATACATATCAGAATGAAACCCATGGCAAGAAAATAGCGCTGTATTTTTTTCACACTGCATGTGTAGTCCTACATGTGCAGTTTCAAAATAGATCATATTTACTGCACTTAGAAAGAAAACATAAAACACAATGTGAAATGTCTGCTCATTTCATTATATGTTGTGATAAAAAAAATCAAGGTCATTAAATTGATGCTGAGAAAGAAAAACAGGGAATGGTTAAGCATTGTGGTCGATACACCTCATCAGCCTTGAAATAAACAGAGATGAAGTCAATATTAATACAAAAAAACGACGGTTGGTTAATCCGTAAATAGAAGCTTCAATAATTACAGATATTGCACGTCATAATGTGTCAATTTGACAGTTACAGCCGGTTTAAGCCTTTAATAATCACACGTCGACTCCATAGCACACTGTTGATATGAGGAACGGCTAAATGTTGTTGGGCATAGCTCCAAATACTAAAGTATGAATATTCCTGCATGGGGGTATACCAATATGCAGTAGACTGTAAAAGCGAACATGTCAGCCACTTCCTAACGTAGCTCTACATATTTCTCAGTTGTGCACAAGATGGACAAGTTGGTTGCATTATGAAGGCAAATAGCTCACCGATGGTTGTGAATAAAATAAATACAATGGATTACGATGAAAAGCAATAATTAATAAAATAAACAATATTCTTCCAAAATAGCTCACTTTTTGTAGCTATAATTCCTTAGAATATGTAAAGACAAAATAAATTGCACACGTTTCCTCAACACATAATGCGCTTAGAATTGTGTTATGGTATAAATCTTCGTTACTCAGCTTCTTAGCGGGTTTCTTTCTCAGCATCATTCAAGTTACCCCAGAACCTTGCGGAATCCTAACAGATGGGATGAACCAAGCCTATTAAAAAAATCAACAATGCTATCAAAACAAATTATGAACCACTCAATAGAGCACATAAATATACATAGTCTTGTAATTTACGAGACAATGCATATCACATATTTAACTTACACAGGCGCTTAACTTATGACATGCAGATGAAGTTAGGAATGTAAAAAGAACAAAGTTGATTCCTTTAGGTTATGAAGTATGATCATAATAATAGTTTAAACTTGCAACGTGGACAGTTTTTGTTCACCCTTGAAGAGAGAAACCAGACAAGCGGGAAAGACAGCCAGGTGATAAGCCAGTACCAACAATTGCCCAAGCTCTGCGGTAGTCTATATTTAAACCCTTTCCAATTCCCAGACGACTGCAGGTTGCATGGTGCGTCCTGTTCACGGCTGAATCTCGGAATGCGCGAGCGGTTAGCGTTCATTGTATCTAGAGGCACAGCGCTGCTGTTTTGAACGACATTGTACTCTACTCACCGCAGAGGACTGTTTGCGAAACAACCGCACTGTACGACAGCTTGCGCCAAACTGTGCCACGCGCCCTCCCGAATGGCCTTTTCCTTCCGATTCCGTTCAGAATCGCTTCGGGCTCCGTACATAATCGGTAAGACGGGCACGTATGTCATGGAACGGGAAAGGGTTAAGGTGTTATCAGCCAATTACTGAGTATTTACCTACGGCAGGTAACCTGAGCACCCAGAGAAAACCAACGCATGCGAGGGGGAATATATCCCAGATAGGCAGCTTCCAACATCTGTGTAATCCACCAACCCTCGCTTCAAGTGTTGGATTACAGGCCACGTGCATAGCCGCCACTGGCCCAGTGGTGCCAACGATACACAAATGAAATGCAATTGTTGGATTCAATTTGAAGTGTAAAAAAATATTGCACTTTCAAAACTAAACGAAAAATTAAAGGAATGCATCATTCACTTGCATTACACCTGTGGTACCCTGACTGTCAGTCCACGCTTGTTAAAATGTACAGTTCTGGTTAGACGAGCAGCTTTTCAAAAGTCATACCATTAACTCGCTAAATATTAAACTCTCTTTTTACAACACCAGTAGCAAAATATTAGGATCCAATAAAACAAGTATATATCACTCTGCTCATGTCAATCACGAAGATTAAAGAACATACTTAATGCTAGTTTTACATTAAGTGGTTTTAAATAATTCACTGTCTTTCAAAAAAAACACCAAGAACTAAAGCATTTGATTATATGTAAAAAGAAAACAACTGGTGAAAATTCTACTCGATCATTCGTCTATGTCTAATCAATATATATTTAATCCATTCACAATTTGTACAAAAGCACGGGGTTTCTAAGTGCACAAAATCCAGTACTGATGAGTACACTGTGTAAATATTACGATTCGTCACTTTACTTTAGCAAAAAATACCTGTCAAAGCTTTAGCAGAAAAAAACAAGTTTTTGCAACGATGTTACGTCCTTTTATCGGTATCAAAAGTATGCACTCCCAGAAGGCACACTGCCCAATGGGATGTGTAAAAATACTTTTGTTTTACGTGGAAGGAAAGCTTTGGGAAGGAGGCGTAATGTCCCCTTTATGATTTTCTTACATTCTCTAAGATGCTATTGATGATTATAATTTTGCTACGTATTGTATAATTTTGCATGGAATCAGGACCCATATCTAACAGAAAGGTTCCTTGCCTTTAAACACCTGTCAGTTCACCTGCATTGGGTCAAGCAAGCCTCACTGCTAAGACACTGAACGTCAAAATCGGTACTTAGTTTGCCTGTGTTCAACCAAATGCACTGAGAAGGCCATCTGGCTGATAGGATGTGAAAATAATACTTTTATATATTTTTTAACGTAGAGGGGCACATATCGGAAGGAGGCATCTTGTATGTTAATTTTATTATTTTAAGTAAAAATGTAATGTTGACGCAGCCACTCGAAGCACCGCTTAATCTGCTCATGTGCATGGGGCACCTTGAATACACAGCACTCAAGAATGTTACTTTCATTACTTTTGAAAACGAATGTAAACTATAAAATTGAACTGTAAACCTCACACAACAGTGCAAGCCAACCAATGTTGGGCTCCAAGGAATCTCGCAATTGGCCGGAGTCCAACTACGTATCAGTGTCCAATTATGTGCGAGTGTCTAATTATGTGCGAGTCTCCTTGACCGCACAAGCTTCGAGGTTTCAACCAAAAAAGTTTGACTGGTGTCTTGTGAAGAGCCATGTATCATCGAGCAGGACAGCTAATCGATTCGCTTCGTGTATCTTTCGGGTATTTGCGTGTTCCGATTCATTAGTAAGCGGCGAGGCTCAATGTTTCCAGTTTTACCCGTTCTCAACTACAGCTGCCCAGGTCCCTCCTTTGCCAAGTATGCTTGCAACACAATCAACTCGGACAAAGCTGATTGTGTTTTCGTGAAACAATGGCCCAAGCGATATTCCCCAAAAATACTGTGGAATGTTCTGCATCGCGTACAAGAATTCACAAGTGGTTGTGCAAGCCTTATCTGGCAAGAATTATTGTATACAACCTGATCAAAGAGCCCTACCCATTTTCTTTGTGTATGACTGTAGACTATGCCATATAACATAACAAAATGTGACCTTTAAAACACATAGTCAAATATATAACATTCCTTTAAACAAGAAAAAAACCTGCACGCAAAAATGTTACACACACCCTTTACGAAGCTTGAGAGTTCCAAAAATGATTTCACATTTAAACAGTTATGCCGATCCGAAATTGAAAGATGTCACTATGAAGCAAATACTCATTGCATTACCTGCTGCACAGCAATACAAGAGGTTGATAAAGTTATTAAGAGCCCATGGTTGAATTCAATGAATAAGATTCCATTAATACTCGGTAGTCACATAGTTGTCGCATGCTTGTTAGAAGTTGGTTAAGAATATTGAAAGGATGGCTTGAATTTCTTTTACAGTAAACCTGTGTTGTTATTAATGGTAGATGTTTTGTTGGTTTAAACAAATAATGACATGGATGCCTTTTAAAATGCAAATATATAAACGGTAAACACTCTAGACACCAGTAAAGGAAAGACACTGGTAATAAACTCGCTTTTGCTGCACTAATGAGCACATTACCAATACCACGCTGGATTTACTGTTTGTACACTACACATTAACACTGGATGTTTATGGGCATATTATGTGATTTTTAACTGTGTATTATTTTTAAAGATGGTTTAGGAGATTTAAAGCCACGTTATAAATATCAGTGGCATGTGGACTTTTTTTTCCAGCTAACACAAGACTTAATAATCAAGTTGGGAAGGTATGTCACATGGGTGGTCTTTTTGATAATAATAACAACCAGTTTATACCTTTCCGGATAATTCTGATCCATTTTTTTAGGCAAAACTATTAAAATAAACCATTTTTATTTTTTCACTTACAATGTGGACGTTTATATTGAACAGGACAAAATTACCACATCTCATTTACACATCCAATGCACAATATACCTGACAAATTACTGAGTAAACCAACATTCAGTGAGGAATGCTTGCTCGCAATAGTAATTGGACTACATGTCGGCATCTGGCTGTGGAATGTGGTGGCAGGCTTCATAATAGCTTGTGCTATTGAAGGGCGCAAACATATCTCTTGACACAAAGTCGAGGAATTTCTGAAACGGGCACAGCAGCGATCCGGTGCCGCGCTTCCAGTCGTGATTCTGGCAGAATGCGGTCTTAAAGGTGACATCCTCGCCGTTGTACAGCACGCGGATGAAGTGCCCTCCGACATCCGCTCCGCCAGCCAACCTGCCCTTGTCTTCTTTCCTCCAGAGCTCAAACACGAGGCGTGCCGCGTACCGAGGGAATCGAGCGCCGGTGAGTCCGAGCGCGCTTAGGGCGGGCTCCAGCGTGACGTCGTGCGCCGAGTAGAGGGCGAGTCTCTCCGCAGGCTTGCCGGCAGCCACCGCCCCGAGCCGCTGCGCCGTGCGGTTGAGGAACGGGTGCATCACGAGCAGCGCGAAGCGCCGGAAGAGCCCGGCCTCCTTGCGCTCCTTCTCGTCCACCAACTGCTGGGCGCGCAGCGTGCGGAAGTGCTGCTCGGACACGCAGCCGGAACGCTGGGGCGGGAGCGGCGGCGGCGAGGACAACGACGATGCGCAGGGGAACGGTACGCCGTGGCAGAAGTGGGCCAGCAGCGGGTCGACGGGTACCGCGGCGCGCAGCCTGGCCGGCGGCACGTCCAGCGCCGAGGCCATGTCCCGGAAGGCACGCGCCAGCTGCGGGTCGCGAGATCGCGCTCGGGACTGCCGCCGCTGGTCCAGCTCCTGGAAGGCGCTGCGGGCGGGGCACTCGCACGCCGCGTAGCAGTAGGAGGCCGAGGGCTGGTGATGCACGCGCAGGCGCGACCAGTCGAAGGCGGGCCGCAGGCCGTACAGCAGGGCCAGCGCGCTCTGCAGAGTGCGTGCGCGGCCCGTCGACTCGACATACGCGGCGCGCACGCGCTCCGCCTCGGACTCGTGTTTGAGGAGCAGGCCGTGAAGGTCTGAGTAGGTCTGCCGCAGGTGCTGGCCAATCATCAGGTGCTGAACCACACCTGCGAGAACGGGAATCGATCAGTATCATCGCGTTGCCGTGTTGTTTTGTCCAAGCAATAGACCGTAGTGAGAGCTCACGATAGGAAGATAGGCACTGCTCCACAAATGGAAGGTTGTAATTTGAAATGCTTACTCAGTCTTTCATTCCTTTGGAGTAGGTATAATTGATTACCAATTAGTGGGAAGCCAACATGTATTCAAGGTTTCCAACCGAGGCTGAAAACGTGAATGATGTATTAGCTCTGTTCGTCTGCCTAAAACTAAAATTATCCAATATCAACAAACCCTCGTATAAAGTGGTGTTGCTGTTAAAGATTATCCCCCTTTGGAAAAATAGGCAAAAGTGATATAAAAATTGGTCAAAACCCGGACACAAAGCACCTGCAGTAAAAGGATTCACAGTGCCAACAACACTTTGCAGGTGGAGACCTCAGCACTTCCCATTTACCTCCCCTCCCGATTACGTCATTCGGTATGACATTATCGCAAATTAAATACTTGTGAGGATAAAACACATTTTGGTAAATGTTACACGATCGATGCAAGCATGTGCATTATTTTTCTCCATTGTTTTCTTACGGTTAATCCTTGCGCCCTGCCATAAGATTGTGGGATTTCAAACGATGGGCTCAGGGCTGCAAACGGGAGAAGCACGCATTGGCCAAATATAATTTGAGATGAAAAGTCAATTACATATATAATCCATGGATTCCCTCCAGCTCGGCCCACAATGGGTGAGGATGTGATAAGCGCGACGGACCTGTCTGTGTGAGTTGACCCATCTCACAGCGGGGGTGGCTGGGCAGCAGTGGGAACCCTGCCAAAGGCCCGTCAAAGCGGCCTTCACGGGCTTGTGCCATGTGAGCCACAAATCCCTCCAGCGCCCGATGAAAGGGTGCCCTGCAGAACGTGGAGAGGAAATGCAACCATCAGGGATCATGCGAATCGATTTGGTGGAGCGGGGCGATTGCGTTTAGGTGTAATATTGAAATGAATGAGGCAGTGGCACTTAGAACAAAAAACATTAAACGGCTTTTTACAAGGCGAAAATATTTTTTCGTTGTGTTATTTGTATGGTTTTAACTTTTCCTTTGGCAAATTATTTATCCTTTGTGAATCTCTCGTGGCATTTAACTGGCCATTATTGGAGTCCGTAATCCCTTTTCATATATATTTCAGGTGACAAACATAAACTGTGCAATAAATGATCCAATATCTACAATATATATTTCATAGGTGCATTGCCTATGAAAGTTATTAGTCAGCATTGAAAAATTGGCACAATCATCTGAATTGTTGATTTGAGTTGCAATTTAATTTAAGAAAAAATGTTCTCTTACGTTTACACTCTATTTTGTTATTTGCTGTCTTTTTTGTTCCAATAACCTACATGTACCCTTTTCATATAATCTGCGTGGTTTGTAAAGAATAATTCTCACACGCATAATACGATGGATATTTCATCAGTCTAATAATGAAACATAATCGATTAATCACTACAAACCCCACCTGTTGGTAATGATTTCCTTCACTACATAACAAACTCACAAATGTATATTGCAAGGTGGCCGTTTTTTTCATGACGTTACATTTTACACATTACAAGCAGCAGATGGTAGTTCAGAAAAAATGCATTTTTGTACTATATATCTATGCTCCTGCATCTATAATCCCCACCTTCACTAATCTGTACTAACCAAGTCAGTAAAGTATGGTCAAATAACCCCGATGACCTGCACACTGTAGCGAGACTTCAATCCAGCAGTGAATTGTCAAAGGGCTCTCCTTGTCCATATTCTTTTTCATAAAAATAGAGCGGATTTACAAATGCACATGATATTAGGATTACACAATTTATGTTCACTGCAATAAAACCAATTAAGCAAAACGATGCCTGCAACATACATGCACTTGAAGAGCTGCAGCACGGTGATGTATTGCGAAATATCAAAATTAGCATCGCCACTTGTGTTCAATGAGTGTGTGTAGTTATTATACTTTACACTGACAACCAATGCAAAGGCTGAACAACTGCCTCCCGCTTTCTGTCATGATTTCACAATGACAATGTGCTAACGTGATGCCATAATGCCACAAGGACCCAATCCATGGAATACGTGAATGGTGAAGCTTTTCCGCACAAATTGTACTATAAAGTAGGGTGTGAATAGGTTCTGTTATCGCACGACTTAATCACTTATGCAACTTTTCATTTGCACCTATCAGTCCTGATATTGCAGTCGATGTTTAAGGCGGCTGCGTTAGGGATGGCGTAGAGTGGGTAGCGGTCTCCGTGTCGTATCATGATGTGAGCTGCTTCCAGTTTGAATCCTACAGGGGCGTGACCTAAAAAGGGAACACAACAATAGCAATGTTAATTACAAAATGTATTTGTCCATGGACTTACTAGCCTTCCACACGCATGCTAACCAGCAGCACCTGCCTAGCCGCAGAAACTGTGGACTGGCTTCACCCTTCTGGAGTCTACCAGCAGAGGCAGGTGGATCAAACAAACAGCGCTGCATTGCCAGATATACCATTGACAAATGGGCCTCATCCACACCACATGGGTCGTTAGCACAAAAAACAAGACATGTAAAAAAAACTCAATACGCACTCTTTGTCAAGCGGTGTGGGGGGGGAGGGGCACTTGCCGACGGCATCTGGTAAACCAGCAGCAGTGTTTGTTTGGTGTGCCTGGCTATGGCGGTGGGCCCCCCGGAGGCCATACTCAGTCCCAACATTTGCACATGCTTGGGCAGGTGCTGATTAGTATCAATGTCACTTGACACACTGGACACCCTTTCAAATGAGCTGCTGCATCAAGGGATTATCCAGGTAAAAAAAAAATCCTAAATAAAAGGTAAAAAGAAGTGGTCTGGAAAGCCAGTGGGACTGAAACACATTTTATATTTATTTGGAGATACAGAGCAACTGTGTATTTTATTGCACAAAATGATCCACTGCAGGGCTCAATGAGGTTTTGTACTAAATTATTTTAATACCTGGTTTGTGTATCTATAACATTTTTCTTTTGCACGTAAAAACTCTGCACTGAAAACCATTAAATGAATTAATCTGTGAATAGAATAAGTCAATTAATATTTTTATAACCACGATAAGGTATGGATTTGAATTTAGCACATGGAGTATTAACGGTAAATTTACATTACTTACAACACAACCATCTGCATTGTGATCGTAAACACTAAACAAAATGCAACAGCTCGGTTTCCAGTTTTTTTCATGACCAAGCAGAGTTATGGATGAGCTCTGTGATGTGTTTGCGGGTTGTACTGCGTGTACAATAAAAAAAACACATCAGCTCTTCAACAAGCTCCACAGAAGCTCCTGGCACGTGGAGAGGAGATGTCGGACATCGTGAACAACACGTGGTACAACCTCAAAACGCATCGGACGGCTGTAGAACACAATCGCGAAAACCTACGCAGCAGTATAGAATTACTCCTGCGCAAAGACAGGATCGTACCCTCAAGTCCCTGCACGCTGCCGTTGGGCCGGTTACAGTAGTACACAGACTCCGTGATGGGGTCGAGAGCCTGCGGAGCTTTGAGCAAGCCATCTATCAGCACCCGCTTGCGAGGCTTGGCCTCTTCTTCCCCGTAGAACCCCACGGGCAGGGGAATGAGCCGAACTGGGAAAGAAAAGAAACATACAGCTGTGATGATTTCGACACCTGCCTTGCCCCTTTCACAAGTCCTGTCACTCATTATTGTGTGTTGTGGTAGCAAAAATTATGAGCATTCATTAAGTTGCACCGAGTCGTGATTAAAAACAACACGCAAAAATAACATGCTCACAGGTAATTAACCGTACGAACACAATTAGTTTAACCTCAATACAACGGTGTAAATATAGAATACAAATACAACAGTAGGCCTAAATTTCATATCTAATCTAGCATAAACTGTCCAAAACAGAGAGCATGAAAAAAACTGAAAACAAAGAAAAATTACATGTCCTATTTAAGGCACTCAATTTTACTATGAATCATCAATATGTTCTATTCAAGGCAAGCTCACAACAAGAAACTAGCCAATGGCATGACACGAATTCTATGGCAACCAACTGCTATTAGCTGTAATGTAGCAACATGGGTGGGCTTTGACTATTATTTTAGGGTAGCATGGGCAATCTGAGAGATGGAATGAGTAAAGAGCTCTTGGGTTCTCATATGTAAGAACCATACCATTTTTCATTCATGCAAACGTAATCCTGGTTGTAAATGCGTCACCCACCATGAATCACAAGTGCAGCTGTGTGAATATGCATTCTGAGTACTAATTAGCCAAGGACTGGATTGATTTCCAAGTGAAAATAAATCCAATAAAGGCTCACTTTGGTCATACCGAAAAAAAAGCCATTAAGAATCTAAAAATGAAATAGAAAGAGCAACAGAGCCCAGAAATCCTACACACTGCATACATTTACCGGAATGTGTGCACTCTGCCAAATGTTCGTTTCAGCCTTTTCTGAAATGGAATGATCCGCAGTGAAAATGTAACAGCTGTGTTCCCACCCTTAGGTACTACTAAATTCAGGGTGTGGTATGCTTGCAGAAAAATGCACAGGTGCAGAGGCAATGTAGCCACTGGAAAATGTTTGGGAGTAGCAATTGGCCCCGAGGAAATCAACACAGTGACAGCCTTTCTCTGCAGCACAGCTATTCTATTAAGACTAGATTTACTGACTGCACCTTAAAAGGTCAATATACTGTGGCGTGTGTGGGTGACTAAAAAGCACGGATTGTATGCAGTGTATGGGGTCAGTTCCAACTTCATTAGAAAATGTTTGAACATTTAAATATTCAATATTGTATGAGAGGGTGCGACAATCAAAATTAACCTGCATCCCATCCAACTCAAACCACAATTTCCCCCCACATTGATGATCACCAACGACTGCACAAAATAATAAAAAAGATGTGGTCGTGTTCAATTAAATTCAGATGTCCTCAAAGCTTTACGTAATTCCCAGTATACAGACAAAGTGTGCATTTGTCTAAACAACGTGAAACAAATTATTTGGTTAAACTGCATTGGCAGTGGTGCACGGGCACAAACAACAAAGAGCTCAACACATTTGTCAATGACACAACCTTAAAAGGAAAAATATATAACAGGCAATGTTTTGGCCAATGGCTCTTCTTCATGGCACATTATCTATTTCAAGTTATTTTACTGTGAAGGACCATTGCCAGAAATGGCACCTATTATATTTTCCTTTAACTGCAGTGTTATTGACGAATATGTTAAACGACAAGAAGAATACAGTCTTGTGGTTGCAGTAAGAAATCTCCAAGATGCATTTTTGGGTTTTGCCGGGGGCAATTCGGCACGATGCCCGACGTTTTACTGCAAGTGGTGGGAGCTAACAGTCACCCCGAACAACACGCGGTCCAACCTGAAAACACTTCGGACAGCTATACAACACAACCGCATTAACCAACACAGTGGTAAGAAAGGCCAACAATAGAAACACCAGGCACATGACACATTTTTTTATTTTATTGTAGACGGTTCTGTAACCGACTAATTAATATTTAACCTTGTGCCTTGACACCAACTGCGATACAATTCAATGTGAAAAATGACGATGCTCACAGAATTGCAGGCTCAGGCTGATGACAGCCAACAGGGCGGCGAGACCCAGCAGCAGAACAAAGCGGTTCTGGAAGGTCATCATGGGGCAGGTTGTGCAGGCAAAGGGAGCAGCTTCTTCACTCCCACAGCAGCAGCACAGACCAACTCCTCATCCCAGAAGCGCAGTGCACTCGGCCAGCCTTGTCGATCCCTGCAAAATACATTTAATACTCATACTTAATAACCTATGGGTAGTCCTCCCACCTCTTACAAAACGTCTGGCCAGTATGGATGAGGAGGCCAACTATCCTCTAGTGGGGGCCATTCCGTTAGCCGCGGCATGAGCAAGAAATTGCAGGGCTGCACCTTTATACTTTTTTAGCTTTGCTTTATAACCATAATTCACGCAATCTCATCACATCTCGGAAGGTATGCAGGGTTGGGCCAAGATAGTGCTTGGATGAACGACGACCATGAATAAAAGACGTTATGGGTTATGGCAGGAATACGTGTTAGGCAGTAGGGGGTATTGCAGGAAAATAATGTGTTGTACTGCACTATACTCCCACTTCTTTGCTCCTCGCCTTCACCAATCCACACAGACAAGCGTGGTGAAGTATGGTCAAACAACCCCACAACACTCACGGTGTGGGGAGGCCCTCATCCAGCAGTGGTTTAACAAAAGGACTTTACACATACGCACGCATGTATGTATGTTTAAACTCTTGGGTACCGTACAGACTGATTCTTCAAAAAAACTACATGATGTACACATTTGAGCTGTTTAATACGAATTTACTGTAATATTAATTCATAAAGTACACATTGTATATATTTTCTTCAAATCTGAATCTTGTGAATAAATATTTTAAGCTGTACCTTGGCATTAAATGGAATTGTCAAGTCATTATTGGATTATGTTGCATTTTATTGAACGTGTACACGATCACTGATGCTGTACTTGTTTTAGTATCCCTTGAAATATATGTTGGTCTCATTGGGCTCTCACCTGGTTATAATGCTCGGTTGTCTGTCACAAGAATACACCCACCAAAATCAGCGAATGTGCGCGGACATGTAAATGATATGGCATAGTTGACGAATTTAATTATACCGATGACTTAGAAGATTAGGAAACTAAATTTGCATCTACTGTATATGGTTGTCTATACATGGCACTAGTAAAATGTACAGTCCTGCAATTGGTTTGTATGTATTTACGCTGAACTTATTTCGCACAGTACGTAGACACCGTGCCATTGCGAGCGAGTGGGCCTCCGAGACTACAGGTTGCTCAAGAGAACTCGAGTGGATGCTTGGTCTCTTCTTCCATGCTGGTCAGACATCCTGGAAGAGGTGGGATTGCCCGCGTTTTACCGAACCTGTCCATCAACTAAAAGTGGCATTTCCATTTATGCTAGGAAACATAACCATTGCGTCAACTGCCACGCTGTGAGATCGTATCAAACCGGTCGACCTTTGTGGATCACAAGTCCAGTGGGATAACCATTATACCACATCAACATGGCAGAGTCTATGCGAATAACTCGAAAAATCTGAAATGAACTACATTATAGAATGCGCGCCTCCAAATATGACGGTTCTTGAGATTGATTTGTTTCTTATATAAGGTAAGGTTACCCTAAAAGTTATAAACTGCTTAGAATATCATTGTAAACACTTAAGCATAATGAAATATTGGATAGAATCATCTCCGATTCATTAATTATCCCCATTCATTCGCGTAGAAATGTAATGTGGGAAGCAGTAGTGTAGCGGTTAGCGCGCTGCGCTACGAACCCAGCGACCCGAGTTAGATTCCCGCTCACGGCCAACACCAGTGGCGATTATATGAACTGGTCCTGGGCCTCCCCTAGGTCGACTCTGCCTCAAACAAGTACACGGTGCAGTGTGTACACATTTCCACTGGGGAGATAAAGCCGGCCGGCCGGGCGTCGTGTTGACCACCCACTCGGGCTGAACGATTAATCGATTTCAAATCGAAATCGCGATTTGAAACAATGCGATTAGCAAATCGCAAAGGCTACGATTTTTTTCTTTTTGAAAAGTCCTATTACTTGCGTATTGGAATTGTTTTATTTTTATTATAACTTTTTTAAATTTAACTTAACAATTGTTTTATGTTTGATTGTTCTATTTCAATTAAAACATTTTAATAAATACATGTTGGAAGCAATTCATATATTTTAAGTTATCATCCTTGCATTAGAATATACAGCAGTTCATATTTTGATTGTATCATGTGGTTATGCTCCACCACATGTTTTAAATCTATTACACAGTGAATAATTGAACTGAAACTTGACTTGAACAAATTTAATCGCAAATCAAATCGCAATATCTGTCAACTAGATATTTTCCCGAATCGTTCAGCCCAACCACCCACCCCTTTCGTGTGCCGTGTCGGCCTTCATAGGTGCACAACAGCACTTGCCCCAACAGTCTGTTACAGGCTATGCAGGGGATCTTTGTCAACCATTCACATGGAGGTTGACCATGAATTGCATTCAGCCACATGTCGCTGAGCTGGATGAAGTACAGTACTGCACAGTAATTACAGCACATGCTAAAATGATTCGTGATGCAGTACATTAGACTACTGCACTGCAACAATACACTCACGAATATCCGAAAGCTGCCTTGAAGCACTTTCAAGGATGTTGATAACCGTGCGCTATAATCACTAAAACACACAGCCAGTCATTCAGGGCACGCGCTTTCCCTTTTTACATTACGAATGGGTAGTCATAATCCAAGATTAATAAAAAAAAGCCACGTGTGTTCTGTCGAGGAAATGCACGACTGAGCACGACTCACACGCGTGTCGTCGATACGCCTACTACCGCATTAGAAACACATGCACACGTTCAGCCCTTTCGTCAATCCACTGCTGGATGACAGGCTCCCACTCTCTCTCTTCGCGAGGGTTGTGGAAATTATTTGACTCGACTTCACCAGGCCGACGAGTGTCTTGAAAATGCATCTGTACGGCAGTACTGTCCGGCTGCACAGTGCCGCATTATTCATCTTTCACGCGCCTCTCACCGTGGCAGAAGCAACTTGCTTAACGAAATACGCTTTTTTTACAAGCGCATACCCTTTTTGTGAAACAATTATACAACCCAACCCGAAGAAATCCCGAATATACAAATCTTAGCAATCTAAACGGGTGTTAACTTTATACAAAATCCGTGTATAGTGCACGTACTTATATAAATATATTATCACCTTATGTCCAAACCTTTACAATAATATGTATCTCCAGGTCATAGTTCCTTTTCGCTCGTGCATTTGAGCAATATCGCGATTATGTCATGATTCTACCTACGTGACTTTACCGAAAGAACCAAAGAGTATGGTTCTCTAGTTTATTTGAGCCCCGTAGCTTCAAGCCGCCGCGGCCTACAATTCTGACCGCAAAAGGTTTCCGGCGAATATTTCCAAGCAACAGACCCCCTTCCGCAGCGGCGCGCAACACTCAAAAAATATTAATCTCAAGATTTTAAAAAATTTAAACCAGCAAACGTCTCCGCCAACACGTACGCATAACAGTAAACGCTGCACGCGCATTTGTATAACGCGTTGAAACGATCACAATAATTCACATTTTACAAAAACCGCGCTTAATGCGAACGGCAACCTCACCATGTAACCGCTTGGTTGTTGATTGCAGGGATCCGGTTCCTAGGTGAAGACTCCCGGGGCGGGTGGGGGCCGCTGGGGTTGGAACCGGATCCCGCCACTTGGAATGCATTGTCATCAAATTGGTATCGAATAACAAAGGGAGTGGGGACACGTGGGGACATCTATTGTTATGGAAGGATGTTGGTAGCTGTTCTGCATAGCTGTCAACCCATGCGGTTTAACCCCGTATTCTTGTACAGTACAGGGGAAATTGTCTCTTACAGCCGTTTCAATAACAACAAAAATGTGTGTCTCTTTGTTTGTGTTTCTCCCTTGTGAGATGGTAGTTTGTAGGATGAACGTAGGATGAACGTTGAGGTTTATAAGGGCACAGGGTGGACAATAAGGCCTGCATTGGTCTGCAATAAGGGAGGCACTGCTAAGGGGTTGACAGGTATTATTATAGACAGAGACCCATAGAGATCCATAGAGACCCATATATAGAGACCCATATATAGAGACCCATATATAGAGACCCATATATAGAGACCCATATATAGAGACCCATATATAGAGACCCATAGAGATACATCGATATAGCATACCTATCAACCCGTACGGTTTACCCCGTATTCTTGCACAAGAGAAATTGAGTCTTCAGGTCCATGCGGCGTACAGCCGCTTCAATATGGCAACATCAACAGAAAATTGTGTCTACTTGTTTGCGTTTCACCCTTGTGATTGGACTTTGTAGGATGAACGTTGGGATTTATAAGGGCACGGGGTGACCAATAAGGTTTGAATTGGTCTGTAATAAGGGAGGCACTAATAAGGGGTTGACAGTTATGGGCTATGTGGGAAGACAGGTATATATACACAAACAGGTATTTACTTGAAAAACTTAACGACAGTGGCTTCAAAGAACAAAATAAATCACAGGACAGACAAAGAGTTGATATCAGGTGAAGTATTACTGGTAGAAACCTCCTGGTTACACCAGCCCACGGGATTATTGTGTCCGTCGTGCAGGGAGGGGCTGGGTGGGTAGGGAGGGGCTGGGTGGGCAGGGGAGGGTGGGGAGGGGCTGGGTGGGGAGGGTGGGGCTGGGTGGGGAGGGTTGGGCTGGGTAGGGGTTGGGAGGGGTGGAGCTGGGTGGGGAGGAGCTGGTCACCCCGTGGTGCCCTTATAAAACTCAACGTTTAACCTACCCACGCCGGATTGTGCCCACCCTCACAGTCAGGCATATTTGCGGAATACACCACGCCGCCGTTGACCCTGGCCATTGACCGAGCAACCCAACGTTCCTACCAGCTCCCTCCGCAGGAATGTGTTTAAATGTGTAGTGTCCTCGTCCTTCCTCGAGGCACGTACATGCGTGTGGCATGCCTCGCGCACACAATCAGTCGGAGACGAGGTAGTCGCAGGAGGCACCGTCTCTCTTTATTATCTTTCGTTCACACCACCAACTCCGGCCTCCTCTCTCACGACCACGCTGCCGCACGGCCCAGACACGACCCTGTCCACGTTGCACCGACGGCGTCGACCGAGACAGCCAACCGCTGTCCGGCCGCGCAATGATCGGGCGAAGGCAGCGTCGACGACGAGCCGAGTCCACTCCCAGAACCGGCAGCCCGAAGCTCTCGCTCTCCGCTGCTTTTAATCCCCTCGGCGCGGCTTGGCTCCGCCCTAGCCGCGCCTCCCTTCTCGAACCCACCAGATGGTCCCATGGGCCTCCCCACGTGGTCTACCTTGACCCTTGCCCCAGTTCCTCTGCCCTGCCGGGCACACACACCGTGTATAGGCACGTGCGCTAAGTGTCCACCGCAGTTGCTGCTGCTGAACAGCAGTCGACGCTGTGTCACTACAAATGTATGCATTCACATCCTGATGTCTGGTGCAAGTTCAAGGTTGAATGTTATCCTTTAACAAGCAGTGGAAAGAGTGGTTGTGTAATATGTACAGAAATATATTTACGTGAAGAATTCAAGACATTGGTCCTAGCACTGGCTTAAAATATATTTATCATAGGTGACAGAGGCCAGACACAAATAGAGAGCACACACGTTGGAGTATTTCAATGAATGAATGAATGTATGTCCTGATGGTTGGTGGAAATTTAAGGTATTACCTTATCCTTTAACAATTAGTGGACAGAGGAGTTATGTAATATGTACAGGAATATGAATGAATATGGACAGAGTATAGTTATATAATATGTACAGGAACATTATATGAATACGTACAGCAAGGCCGTAGCCATGGAGTCAACACTGGGGGGGGACCAAATCCTCTAGGGCAGGGGTCGGCAACCAAAATAACAAGAAGAGCCATTTCTTTCCAATTCGGTACAAAATGCAGTATTTCAAGAGCCGCAATGCATCTATGTACATACGTACATATCGTCAAGAAGCAGCCCGTAAAGAGCCGCATGCGGCTCCGGAGCCGTAGGTTGCCGACCCCTGCTCTAGGGGGTCTGAGGTCCCCCCCCAGAAAAAAAACCTAAATTTTAAAACTCATTTCCTGCCATTTCCTGCCTAAAATATATGTTAAAAAATCACTAAACACATGGGATGGACTTTTGTTTTGTTACAATAATGTCTAAGAGTGTATTGTATTACATTGCTCTGTTTTTTCTTTTCTACATTTTCTTTCATTGTATATAATGGCAGAGAACATAAATCTATGCATTGTTATATGAAGACAAGTCCAAATATTGCGACCAAGGTTTAGCAAATTGTTGTTTTTATTTACATAGCATCGCAATTATTATTTTTACAAATATTTTTTATAGAAGTATATTGGGGGGGGGGGACATTTTGAGCATATATACTACAACAAATCTGAAACAATTCCTCTGAGTGTTCATTGATATGCGTATGTTTTAAAGGAAAACAATATTAAAGAAAGGACAGTTAATTCCATGATACTAATAACGTATCGCCCTTTCCCAATCCACTTCCCCTACTTCATTCATCATTGGGTTGTTTCACCAGAATTCACCACGATGGTGAGTACATGTTGGTGCGGGTTCATCGTCTGGTGACGTTTCCAGGACTGGTTCTGGTATAACTTACAAATGAGGCCAGCTATGGCTGGGAATCGAACCCAGGACACTTAAGGCCTAAAGCACAGTATACTAAAAACTAAGCAACCTTATATCCTGACAGTTGTTAACGTTATACAATTTATTTAAATCTATCAGATATCCTTTATTTAATACCGCTTGAAAAGACGGACATATATACCCCTATTTAATGCAATCAGACCTATTGTGTTTATATTACATCAGTAAGATAAAAATACGAGGACATCAATGTGCTTAATTTAGCCAGACAACAGTCTGTCGTTGCAATGTTTTGTCGAAAGGCAGCAGGCAAGTGCCACATTCACAAAGGCAAATCATTGCATTTTTTCAGTCAAATAAAAATTCGAATTTCTGCAATAAACGTCAAAGTAATTTCACACACAAAACACACACCCAACAACCGAAACAACCACACCAACGATATACCATACCATGCTGTGCTCTGGTCTTCTGAGACATGAATCGCGCAGAACAAATTGTTTTGGAACACATTATTCCGCACGATTAATGTCTCAGAACTCACACACCTCTTCGCTTTCGTTGACACCTTTGGGTAACAAAGAAACTGAGATATATCTTGGGTAAAAGAATATTCCACAATAGCAGGAACGGGGAGAACTGCATGTAAACGCATTTTTCTTCAGCAGTGACTTATTTGTATGGTTATTATTATTAGACAAATGACAAAAAACAGGGGCTTCTAACGTCCCGGCAAGACTTACAGATTTTCCAGGATATCAGCTGCCTCAAACAGAGGGCATCCTGGGAAAACGAGGACAGGTGGCAACTCGATGTACACCGGATAGTTTAAAGTTGGCATGCAAAGCGTCCTGAAATATCTAATCAGTGATATGATGTGTATATTATAAACCAATATGCCCGCAGAACGATTTTAATCAGTGCGTAGTGCCTGCTATGACACGCGGTTCAGAAACACAGTAGTCATTAATTCTAGATTTGAAGCTTTCGTGACTGCAAGGATTCATATTCTTAGGTTTTTACGGTAAAGTCACGTAGGTAAAAAATAAAAATTATTGAAAGTAAAATAAAATAAAAATCACGACGTTTCGGAGGCAACACAAGCTTCCGTCTTCAGGTGTAACCGTCACAGCCACGACAGCTGTATCAAGTAAATGAGAGATTACAAGAGCTACCACTCCGTATATATAATGGTTGAAGAGGGGAAGGGCCAAGTACGGCACACTTTTTATTAATATGGTAAGGTGAGGCTTAAGACTAAGAATAGACACAACTTATGGAACGAACACTAAAAAGGTGCGTGATGTAGCGTGGAGAAATGCATGCTGGGAATGACATTGAGGGACGGAAAGAGGTTCACAATAACAGTTGGTGACCCAATCGGTCCGCACAGCAGCAGTTACGTCGATGAAGCACTAGTTGAAGTTCAAGTTAATTTATTAGGTAAAGCCCTGTGAGCCATTCGGCTCTTGAATCGGGTGCAACCGCAACAAACAAAAAACAAAGACATGAACAAAAAAACATCTTAAAGTGAATATGTGACTGAGTGCAAACAGAAAATCCAAGAAAAGACAGCAAAATATTGCAGAAAAAGCACCGTACACCAACGCTGTGTGCAAAAATCCCAGTGTGATGCAAGTCAAACAACCAACAACAACCACAAGACAACTTAGATTAAGGCCATCAGTCTAACTCTGTACTACAACAAACAAACATGACTAAACCAATACACTTCTCGAAATCACCAAAATAAAGCCATGAAACCAATGAAACAGTGATCATAGGAACTGTGACGGAATTGCCGAGGGGTGGCGTCATTGAGACGCGAGGTATTCGCGGACGAGTGGTGGCAAATCTCGTGCCATGAGTTGGACACGGGGAGGCGGCATACTAACACGAGCTTTGTTGATAGAGTGTGCGCCACGCGCCTTCCAGCGCTAATGTTCGGAGGCTCGTTGACGATATATTATCATAACATGTTTATGGGCTATTCTAAATCAGCATGGCTATAACTCGCGCAATGAGATGTTTTATGTTTTATTGAGAAATGAAATGTGGCACCGCGGCTAGTTAACGGTGCGAGGAACCCTGCGAGCTGGGTTTGATTCGTGGGTCTGCCGTATAACAGTGGCCGTGTGACATCTGAATCGGCCCTTCCTCCCCTCTTTCTTCATCCACCCGCACTGGCCAGCATGGTGAAGTATGGTCAAACAACCCCCAAGGCCGTCAGACATTGGTGGTGATGAAGGACGTTGTTTTTAACCCAGCTATGTTCAATGCAAGGGATGTGCATTAATGATTATTCAATTTGGTTAACAATTGACACGGAATAATTGAGCTTCTGATGATAACACCATGGAAATGTGTTAAAATTCAACTGAATGAGTCATCCGAAAACATGAGTTGAATAAAGTCACGTTGTACTTTCAGAATTCCAAGTTAGTTTGATAGAAAGCTCTGCAAAGTTAGACAAACTACATTAACAAACAGCTCTTCAAGTTTTAGTTGTGCATCGTCGCAGGTTTATATATAGTTTCATAGTGTTAATGTGATGGGCCATCTTTCATAATTAGCAGTTTATGGTTTTCCTATCTCAAACATATTCCCAATTTCGAGCTCGATAGTGATACCAGCATCCCGCCATGAGATAAAGTATCCAATCAGATCTCTCACAGAGCAATGGAACCCTTTGAGGTCGAGAATTACCCACGGAAGCACACATCATAGCGCTACCTTTGAATTACAATTGAGTGACCTCTGTTTTCACACATTAGAGGGCAGCACTTTGTCACTCACTTTTACAATGAGAGTAATAGTTGTGGAATGACAGTCAAACCGATTTTTTTAAATAGCAAAGCTGGAATTTAGTCGAATTAAGTACAGAGACAAATTTTCTGTTACGTTGTTGTTGTGCAGTCATTGGTGACGAGGCACAGACCATCAACTCGCTACACATGATAACCCAGTTTAATCACAGGCCTGTGTCTGGATTCGAACTCAGAATCTCAGCGGTGCCAGCACGGTGCTCTGACTTGGGAATTCTGGGATTTTTAAAAGGTCTTTTACCTTTGTAGGCAGAGCCACTTTAAGTGTGATGGAGGCCAGGGGCCTCCTCACGGTTACTCACCTTGGTTATTTCAGTTGTAATTTTTTTAACGCAATGTACGAATTTGTAGAGCTAAATCAACGCGAAAAGCAAATTAACCCATTTTAACTTTGGCACATAACCGGTGGTGATAAACAGAGTGACGCTGTGGTTTTGAATGACTACATTGCCTAGAGGATTTATCATCGTGCTAGAGTATTGCATTTCAATCATTACAAAGCAGGAGGGCTTCGTTTCGGCCAGAACTGTCCAAGGCTGAGCCCAAGGAAACATATCCCTATCCTTTCCCTGCTACTGCTGGGTGGGCAGGGAGAAGCTAGATGTGTTTATTTGTTGGGGGGGAAGGGGGGGGTGCCTGGAAAATATTAAAGGAGTACATCTTTTTAAGGAGTATATATTTTCGAGGGCCCATGAAATTGTAAAGTCCTTGGGTTATTCGGCACTGAATATTCGGCAAGGCTTTAGTCCTGCGAAGGCAAAAACGCATAAGGACGGGCACGCCTGTGTACTTATGGTTACCAAATCGTCTTCGAAACGCTAACGCATCTGGACACCGTCAGAGCCTTATCAAGTGCTAGAAGAGACAGCATAATCAAATGGATTTGACATTTCGAAAGAGGGAGTGACAGCAGCGATCGGCTTTGAAGCCACGTGCGACTGCATATAAAAAAAAAGAGAACCTATTTTAGCACGGTTGAAATGTCATTCGGCTCTCCCAAGTGGCGCAATGCGGATTGATGATCCTCTACCATTTGGATATAATCACGTCGCTGCAGGTTGTAAAATGAAGGCACGGAACAAGTAAAAATAAAAGAAATAGTTATATCCCCGCGCCAAGAAAATTATGAAATAGACAGCATCGTATATTCCTAGACAAGATTTACATACGTCTGGCAGAGAATGAGAAAAAACAGTCTCCAAATCTTGGCCTTATACATTTCATATGAATCGTGTAAACTTTTATATATATTTATAAAGCGAAGGCAATATGGAACTCATTGTCATTTTGTTCATGAAGTACTGCTGTAACTAACGTAGGTGATAGAGGCGCGGCCCTGCAATTGCCCGCTCGCGCCATTGCTGGCGGAAGGGGTTCCACTCGAGGGAGCTCCAGGGAGCCACTCTCTCGCGGGTGTTTTTGGCCTACTCTTCCACACTGGCCACACATTTGGCAAGGGTGGGAGTCACTCGAAATTGTTCTCAGCGTGCGCGACCTGCCGATCGACTGAATGCTGTCCACCACGGAGGCACCACAGTTAGGGGTGGATAGAAGCGGAGCAATTCAGTGAACTGGCCCAATGTTTCAACTGCCGCGCCAGGAGATTGAACCGGCGACCTTGGCGATTGTTTGCTTACCTATTTGCTCTATGGCAACATGCCTTCAACAACATAATGTAATTTAAAAAAAACTAAGGCGTTGATGATGAAGGTACCCAGATGTAGTGAGTACTCAAAGGTGATTATATTTCACGTGATAATTTTTTTTATCCAGCTGTTTCCTCTCCCTAATCCGAGCTTATACAAGATATCGACTGATTAAAGTATTTTCTTTGCGTGATTACCGCGTTGTTAATTGGCACAGTTATGATATGGCACTTGTGTTAATATGACCCTATAAAATGTGAAATTAAAGATGCAGTCAGAATACCGTGATTCTAGAAGATTAAAAACATGGCTAATTGCTAATTTCGCCATCTTCACATCTCAATATTACAATGATTAAGGCAGTAGAAAAAGCTTTTTTTTTTATTGTATATACAGTGAATACTCCCTGCTATTATAACATGCGGTTCCTAAATGTGGTCATTAACACACACACACACACAAAACTTTTAAAAACTGAAAAGTGCGCAAAGAAGCGTGCGGCAATGCAGGGCTTGGGATTTACATTGAGAGACCGAAAGAGAAGCACTACAATTATAGATCAGGCACAGGTGGATGACATCAATCAAACTGTTTAGAAAAGTTCGTGGGCAGGGTAAGGACACGTCATGACTAAAAAGGGGAAGATGGATGATGGACAAGAATAATAAAGAGGTGGCAGCGAGGGAATAAAACGGATCCTGGAAGGACGTCTTACCAGAGAGACGGAGCGATGAATGTCAGCTCCTGTGTGCAGGTGCTCGGCAGATGATTCGATCGCAGGATTGTGAGAGAGCGACAGATTGGCGAGGCCTTCATCCAGCAATGGATTGACCCTGACCAATGATTTTTTTTACAGGTAGGAACAACAGTTCCACACTGCCCACCAGGGATTATTTGTCTGTCGTGCATAGCCCCTCCCAAACATGTAGCACGATCCCGGATTGGTTGAAGTGTGTCACGTGACCGCGAGCTTTCTGTCGTGCACGAATGCGCTGTCCAACCAAGTTCCTACCTGCCCACTCCGAAGAAACGTGTTTTACGATTTACTTAAATTTTTTAGCAGGTAAAGGCCCACTCGAGCCATGTAGCTCTTTTTCAGAAGCGACCTAACCACAAATGATGGCCCGACGAAGTGGCTTATCACGTGGAAATGTAGAGCGGCCAAATACTCTAAATGCCATGTTCTAAAATAAGTAGGGAAAAACTGAAGGACCCGGAGAAAAAGCCGCACGACCACGGGGAGAACACGCAAACTCCAAATATACAGCAGGCGTCAGGGTGGGGATCGAACCCACAACCTCCTGTATACCCCGCGAGGTAGTTAATATCTCGCCACCACGGTATATAGTACACTATCAACAAATGTGTGTAATACTGCATTTAAATTTTACGTATTCCGTGTTTATCATCAACAACACACAAAGTAATATCCCATGGTGAGATGTTATCTCCCTCGTTATCTCCCTCGCCTGGTACGCAGGAGGTCGTGGGTTGAGTGCCAAACTATGACAGTGTTTGTTGTATATTTGGAATTCGCACGATCTCCCTCCCTGGGGTTGTGTTGATTTTGCCCTCCACATTTGAAAACATGCGTTTGGATGAATTGGCTGTTACTATAGATTCCCACGTATGATGATCATGATGATGAAATAAGCCACTTCGATGAGCTATGATTTGCAACCAGATTGCCTCTGACTTTACCGAAAGACCCAAAGAGTAAGAGCTAATAGCTCAATGGGCTTTGCCTGGTTAATACAATTATTTAATATAACATATGTACAAATTATATTGAAATTCACTAACGTAACATCACTGCATCCATAATATACAGAATCAGATATGCCAGCCGCTTGCATTTGCATCCGAATACAGTGTATATTATGTCACTTTCAATCTCATCATATCGTGTGAAAAAAAGTTTGTATTTTTAGAATCAGTAAAAAGTGCACGTATTTCCAAAGGCAAGAGAATAAGATGACTTACAGGCAATAAGCTGAATAAAAACAGCAACAGCATCATCAGCTGCGGTGGTGAGACGTTAACTCCCTCGCCTAGTATGCAGGAGGTCGTGGGTTCGATCCTGATCCCAACCCTGACGCCTCTATTTTCGAAGTTTGCATGTTCTCCCCGTGGTCGCGTGGATTTTCCCTCCGGGTCCTTCCGGTTTTCCCCTCCACATTTAAGATCATGCATTTCTCGTATTTGGCCGCGATACATTTCCGCATGATAAGCGACTTCGTTGAGCTATCATTTGTGGCCAGGTCGCTACTGAAATAGATCTACATAGCTCAGTGGACCTTAAGTTTTGTTGGAGTAGAGATGCAGTTTTTTTTTCTTCCAAATTTTGCACGGACATACCATCTTTGCATAGATTCACAGTCAGTAAAGCAGCTGTTTTTTATATGTGTATATTTTTTGACAGTCTGTTTTTGTCAATGCATTTCTGGATGAGGGCCTCTCTATGCCTTGCAGGCTGTGGGAGCTGGGGGGGGGGGTTTGACCATACTTCACCATGCTGGTCAGTGCGGGTTGAAGGGAATTATTTATGTCCTTTGTTTATGATTTTTCTTATGCGGTTAATGACACAGCGATATTTAATGGCCGTTGCTGAAAGTGGAAACCCATTTGTGTTACAACAATACGTAATGCTTCATGTTATTTTAGGCTTAACGAGATTGGGCAAATCATTTTATGAAAGCCAATTCTCAATGCTATCTGTAACGCAAGTCTGAAAATCGTTGCAATTAAATGAGTTCTCTAATTTCCTTAACAAATGGAGTCTTTTGGGACCCTAATCTGTTGGCGTTGGCTTATGTCCCAGATAATTGTGATAGAAAAACACTATTACCATCATTTATTCCACAGTATTTAGGTTTTTGAGAAAACCCCAACCAAATTGTTGCGAATTACTTCTGGGAAATGTAAAAAAAGAAGTATTAAGGATAGGAAAGGAAATAGAAAATAAAGTCACGTTAAATACACAGTAAAATAATGTGGTTGTTTTGTGTGATGATGAGTGCTGCAGTGAAAGCTACGATACTGAGGTGGAGTGGTGGCACAGTGGCTATCATTTCCATTTAAAGCTTTCGTGACTGCAGGGATTCATCTTCCTGGTTCTTTCGGTAAAGTCACGTAGAAGGGAAGTAATAAAATAATAATAATACATTTCTATTATTTTATAATTTTATTTTGTAATGTTTTATTTTTATTATTTTATTATTTCCCTTCTACGTGACTTTACCGAAAGAACCAAGAAGAGTGGTTATCTTATTGTGCTCTGAACTCTGTGACCTAATTTCAATTTGTGACCGCTGCTACCATCAGTGGTGAGTGGTAAAGAGTGATACCAGAACCACAGTTGAGACTCCCCCTCCACCCATCACCCTCTTCACCTACCTAAACTGACCAGTGTGGTGAAGTATGGTCAAAGGAACCCCAACAACTGAACCGACATAGATAAGTCTTTAACCAGCAGTGGATTGAGATATGGCAGATTTTTTCATGTAGTAACATAATTACATGATATTTTATCATAAATGTTGAGATAAAATTCTCGCATTATTTTTTTTAGATACCTTACCAATTCTGAGTGATTGCACTCTCACCAAAAGCTTAATTTGCTGGATAATTAATATGCATATATATGCATTCATTTGTAGATTAAAATCATTTATTATACTCACAACACACGCATTCAATCACGCGTCAAACGAATCCACTGTTTACAACGCATGCCAAGTGTATGGAAGTGTACGTGAGGCAGGCAAAACAAGTGAGAAGACTACAAGAGAGTCATTACCAACAAGACGAAAGTTACAACGCAGACAGTAACACACGCGACAACAAGACACTCAAATAAGACAGACGGTACGAACACGACAGGCAGAACAATCCAGATGGTATGAACAGGAGAGACTACATAGATGAGACAGAATGAATGGGACAGACAGTAGTACAAACAAGACAAACTAAACAAGCACCACGGACTATTCAAACAATACGGTTGGCGCAGATGAGACAAACTCAAATTCAAGATGAGACCCAAAATAAAGAATTCCTTGCTTATAATCTCAAGCCCCCAAGCTGTGATAAATTATCAGATGTCTGGGGAGGGGGGGTGGAAGAGTTGGAATTAATCTTCAAATGGACTGCTATTTAATATTTTAAAACCTGTGTACGTTCTTGTGATGAGCACACGTGTGCGTTGGGCTGTTTGAGAGCACAGCCCTGCCGAGATGCCAGGAATGTATCTGGTAACTCAAGGTGGGGGCGGGGAATGATCGAGTCAGAATACTGAGCCAGCAACACTGACATCAGGGGTCAAATCCCAAGCTCCCAGCTGAGATTAAAATAGATTCTCAAGTGTGACAAGATGATAGTGTCAGCCTGGCCACCGAAGGCTATACGATAACCCCATCACACGATCACTTTTGGTTTTTCACTTTATTCAGCCTTGCCAAGTTCTGTGGAATAATTATCGGTGTACATTTTATACCGTAGACATATACCGTAGAGATCAAATGATTCCAATGTGGAAGATTACGTCCACACATCGTGGTATCTTGACAATTAGGGGGTGAAAAAAGGCAAAGTGTGATTTCCTGCTCACATGAGCATTGAGGCTGTTATCATCCCCTGTTTATAGCCCTGAGCCAGTGGTCATTCAACATTCTTATGGCGGGGTCGAGTCAACAACACCAACCACTGTTGACTTCCCTACAACGCGGTACTCATATTATCGATCCCGGCAGGTTTTTGATGATAATGATGATGATGATGGGCTGAGTGAACCCCCAGGCAGGATTTGAACTTGTTCCTCCCGAATGGGAGCCTTTCACTAGACCGCTGGGCCACTTGGCCGGTGATGGCTACAAGAGGCCTACTAAAGAGAGACTGTATTTATTGCCACTGCTGTACCACTGTTTTTTCATTCTGATTATTACACGAGAACTAATATTGGAACAAGGATGAGAAATACACCAGAAAGCAGCAAACCAAATATATTTCCAAAATGTGCGTTTGTCTCAGGAGAGGGCCTAACCTCAGCTGGAGAGTGGCGTGGGATTGGTTGGTTTACATTGCTCATAACAGACACTTATTCTAGATTTGAAGTTTTCGTGACTGCAAGGATCCATACTCTTGGTTCTTTCGGTAAAGTCACGTAGGTAAAATTTCTTGCTGTGGTTGTCACACCTGATGATTGCTTGTGTTGTAATCGAAACGTCGTGATGTAATTTTTTTCTTTTTTTTCTTTTTTTTTACGTGACTTTACCGAAAGAACCAAGAGTATAGAGAGACACTTAATTTTGGATGGCTGGGATCCTCGAATGGAATGGGCATTTTAAATTTGAATTTTTATAATAGTTATTAAAATCGTCATCATCACAACACTATTGCATCATCATCAGCCACGATCCACGGCTGGCTGGCTGACAGCATCCCCAAGCTGCTGTCTTCTGTCCTGATGTAGCTATTTAATAATCCACATAGCACCTGCACACGATCTAAATGAAATATGTTCGTTATCATCATTGGCCATGATCTATCCACTGCTGGATGAAGGCCTCCCTAAGCTGTCGCCAACCCTCCCTAAGCTGTCGCCAACTGCAACACAAGCGATCGTCATCAGGTGTGAAATCAACACACCTGATGATGATTGCTTGCGTTGCAGTCGAAACGTCGTGAGCATTATTATTGTTTTATATTCATATTATTTTATTATTTCCCTTCTACGTGACTTTACCGAAAGAACCAAGAATATGAATCCCTGCAGTCACGAAAGCTTTAAATCAAAATTTAAATCTGTTATGGTGATTATTTTCTCCATTCATATTCATGCCTTTATTTCACCAATCCTATATTCAGAACGCATTTTGTAAGTGAATACATTTGGCAGAGCGTGTCACCTTGTCTGACCCCCCTTTTTGATACGTATTTTGTTACTTTCTTCATGCAATCTCAGCATAACTGCGGCACTTTTGTCCCTTTTTAATTACTCGTTGAATATGTTCTTACTCCGATGAGCACGGTTGGCTATCTACGGTGCGAAACAAATTTCAATGCACGTACATACGTAGGCCTCTGTATGTACAGAGTTTTTAATAAGTAGCATCAACTGTCATCAATTTAACACGTAGGCTTTCGCGACCAATATTATTCATAATCAACGTTTTTGGGTTTAGACCGTGTTATTTATAAATGTGTCGTAACCCTCCACCACCCGACACGGCCAATCAGTAAAAAAGTGTCACGTTGACAAAAGACAAATAGTTCACACTTTTTATACTGATTGGCCGTGTCGGGTGGTGGAGGGTTACGACACATTTATAAATAACGCGATCTAAACCCAAAAACGTTGATTATGAACTGTCATCAAGTCAAATTACTTTTCATTGCCCACACAGGCGAAGCGTACATTCAATTTGATGCTCACTAGTATTTTACAGCATCAGATAGATGGCACAATGTAAGCTTACCGCATCTAGATTCAGCTATTTACATTTGTAGTGGCATAGCGCTGGCTGCTGGCAGGGAAGGGGATCTGCGGCGTACGGCAGCCCTGGCGTCAGCAGGCCAGGATAGACACGAGAGGGAGATCTAGGGGGGAAGGGTCACAGAAGGGGCCCACCAGGAATCCGCTGGTAGGTTCCAGAAAGGGGGCGTGGGCTACGCCCATTTCAAACCCCTTTATAAACAGTGTGCCTTGGAAGCTAACCCCCCTTTTCCTGAAGACGACCGCTTGTGTTGCGATCGAAATGTCGTAGTTTTGTTGTTTTTTGTTATTTTCTTTGAAGCTATCTACGTGACTTTACCGAAAGACCCAGGAATATCAATTAAAAGAAGAAGAAAATAAATCCGTTGAATCATCCAAAAGGCATACACCCCTCCAACCCCTCCATATGAAGGCCATTCGTAAATGACTTCACGCATCGATACAACGCCACCCAGATGCGAAACAACTTCCCTCGGCGCATTCCGTTGCCAAAAGGACGAAATGACGTCAAACGATGTTGGGGTCATTCACCAGTTGCGCTCTTGCAACCGCGGGTGCAATAAATAACGCACAAACAAATTAAGTTTTTTCTCAGCCCAAACCGTCTAGCCGAGCGGACCGCGTGTCCAATTCGATCATCGTGAGCCTCCACGAGCAGCGCCACAGATGCCGGTGCGACGGTGGTGGTGGCGGTGGTGGTGGTAGTGGTAGTGGGGGTGGCGGCGGTGGTGGCGGTGGCGCTGGTGGTGGTGGCGGTAGTGGTGGTGGCGGCGGTGGCGGTGGCGGCGGTGGTGGCAGCGGCGGTGGTGGTGGCGGTGGTGGAAGCGGCGGTAGTGGTGGCGGTGGCGGTGGTCGCGGCGGTGGTGGTGGCGGCAGTGGCGGTGGCGGCGGTGGTGGCGGCGGTGGTGGCGGTGGCGGAAGCGGCGGTGGTGGTGGCGGTGGTGGCGGCGGTGGTGGTGGTGGCGGTGGTGGTAGTGGCGGTGGTGGCGGTTGTGAGGTTGCTGCTGCAAGGAGAGCGCTCGCCCCTCGTGCGCTTGCACGCTCTCGTGATGAATAAAATCTCTCCGCTCATCCCCCTGCGGCGTTCCTTCCCGAGCCGCCGCCGCCGAGACGAGGAGAGTCGACTTTTGTTTTGGTTTCCCCTGGTTGTCGTGACGACACGAGGGCAGAGGGAAAACATTGGCTCCGTCTGGTCCCCCATCCCGTTTCAGCTGGGCTCGAAAGGGACGCACTCCAACAGCAACAGCAGCAACGAACTCACAGTCACGCGGCCTCACACAGCCGCGCGTCTCTCGCTCTCTCTCTCTCTTCCCGAGACGCGCATTTTTTCATCACTCCGTAATATTTTCATTTAAAAAAAATTGTTTAAAAGAGAGAGAGAGGGGAGGGGGGGGAGAACACCGCACATTTCTTCGGGTAACTCTCTTAAAAGTAGACACGTACAAGTGAAGGCTTAAGCCTTAGCGTCGCTAAAACGGTTTCGCCAAACAAGGCGAGGTATTTTGGTGGGTCTTGCTGCTTAACGTTTGTTGGCAATTTAAAAAAAAAAATTCGATGTTATTTTCTCTTTTTCTCAAGAAAGAGTCTCACCCCTTGTCTGGGGCCCCGTTAACATCGCGCTAAATATTGCTGCTCTTTTAAAAACAGTTTCAGTTTGTAATTTCATTTATTCGGTATAACCCTGTGAGCCATGTGGCTCTTAACTCGGGTGCAACCGCAACAAACAAAAACATGAACAAGAGACATCTTAAAGTGACTACACGCAACAGAAAAATCCAGGAAAAAAGCAGGCAAAGTCATTACCGCGGGAAAATAAAATTGAGGATGCTTGTTACGCTAAGCCATGCATTTAGGTGACTTATCCTAAAAGAATGCCTTTGATCATCAAGGTTTATTGGAAAATGTGATGCTTCTCAAAACAGGAACATGATTTTTTTCCAGGCCCTTCATCACAGTCAAGTGTCTATATTCGTAATGTTGACGCGGCCGTCGCCGTAGAACACACTGGCATTCATAGTTACCATAATAGACTGGTTCGCATCTGTAACCACCAATCAACGTCTAACATATGTGCGGCCGGCATGCGCACACACACATACCGGCCACACTCAACAACACAGAGTCGCGTGACTCATTTTAAACAAAAAGTCCGTCCAAAGAGTCAAGCCGTTAAACATTCGGATCACACAAACCCCACTTCTGTTGAAACTTTGCTAAGCAAATAATAGACTCGACAATGTGGTGTCTTCCACTGGGCAATGCCAATTCCCTTAATGATCGAAGTAGTAGATTTTTTTAAACGTATATGTATGTAGTGCATCGCACACACATTGTAAAGAGCTTACTTCACTGTACAAAATAATCATTCCAAAACGACTTCACCATGGAATCGAGCCCAAAAAAGTGGCAGAAGATGAAACCGAGCACACATCCCCATAGCAAAGATTTTCGGTGTTTTCCAGAGGAGATTACAACTCTGGGAATAGCTCCCCCCCCCCTTTCCCTTCACAAGCCATGTGTGCCCACACACTCTGAACAATGCCTTTTGGCAGGGAGGTCTTAAGCAACGTTGAGGTCATGACCATGGTTCAGTTTTAATGCAATTGCCACCACCATTGCCTCTATGGGAAATTTTCTTTATTTTTTTGTTCTTATGTTATGGAAGTGTTTGTCCCACTTTGATCTACTGCGCGTATTGGCCCCGCTTTTTTTTCTTCCTCCTCCAGGAAATCTCGCCGCAGGGAAACTAGAAGCGTACAATGCCACGTGTTTGCGGAATCCCGGCCATTAGCGACTTAGGGGACACTGGGCATTCGCTGGCTTTTGTCCCCTTTTACACGCAGCAACAGCAGGGGAGAGGTGGGGGTCGTTTCAGAGTCAGAGAGTGAAAGACAGCTCCACACTGTCACCCCTGTTCACCCCTTTTCCTCTCATGCCCCTAGGCCCGCACCCTGCCAAGCACCCACCCACCCCTGACTGCCTCCGTCGTCCCTAACCACGCGTCTATTGCCATTGGTTACATTTACTATGAATTCTAGATTTGAAGCTTTCGTGACTGCAAGGATTCATATTCTTAGGTTGTTTCGGTAAAGTCACGTAGGTAAAAACATTAAAATTAATAAAAGTAAAATAAAATAAAAATCACGACGTTTCGGAGGCAACACAAGCTTCCGTCTTCAGGTGGAACCGTCACAGCCCTCTCCAACCATTATATATACGGAGTGGTAGCTCCTGCAATCTCTCATTTACTTGATACAGCTGTCGTGGCTGTGACGGTTCCACCTGAAGACGGAAGCTTGTGTTGCCTCCGAAACGTCGTGATTTTTATTTTATTTTACTTTTATTAATTTTAATGTTTTTACCTACGTGACTTTTCCGAAAAAAACCTAAGAATATTTACTATGAACTAAACTATCAACTATATCTTTTTCGATTTAAAGCTTTCGTGACTGCAGGGATTCATCTTCTTGGTTCTTTCGGTAAAGTCACGTAGAATGGAAATAATAAAATAATAAAAATAAAACATAATAAAATAATTCTCACGACGTTTCGGCCACAACGCAAGCAGCCGTCCTCAGGTGAAGAACAGGTCTGTCGAGAAGACAGAGTCCGTCTGAGAATTATTTTATGATGTTTTATTTTTATTATTTTATTATTTCAATTCTACGTGACTTTACCGAAAGAACCAAGAAGATATCAACTATATCCTTTTTTTTTACCAGGTAAGGCCACTGAGCTATATAGCTCTTTTTTTCAGAAGCGACCTGGTCACAAATTATAGCTCAACGCAGAACCTTCCTGAGAAAAGTCTCGGAAGACTTCTGTAAATGAAGGACATTTGTTGTTATTGTTGTAGGGTGCTTGCTGTGGTGTCACGGTTACTGGACTTGCAAGCCTCTTGCAAGACCTGAATTGTGTTTTTTTTGTATCGCATGTGAACGACACCAAAGGTCTCAAAGCTGGAATAAACTAAAATTAAGTGAAATATAAACCTAAAACAAGTTTGCCTACAGTACCTCAGATTTGTTTTTGTGTGTGTGTGCTTTACTGGACATCTATGAAAAATAGCTTTATAGTTTATCGGATTCCTTCAGTATAAATACGCATTCTGATTCTGTGTTGTTGACTGGGGTGAAACCATTAACTCGCTACACTTGAGAACCATAACAACGTGCGGCTGAGACCTGGAGACAAACCTGAGTTGTCGCTGCTGCCCGCTAAATAACTCCGATACGGCATCAACCGCCACTCCACCCATCAACCTGAGCCACCTCAAAACTAAAAACATTTCTTCCTCATCATTTTTTTTTATCTCTGCTGCTGCGTCGCTCGACTCAGACCGACGCCAGTGCCGTTCAACATTTGATGGTTTGACGTCCGATCAAATCGTGGTCTTAGCTCTTCTCCCACCACCTTCCAGTGCTTCCCGACAATCACCCTCCTTCAAAAACCGGCCAGCATTCAGTCACGCCTTGATCACACGCGTTGCCTTTGTGCTGTTCGCCTCTTGGCGTTGTTCTCTCGTCTCACGCTGGTGGTGAGACAGGGTCGCAGCGAAGGCCGTCTCTGGTGTAGGGAGACCCATCGGTTTCAAAGACAACGCGTATATTATTATTATTATCATCAGGGCATGTTTGTTTGTGTGTTTTGCCACAAGTATGTGTGTTTAATGCTGACTCGGTGCCTTGCAATAGGTGTCTATTTGGTGTTTGAAAATCATAATTTTTTTATTTAGACTGGAGGAATCCGATGAGCTATGAAGCTCTTTTCACAGGTGTGGACTATGGGCGGGTCAACAAATCTTCACACCCCCTATGCTGTTGCCAGGATGGGTAAGAGTCAGAGGTGTGGACTCGAGTCATGTGACTTGGACTCGAGTCAGACTCGAGTCATGAATTTGATGACTTGCGACTCGACTTGGACTTGCATAACAATGACTTTGTCCCACCTATGAGATGTGGACTCGAGTCATGTGACTTGGACTCGAGTCAGACTCGAGTCATGAATTTGATGACTTGCGACTCGACTTGGACTTGCATAACAATGACTTTGTCCCACCTATGAGATGTGGACTCGAGTCATGTGACTTGGACTCGAGTCAGACTCGAGTCATGAATTTGATGACTTGCGACTCGACTTGGACTTGCATAACAATGACTTTGTCCCATCTATGAGATGTGGACTCGAGTCATGTGACTTGGACTCGAGTCAGACTCGAGTCATGAATTTGATGACTTGCGACTCGACTTGGACTTGCATAACAATGACTTTGTCCCACCTATGAGATGTGGACTCGAGTCATGTGACTTGGACTCGAGTCAGACTCGAGTCATGAATTTGATGACTTGCGACTCGACTTGGACTTGCATAACAATGACTTTGTCCCACCTATGAGATGTGGACTCGAGTCATGTGACTTGGACTCGAGTCAGACTCGAGTCATGAATTTGATGACTTGCGACTCGACTTGGACTTGCATAACAATGACTTTGTCCCACCTATGAGATGTGGACTCGAGTCATGTGACTTGGACTCGAGTCAGACTCGAGTCATGAATTTGATGACTTGCGACTCGACTTGGACTTGCATAACAATGACTTTGTCCCACCTATGAGATGTGGACTCGAGTCATGTGACTTGGACTCGAGTCAGACTCGAGTCATGAATTTGATGACTTGCGACTCGACTTGGACTTGCATAACAATGACTTTGTCCCACCTATGAGATGTGGACTCGAGTCATGTGACTTGGACTCGAGTCAGACTCGAGTCATGAATTTGATGACTTGCTACTCGACTTGGACTTGCATAACAATGACTTTGTCCCACCTATGAGATGTGGACTCGAGTCATGTGACTTGGACTCGAGTCAGACTCGAGTCATGAATTTGATGACTTGCGACTCGACTTGGACTTGCATAACAATGACTTTGTCCCACCTATGAGATGTGGACTCGAGTCATGTGACTTGGACTCGAGTCAGACTCGAGTCATGAATTTGATGACTTGCGACTCGACTTGGACTTGCATAACAATGACTTTGTCCCACCTATGAGATGTGGACTCGAGTCATGTGACTTGGACTCGAGTCAGACTCGAGTCATGAATTTGATGACTTGCGACTCGACTTGGACTTGCATAACAATGACTTTGTCCCACCTATGAGATGTGGACTCGAGTCATGTGACTTGGACTCGAGTCAGACTCGAGTCATGAATTTGATGACTTGCGACTCGACTTGGACTTGCATAACAATGACTTTGTCCCACCTATGAGATGTGGACTCGAGTCATGTGACTTGGACTCGAGTCAGACTCGAGTCATGAATTTGATGACTTGCGACTCGACTTGGACTTGCATAACAATGACTTTGTCCCACCTATGAGATGTGGACTCGAGTCATGTGACTTGGACTCGAGTCAGACTCGAGTCATGAATTTGATGACTTGCGACTCGACTTGGACTTGCATAACAATGACTTTGTCCCACCTCTGGTAAGAGTCGATGCTTCTTATGTCACCATTCATCCTGGCCACATGTCCGACATACATCAGCTTCCTGTTCTTGACCTGACTTAGGAGTCTTGATTCTTTGTCTAGCTCTATTTTTCTGTCTTTGCCTCCGTCTGCTTCATGTGGTTGTTGTTGTTTTTTTGCCGGTGAAATGTTCTTGGCCATGCTGCTAATGCAACATCTGTGGCACTGAAAGTGCTATATAATGATGTAGGAATTATTTTAATGGATAACACTCCCAAATGCATCGATCCTACTACGTCATAGCCTTGCATTCATCAGCTCCATGCGGTGCTGAGGGCTACAGTGCTGCTGCATTCTCAATCAGGACGAATTTGTTTTAAAATCTGCACCGTATTAAAATGCAAACGATGATAAATTTCAAGGCAGCAAGCACAAATCTTGCACAGGCAAACATTGTCATCGTTTACAATGGTTACATCAAATTGGGTGTTAACACTTCGAATGGTGTATTTCAGTCCATATATATATGTATGCGGGGTGACACATCTGGTTATTATATTTATTCTAACGCTGCCATTTGTGTTATTATTTATTCTATTCACTCATGGCACACATTATTATGAACCACAATGCCTTGCTGATCTCGTCAAGAAGCTTGAACCATCACGCGAACTCTATCCTCTGCAGAGATCTTTGGCGAAAGCCATCTAACAAAGACGGTCACTGCATCGCGCGCTTTCAGAGGCGCTTCTGCGGCCGTCTGGAACGCTCTTCCTATCGGTATTAGGAAGCCACTGGAGCTATGCACTTGCAAGTCTATATTGAAAACTAATTTCTTTAGAACTGCTTTTTTTCTGTTTTGTTTGTTGTCCTTCCCCCGCACCTCCGATGAGCACGGCTGGCTCGTACCATGCAACATACGTACAGGAGTTGTGAGCTGCTGTTGCTGCCTGCCTCAGAGAAACATTTGAATCAGAATCTTTCATTATCCTGGAGAAAATCCGATGAGCTATGAAGCTCTTCCCCCTCCCCCCCCTCCCCACAGATGCCCAGTAGGGGCGGGTTAGAAAGTTACAACAACGAAGCAGAGACAAAACACCATAGGCGTGCAAAGGATTGGAGAGGTGAATCAAGAGGGCGAGAGCCTCTCAACGCGGCTCCTTAACGCCTCTCAAGTCCCAGCTCAGCGTCGCCATCTTCCCCCGCACCTCCGACTCGGACGGTTGGCTACGTGCGGTGCGAAAGAAGTTCAACATACATGGCTCTTCCACAGCCACTTCTGGAATCACCAGCCTCAATTCATAGTGCAATCTGTCATCATTGTTATTATTTTCCTTCTCCATTTTCAGACGACATTTAAAAATGGAAATTTAAAAAAGACTGAATTGAGACAAAACAATTGCAGGGTGGCACCTTTACAAAAAATATATTTATTATAAAAAAAATATATCCCTTACCTAACTTCTGCCGGGTAAATTTGACTGCGGCACCAAAAAAACCAGCGATGCGAGAGGGGAGCACACTGGCCCACTCCCCACCCCCCCCCCCTTGTCGATTGTGCCGTTGCGTTAACATTGACGGCGGTGTGAGGGTCGCAGCGCCGCGTTGTGTTTACGCTTCAGCTGGTGACCGTCTAGGACCGTGGATAACGAATGTACCCCCCACCGTCGTGCCACCTCCGGTTAAGTAGGAAGCGCGCCGATGTGACGTGCAGGGCGGAGGGGTTCTATTTTACATAATTCAATCCGCTTCGGGCCGGGACATTTTTCCAAAAAAATTGTGTCTCCTCTGCCACGCTCCGAAATCAATTGTGGGTCGCAACTTCTTCTCGTCCGTCTCCTCCAACGACCACTGCCGACAGTTCGTCTCTCTGCTGGGAACGCGTATGACCGCCGGGGAGGCTGCATTACACACTTTGGACAGGAGACGCGTTATTCAAACACATACCTGTCAACCCCCATTATAAGTGCCCTACCTTATTACAGGCCAATTCAGACCTTATCGGTCACCCCGTGTCCTTATAAATCTCGACGTTCATCCTCATGAAGTCCCATCACAAGGGAGAAACACAAACAGACACGTTTTTTTTGGCCCGTGTTCAAACGGATGTACACCGTATGGACCTGAAAACTCAATTTCCTTGTAGAAGAATACGGGATAAACCGTAAGGGTTGACATGTATGGTATATCTGTGTGTCTCTATGGGTCTCTATTTCTTTGGGTCTCAATGGATCTCTATGGGTCTCTGTTTAAAATCATACCTGTCAACCCACGTATCAGTCCCTCCCTTATTACAGACGAATTCAGACCTCATTGGTCACCCCGTGTCCTTATAAATCTCAACGTTCATCCTACAAAGACTCTTTACAAGGGAGAAACACACACATTTTTTTTGGCCCGTATTTAAACGGCTGTACGCCGTATGGACCTGAAAACTCGATTTCCCTGTACAAGAATTCGGGGTAAATCGTACGGGTTAACAGGTATGCAAGCACGATCGCCGTCTGAATAAATAATCATATCCCAGTGCAATTACATCCGCAGAAAAGCGTGGCGTCGCTTGACAGCCAAGGTGCCTATACTCTTAGTTCTTTCGGTAAAGTCACGTAGGTGAAAATTTAAATTAAAATTAATAAAAATAAAACAATAAAATCACGACGTTTCGGAGGCAACACAAGTCTCCGTCATCAGGTGGGACCGTCACAGCCAGATTTGCTGCATCAAGTGAGGGAGAGATTCAAGATGCAAGCTCTTAAGTACCAGTTAAGGGGGGGGAGGAGAGGGGGGGAGGGGCTTATCAGAATGTGGTAGCCAATGAATGGAACGTATCGGGAGGGGGGGGGGCGGGGCTAAAAGAGGGACGGGGTACTCGTGGTCGTGTACGTGTTTGTGTGCAAGTCACTGTGGATGTACATAATAGAAAAGGAACGAAAATGCCCATGTTTATACTAATGTTGGCTGACAATAAAGAGAATACTGTTAAACTTGATACAGCAAATCTGGCTGTGACGGTCCCACCTGATGACTGAGACTTGTGTTGCCTCCGAAACGTCGTGATTTATTGTTTTATTTTATAAATTTTAATTTCATTTTTTACCTACGTGACTTTACCGAAAGAACTAAGAGTATAAGTCCTTGCAGTCACGAAAGCTTCAAATCTAGCCAAGGTGCTCCCACCCGGCCACGACACAAAACGACGCACCAACACACCAACACACACACGCGGCGCAATTCCTCATCAACTCGAGCCGCTTAAGGTTCTTCCGAGACACGCGCGTCTGCCGAGCGAGGGACGACAGAACATTGTTTTGTGTGCGTGTGTGTCAGCGACGTGTGGTCAGGGGAGGCAGGGGAAGCAGAGCCTCACCTGTGATACTCCAATGAACATAGCTGTATCGAAAAGTAAAAAAAAAGATAATAAAATAAAATAAATATAAAATAATTTCCACTGATCTGTGTTATAAATGTTATTTCTGTACGATTCCAGTCATTTTTATCGTCAAAATCGCCACATTTGCGGAGCTTCGCTGCAAATACAGGAAGAGATGAGAGGTGAGGCAGCGACGAGCTCAGCCTCCCCTCTGATTGCGCAACCCCTCAGTAACTGTATGGAGCGCGGGCAATAAGCGTGTCCCCGTTACTATCTCAGTATGTGACCAATGTAATGTTTGTAGACCCCTTCATTTCATGTCCTCGCCTTCCATACTCCAGGTAACTTATTTCACGTATGTGTATAAAGATATTTAGGCTCGCTGGTAGCGTCATGAAATTCTAGATTTGAAGCTTTCGTGACTGCAAGGAATCATATTCTTAGGTTTTTTCGGTAAAGTCACGTAGGTAAAACATCAAAATTAATGAAAATAAAATAAAATAAAAACAAAAATCACGACGTTTCGGAGGCAACATAAGTCTCCGTCTAATTCGGCTGTGACGGTCCCACATGATGACAGAGACTTGTGTTGCCTCCGAAACGTCGTGATTTTTGTTTTTATTTTATTTTATTTTCATTAATTTTGATGTTTTACCTACGTGACTTTACCGAAAAAACCTAATAATAAGCGTCATGAAACTGCAATGAAAAAGCACCAGGGGAGGCAGCTATCACATCTGCCTCACTGAGGGTGACGTGTCTAACACGCCCCCCTCAGTGAGGACACGCCCCCTCAGCGAGGCCACGCCCCCTCAGTTAAGACACGCCCCCTCAGTGAGGCCACGCCCCCTCAGTGAGGCCACGCCCCCCTCAGTGAGGCCACGCCCCCCTCGGTGTGTGAATCTGGCTCTGACACTTTCCAGTGCCTCCCCAGCCATTGACCTCACCGCACGTCACTGGTCTGTGTGCGTGTGTGTGCGTGTGTGTGTGTGCGTGTGTGTGTGTGCGTGTGTATGTGCGTGTGTGTGTGTACGTGCGCGTGTGTGCGTGTGTGCGCGTGTGTGTGTGTGCGTGTGTGTGCGTGTGTCTGTGCGTGTGTGTGCGTGTGTATGTGCGTGTGTGTGTGCGTGCGCGTGTGTGCGCGTGTGTGTGTGCGTGTGTGTGCGTGTGTGTGTGCGTGTGTGCGCGTGTGTGTGTGTGTGTGCGTGCGTGTGTGCGTGTGTGTTCGCCCCGCGTCCGCCCGCACGCCTCCACAACGCGGTTCCGTTTTTAATTCGCGAGACGCGAACCGAGCGCCGGCAAAATCTCACGGGGACTCAATTACACCGGTGGCGAGTTGTGCGTCCATCCCCAGCACGCACCCCCCCCCCCCACACCCCCCACCCAACTCAACAGGAGAAAACGCCTCGGTGGGAAGGGCCCCCCACACCCCAACGCTTGCCGGAGCGTACGGGGTCAAAAGAGAGCGCTCGTCTCGCAGTGTCAGTCCGCGTTGGACACGCGCCAGGCCGGATTACATCACTCCGTGCGGGGTTCCATCTTACCGGACCATTCACGTGTATCACACGCACCCCCAAACACACCACCACCACCATCAGCCTCTCTCCGTGTTGGGTAAAATTAACCCGTAAAAACAAAGTTTTTCACTATAAATCCTTTATATGCGTGGCATCGGGGCGGCTAGAGTCCTCTCGTCCTCTGGCTTGAGATGGATGCCACCTATGGGTCAGATGATTGTCTGGCAGCATTAAACAATTGGTAATTAAATATTTATTTTTTTCCCCCTAAACAGTGTAAATTTTTGGAAATTGTTTTTCACGAAAATGCACTGTCACGCACAACGAGTCTGTGTGCAAAATGTCAGCTCGATTGGATCACGGGAAGTGGGTTAAAACACGACCGAAAGATTTGCACGGTCCTAAGCAAGCAAGCAAACTTAATATAAAGGATTTAAAAAATTAACCCGTAAAAACAAAGTTTTTCACTATAAATCCTTTATTTGCGTGGCGGCTAGAGTCCTCTCGTCCTCTGGCTTGAGATGGCTGCCACCTATGGGTCAGATGATTACATTGCACCATTATGCAATTGGTAATTAAATATAATATTTTTGTCCTAAAAAGTGTAAAATTTTGGAGAAAAAAATTTCACGAAAATTAATTGTCACGCACAACGAGTCTGTGTGGAAAATGTCAGCTCGATTGGATCACGGGAAGTGGGTTAAAAAACGACCGAAAGATTTGCACGGTCCTAAGCAAGCAAGCAAGTGAACTTAATATAAAGGATTTAAAAATACACGCTGCGCACGCCGCTGCCAAATAACGAATTGTCCGCGTTTTGTTCACAGCCTGACAACTTGTTATCGATCGGCTGCGTCGGGTGGATGGAGGGTCGACGACACAACGTTTCACCATTGTTTTGCCACCCTAAAATAATTAGAATAAAAACCTGTGTTGAATTTAATCGTGAGCGACGGTGTGAAGAATACAAGCTAGATCGGCAGACAATACGTCTGCCGATCTCAACATTGTAAATGATGTTTATTCACTCTTCAACACACCGGCGGGCTAAAGTAGTGAACTGTTTGTCTTTTGTAAACGTGACACATTTTTTACTGTTTGGCCGTGTCGGGTGGTGGAGGGTTATGACACATTTATAAATAACGCGACCTAACCCAAAAACCTTTATTATGAATTCATATATCTTGTCTGCGAATCTATTTTGCTAATTTTATTCTCGACAACGACGCTAATAGGTTATTTGGTGTCATGTAAATTTTTGAGTCGAAAATGGACCACATGTCATAAGGAATAGGTTCCTGCCACATTTATTTAGAACTGATTTTGTGTTTTAGTCTTTTGCCCTTCCTCCGATTCGCACGGTTGGCTACGTACGGTGTGAAAGAAGTTCAACATACATACATGAGGATCATCATCATCATCAGAATCGTCATCTTCATCTCTACTGTTATCATTATCAACCATGATCGATCCATTGCTGAATAAAGGCTTCTGCAAACCGCCGTCATTTCTCACTGTCCCGCGACGTATCGGAATCAAAATGTTTATTTATACTGGAGGAATCCGATGAGCTAAAAAGCTCTTTTATCACAGACGTCCAGTAATTCGTCTCGAACCTGCGCAGGAGTCGAGGCGTTTAGGTGCGTGCCGACACTGAGTAAGTTGTGGCTAGTCCCACATCTACGCCCGTTTTGTCTGGGTTGCGATTGAAAAAAAAAGCCTCTTAGCTCAAACGGCCTTTCTCCCGACATAAGGAGACTGTGTCTGACCAGTGTGTAAGAGTAGGCCGAATACCCAGAGACTCTCTGGAGATTCCTCTCGTCGAGGCTCTCCTGCCGCCTCCACTAGCGGTGGCTGGAGCAAGCAATTGCAGGGCTGCGCATTTATCGCTTGGCCATTTTTTTTGTTTACGTCGGTTTAATAATTTGGTTTAATGCATAACGTGTTTGCTGTGTATCCCAGATCTCCCTTGCAAAATCAACTCTTAGGCTCCGTGGGCTCTCTCATCTGGTTCTACGTAAAGAACACGAACAAATGAATGAAGAAACCAAACGAACGAATCGCCAGGGGAGTTATTATTTAACGAGATGGCGGGCTAGGGAGAAGAGAAGAACATGAGAGTGGCATGTGTTGTTTTAATAAATCTATCACCTGCCCTAAGGAAACGTGAAACAAAACAAAACTGTTCATAGTGGCTGAAAAGCATATAATTCATATCCCATGGAGTCAAATTCCTGCTTACATTCCCTTCTTAGTTAAGTGTTAAGCATGTCCTGAATTGCCCTATTACGCCACTAGTAAAATATACAGAGTACGCTGTACAAAAGACGCGGGGACAAAACACGGGGCACAGAATACGCGGTACAAAACACGCAGTACAGAAACACTCAGTACAGAATACGCAGTACAGAAAACTTCGTACAGAATACGTGGTACAAAACACGCAGTACAGAAAACTTAGTACAGAATACGTGGTACAAAACATGCAGTACAGAAAACTTAGTACAGAATACGTGGTACAAAACATGCAGTACAGAAAACTTAGTACAGAATACGTGGTACAAAACATGCAGTACAGAAAACTTAGTACAGAATACGTGGTACAAAACACGCAGTACAGAAAACTCAGTACAGAATACGCAGTACAGAAAACTTCGTACAGAATACGTGGTACAAAACACGCAGTACAGAAAACTCAGTACAGAATACGCAGTACAGAAAACTTAGTACAGAATACGTGGTACAAAACACGCAGTACAGAAAACTCAGTACAGAATACGCAGTACAGAAAACTTAGTACAGAATACGTGGTACAAAACATGCAGTACAGAAAACTCAGTACAGAAAACTTAGTACAGAATACGTGGTACAAAACACGCAGTACAGAAAACTCAGTACAGAATACGCAGTACAGAAAACTTAGTACAGAATACGTGGTACAAAACATGCAGTACAGAAAACTCAGTACAGAATACGCAGTACAGAAAACTTAGTACAGAATACGTGGTACAAAACATGCAGTACAGAAAACTCAGTACAGAATACGCAGTACAGAAAACTTAGTACAGAATACGTGGTACAAAACACGCAGTACAGAAAACTCAGTACAGAATACGCAGTACAGAAAACTTAGTACAGAATACGTGGTACAAAACATGCAGTACAGAAAACTCAGTACAGAAAACTTAGTACAGAATACGTGGTACAAAACACGCAGTACAGAAAACTCAGTACAGAATACGCAGTACAGAAAACTTAGTACAGAATACGTGGTACAAAACATGCAGTACAGAAAACTCAGTACAGAATACGCAGTACAGAAAACTTCGTACAGAATACGTGGTACAAAACACGCAGTACAGAAAACTCAGTACAGAATACGCAGTACAGAAAACTTAGTACAGAATACGTGGTACAAAACACGCAGTACAGAAAACTCAGTACAGAATACGCAGTACAGAAAACTTAGTACAGAATACGTGGTACAAAACATGCAGTACAGAAAACTCAGTACAGAAAACTTCGTACAGAATACGTGGTACAAAACACGCAGTACAGAAAACTCAGTACAGAATACGCAGTACAGAAAACTTCGTACAGAATACGTGGTACAAAACACGCAGTACAGAAAACTCAGTACAGAATACGCAGTACAGAAAACTTCGTACAGAATACGTGGTACAAAACACGCAGTACAGAAAACTCAGTACAGAATACGCAGTACAGAAAACTTAGTACAGAATACGTGGTACAAAACATGCAGTACAGAAAACTCAGTACAGAAAACTTCGTACAGAATACGTGGTACAAAACACGCAGTACAGAAAACTCAGTACAGAATACGCAGTACAGAAAACTTCGTACAGAATACGTGGTACAAAACACGCAGTACAGAAAACTCAGTACAGAATACGCAGTACAGAAAACTTAGTACAGAATACGTGGTACAAAACACGCAGTACAGAAAACTCAGTACAGAATACGCAGTACAGAAAACTTAGTACAGAATACGTGGTACAAAACACGCAGTACAGAAAACTCAGTACAGAATACGTGGTACACAACATGCAGTATGCGTTGCACTGATTTTGAGTTACACGTTCTACTATGGAGTAGGACTGTTGCCTGAAATGTTGCCTATTATATTTGTGTTTTTCTTTATGGCCAAATGGCATTGAACATGTTCAGTTTGTTTCTGCTTTTACTGCAGGACTACAGCTTGCAATAAAATACATAAATACATGCTGGATCACAATTAGATTGTTTCTTGTTCAAAGTTATTATGTTGCAGTTCATTATAATCCTACGCCGAGTGCTATGAGGACCTAAGATGTAACATTGGAACAATGTTATGATGTATACGATTGGGCAACAACATTCATCATCGTGTCCTGCACATTTAATAGTTGCTTCCACGTCAATGAAAATGACTCATTTAAGGATTAGCGCATTGTCTCCCCCTCTTCAGAGTCAATTTATTATTTCTGCACCAGTCACCGATTTTCTCAATTAGCAAAACACTGGGGGAGATTAATGGTGCCAATATTTGGAGCATAAAAAAAAGAATCCACAACTCCATTAGCTTCGTACAATGCAGCACTTTAATTAGATTTCCTCTGACGTGCCTGCCACTCTCATTATCTGAAAATATATATCTATATCTACTCTACGTCCATTTACATACAGAAGCGGCGGGGCAGTGGTTATCGCCCAGCCATGTGAGGCTGGCAAACCGAGTTGTATTCCCAGCCGCGGCTAGCAAGAGTCGAAAGTGATGTCTTCTTTGGGTCTTTTGGTAAAGTCACGTAGATAGGTTCAAAGAAAAAAAAACCACGGTGTTTCGATCATCAGGAAGATGACGACCGCTTGTGTTGCGATCGAAACGTCGTAGTTTTTTTGGTTATTTTCTTTCAACTACGTGACTTTACCGAAAGACACAAAGAATATGAATTCCTGCATTCACGAAAGCTTTAAGTCAAGATTTAGAAAGTGATGTCTCAAGCGGTACCAGGTACTCCCCTGCATCAACGCGCACAGACCGGCGTGATGAAGTATGGTCAGACAACCTCCGTGGCCGGCACGAGGTGGAGAGGCCTTCATCCAGCAGTGGATTGATAAAGGGCCGGACATTTACAAGCAGAAATTAAGTAATCAGGTGAGAGTTCATGTAACAGTGGATATGACCGCACCTCCGATAAGCACGGTTGGCTACGTACATCATGTAAAATAATAAAATAATGTTAGATTTGAAGCTTTCGTGACTGCAAGGATTCATATTCTTAGGTTTTTTCGGTAAAGTCACGTAGGTAAAAAAAATTGATTTTTATTTTATTTTCATTTTACTTATTTTAATTTTAATTTTTTACCTACGTGACTTTACCGAAAAAAACCCAAGAAAAATAAAATTATGTTTCAGGGAGGACAGGGGATCAAATTTCTGGAAAATAAAAATCAATAAAAGAAATACGTTTGAGAAAGAAAAGCAACAAACCAATGACGAAGAACGTTTTGCAATCGGTGCAAATTGCCTGCCACGATATGTGGATCAGAGCCATGGACAAGGAACTTGGAACAGGAGAAAGACGGTGTATGAATTGAGGCTGGCAAATCCAGAAGTGGCTGCAGCAGAGCCATGTATGTTGAACTTCTTTCGCACCGCACGTAGCCACCCGTCCGAGTCGGAGGTGCGGGGGAAGATGGCGACGCCGAGCTGGGACTTGAGAGGCGTTAAGGAGCCGCGTTGAGAGGCTCTCGTCCTCTTGATTTACCTCTCCAATACTTTGCACGCCTATCGTGTTTTGTCTCTGCTTCGTTGTTGTAACTTTCTGACCCGCCCCTACTGGGCATCTGTGGGGGGGGGGGGGGGGGGGGGAGAGCTTCATAGCTCATCGGATTTTCTCCAGGATAATGAAATATTCTGATTCAGATGTTTCTCTGAGGCAGGCAGCAGCAGCTCCCAACTCCTGCTGGAAGCCACATTTATGGGAGAAAGTTAAGGCGCAGCCCTGCAATCCCTTGCTCACAACACTGCCGGTGGAAGGGCCTCCAAATAGAGGGGGCTCTAGGGGGGGCAGGGTGGCGGGGTTCAATCCACCTGCCCCATCCTTTCAACTGCCCACGCCCGGCGCTCAAATCGATCCGGCGATCTTTGGCAATGTGTCCAGTGTGATAACCATGGCAGCAGCAGCAGCATCCCTCATCACCCAATATTTGGAGGAAATGCCTCTAGTCGGGGGAGCTCCAGAGGTGGCCAACCTGGAACAGACCAAAAGCCAAAGTATCCATTAATTATCCGAAAAGCCAAGTATATATATGGATGTGTGTGTGTATATTAGAAATGTTGACATTTTTCGGCACAGCACGGGAGACATGCATTATTGTTCGCTACTGTGACAGTATGTTCGACGCACGTGGTGGATTAAAGAGCCGCCACGCGGCTGGGGAGACGCCAGTTGGCCACCGCTGGCCCCTCGAGGGCATTCGGCCTTCGCTTCGACGCTGGCCAAGCGTTTAGGAAGAGTCGATGGATGCTCGCGCCTCTACCCCACCTCACGCGAACTTTGCCGATCGACGTTCGCGGAGACGGTGAGGGGGAGGGGGGGAGAGTTTGTCGTATTTTTTTGTCACCCCCGCGAATAAAGAATGTTTGTCAGCCGAAACGCCGAGACGGCAAATGACGACCCCCCCCCCCAAAAAAAAACTTGTGTTGCCTCCGAAACGTCGTGATTTTTTATTATTTTATTTTTATTAATTTTTATTAAAACATTTTACCTACGTGACTTTACCTAAAAAACTAAGAGTATGAATCATTGCAGTCACGAAAGCTTCAAATCTACAATTATTCATCAGCATCATTCGCTTCACAGTGGATGTCGAAGATGCCGTGGCGTTTTTCGAATAAGAGCGTGAAGTGCCTTGCCGGCGTCACGGTCCGATGTTTTGGAAAAAAATTGCGCAAATTTACCGAATTGGGGTAAATCCACGTAGCTGAATCACCCCACCCCCCCTTTGTGGCTGCGAAACTAGCCCAGACTACAGTCTGCCTCAGCAGCAGACCATGCTTTCCCACCTGATGACGGACGCTTGTGTTGCACCCGAAACGTGATTTATTTTATTTTATATCAACGTGACTTTACCGAAAGAACCAAAGAGTATGGATTCCTGCAGTCACGAAAGCTTCAAATCAAGATCAGACTACAATGGTCTGTGAAACGGAGAGCCTAAGCGATAGCCTCGCTCTGGAAGGATTGCACAAACAGCAACATGTACTCAGAATTCGGTTTAATTTGGTTATTACAGCTACGTTATAAACATTCATATAAATATGTTTAATTTTACCAGGTAAAGCCCACTAAGCTAGATATATATTTTTCAGAAACGACTTGCCCAGCACAAACGATAGCCCCATGAAGTGGCTTATCATTTGCAAATCTATAGCAGCCGGAGGACCTGGAGAAAAATCCACACGACCACAGGGGAGAGAGTGAAAGACACGCAAACTCCAAATATACAGCAGGCGTCAGGGTCGCGATCGAACCGACGACCTCCTGCATACCAGGCGAGGTTGTTAACATTTCGCCCCCCGCAACGCCCAGTTCGAATCGAACCACGTGACCTCTGGTTATGCAATCCCCGGCCGGCGCGTCGACCATTCGAGTGCCAGTATCCGCCGCTTCTGAACAGTCCTGCGGCAGCTTGAAATTGACGGTGCCGAGGCTTCACACGGCCGTCGGTGATTCACGCTCTCCTCCCCACGGCGGCGTTCATCACGACGCCGGGGCTCGTGAATAATTGAAAGAGTGCAGCGATCGGCCGATCGCGGCGCGCTCACCGCCAAAGTGCACGTGTTTGCAAGTTGCCCTTATTTATTGCGGAAGGTTGCGTAACGGCGGTGAGTCCTGTATCTTCCTTAAATCAATGAACCGTTGTAATTCCTTTTTTTTTAGCATTTGTTTAAACGAAGTCAAAAAATGTTGTAAAATTTCACACGCCGCTTCCATATACGTACCCTGGGTAATGGGAGCTTTCATTTTTTTTCTGCGTGTGTACATGTCGTGATTTTTACGAAATGGAATTCAGGCAGCCAAAACAGCAGGCAAGGTCACAGCGGGGTCACGAATTGTAGACTAAACGCGTTCTGCCCTTTAGTACACCGGTATGTCTGGCCGTGTCCACAGAGTGGACTGCAAGGACACGCACACGCAAAGACAAAGATCCCCTGTATAGGCTGAAGAGACTGAAGGGGCAAGTCCTGTTAGTGTCATGCTGGCCTTTGAAGGCCGGCATGGGATGCAAGAGGGTGCGTGGCAAGCACCAACGACCTGCCGCCTTTGTCTCCCTAACAACAATGTTTTACACACTGCACCAGGTAATTATTTGAGGCTGAGTAGACTTAGGGGAGGGCCCAGCATTGGTTCAGATAGTCCCCACTGTTGTTGGTCACGAGCGGAGTCGAACTCACCAGGCGAACCACTACACCACCGCTCCCCACACACACACACGCATGCAGGAACACACACACACAAATGCAAGGAAAACAAGGCAGGCAAAGCATTTAACTTGTGAAAATGCAAAAAAAATAGATCCAGTGCGATCCATCTTTTAAGGTCCTTGTGCTGTCAAAATGTGCCCCTTTTAAGGCTTGATCTGGGAAAAAAATGTTGGAAGTAATTACTGTTGTATTACATTACAGCATGACTAAATGCTAGGCGAATCACACAGCTGATGAGGCCGTGACGCAAGTTTGTTCAAAAGATCGTTTGCTCCCAACATGATACATATTTTCGATTTCTTAAATTCGGCGCATTGCTTCGTAAATTAATACTAACGATAAAAATTATAATAAAACACGTATACAGTTCAGCACTGAAAATGTTACCTGTTATCAGGGTTTATTCTCATCAGCCATGGTCAATCCACTTTGGGATAAAAGGCCTCCCGAAACCTCACAACCTTGTTATGTACTGTGTAATATTCCATGGAGCACCTGCGCACGAGCTTATTTGAATGCTCCATCTCCTAAGGTGTCGCCATCTCGGGGGCATTCCATTCTGTGGGTTACGTTCCTTCAAAATGCATTTTTCACGGTTCTGAACGTGCAGTTTCCCACTGCTAATTTAAATCAACAAAAAGCATAGCAGAAGGGCAAAAACAGAGAAAACTAAAACCGAAAGCATGAGCTAAAATGTCACGAAATACAAAAATAAAAAACCGCGGCGAGCTTATTTTCTTTGCGGGGAAAATAGAATTCATTGTGACAGAGGATGGAAATCGTGCAGAAATTAACACTCTTTTTCTGCTTGTCAAAATTGTCGTTCTGGGTCTTCAGGTAATTGTAAACACCGTATGCGTTTATTGCTGGAAACACGGTCTGGAATTTCCACAGTTTTTTTTTAAGTGATGCGCATCAGTGAATTAAAAATACGTCGTGAGTCTAAAATACACGGCAGTAAATTACCTCCTGTTTCTTCTTCTTTTAAATTTCCACTACCAAACCTATGAGGTGATTGTTTTTTGTTTGAAAAAAAAAATTCTCGCGGACTTGCCATTGGTCCAGGTTTTACACTTGGACTATGCGGAATCGAGCCCGGCGGTTTTAATTTTTTTGCATAACCGGCATTGAGAAATTAAAAAAAACACGGGACGCGCTTGCCTTCAATTTGGCGCGTTCAATTAGTTACCCACGGTATTATTTCTCACGCAAAGCGAGGAGGAGGAGGAGGGGTGGGAAGGAGAGGCATTTCCAAAAACAACAGAGAGAGAGAGAGAGAAAAAAAAACTTCAGACGTTCGCCTCAACCCGCACTCTCCAACCCCTTAGGGGCGGATTTCAATGCCCCGCTTTCTTCTGCTTGGGGCGGGTCGGACCGACATGATGTAATCCCACCGCTATGGCCTCGGGGGATTGATGCCTTTCATTTCTGTTTGGGCCCCGCGCTGCTCTGACAAACGCAACAACGACAAAAAAGAAGTGACGAGTCGTCAAAGCTCCGTTAAATATTAAAAAGACAAATTGGTGATTGTGCGTGAGAGACTACTATCCACCCCCCCAGGGTTAGCCGCTAACGGACTGTTGGGCAAGTGCTGTTAGCGAGCACCTATTAAGGCCATCAAAGAAAAATACCCCTCGTGTAGCCTGAACAGACTGTTGGGCAAAGTGCTGTTAGCGAGAACCTATGAAGATCGACACGGCACACGAGGGCGTGGGCGGCCAGCACCAGGCCCTGCCGCTTTTGTCTCCCCAGTGGCGATGTTTACACACCGCACCAGGTACTCATTTGAGGCTGAGTCGACTTAGGGGAGACCAAGGACCGGTTCAAATAATCGTCACTAGTGTTGGCATATAATATAAAAATAATACGTATAATATTAAAAAAATAAGATGCTGTCATATATTGTGTTTATGTTATACTTTGTGCCTGTATATGCACACGCAGTATATATTAGATTATTTTTTGGATGAATTGTAAAAAAAACTAAGATTTTTGAAGACGACAATCAGATATATATATATTTTTTCAGATGTATTGATCACTTTCGTTCTGTACTAATGTAAAATGTCTTTGTGACAACAATAGGGACAAATCAATGCTCTTGATGGCGGTGATGATGCTTGCCCAGTATCCAAAAGAACATCCAAAAAGAGTGTGTGTTTGTGAACAAGCTTGATTTAAAAGGATAGCCTGGTAATTTAGCAACGACACACTTGGGTTAGATTTAATTACGAACTTACAAGCAATATTTGGCTCGCCGTATTTCTCTCTCGGGCACACGCCCAATTCTTGGATAATGGAAATTGAGTTTAATTCAAATACTGTTTGTCGACCGGTATCCCACGCTCTTCCTGAACTGTAACACGACTCCGCTTCATTACGTCAAAAATAAAAAATAAATATCTCTACACACAGCACTCCAAGTTGCCGCTCACTCACCGGTGACTTCGCTTTGCCGGTTAGTGTTGGGGCCAGCCACGAGTACGCTTCGCGCATTTAGTAGGCGCGCATTTTTGGACGTTTACACGGGTAACGGCGATGAACAAATCACCCGGGTCTCTGCGCCCGATCTCATCGGATCTCAGAGGCGAAGCGGGGCCTTGAGCCTGGATATAATTCGCATTGGGTGAGAGCCAAAACCATAAAACAGATTGTTATGGGCAGCGAGTGGGCTTGGGGTGGGGTGGGTGGGTGGGGGAGAGATACGTGTGGGCAGTAGTTTCCAGCCGCGCGTTTTATTTTGTTTGACCAGGGTGAGAGCTCAGGAGGACCAGCACAGGTCCCATTTTGTAAGGGTGACCGGGGTCACCAAAAATTAGAAAAGGCAAAAAAGCAAACAGCCAAAACAAAGTCCATTATAATAGAGAAAAACGATCAGAACAACAACAACAACACCACATGCGGAGAGGAGCGCAGCAAATTGTAACCATTGTAACCTAACTCCCGAGTCTATCTCCCCACCTTTACTCACCTACACTGACCGGCATGGTGAAGTATGGCCAAATAACTGCCACAACCTGCAAGGGATTGGGGATGGGGAGGCACCCATCAGGCACTGGGTAGGTATGAAATAAAACGTATTTTAAATTTCGATTTAAAGCTTTCGTGACTGCAGGGATTCATCTTCTTGGTTCTTTCGGTAAAGTCACGGAGAAGGGAAATAATAAAATAATAAAAATAAAACATAATAAAATAATTCTCTCGACGTTTCGGCCATAACGCAAGCAGCCGTCCTCAGGTGAAGAACAGACACTGTCTTTCCGACAGACCTGTTCTTCACCTGAGGACGGCTGCTTGCGTTGTGGCCGAAACGTCGTGAGAATTATTTTATTATGTTTTATTTGTATTATTTTATTATGTTTTATAATTATTTTATTATTTCCCTTCTACGTGACTTTACCGAAAGAACCAAAAAGAAAACTTATTTTGGCATCATATTCTGTCTTCAACCGAGAGGATGGTTTTAAATTAAGCAATCATTGGAAAGATGTCATCAACCAAGTCAAACTTCAATAGCTGCTTAATAATTGCACAGCCATATTCATTTCTTCCAGTTTTTCACTCCCAGCCTGATACACCACCATCACTCGTCGAGCAAACACTGCACACGTGCACAAATCCCCCTCCTTCCCTGACATCACAAAAGAATATAGATGGTTATCTATCGACTTAACTTCATGCTAATCCGGTGGACAACCGTGCACACTGCTTGCCACAGCCCCCCCCCGACCCCTCGACTCCTCCCCCCCCTAGCACCCTATATAAACACGGTGTCTCGTAATAACTCTCTTCAGACGCCTCAATAATTTTTGCTGGAGCAGTCAACACCTGATGACGATTGCTTGTGTTGCTTCCGAAACGTCGTGATTTCATTCATTTGTTTTAATTTTAAATTATTATATATTTTTTACCTACGTGACTTAACCGAAAAAAACAAAGAGTATGGATCCTTGCAGTCACGACAACTTCAAATCTAGAATTGTCATCATTGTTTACGTTTTAAAACACTGTGCGTATATGTAAAAATAATAATAATACTTTATAGCCCTCTGTTGTACGGCACTGTATGTGTGTTGAATTTTTTTCGCGCCGTACGTTGTGCCACTCTTGGATAAAGGCATTCCGAACGCCGTGTCGGTCACGGTGGTTGTTTGACCATACTTCACCACGCTCGACAAGGCGGGGGTTGAGTGGAATCCAGTGCTGGTTCAGAAATTCAACCCACGTCTCCGGGGTCATATCCACTAACCAAATGTGCCACCGTTCCACCCTATGTATTTATATAAATTTTTGTAATGAAATAAACTAAATTATAGAAATAAACTGATGGAAATGATCAATTAAATTCAGTTTTTGTTTATATGCGCTCGGTTTATTTTAATGTCTAATGACCGTGAATTTCTACCGTGCAGTCACGAATGTGAGATTGAGCACAGAACGTGTGCCCCTGTGCTAATAAACCAGACGCTGGCTTCTCATGTTGCAGTGATAACTTCCAGGTCATTCGTCGTCAAATCTGGTGCTTAATTAAAGGACTAAAACGTAACAAATGTACATGTAAAAAACGAAAAATCCATTATAATGCGTGTGTAAAGCAAGGCCTCAAAAATATTTCTTCTGGAAAATGTCCAATCCGTGCAAAGTACTGGAAACAAAGACACAGACACAGGCAAATATCCCCCATATAGCCTTAACAGGCTGTTGGGGCAAGTGCAGTTAGCGAGCACCTATGAAGACCGACACGGCACACGAGGGGGTGGGTGGCCAGCACCACGCCCGGCCGTCTTTGTCTCCCCAGTGGCGATGTTTACACACCGCACCAGGTACTCATTTGAGTCTAGATTTGAAGCTTTCGTGACTGCAAGGATTCATACTCTTAGGTTGTTTTCAGTAAAGTCACGTAGGTAAAAAATAAAATTTAAATTAATACAAGCAATAATATTAATAAAATAAAATAATAATAAATCACAATAATAAATATAATAATATATTACTATATTACTTTATTTTATTTCTATTATTACTTTGAATAAAAAAAATTACCTACGTGACTTTACCGAAAAAAAACCTCAGAGTACTCATTTGAGGCCTAGTCGACCTAGGGGAGGCCCAAGACCGGTTCAGATAATCGGCACTCATGTTGGCCATGAGCAGGAATTGAACTCGGGTGCCGAGGTTCGTAGTGCAACGCGCTAACCGTTACCCTACGGCTCGCCACCGACAAACGCAAAGACACAGACACACAAAAGCGTAGTAATGGAGAGAACATGGTTGCTCAAATGTTACTGGGAACACAAGACTAGAGCTGGATTACCCGATTACTTAAGGAATCGACTAATCGGAAAACGCGTAAATAATAACAATAATAAAAGTCACACCTCTGTTAACATTTTGTTAAATTTTCCATTGAAGGGAGCTGTAAGAGAGCCCTTCTAGAGGCTATTTTTGGCCTACTCTTCCAAGCCTTGGAAGAGGTGTGAGTGCCCACGTTGTATCCCACCGCATGTGCCCTGTCCATCAACTAACTGCGATCTATATTCTTGGTTCTTTCGGTAAAGTCACGTAGAAGGGAAGTAATAAAATAATAAAAATAAAACATAATAAAATAATTCTCACGACGTTTCGGCCACAACGCAAGCAGCCGTCCATTCAAACTGCTGGGTGGACAGAGGCCGGGGGCGATTTCAGAAACGTACAACCATTGTTTCAGCTTTTTATGCCGGGAGATTGAATGAAACCAGCGAACCTTTGGATTAAAATACTGAAATGACAAAATAACCCATCGCAGACCACTGGATTTTGCAACTCTAGTGTACTAACCAGGACACCAGGGCAGTATCCTTGGGCTACGTACGGACTTTTACATTCTCAAACAGCCACGTTTACACCTTTTTTTTCTCCCAGATAATGATATTTGACACAGACTGAGCTATCGCATTACCAAAGCTCAGTGGGACTTTGTGCAGCGTTCAGCCCACAAGGTAAACGATCAGAATTGCCGTGGGAATACTTACCCTCCTCCTCCCTCCTCCTCCTCCTCATCTCCCCCTTTATTTCTACATTTACTTGTTTTTTCAAAAGATCCCGTTACAGTGTTTTCCAGACAGTCTGTTTTAAAGGGAATAATATTCCCATCGGCCCCGCCCCCACACCGTGCCTCGGGCGACGCTTCCAAATTTGTCAAATAAAAAACTAAAATCCCAATCAATTTGCCTTTGTGATGCTGCCACGTCAGACGCGCGGTGTTGGGGGGAGAGGGCATTAACGATGCCATTTACAGACACAGTCGTCTGAAGAAGAAGACAAAAACACGTGGCTTGTCTGGCCTGCGGTCAGCTGAGAGACGTTTACGTCTGGATCGTGCTCTGAGCAAGATCTTTTAAAATACCTTTTGGCAATGTATAACCATTTACCCCAAAAAACAAAAACCCCCACAGAAACATTTCCCACGTGCGCGAGAGCACACATGGTGACTTTAAGTGGATGTTTATAAGATGGTAATAATTGTTATTATCACCGCTGCTACACTACAGCTGGATAAAGGCCTCCTCACACGAAACAGGAGGACTGCTTCACAATTCTGGCAAAGCGCCTGAAGCTGGTTATAATCTGCAGCGAAACGTTGTTCTCAAATGGTTAATATCGTGGGGTTTACTCTCCAACACACACCGGTGTGCTGTTGTAACATATTGGCACGTTTTGTTTTCGTGACAAAATTACTAATTGGCTGTGTCGGGTTGTGGTTGTGGGTTAAGGACACATTTATATATACACCGATCTAATCAATAACACACTTTAATTACACTGGTCAACAAAAAATAATAAATTCTGGCCTGGAATTTTGCAGCTGTTTTAGACTAATTTCAGGGTGCTGATTCCAAATCTGATCTCAGATTTGCTCTATCACATCTCATTTTTATGCTATCGGCATACCCCATTTTCATTGATTTTACTCGAAATTAACTCTGTCACTTATGATTGCAAGTTGTTGCGAGTCAGTGACTGCTTTAGTGTTAAAATATGGTGCTGTATTTTTAGGATAGTGTGTTTATAGTATAATTTTATGTAGATATCCACATTTATTTAATATTTTTCTTCTGCAGTTTTGATTGAAAATGCAATATTTGATATCTCAAAAACCCGATGTCATAGGCAAAAACTGATGCCAGATTTGGAATCAGCACCCCAAAATTACCTTAAACCCGTTGGAATACCTTATGCCAGAAAAAAAGTGTGTTGACCAGTGTTATGAACGCTTCGCCATGCTGGACTGTGCGAGTTGATGAACGTTGAGGAAATGGGACGGGGTTCAGATATCACAAGTGACTCGTGTCACCCGTGGCCAGGAATCGAACTTGGGTGGACGGGATTCGCAGCTCGGCGTATTTACCACCGAGATTGCGCAATTCACTTTAATTCCTCTTTCACAATGTTTCAGACTTTTTTTTCCCCAGGACTCATCATTCCGGCACAAATTGTACGGTTCCTCTTTTTTTCTCGAAGGGAACAAAAAAAAACACTCTCAAGAAGAATCTGTGCTCAGCTGAGATCACAAGCGCATGTATTTCATTAGCAAAGCAACACATGGAGTTCTGGTCATCCCTTTTCCACACTGACTCGCTCACTCTGACCAGCGTGGTGAAGTATGGTCAAACAACTCCCTTGAACGACAGTGTCGGAATGCCTTCATCTAGCAGTGAATTTATAATGAGAGGTCAATTATTGTTGAGTACTATATTCAGATTGGCTGGCTGTCGCCAGATGAGGCTGGTTGTAATTACGGGCGAAACGTCGAACTCGAATTGCAAATGTTGTCTGTATATTCTCCAACACACCGGTTTGTTGAACGAGTCACGAATTCGCAAGTTTTGTTTCCGTGACAAATCTTACCGATCGGCTGTGTCGGGTGGTCGCGGGTTTAACGACACATTTATATTTACGCGATCTAACCTAACAAAAAAAACCTTTATTTTGGATAATCTTGGTCGCGAAAGCCAACGTGTTAAACTATATCCAGATTATGGACTTTTTTTTTTACCAGTTAAGGCTCACTGAGATATATAGCTCATTGTCAGAAGTCACCTGGCCACAAAGCGGCCAAACGTTCAAATGTAGTTAAGTTCCGCGGCATCACCGCTACCGCCGCTGTAATGATACTTTTCTTGAGATGTTCACACAACTGACCATCTTCTTGGTTCTTTCGGTAAAGTCACGTAGAATGGAAATAATAAAATAATAAAAATAAAACAGAATAAAGTAATTCTCACGACATTTCGGCCACAACGCAAGCAGCCATCCTCAGGTCTGACAGACAGAGTCTTCCCGACAGACCTGAGGACGGCTGCTTGCGTTGTGGCCGAAACGTCGTGAGAATTACTTTATTGTGTTTTATTTTTATTATTTTATTATTTCCATTCTACGTTACTTTACCGAAAGAACCAAGAAGATGAATCCCTGCAGTCACGAAAGCTTTAAATCGAAATACAACTGACCATTTCACATCATCCGCCCATGCCCCCAAGTCACGGCCGTCCATAGGGTGGGGGGCACGGGGCAAACCCCACTGTGTGCCCCCCACGACGCCTTCTGACGCCGTGACGTCGAAACACGGGGGGCCCCCCAAAGTGCGGGGCCCGGGACGGCTCTGCCCCCAGTCGCCGGTGAGACGGATTTGCGACGACGATACCGTGGGCGACATCGTGATTATGCATTCACAATGCTCGCCGATTCAATTCTCTCCCCTCCGCCCACCACCTCCGCCATCCCGAAATGAAGTTACGTAACTAAATGTATATTTCAACTTGATGCAGCATATGCAGGAAAATGTGGTGCCCATTTCAACAAATAGTTTTTTTTCTTTTGTTGTTGTAACGAGCCCGTTGACTCTGGCCGGCTCGGTGCAAACGACGGGGATGAGAAAAGGAGAAAGAGAGAGGGGAAATAGAGAACCTGCGACACCCACACACGTGAGCGAGGATGTGTACACTCCTCCTCTCGCAGCTTTAAACGTCACACGCCAAGCGTAGACGTTTCTGACATCACAAAGTTGGTGGCACGGTGAGTGAGCACAGGTGGTGCATCTGACAGTCGTCTCAGTCAGTCAACCCATGGCACCTGGGTCTGTACCCAGGGTCTGTTCCGTGACCTCCTGCCAGCGGGCCTTCAACACTTCACGTGGCCTTAACAGTGCACCTAGCAAGGCACAAGCGTCATGGTAACGTCCATGTTACTTGGGGGCAAACGCCGATTGTTGTTGTTGGTGTCGCTGCGCTACGAACCTGGCGACCCGAGTTCGAATCCCAATAAAAGCCGCTAACACCAGTGACGTTAATCTGAACCGGTCCTGGGCCTGCCCTAGGTCGACTCAGCCTCACATGAGCACCTGGTGCGGTGTGTAAATATCGCCACTGGGGAGACAAAGGCGGTCAGGCGTGGTGCTGGTCACCCGCCCCTACCAGCACCGTGCCGTCCTTCATAGGTGTTCGCTAACAGCTAAGATTAAACTATTTAAACTTTTTAGTTTACCAGGTAAGACCCATCGAGCTACAGAGTTCTTTTCAGAAGCGACCTGGTCACAAATCATATAAGGTCGATGAAGTGGCTCATCACGTGGACATTTATACTCTAAACGCATGTTTCTAAATGTGGAGAGAAAAAAACCGGACGACCTGGAGAAAAATCAACGCGACCACGGTAGAACATGCATCGGAATCGGACCCACGACGTCCTGTATACCAGGCGAGCTAGTTAACATCTCGCCACCGTGGAGAGATGTGAGCTAAACTCTTTAAACACTTTCTTTTTTTTACCAAGTTATTTAGAAACAAAAATCACAATGACCAAGGTAACATTCCATTTTTTTTACCAGGTAAAGCCCACTGAGCTTATATATCTCTCTTTCAGAAGCGACGTGGCCACAAATGACAAGCTCAACGAAGTGGCTTATCACGTGGAAGAACTTGCCCCTCCCCAGCGGTGTGTCAAGGCTACACCGGATGCATCTTTGGCTCTGCGCGTTGTCCCCGCACTCCCACGGTGGTAATGTTGGATTTAATTTAATTATTTTTTTTAAAAACATCGATGAGATCCACTCACAGGCCCGCTCGCACAATATGCCTCTCTTTTCGTGCACGTGTTGCCGGCTAAGACAAGCCTTGCGTGCGGCCAGCGATGTGCGCCCGGGCACAGAGAGTCGGGGGGGGGGGTTGATGGATGTGTTGTTGAGGTGAGCATGGCTTGGCGTAGATTCTAGTTGGGGAGGGGGGGAGCAGACTGAGCTCACAGCGCAAGACTCTTGCCAAATGCAACCCCCACCCCCCACAGATCTGTGTCCACCAAGTCCCCGAGCCTGGGGGCACACGTGCGCGTCGACTCGACGGGCGGCGGGGGGGGGGGGTCCCGCACCTGGCAACGCAAAGGCTTCCAGGGCACGGCACTCAATAAATCCTCCACGTGCTGGGACACCAGACAACGTGCGAACAGAGGTGGGGCCCGCCCGCCTCGTGGCTTCGCGGACTTCTGAGCCAGCACCGGGCTGGGATCGCGGGCGGTGTTGAAATGTTGGGTTGGTTGGGGGGGGGGTTCAGCTTTGCCAAGGTTTGGCAGGCGCGTGTCTGGTCATCAAATCACTGCACCGTTATTTAGAAACAAAAGTCACAATGACCAAGGTAACCCCGTGCAGAAGAGATTGCAGCCGTGGGGTCGGCAACCTTTGGCTCTTGAAGGACTGCTTCGTCACCGTTATTTATTAAGGAACCACCGTCGCACGCTCTTGAAATATTGAGTCTTTTTTTTTAACCAAATTCGAAAACACAAATATCTTCTTATTCTTCTTGTTATTTTGGTTACCGACCCGTTCTGGTCCATAGCCTTAACAGCGTTGTGTCATGCCAAGTTCATACGACAAAGGTCTCCGTATATAGCCTCAACAGACTGTTGGAGCAAGTGCTGTTAGCGAGTAGCAGCCTATGAAGGCCGGCACGGCACACCAAGGGGGGTGGGTAGCCAGCGCCACGCCCGGCCGCCTTTGTATCCCTAGTGGCGACGTTTACACATCGCAGCAGGTACTCGTTTGAGGCTGAGTCGACCTAGCGGAGGCCCAGGATCGGTTCAAATAATCGTCACTGGGAGTTGGTGAGATCATGGGGTTCAAGTCTGGGTTTCAGCCGCCCAGCTGTGATCAAACCGGGATCTCAAGCATGCGGGGTTGGTGGACTCAGCCTGGTCACCAATCACAGCACACACACAGACACACTTTGGCTTTTCACTTCATTTCGTTTATTCCAGCTCTGAAAAAAATCAAGACGAAACATTTAATTGCTGTGTGGCTAAAAAATAAATAATATTTGCAGGCCTTGAAGAGGTTTACCACTGACTGAGCTTACATTTTTGTCACCGAATATTTTCTGGGTCGCTGGTAAACTTTGATTAGGCACATTCCCAGTGGCCACAGACATAGCGAGAGGTGTACTTGATGTGGTGTGCCGGGTGCAGAAATACTTTCTAGGCTTGACGAATCGGACAGGCCCCCCCGAGTGAAATTAATCCCAGTGGATGTGCCTCTGGTGCGGCTAAAGAAGTCACTTACAGAGTGACCTCAGAAGTAGTTCTGGAATGTCACCTTTTGGGCATGTGTTGTCTGACACAAGGTGATTGCACTTTTGGCTGCCAGAGTTCCAAATTGATTCTGATTCATTTGATGACTTGATGCCGAATAGCATAACTGGAATCTAAATGGCAAGGGGGAGGGAGGGTGAAAACTCCATGCGAACAAACACCAAACCCTAAGGTCCCGGTGTAGCCCGATCGATTCCTGGAGCAAGTGCAGTCCCGTACAATGTCACATGTCCTCCCTGACCAATCAACCACCCCCACACTGTGCGCAGTATGTGTGCATGCTATTACTGACATGTTCTATTGATGTTCACATAGCTGATGTTTTCACTTATCCGCCTATATGTACTTCTGTCCCCAGCGGGTCGGAATATGCGATGTTGGAATGTAGCCCGAGTGAGCAAGCGTTAATTTTCACTCAAACAATGCTGCGTGTTCATTTTAAGCTGAGTTGACCTCTGATCTATGAACCAAAGTACCCAGAATGCACCAGATCTCAGAAGCTAAGCAAATTTGAGCCTGCAGTAACGCCGCAACGGGCAAACACTTTGCACAGCATGTTGTTAGAGACTGCTGTTGGGGCAGTCCAGCAAAATCCATTGTTGGGCAGTACTTCTCTACTTCCACGTCAATGTACCTACGCCTTCACCACTCCTCACTGACCAGTATGGGGCGCCTCGCCTGGTATAGATGAGGTCGTGGGATCGATCACTAACCTGACTCTTGTAGATTTGGAGTTTGCATGTTCTCTCCGTGGTCGCATGGACCTTTCTCCGTGTCCTCCGGTTTTTCTCTCTGCATTTAGAAACGTGTGTTTAGAGTATTTGGCTGCTATACAGTTCCACATGATAAGCAACTTCCTTGAGCTATCACTTGTGGCTAGGTCGCTTTTGAAAAATACGCGATGTAGCTCAGTGGGCCTTACCTGGTAAAATAAAATAAAGAAGCAAAAAAGCTTGAAGTATTGTCAAGCAACCTCCACGAGCCTGCATGTCATGTGGATACTCTCATCCAGCAGTGGATTGGGCTGTCAACGCACGCGATCAATGGGAGTCCTAGGCTGAGCTCACATATATAGCGATGTCTGCTTCTGCAGTACATGGCCAAGACTTTAACCCAGATTGCTGGGACTAAAGCATAGGGTGCTAACCACGACATCACCACAACCATCAGCCACACATGGAGTTGAGTTTTTTTACGGCGATAATACTTGATGATAGCCATTCAAGTCTCCCTGAGTTTCACAGTTTTCATCCAACCGTGCTATTTTATATTATTTTACAATAATGCAACATTGTCCAGCATCCATCAGGCCAGGTGGCTCAGTGAAAGAGCGATCAGCTCCAATTTGGAAGGTTGGGAGTTCAACTCCTGGTTGGCGGATTGACTCAGCCCATCATCCCCCCCGGGGTCGATAAAATGACGATCACTTTTAAATTACAACCGCTGGCTCTACAAGGGCTGTAAACGGGAGATGAGAACTGCTCGAATGCTCATTTGAGCAGAAAATCACTTCGATTTTCTTGAGCATTATTCCCCATAGGATACGGTTTGGCGGGGTGGTGTGTTTAATTTAATTTTTTATTATTTATCCAATCTTAACACAATTTTTCACGTAACGTTTTACCGTTAGGTGTGCTCGGTCGATGTGGCAAGTTGCTCCGATGTTTCATGTTTCCTCCGAATCGTTCGATACATGGAGTTGTCCCTGTACAGCACCTTGAGATGTCCCCAGCATCAAGGCGCTAAAAAAAAAAAAATCCAAATTATTACGAGAATATAATTGAGAACAACAAATCGATGGTTTTGAAAGCGATTCAAGCACAGCATGTTGTTTCTCTCAAGGTGCACGCAATTGTACGGAGTGGTCGCAATTTTCCCAAAACGAAGGATGTGCAGTGTATAATCACGCGACCCGCGGGGTTTCAATGTACCGCAAACCCCCTCCCATCAAGATTCGTCTGGTTTCCGTTAATCGTGCTGAAATGTGCTGTGATAAATGCCATGCCGACAAGAAATTATCACATCTCTCTAAATAGCGGCTTCCGGTCTCAGTCGTCTCTTCCCTGGTTATAGCTGAAGGTCATCTATTCAAGAAGAAAACAATATCATTGCGGCAACAATCACTCATGCCAAACACTCGAGTCTGCGATGCCGTAATTACCACAAGGTCTTGTGCTCAAGGCAAAATAATAATGCGCGGGGAAAACGGTTTTAATAGGCTGTTACTTGGTTAAATATAAAGCTCACATCGTCGTCGCCATTGGCCATGTTTAATCCGCTGCTGGATCAAGGCCTCCCCAAGCCATCGCCATCTATCACGATCCTGCGCCTGTCTTCCGGCACTGCGGAGGCGGCGAGGGTTGGTGGACCGCACGCAGATGTCGCGAAGCTCCCTCCCCGTGGGCGCCGACGAGGTGCCATACTCTGGCTCGCCAGGAGAGGGCAGTGCCGCAAGTGGACCAATCGCCATCTGTTTCCATCCGTGTGGGGGGGCATAGAGTGTTGGTGGGACCCTCGTGCACGTGGGTTTTCTCCGGTTTCTTCCCACAATCGGCTGAAAATGTCTTAAATTTTATTTTTACTTTTATTAATTTTAATTTAATTTGTTTTACCTACGTGACTTTACCGAAAAAACCTAAGAATATGAATCCTTGCAGTCACGAAAGCTTCAAATCTAGAATTAAATTAAAGACCCAATGCAGGACCCTCCTGAAAAAGAGACCATCGACTCAGTGTGCCTATACTCCCCAAATAAAAATATATTATTATAATTACGAGCTCCTACAGGAGAACTACTGGCGTCGCTCCACCCTCCCATTCGTCATCCTATTGGACGCATTCCATCCCTTGTTCTGCCACTCCGTCATTAGTCTTGACCAAGCCTAGGCTGGCCATAGGACAGCAGTCCGTAGGGCAAACGCCCGGTGTGCCGGGGAAATTGCAAATATGATCAGAGTATGAGAATAGGTTGAAATTAAAATATTGCGATAACCTCTTATTTGTACTCTCCATTGCTTATTCACGCATTCGGGCGTCATATTAAGTCCCCACGTAATCGGCAGCTCCAAAGATTTTTCCTCACCGGCCCCCATTTCGTTTTTTGGACCCAGTCCCGAATGGGGCAATGAGGATCTCACGGCAAAATCACGCTCCCACGTCGTCAGATCGCGACATCTAGCTACGAGCGCTGTTACACAGTTTGTCATCGCACACATCCAATTGAATTAATAAATAATTGTCCACAATCCGAATTTTGGCCGGTGTGTTTACAAATGCCAGGGCCTATTTTTTATTGTCCCAGGCCATCCACTGGTCTTGACCATCTGCCATCATTCCCATCCAGTGGCGTATCCCCTGCCCTAGCCCACTTTAAATCGAATGATGATGTCTTCGACCAGAATACGTCCTCTCATGCACGTTGTTCATCTTTACGTCTCTCGCTGTAACAGAGGGATCCTATCTGGCCATAACTCAAGGTCGTTTGTCTAAAAAAAAAAATCATTGCAGCAACAATCGCTGCAGGCAAACGCATGAATCTGCGCTTCTGTAATTATTTCGACGTGTTGTGATTGTATGGGGCAAAGAAGCATACTTATCTCTGAAATATCAAATTACGTCAGCTCCTCTCCGGTGTTCGGCAAATAAGGCTCTCGAAACAAGCCATTCAGAAGCAGGAAATAATCCTGACAACAAATGTTTCTCGCGATTAAATTGTGCTCCCAACTCGACGGGATGTATCCACCGTCGTGTCACGTGTCCGCTCAAAGGAGACGCTCGAGGCAGAGTCGTGGTCCTTCTGCATTTCAGGGCTTCATTTCAGCCGGGTACGTCTGGGTCAGAAAACCCAGATAAACATATTTCCGTACGCGGCATTCCACATCCAGTATGCCTGTGGCTGCCAGTCACGTGCCGCCTACCCGAGGACATATCGATTTAAACGTGCGATTTTATTGAAGGACTGTGTGTTGTCTCCGTGTGGTCTGGGACTGTTTTTGTTGTTGCTGTGGTGCTGCATTGCCCAAGTTTGCATGTAGTGTTGAAACATCGGCAGGTATTGATGCACTTATATACTCTATTCATTTTCATTTATTTTTGTGACTCCCTTACATTTAACCTACCTTGCACTCCTATCGGCTTTTGTATTGGTTGTTGTTGTTGTTGTTTTTGTAACATCCTGACCCCGTGCCCCTACTGGACATCTGTGAGAAAGAGCTTTACAGCTCATCGGATTCCCCCAGGATAAAAAAAGATTGCTGATTCTGATCAACCAATATTTGTACATGACACAAATTCACCATTGGGTGTTGCCGCGGAGAATACAAGTATTTGTACACCGTGAGATGAGATGATCAGCACGGTTAGCTACGTACGTTGCGAAAGAAGTTCAACATCCATACGTAGGTACAGTAAAGTGGGTTGTCATTGCATGTGAGCAAGTCATTGGGGGAGGAATGTGCATTTAACCTTTTACTGCACGGCCAGTTCAAAATCATTTACCTACAAACAATTATTGTAATTGATGTCAGGTCAGTGTCCTGTGCCGTAAAACATCTTAAGTAATTATCCCCTCTAGTTTATACCGCTTCAGACTACAAACGAGGGGATGGGGGTGGGGTAAATGTCAATGAAGATGTTTTATGCAACAGACCACAGCAATTTAGTCAAATGGCCGAGATTTATTGGCCACTGAATGTCGCAGGCCCAGGCCATTTACTCCTCACACCCACCGCGAAACTTCATTTGTTGCTGTTGTTGCTGTTGTTGTTGCAGACATCTACGGTGGGAAGGTAAATCCCAAAATTGCCCTCGAGGGGAGCTCTCGATTCTCTCCGTGCCGTGGCTCCACCGAGCGGTGTGAGTGGGTTCACCGCGGCGAGGCGGTGAGCAGGTCCCGTGGTGACTCCAGCCACTTTCCCGTGATATCGTGGTCAGCATGGGAGAGGAGGCCAAACGTTACCTCGAGAGGGACATCTCAAAGGTGCTCCCTTTGAGATGTCCCACTGATGGCCTTTCGCCATCAGTGGTGTGAGCAAGTTTTTGCTAAATTATTTTTTTTGTGTTAACAGGTAAGGCCCATATTGAGCTAAATGGCTCTTTTTTTACAGAAGCTACCCGGTCATCACAATCGATAGCCCAATGAATTGGCTTATCACGTGGACATTAATATCAGCCAAATAATTCAAAAGTAACCGCATGGCTGCCCCCTTGTCTCTTCGTGGGGGATGTTGGTGTGTGTGTGTGGGGAGGTTTGGACCCCCATTCAGAGGCATCACCCGGCAACATGCGGCACAACCGCATCGCATCGCAGAGAGGGAAACAGAAATGAGAATTGGAGAGGGTTTATGGGAGGCATTGCCTCTGTTTTGTTTGTTTTAACATCCCTTGGATAGCTCATGTGCAATATCCGACAGTCTAATCATCAAACTTAATTTGGAGCTTTTGTGACTGCAGGAATTACTCTTTGGTTCTATCGGTAAAGTCACGTATAAAGAGAAAATAAGGAGAAAAGTATTTCATTTGTCATTTTCTCTTTATACGTGACTTTACCGAAAGAACCAAAGAGTCTAATCATCATCACAAAGAAATGGATAAAACACGAACTTCAACAGATGACAGTAGAATCATTACGCGAGTCTTTACGTTCCGAACATTCGCCTTTGTAAAATTTTCACGAAGTTTTAAAAACAGCCCCCCCACCACCTCCACCTTTTTCCTTGAACGCTTTCTCAGACCTGCCCGCAACACACCTCGGCCCTTACCATCCGATGAGTGACATTTAATTTCGCCCGCTGATAACAAATTCCGCGTACGGGTGTCGTTAAGCGCCGCGTCTCGAGACGTCCACACACACACACGCCGACGAGATTAGATCCCCAAAACCTTCCCGGTCACCACCTTCCACCCCCACCCCCCCAACAGCGAGCCACGGATGTGCGACGTTAGCCCCGTGGCGCTTCCGATAGCGGTGGCGTGCGTGAGCAATGACAGGGCCTGCGTCACACGTGTGTGTGTGTGTCGTGTAGCGTCACACGTGTGTGTGTAGTGGAGCGTCACGTGTGTGTAGTGTAGCGTCACGTGTGTGTGTAGTGGAGCGTCACGTGTGTGTGTAGTGGAGCGTCACGTGTGTGTAGTGTAGCGTCACGTGTGTGTGTAGTGGAGCGTCACGTGTGTGTGTAGTGGAGCGTCACGTGTGTGTGTAGTGTAGCGTCACACGTGTGTCGTGTAGCGTCACGTGTGTGTCGTGTAGCGTCACACGTGTGTGTGTGTAGTGTAGTGTCACACGTGTGTGTGTGTAGTGTAGTGTCACACGTGTGTGTGTGTAGTGTAGCGTCACACGTGTGTGTGTAGTGGAGCGGTTAGCGCGCTGCGCTACGAACCTGGCCAACCCGCTCACGGCCAACACCCAGTGACGATTATCTGAACCGGTCCTGGGCCTCCCCTAGGTCGACTCGGCCTCAAATGAGTACCTGGCGCGATGTGTAAACATCGCCACTGGGGAGACAAAGGCGGCCGGGCGTGGTTGTTGGCCACCCACCCCTTCGTGTGCCGTGCCGGCCTTTGTAGGTGCTCGCTAACAGCACTTGCCCCTACAGTCGGTTAAGGCTATACGGGGGCTCTTTATCTTTGTATCTTCATATATTAAAACAAAACCATTGAGCTTGTTCCACGTTGTATGCTGTTCCCCCCTCCCTTCGTTTAGCAACATCCACTTTGTATCTGTGCACGTTGAACTTCTTTCGCACCGTACGTGGCTAACCGTGCTCATCGGAGGTGCGGGGGAAGGAACAAGGAACTACTGTATACACAAAAAAGCACTTCTAAACAGATAAGTTTGTCAATCTCGATGATGATTTAACACAGTGCCATAGCTCCAGTGGCTTCCTACTATCGGAGGGAAGAGCATTCCAGACGGCCGCGGAAGCGCATCTGAAAGCGCCGCGCGATGACAGCGACCGCCTTTATTCTGGGTTCTTTAATGACAAAACATTTGTGTTTATTTATATAGTAAAAAAATCAATATAAAACCCAGTCAATGAAAAGGAAATACAGAAACAAAGGCGAGCGTGGAAAGAAACATGTGCGTGGGGGGGGGGTGCGTCGCGATGGCTGGGAGATGAGGCGCGTGCCAAAGGGCAGCGAGTGTGAGTGAGCGAGCAGCACTCTGGCCTGGGAAGCTGACGGATGGTCTCGATTGTCCCTCCCGTGGCAGGCATCTGGCAAGCAGCTCAATCCTCCCCGTCGCTGCCGGCAGCCCAAAGCGTTCACCCCCCAAATGCCTCGGTTCAAACGCGGGCCCGTGCCGCGCGTGCGGCTCTCAAGGCTGTACACCCGGGCGTGGTGTCGTTCGGGCAACGATGTCCGACGTTTCGATGCACGCGCCTGGGGAAACGAAATTTGACGCCCTCCGAGGAGCGCAACTGTCGGACGTTTCGTGCACGAACGACACGCGGCGCCGACCCCGAAGACGCGTCGGAGATTTGACCTGCAGGTTTGCGACACGGGGCACAGCTACGGAGGGCTTTTGTTGAAGCAAAGACAACGATGCCCCCCGTATAGCCTGTAACAGACTGTGGGGCAAGTGCTGTTAGCGAGTAGCACACACGAAGGCCCGCACGGCACACGAGGTGGTGGGTGGCCAGCACCACACCCGGCCGCCTTTGTCTCCACAGTGCTTACGTTTGCGCATCGCGCGGGCTACTCTTTTTAGGCCGAGTTGACCTAGGGCAAGTCCAGGACCGGCTCAAATAATAATCGCTGGTATTGTTGGGCGTGTGCGGGAATCGAACTCGTCTTCACCAGGTTCGTAGTGCAGCGCGCTAACCGCTTCACTACCGCTTTTGATGAAACACGCGGACACCACGTGTGGCATTCAATTAAGTCGTTTAACATTAACCTTTAAAGTATTCATGAATAACTCAATCAAGTTCAAGTTCATTTATTAGGTATAGCCCTGTGAGCCATTCGGCTATTGAATCGGGTGCAACCGCAACAAAAAAAAAAACATGAACAAAAAATATCTTAAAGTGAATATGTGACTAAGTGCAAACAGAAAATCCAAGAAAAGGCAGCAAAATGTTGCAGGAAAAAAAATTCACCGTACACCAACGCTGCGTGCAAAAATGTGAAGGCGCGGCCCTGCAATGGCTTGCTCACACCACTGATCGAAGGGCCTCCGAATAGAGAGGTAGAGAGAGAGAGAGAGAGCCGAAGGGGTTCATTTGCGCTACTCTTCCACGTTGGCTTGACACCCTGAAAGAGGTTGTAGTAGAAACTTGATTTCAAGCTTTCGTGGCCGCAGGAATTACTCTTTGGTTCTTTCGGTGAAGTCGCGTAGAAAGAAAATAATTTAAATAATAGCATACGACGTTTTGATTGCAACACAAGCAATCGTCATCGACTTTGAGACCCCCCCCCCCCACATACACATTCCACAAGTAGTGACTAATCCCATATCTGCATTTTCAATAAATATGCTAAATTCCTCTGTTGATATGCAAATGTATTTGTCAAGGGGCCCTCCTCCTATAACCCAGCTTAAATATACGCTGCCAAGCTTGGTGGTGCTTCATTCAGACGCTGTCTTTCCGACAGCCCTGTTCTTCACCTGAGGACGGCTGCCTGCGTTGTGGCCGAAACGTCGTGAGAATTGTATTTGATTATGTTTTATTTTTTATTATTTTTATTATTTCCCTTCTATGTGACTTTACCGAAAGAATCAAGAAGATGAATCCCTGCAGTCACGAAAGCTTTAAATCGAAATTTAATCGTCATCAGGTAGAACTAAATTTGAGAGAGAGACGAAACACAGACACGGAGACGCACAGACAGACACACAAGCAGAGAGAGAGACAGCACAGAGACACACAGTGCCCGGCGCGATGCTTGTGTCTATCTGTGTGTCTCCGTGTCTGTGTTTTGTCTCTCTCTCAAATTGAGTTCTACCTGATGACGATTTCTTGCGTTGCAATCGAAACGTCGTATTCTACTGTTAAAATTCATTTTCTTCCTACGTGACTTTACCGAAAGAACCAGAGGGTTGGAGCAAGCCGCATTTGACTCTCTTGCCGATTTACACCGCTGCATTTCGTCGCAACCCGTTTGTGTCGCCGGGTGGACACAGGCTCTGGGGGGGGGGGGAAGGTGACGGGGTTCATTCCGCCTGCTCCGTCCTTTCAACTGCCCACGCGCGGAGCTGAAATAGACCCGGCGATCTTGTGGATTGCGTCCAGTGTGATAACCATGGCAGCAGCAGCAGCATCCCTGATGGCTCAATATTTGCTCATAATGATTCCCGTAAATAAGATACTTTATAATTTTTCTAGATTTGAAGTTTTCGTGACTGCAAGGATCCATGCTTTTTGTTTTTTTCGGTAAGTCACGTAGGTTAAAAGAAAAAAATAAATTAAATAACGACGTTTCGGAGGCAACACAAGCTTCCGTCTTCAGGTTGAACCGTCACAGCAAAATTACAGTAATTTTGTGTCAAGTAATTTTGCTGTGACGGTGCCACCTGAAGACGGAAGCTTGTGTTGCCTCCGAAACGTCGTGATTTAATTTATTAGTTTTCTTTTAACCTACGTGACTTTACCGAAAAAAAACAAAAGTAAAGCTACTTTATCATTTGTGCGCCTCAACAACATTTTTCTCCCATGATCTAAGGCTGAATGAGACATTTGCCTCATATATACAGTACGTTCATCATCATGTGTCCACTGTTAGATGGAGACCTATGCCATTTCTCGCGGTGCTGGGATGCCACAATCATCCATCTATCACCTGCATGAGCAAATCTCATCGCTCCATCTCAATGGTGATCGTTCTCTCATTCCCTCCCCCCGTCCCCTTTAATTCGCTAAAATCCTAACGCGATAACAGAATAGGTGTAGAATGTTGAGAGATGACAGAAACGTAGACAATACGTAGTGATGTAGTACCATGAGAGATAGATAAATACAGACACGATGGAAATGTAGCGAGAGCGTTTATTGCGATTGGAATTGGAGCTGGTGTCTCATGCACCCAGGGTCGAATTTTTCAGGGAATATTTTCAAAAAGCCAAATCAGTGATGATCTGACGCCCTCTCTCCCCGCTCACTCGCTGGCAGGAGGGGGGCGGGGTGGGGAGGCAGAGAAGCCCGTCTCGTCTTTCGAAAATACTTTCCCCACTGCGGACAATTCCAGCTGAATGAATCCGTGCATGCACTGCTATTTTTATTTCTTCCCCCCCTCCGTCCACCTCCCCCCCTCCCTCCCCCTCCCCCTCCACCTCCCCCCCCTCCCTCCACCTCCCTCCACCCCCCCCTCCATCCACCTCCCCCCCCTCCCTCCACCGCCCCTCACCCCCCCTCCCTCCACCTCCCCCCCCTCCCTCCACCTCCCCTCCCCTCCCTCCACTCCCCCCTCCCTCCACCTCCCCCCCCTCCCTCCACCTCCCTCCCTCCCTCCACTCCCCCCTCCCTCCACCTCCCCCCCCTCCCTCCACCTCCCCCCCTCCCTCCACCTCCCCCCCTCCCTCCACCTCCCCCCCTCCCTCCACCTCCCCCCCCTCCCTCCACCTCCCCCTCCCCCCCTCCCTCCACCTCCCCCCCTCCCTCCACCTCCCCCCCTCCCCCCCTCCCTCCACCTCCCCCCCCTCCCTCCACCTCCCCCCCTCCCTCCACCTCCCCCCCCTCCCTCCACCTCCCCCCCCTCCCTCCACCTCCCCCCCTCCCTCCACCTCCCCCCCCTCCCTCCACCTCCCCCCTCCCTCCACCTCCCCCCTCCCTCCACCTCCCCCCTCCCTCCACCTCCCCCCCTCCCTCCACCTCTCCCCCTCCCTCCACCTCCCCCCTCCCTCCACCTCTCCCCCCTCCCTCCACCTCCCCCCTCCCTCCACCTCCCCCCCCTCCCTCCACCTCCCCCCCCTCCCTCCACCTCCCCCCTCCCTCCACCTCCCCCCCCTCCCTCCACCTCCCCCCTCCCTCCACCTCTCCCCCCTCCCTCCACCTCCCCCCTCCCTCCACCTCCCCCCCCTCCCTCCACCTCCCCCCCCTCCCTCCACCTCCCCCCTCCCTCCACCTCTCCCCCTCCCTCCACCTCCCCCCCTCCCTCCACCTCCCCCCCCTCCCTCCACCTCCCCCCTCCCTCCACCTCCCCCCCCTCCCTCCACCTCCCCCCTCCCTCCACCTCCCCCCCTCCCTCCACCTCCCCCCCTCCCTCCACCTCCCCCACTCCCTCCACCTCCCCCCCTCCCTCCACCTCCCCCCCTCCCTCCACCTCTCCCCCTCCCTCCACCTCCCCCCCTCCCTCCACCTCCCCCCCCTCCCTCCACCTCCCCCCCCTCCCTCCACCTCCCCCCCCTCCCTCCACCTCCCCCCCTCCCTCCACCTCCCCCCCTCCCTCCACCTCCCCCCCCTCCCTCCACCTCCCCCCCTCCCTCCACCTCCCCCCCTCCCTCCACCTCCCCCCCCTCCCTCCACCTCCCCCCCTCCCTCCACCTCCCCCCCCTCCCTCCACCTCCCCCCCTCCCTCCACCTCCCCCCCTCCCTCCACCTCCCCCCCCTCCCTCCACCTCCCCCCCTCCCTCCACCTCCCCCCTCCCTCCACCTCTCCCCCTCCCTCCACCTCCCTCCCCTCCCTCCACCTCCCCCCCTCCCTCCACCTCCCCCCCCTCCCTCCACCTCCCCCCTCCCTCCACCTCCCCCCCTCCCTCCACCTCCCCCCTCCCTCCACCTCCCCCCCTCCCTCCACCTCCCCCCCTCCCTCCACCTCCCCCCCCTCCCTCCACCTCCCCCCTCCCTCCACCTCCCCCCCTCCCTCCACCTCCCCCCTCCCTCCACCTCCCCCCCCTCCCTCCACCTCCCTCCCTCCCTCCACCTCCCCCCCCTCCCTCCACCTCCCCCCCCTCCCTCCACCTCCCCCCTCCCTCCACCTCCCCCCCTCCCTCCACCTCCCCCCCCTCCCTCCACCTCCCCCCTCCCTCCACCTCCCCCCCTCCCTCCACCTCCCCCCCTCCCTCCACCTCCCCCCCTCCCTCCACCTCCCCCCCCTCCCTCCACCTCCCCCCCTCCCTCCACCTCCCCCCCCTCCCTCCACCTCCCCCCTCCCTCCACCTCCCCCCCTCCCTCCACCTCCCCCCCTCCCTCCACCTCCCCCCCTCCCTCCACCTCCCCCCCCTCCCTCCACCTCCCCCCCCTCCCTCCACCTCCCCCCCTCCCTCCACCTCCCCCCCCCTCCCTCCACCTCCCCCCTCCCTCCACCTCCCCCCCTCCCTCCACCTCCCCCCTCCCTCCACCTCCCCCCCTCCCTCCACCTCCCCCCCCTCCCTCCACCTCCCCCCCTCCCTCCACCTCCCCCCCCTCCCTCCACCTCCCCCCCTCCCTCCACCTCCCCCCCTCCCTCCACCTCCCCCCCTCCCTCCACCTCCCCCCCCTCCCTCCACCTCCCCCCCTCCCTCCACCTCCCCCCCCTCCCTCCACCTCCCCCCCTCCCTCCACCTCCCCCCTCCCTCCACCTCCCCCCCCTCCCTCCACCTCCCCCCCTCCCTCCACCTCCCCCCTCCCTCCACCTCCCCCCCTCCCTCCACCTCCCTCCCCCCTCCCTCCACCTCCCCCCCTCCCTCCACCTCCCCCCCTCCCTCCACCTCCCCCCCTCCCTCCACCTCCCCCCCTCCCTCCACCTCCCCCCCCTCCCTCCACCTCCCCCCCTCCCTCCACCTCCCCCCCCTCCCTCCACCTCCCCCCCTCCCTCCACCTCCCCCCTCCCTCCACCTCCCCCCCCTCCCTCCACCTCCCCCCCTCCCTCCACCTCCCCCCTCCCTCCACCTCCCCCCCCTTCCTCCACCTCCCTCCCCCCAGGCCTTGAGCTACTTGGGGCTCTACGACGCGAGCAGGGCTCAGGAAGCAGACGCGGTCGCGAGCTCCATGAGCCCATCCTTCAAGCGAGCAGACGAGACGAAGGTCGTCGGGTCGTGGCGGGTTTAACGACACACTTATATATTTACGCGATCTAACTCCCAAAATAAGTAATATTTTAAAATACTTTTTTTTTAAAACACGCTTTAATGAAATGTACCGTACTCGTAATGGCATAACTCCACGACTCCAGGAAGTGGCCCCGAGGCTTGCCCCATAACGTAAGGGGCCGTGGTGATTTACAGCCAACGTCATTTGAGCTTGGACAATTAGACCCAAGCCGAAACATAACAGAAAAAAAATTATGTTTAAAAATATTTTTAAAAAATTTTAATGATAGAATATAGTATTGTCATCAGTATGACATAAGTATACCAAGTTTGCATTCGATACCACATTGGGAAGTGGGTTAAAATTGAGTTACAAGATTTGAGGATACGACGACAACAACAACAACAACAGAGTGAGTTAATAGAAAGCGTGTAAAAAATCCTCAATTATGGATGATATTGGTCGCGAACGCCTGCGTGTTAAACTGAGTTTTTTAGTTCTTTGTCAAAAGCGAGTTGGCCATAAATGACAGCTCAATGAGTAGTGGCTAATGTGGAAATTCATAGCAGCCAAATACTCTGAACGCACTTTGATTCTAAATGTGGAGGGCATAAATCCACGCGTCCACGGGGAAAACATGCAAACTCCAAATCTACAGGCGTCAGGGTCGGGGACGAACCCACGACCTTCTGTATACTAGGCGAGGGTGTCAACATCTCACCACCACGTTTAGAAGGAGACGCGGTGCAGAGTAGGAACAGCCGTCATACATTTTTGCTTAAAAATAAATTAACGACGAAAATGTTCGTCATTGAAGTGCCGTTTTCAAGAACAAAAAAACGTTAGTCCACGATGACTCGGAGTTGGATGAAAATCATCAATCGTGAAGATGACTCAAGACCAGGCCATGACGAGACAAAATGAACGAGTCTCAGTGACGACGCAGACCGAGATGACGTAGCAACGTTACTCGAGACTGCAGTTAACTGAGGAAGACCAAAGGACGGTGGGTAATTGGCACCAAGTATATAATTACCAAAAAAACAATTTCGTGAGTTAACTAATTGTTTGACCTCATGGTGTACGGTGCTTTTTCTGCAATATTTTGCAGTCTTTTATTGGATATATTGTTTGCACATAGTCACATAGTCACTTTAAGATGTTTTCTTGTTCATGTTTTTGTTTTTTGTTTGTTGCGGTTGCACCCGATTCAAGAGCCGAATGGCTCACAGGGCTATATCTAATAAATGAAGTTGAACTTGGTGGTAGCGGCATACTTGTGTCCCCCCTCACACCAACATTTAATAACCAAGGGTAGACGTAAATGTTTGACTGCATGAGTCGACTCGACAAGAAGGGTGACTAAGCGATACCCTCCGACTGACTTGACAACAATTGCATGATTTTTGTCGGCTAGACGAAGAGAAAAACGATGTGCCATCCACCGTCTAAATATTGACTGAAATTACAAAGTTGGCCATTGACTAGAGTAACGAGACCAAGATAATGAATACATGAAACCCACTACATGTATGTATATTTGACTTATTTCGCCGGCCGGGTTAATCGGAGGTGAGGGCGGTGGGTGGGTGGGTGACGGACAACAAACTGGCGAAGACTTTGACGACATTTCCGCGGTGTTCTTGCCGGCTAGACTAAGGCCGATGAAGCAATACAATAATGTGCTGACTTAAACGAGCACTGCCCGCGAAAACAACGCCCCGTGTCTGAGAACGACTGGGATCTTGCCGATGCCATTCCCAGGATGTGCCGTGGCTGCTTTGTGGGTAGGCAGCGTGACTCACGCACGCTCAGTGACCGCCGTCGCTACGAAACCCGTCACTGCAATGGGCCGTGGCCCCGGGGGACAGGGCCCTAGCGGTGGGGTCGTGCCTCCGCTCGCTTCGAGAGGTTCTATGTGCTTCATGCCATGGGCGGCACGGTGCTGTGGTACACAGCAGGTCCTGGGTTCGATCCCGACCCTGACGCCTGTTGTGTATTTGGAGGTTGCGACGTCCCTCTCTCTCTCTGTCCACGTGGTCAGGATGGATTTTTTTTTCTCTCCGGGTCCTTCGGGTTTTTTTTCCCTCCATTCCCTCCACATTTAGAAATATGCGTTTTAGAGTGTTTGGCTGCTGCGGCTGTAAATTTCCACACGATGATAAGCCACTTCGATAAGCTACCATTTGTTGTGGCCGGGTCTTAGAGCTCAGTGGGGCTTACCTGGTAAACCCATGCGGTTTACCCCGTATTCTTGTACCGGGTCCATATGGCGTAAAGCCGTTTCAATACGGACGCATTTTTTGTATATATTTTAGTTTCCCCCGTGTGATGGGACTTTGTAGGATGAACGTTGAGATTTATAAGGAGCACGGGGTGACCAATACGGTGTGAATTGGTTTGTATGAAGGTAGGCAGGTATGTTAATCAAATATAGTTAAGAATAAATTTTGATTTAAAGCTTTCGTGACTGCAGGGATTCATATTCTTGGTTCTAATAAAATAATACAAATAAAACAAAATAAGAAAATAATAATGAAATAATAATAGTTTATTATATTATTTTATTATTATATTTTATTATGTTTTATTATTTTATTATTTCCCTTCTACGTGACTTTACCGAAAGAACCAAGAATATGAATATAGTTAAGAATAGTTTTAGATATCACGGGCGGTGCCTTCCCGGCGAATGCTGCGAAGAAGATGCCGTCTTGTCTCGTCGTCTTTCGACGAAAGAAAAAAAAGTTGGCCGCGTGAGCCCGCGGCGTCGTTGTCCCCATTTGAAATCGACTGCAAATTAAAAACTCCCCCACCCCGCCAAAAAAAAACCTATATTGTTATATTACTAATTAACAATAGCAAACATAAAATGCCCACTTCTCTAGCAACCTTTCGCCCAGAGGCTCGCAAGGCGCTGCAAAAACCAAAGATCCCCCGTACAGCCTCAACAGACTGTAGGGGCAAGTGCTGTTAGCGAGCACCTATGAAGGCCGCAACGGTACACGAGGGGGTGGGTGGCCAGCACCACGCCCGACCGCCTGTCTCCCCAGTGGCGATGTTTACACACCGCACCAGGTACTCATTTGAGGCTGAGTCGACCTAGGGGAGGCCAAGGACCGGTTCAGATAATCGTCACTGGTGTTGGCCGTGAGCGGGAATCGAACTCGGGTCGCCGGGTTCATAGCGCAGCGCGCTAACCGCTACACTACCGCTCCCCGCACAATCCGCACAGGCACACACACACCCACGTGCAGCTAGGCATACACAACCAATGAAATCCATCCCCAAAGCAAAGGATTAATATATAAAAAGTTGCGTCATAAGGCTTGATCTAAATAAAACTAGCAGGCGGCGGGGAATCAGCGGAGCGAACATCCAGTGGACGTTAATTCCATGGGGTGGGGGCACACGAGAAACGGCCAGGTCACCCATCATCACACAGAGATGCAACGCAACAAATTTCAACACACATACACTCACCCAGTCACTCACCCACCCACTCACGCACTCACTCACTCACCCACTCACTCACCCACTCAATCACCCCATTCACTCACCCACTCACTCACCCTACTCACTCACCCACCCACCCACTCACGCACTCACTCACTCACCCACTCACTCACCCACTCAATCACCCCATTCACTCACCCACTCACTCACCCTACTCACTCACCCACCCACTCACTCACGCACTCACTCACCCACCCACTCACTCACTCACCCAGTCACTCACCCACTCACTCACTCACCCAGTCACTCACCCACCCACTCACTCACTCACTCACCCAGTCACTCACCCACTCACTCACCCCACTCACTCACCCACTCACTCACCCACTCACTCACCCACTCACTCACCCACTCACGCACTCACTCACTCACCCACTCACTCACCCCATTCACTCACCCACTCACTCACCCTACTCACTCACTCACCCACTCACTCACCCCACTCACTCACTCACCCACCCACTCACGCACTCACTCACTCACTCAGTCACTCACCCACCCACTCACTCACTCACCCACTCACTCACCCCATTCACTCACCCAGTCACTCACCCACCCACTCACTCACTCACCCACCCACTCACTCACCCCACTCACTCACTCACTCACCCACCCACTCACGCACTCACTCACTCACCCACTCACTCACCCCACTCACTCACTCACTCACTCACTCACCCCACTCACTCACCCAGTCACTCACCCACTCACTCACTCACTCACCCCACTCACTCACCCAGTCACTCACCCACTCAATCACTCACTCACCCACTCACTCACTCACCCCACTCACTCACCCAGTCACTCACCCACTCACTCACTCACCCCACTCACTCACCCCACTCACTCACCCCACCCACTCACTCACCCACCCACTCACTCACTCACTCACCCCACTCACTCACCCCACCCACTCACTCACCCCACTCACTCACCCAGTCACTCACCCACCCACTCACTCACCCCACCCACTCACTCACCCCACTCACTCACCCCACCCACTCACCCCACTCACTCACCCACTCACTCACCCACCCACTCACTCACCCCATTCACTCACCCACTCACTCACCCTACTCACTCACCCACCCACTCACTCACCCACTCACTCACCCACCCACTCACTCACCCCATTCACTCACCCACTCACTCACCCTACTCACTCACCCACTCACTCACCCACCCACTCACTCACCCACTCACTCACCCACGGTTGGCGACGTATGGTGCGAAATAGGTTTAACATAGTACACTCATCCACTCATGGTTGACTACGTAGGGTGCGAAAGAAGTTCAATATACGTACATTGACCCACTCACGGTTGGCTACGTAATGGTGCGATAGAAGTTCCACAAACAACAACAACCGCAATTCACCACTAAGTGGCGGTGACGTCACCACGGCGCTTGTGCCAGGCTAGGTACACGTTGAGGTCATGTGAAGTGTTGAATTTCCGCTGGCAGGTGACGGGGCAGACCCAGGTGCCATGGGTCGACTGACTGAGATGACTGGCCGATGCACCACCTGTGCCCCCTACTGTGCCAACTTGCTGTGCTTTAGCCACCTGGCACTCCACTCGTTGTTGTGAGCGTCGCTCCTCCACAGAGGCCGATCTTGATACCGCTGGTACAAGTCATCGGCAAGTCCACTCAGCTCCGCATCCTCTTGTACCACATCACTCCATCTCTTCTCTAGCCCGTTTGCCCCCCTCTATCCGGCCGAACAAAAGCTGTCTAGGCATGCGGTAGCTGGGCATGCGGGCTACATGACCCAGCCAATGCAGCCTTGCCTGCCGGAGGAGCTCACCGATGGGACTTTTCCCAGATCTTTCAAGGATTTGTGAGCTCCTCACACAATCCAGCCTGGTTAAACCCAGGATTGATCGTAGGCAGGCCAGCCTAAATGTTTCTAACCAGCGAAGATGTTCCATTAGGGGGGTCCACGTTTCGCAAGCGTAGAGAAGGGAGGGAATGACTGTGGCCGAGAAAATCCGAAGCTTCGTGCGGAGCGACAGACCAGGTAGCTTCAACACAGCGTTACGCAACCGATGAAAAGAAAATGCCGCTCGACTGATTCGGAGTGAGACCTCTGCTGTCAAACCAGAGCCGGTCATGAGTACACACATACACTCACCCACTCGCGGTTGGCTACGTACGGTGCAAAAGAAGTTCAACATACACACACACACGTGTGTGTAACATGTGGTACCCTTGCGGAGTGAGTCCATCCCCCGAGCTAATTAGCCAAAAGGTGCACGGCCCGAGAAGACAAACACGTCACAAACACGTCGCAAACACATCACCGAACAAACTGTTCGTGGTGGGGCGGCGGGGGGGAGGGTGAACGCGATGCAAATCTAATCCGAGACAGTCACACTTTTATCTTTTGCAATATCCTGTCGCGTTCGCAAAGAGCGATTCGTCAGTCCACCTGCAATGCGAGATCGGAGTCAAGGTGTGCGACAGAAACGACTTTGCGAGCCCCGTCCCCCCGCCCCCACCTGGCACACACAACGTCGATTGATTATTTTTTCTTTCAGGAAACAAAACCGCCGAGGGCGATGGATTTATAGACAAAAGGCACACGTGGTGGTGGTGGGGGGGGAAGGAGGGCAGGAAATGTTTCACGAGGCTGCGTCACTGCCCACCACTTTCATGTTAGTCACGGACTTAAATGGCCGTCTGTTCTTCCCCCCCCCACCCCCCCTTGCACAAGGTGCGGTGTCTGGAATGACACACGGGAAATTAACGGGATGCCTAGCGAGCGGCATTATGTTGCACGCTTGGCGCTATTAACAGAGATAGGTTGTCACGTGCACAGAAGTTTGGTGAATAAAAAAAATTGCGGAATGTTTCGTGCAATTTTGGCTTGATTTTTGTTTCGTCGTTATTTAAATATATCTATGCTGTATATATGTCAGAAGTCAAAAGATTGTGACCCCGAGTAAAGCCCATTTAGCTATACGGCTCTTTTGCAAGGCAGTATCTTCAGATACACATTGAGTGTGCTAATGCTAAAGTGTGGTAAAAAATAAAGACTCCTGCATGACTGACATGGCTTGGGGAAGTCCTCATCCAAAGGTGGACTGACCAAGGATGTAAAATTATGATTTAGAAATGTTTTGTCTATTCCAGTACTGTATTATATGTTCTCAACAGAGCTACTGACATCCCTGTCATGAGTTGAAGACTCCATTCGGAATGTTCACGGAGCAATGCATCAACCCGTTGAAGAGTATGGTCCGCAGAAGCAGATATCACATAACTCTGTTCACGTGATCTCTTGTCTACACTTGGAGACAGAAATGTTACACCCACCCGACTTCAAAATAGAAATATAAATTGCGTGCCAGCCAAACCCTCCCATCAATTCTCTTCCCAAGTTATCATAACCTTGCTCAATTCCAGTATCGAGTACACAATTCAACAGTGCTGTTTGTTGCTGCCCGCCGAGCATATTGGGCCTCGGGGCTTGAGCTCAGTTGACTGTGAATTTTGTTTTACAAAAATGTATTTGCCATTATCATATTCGGAATTTAGCGCAAGACATGAAGTGTAAACCAAACTTAACTCTGATGGATTTACGTGCGGTTATCGGTGGCTGGACTGTGCCCAAAAAACGTGCTTCACTTGAGAACCTCGTTAATTCAAGGGTGGCTGCCGAGATTGAGTTACCAGCTCACCGCTCTGACCTCTGACCTCTGAGCCACCTGGCAATTTCCTCTAAAAATATGTGTGCGCGTGTGTATAATTATGGGGAACGGTTGGTGAGCGCGCTGCGTTAGGAACCCAGTGATCCGGGTTCGATTCCGACTCACGGTCGACACCAGTGACGATTATCTGAACCAGTCCTGGGCCTCCTCTAGGTCGACTCAGCCTCAAATGAGTACCTGGTGGGGTGTGTAAACATCGCCACTAGGGATACAAAGTGGCGTTGGCCACCCATCGTGTGCCGTGCAGGCCGTCAATAGGTGCTCGCGAACAGCACTTGCTCCGACGGTCTGTTACAGGCTACACGGGTGGCAGTGGTAACGTCTGTGCCTTACAGCAAGAAATCTCAGGTTCGACTTTCTGTGTGGCGTTTGTATGTTCTCTCTGTTCTGAATGGGGTTTCACCTGTAGGGGCAAGCGCTGTTAGCGAGCACCTATGAAGGCCGGGACGGCACACGAGGGGGTGGGTGTTCAACACCACGCCCGGCCGCCTTTGTCTCCCCAGTGATGATGTTTACATACCACACCAGATACCCATTTGAGGCTGAGTCAACCAGGGGAGGCCCATGACCGGTTTGGTGTTTGGCCGTGAGCGGGAATCGAACTCGGGTTGTCAGGTTCAGTAGGGCAGCGCGCTAACCGCTACACTACTGCTCCCAACTCCCATAGGTAAACACACCACACACACACACTTACAAACAATGATATCGGCCAAACGTAGCAATGCTGCAAATTACACCACTGGGATTACACACAGCAGTGACATCGCCGCCTGCCTGCGGAAACTTGGCAGGACTCTCCTGAAATCGTGCACGTACGTATGTTGAACTTCTTTCGCACCGTACGTAGCCATCCGTGCGATTCGGTGGGGCGGAAGATGGACACGAAACAAAAAACACGAAGAGCAGTTCGACATGAAATTAGTTTGCAATCTTGACAGGGCTCTCCTGAAAAAAAGCGAGACTCTGCGAGGCTTTTCCTGGGTGATGAAGCGTCAGAATAATAATGGTTACATATTGTCGTGTGGTTTACAAGCTAAAGAAAACGCCGCCTGTTATAAAGCACGACGTTCCAAAAAAAAAATACTCCGTAAAGGTTTCCAGCGAATATCGGAAGGTCCTTCTTCCTAAAGAGGGCCCCACGTGGACAACGCCTTCCTCGCACGGGGCTTCAAAAGGGGACGGCGACTCATCAAACACAAATCGCATCACGGGTGAGGGGAGGGATTCGTGACCCCGCTTTAATGCGACACGATTGGGAGCACGCGCGCGCACACACAACGGCAGCAACACACCAACACAACCCCGACTTTGGCTGCCGTTCCGTGACCAATCCCGACCATTATAAATCATCCCGTCAAAGACGACTTAACTTTCAATCAGCGCTAGTGCGCATTAGTCAACCGGACAACACAGCTGAGACACACGAGGCTTCTTCCACGTTGAAGTCGTCCTCGGCATTGTACAGCACCGCCGATGCGAGCGACAGGCAGCAGCAGCAGAAACGCTCACAAAATACGACGGGAAGAAATGAAAAAGGGCCTGGGTCTCGCAAACAAAAAAAAAGCCCTGCACAGGATAAACGAACGCATCTTAAATTTCGATTTAAAGCTTTCGTGACTGCAGGGATTCATCTTCTTGGTTCTTTCGGTAAAGTCACGTAGAAGGTAAGTAATAAAATAATAAAAATAAAACATAATAACATACAATTCTCACGACGTTTCGGCCACAACGCAAGCAGCCGTTTGCATTGAGGACGGCTGCTTGCGTTGTGGCCGAAACGTCGTGAGAATTGTATTGTATTATGTTTAATTTGTATTATTTTATTACTTCCCTTCTACGTGACTTTACCGAAAGAACCAAGAAGATGAACGCATCTCAGTCCAGGCGACGGCGCTTCTTTGCGGGGTTGACACAAAAGCGAAGCGCGTTTTTACGACGCGATGAAAAGAAAAATAAACGTCTACACTTCACAGGGGTCGAGGCCTCCACGTGAGTTCGAGGCGGCGGTAATTGCTTGCAGCCGTTTGCTCATTTTAGGGTACATCTCCGACGGCCTTCCACAACCCCAACTAAAAGATTATTTTTTAACCCCCCCCCCACCACCATAACCACCACTCCGCGACCCCCTTGGGGGAAGAGAGGAAATGGGAATTGTTGGGCTCTACCGGTACCGTACTGAAGCAGCAGCAGCAGCATAGCCACTGCTGGAATTGATCACCAAGATCAGGCTTTTACTGTTACACAGGCCAGAAAAATGCCTGCATGACATTGCAGGTTTTTTTTATCTGCTCCCCATCTCCTTGGATAGCATAGAGACTACAAAAAAAATAAGATCTTGAGCACATCATAAGGCGACGCAACTCCTTTGAAAACAAATTCAGGAATGTTCAGCTTTATTAATTTACAGTCCTGCTGGATGAGGGCCTCTTCAAGCCACGTCGGTCATGGGGGATGGGTTGGTGAAGAATGCGACCCAGGACTGGCTCCGATATCACTCGCCACTGATGGCAGCCGTGCCTGGCCATCGAAAAAGGGTCGCTCGATGTTGTGGAAGAAGTGAGGTGTTCACAGTGCCACCGCTCACCCAAGTAATATAATAATGCTTTTTCTTTTTACATAATCTGGGACAACTTTCCCGAGTGTCTCGAATATTTTTTTTTCCAGGAGGGTCCTGCTTTTCGTACCATTGGGCAATTCCATTCGGAGGAAACTAGAGTACGTGGCAGGCTAATGTCCACCTGCAGACTCGCTGCTGAAGTCATCTCGTGTGCCACGCAGGGACAGCTGCCGTTGGGGTGTAGATTGAAGTAATTTATTTAGAACTGCATTGTTGCGTTTCCTCTGTTGTCCTTCCCCCCGCACCTCTGATTAGCACGGTTGGATAAATACGGTTGCCAAAGGTTGACATACACACACGCATATACGTCATTAAAGACACAATGGCTGAGGCACGTAAGGCCCATATAAATGCAAAAACATTCTTCATCATATTATCAACTCTAAAAGTTTTTTTTTTAATTACCAGGTGAGGGCCACTCAGCTATATAGTTACCTGCCCACTCCGAAGGAACGTGTTTCCCGAAGCGACCTCGCTGCCAATGATATAACGGAATAAGCTTATCATGTTGAAATTGTAAAAATACTCTCAACGCATATTTCGAAATATCGAGGGAAAAACAGAAGGAACCAGGGAAAAATTCCACGCGATAACACAGAGACTACGCAAACTCCAAATATCCAGGTGTCAGGGTCGGGATCGAACCCACGACCTTCCTGTACGCCAGGCGAGGTAGTTAACGTCTCGCCACCGCGGCGCCCTCTCTGCTCAATGCGTGAAAAGCAGCCCAAGTTGGATTGCCAGGACGACTCGCAGACCGCCCGCATTCGCGGACCTTGAGAACAGACAACGGGTTGGGTTGCAAACTCCGCCACGGGCACCGGCCGCTTCCGACGCGCGCAAATTTTTGCCGGAGCGTAGCCACTTTCGCGAATTGAAAAGCGGGGGGGGGGGGGGGCGGTGGTTTTTGGACGAATGCGGCCGACTGCTGTTTTTACGGCGCTAAAAATGCAGAAAAGTTCAATTGCACGCCACACACACCCACAGCCACCCTTGTTAAAGCGCCTCTCGTTCAAAGCTGCCGCCCGCAGGTGTGCTTCCAGGTGAGCCTCGCGACAGGGATGTGGCCACCTGCCAATATATCCACGACATCAGGTACTTGAATCAGGAACAAGAGGAGCGAGCGAAGCGGAAAGATTATGTACGATGTTGGAGGTCGCAAGTTCCTGCAGCAGCCTGGCACGGGCTTCATGACAAGTCGAATGAAGTTGTAGGTTTAATTTTGTTTCTTAAATCTTACTTTGCCCCTCCCCCCACCCCCTCCCCATCATCTGTCGTTAACAGCCACGATCTGTCGGCCCGTGGAGCTCCTCGTGGTGGCCTGGTCTCTGCGTCAAGGGCGATGCGTGGTGTGATGATCAGTGCACAAGCGTGATGTCAAGCCTGTGGCCCACTGAGGTGGAGGGCCACTCACGTGGTCCACTAACTAGTCTAGGTTGCCCATCACTGTGCTACACTACATATTACACTCGACAATATACACTGTACGCTACATTGTACGCTACACTACATTATACACTACACTAGATGTGGGAAACCCGCGGCCCACAGCGCCGCTCGTGGTGGCCTGGTCGCAGTGTGTACAGGGCAATGCGTGTGGCCTGCCAACTCACGTGGGTTGTCCATCGGTCTATCGGCCACTGGATGAAGGCCCACCCCCATTACCAGCAACGTCCTTCGCGGTCTTGCGACGCCACGATCCAGCTCGCTCCTGCACACAAACCCAATTCCATTGCTACATCCCCATGGGGGCCGTTAGTCAGTTTGGTAATTCCTCTCCCCTTAAGCCTGCCAATCGTCGGTCTTTCTGCATCGGTCGCAATGGATGTAATCGGTGTCAACAAGCATTAAGGCACACTCAGTGGACACAAAAAAGAAAATCCCGTTTGGATGCGATCAACTTTTCTTTGCAACACCAAAGGCGAAGACCCCCCCCCCGTATAGCCTTCAACATCCTGTCGGGGCAAGTGTAGTTAGCGAGCACCTATGATGGCCCTCACGGCACACGAGAGGGGTGGGTGACTGGCCAGCACCACACACATTCAAGTCCCCCGTCGTCTTACACTGCTGGGGCAAAGTGCCGTTGGTAAGCAGCTAGTTAGGTCAGCATGGCTCACAAAGGGGGCTGGTGTGGCTGGGGTCAGGCGCAACCGCCTTAAGTCTCCCCAGCACCGACGCTTACTTGCCGCACCAACTTCTCATTCGATGCAGAATCGACCGAGGAGAGGACCCAGGACAATTTCCAATGCCATCCCGTCATTGACATCCGTGGCTGGGATTTGAACCCGTGTCGCTCGGCTGTTTGGAATGCGACGCGCAAGCCACCACCACACGCAACCAATGCCCTCCCATCAGCTCTCGCACACAAGGCCAGATTAAGTTTGATGTGGATCCAGGGCCTGTTGTAGGTTTGGGGAGTTCTGCCTTTTGAAAAGTGCCGTGACAAATCGTAGGAGCCAAATCGAGGCGAGCACGAAAGAAACTTTGAATTTTGGCACCGTAACTGGGTAGCGATACACATGGTGACGCAGCGCCCCGACCGACCAAATTTACCTCAACGATTTGGTCAAAAGTTCTGGCGGGTCGCGTTACAAACGCAGAAGGGCTTCATTTCAGTGACGAGCTCTGCGATAGGGGGTTGGGGTAAGTAGGAAGGGGCTCAGAACATTAAAAGGAGTTTATAGACAGATGAATTGATGGTACACTGGTGCAGATTAACACACCGGGCCTCAAAAGCACATTTAAATTGGAATATGCAAATCTGTTTTTAATCAGTCTTTAATTGACCTCGTCGCCAAGTTCGACGCCATTCGAAGGTTTATTCAGTCTCCCGATACTTGCAAAAAAGAAAAAGCTCAATATTGACCGTCGATTTGGTTTCCAGTTGAATCGAGGAACAGTCCCGACCAAGTCGATGGAACAAAGAGTCAAATCTTTGCCTTGGGAACACGGAGCCAGCCAATCGTCATCGGGCTGAGTGCTGCTATACATGGCGACTGAAGTCCTTGTTCAGCTACTCGTGAACATCAATCTTCGGTCCGCTTCGAAACCACGGCAACGGATTTTGACACACCACCATCCTGAAATATTTCCTGATCGGCATTTGCGATCAGAAATTTAATGCGAAAAGGTGTGTTTTTTTATGTAGATCGCGCACTGGCGTACCACCAATACGTTAATTTATATTTTTAGGAGTTTATTTTCGGGGCCCATCCAATATTGACGCCTCAGGCTTCAAGCCCCCTATAGGCCCCTGCGTTCATTCGAACCTCCACACACCACAGACGATAAACAAGTCCCTCTCGCGCGTCATACAAACGAACGCGGGAAGGCATTTTTAAAATTACAATAGTTTTATTTAATGAGGGGAGGGGGGGAACTTTCACAAAATGTACAGCAAATGAAACCATAAAACTCGGGTTCACAAAAGTAAAAACACGTTCAAGCAGTACTGGAAAACACAAATGTAACGGAGTGGAGGGGTGGGGGGGGTTGTGATGGGAAAACCATTCGCCAAAATAAAAATGCACAGCATCTAAAAAGGCTTCGGACTGATAATGAAGAGGAATTCTAACGAGTTGTTTAAAAAAAAACTCCTTGTAACCCTCGCTTGGACATTTAAAACCAGGAGTTGAATGAGCACAACACAGACCACACACACACACGCGCACACACCCAACCCCCCCCCCCCCCCCCCCTAAAGTCAACGTGCTGGTTTTCTGGGGGGGCGGGTCACATTTTTAATATAAAATAAGGGCGCAGGGCTTCCACACGTTTTATATTTTACAAAAAAAACGTAGCTTTGCTCTTAAATATAAGGTGTGCTTTTTTGTTATAACTTCGTAAAATACACATCGCATGGAGGGGTGCGTTAAAATAAAAAAAGTTAACCGTGCATCGTTTAAGGACTGCTCATGAATGAATGTGCAAAACAAATGCTGATGGAATAAACATTCCTGGACGCAACTTGTATTTTTATTTATTTTTTAATCTGCACATGGGAGGGAGGAATTGCTCTTTGAAAGAACACGTATAACAACTGCAAATTAAATGGATTCTACGGTATTTTAAATTCGAGGAGACTTTTCCAAGAATTACAGCACCAATAGAAGAAAAAGAAGAATCACTGAACCCCATCGACAGAATTTAAGCCAAATCGTTGGGAGCAATGATGAAGGTTGAAAGACAAAAATGAATTGGTATTTCAGAGAAGGCAACACTTGAGTCGAGCATATAAACCTTTATCAAAAAGACGTGCATCAAAAATTGTAATTGCGTGAGGAGGGAATTCAGGTTTGAATATAAAGCAGAGTTACAAGAGCCAGCACTCTTTCCTCGCCAGGTACCATCATCGTATTTTTATTTCTCTGATAAAAGTGGGAAAATGAGGTTTTTACGGTAAAGCCAGACAGATCTCTCGCTAAAAGCGGTGTTTTAATACATCAATTTATGGCTACGGTTTGAAAGTCACCGAGATATGTACATAAAGGGGCATCCCCAAATTGGGGGCGGGGGGGAATTTACGTAAAAGCATCTCCTTGAAATAAAAACACCCCACTAAATCAGTAGCGCGCGGGAGACCTAAGTTTGCCGTTTGTGAAAAAATAAATTACAAAAATAATTCTACCTGGGATTTTACCTCCAGATGAATGACAGTCACAGGGAGGTTTGGATGAAAATTTGAAATGAAGCAAAGGAACATCCCCCTCCCCTCCCCCCCACCCAAAGCGAAATTCTCTACCGTGTTCCGTGGAAATCTCGTCACGACGAGAGGGCCTACAAGTACGATGTAGCGCACATTTATCTCGATAAACTCCACCTCTCTCTCCCTACACACTTGCCAGTCAACCATCTGTCATATAGCATGCACCACAAATATTGCACTTGGGGGGAAAAAAAAAAGCCACCTCTCAAAAAAAACAAGCACCCATTTACACACACACACATCCGAATAAAAATTAAACAATTAAAGCTAAATTAAATTACAAGCGTATAAATGCACGGGTAGGTTCACCCACTCAGCATCAAGTCATGGTGGGGGTGGGAGGGGGTCGGGAGTAAACATGAAGCTTTCCCCGCTTGTCCAGCACGGAGCGTCCTCGCACAATTCCGATGCACCACCTAATATTAAGATGTTGTGTCCTTGCTTAAAAAAACACCAACAAAGTCGTTCTGCAAAACCGCAGAATGTTGTCAAAAATGGGTTGGGGGGGGGCAGATAAAAAGGGACAAACGAGACGTAGAAGAGAAGTGGTGGTGAGGGCTCACGAGGGAGGTGAAAGACGAAATTTAAAGCTTTAACAAAAAGGTAGAAATGGAAATTTCACTGCATGCAACTTTTCAACAACGCTGGCAAGCCAGGGTTTGTAGGCTCCACTCACATTGCTGCATTTGTCAATTAAAAAGCTTTTGTCTTTATAAGAAACCACCAACATAAATCTAGAGACATGAGGCCCACGTGCACCCCCCCCCCCCCACACACCAAGGGTGTCAAGATCAACGATGTAGAACTAATAAGAAAACCTAAAAAATATCATTAGGAAGCAGCATTTTTATGGTAAATTGATCAGTTCAGTATATACCATTCGTCGGCAATGTTGTTCCAGCACATCGCCTCGATTGATTAATGGCCAGAGAAATATATAAAATTAGGATAACACAGCATTGCATCCTGGCCATGTAGGGGAGAGTGGGATATATAATGGCGGTAACCATGACGTTTTCTGTGTTCACATTCAATTTTGCGTTCAGTGTTAGGAATGAGGAGGTGTAATGCCTGATCAACGTCAGCAACGATAACGGACTAATTTCAAGTTGAACCCCCCGCCCCCCCCCCAATCCTTGCAACTCCATCCCCTCCAAGTCCCGGAGCAAACGTGCGGTTTGGGTTGGCTGGCTACAGCGTTCGGTCTCTCTCGGTCTTCTCTTTCTCTCGCGTCCCTTAACCGTGTTGTATTTAATTTACACGTGAAAAAAACTTGCACGGCTTGTCCTCGGTCCCAAAATTCCTGGTTCCAGACTCCCGCCACAGGAGCAAAGGAAAAAAAAGCAACGCCGCATGTCCAGAATTTTCTGAAGATAAAAAAAGGTACTGTACAAATTGCGTGGTGGTGGTATCATTGTCGAGCAAGGTTGTCACGGTGACCTTGGCACAACTTCAGGATTTTGTCTGGTTCACGAGATAAATTAAAGAACATTTCAAGACATCAGCTAAGGAGCGAAACGGTCGGTTCGTGGAACGTCGTCGTGTGCATTCCACTTTTGTTTTCTTAAAATCAAAAGGGGGGGGGGGGGGGGCGGGGGTGAGAAACCGAGAGCAGAGTAGCGTTTTTGGTTGTCTTTGCGTTTGCGAACGAACACATCCGTGGCCTGGACGTGCAGGACGGGCGCGACGTGACACCGGGCAGGAGGTGGTTGCGGTTCTTCACAACAACAACAACCACCACCAAGCTCCTCAACATCGAGCACAATGGCAGTCGCCGCCCATCGCCGCCACGTCTTCCCCCCCCCTCAGTGGTACTGGAGGTAGGACTTGAGCGCGGGGGGCAGCGGAAGGGATTCTATTTCGTGGAGACGATCTTTCCCCATGGCCCCTCGTACGGACCTCCGTGCCAGGTCCATCAGAGGCAACGGCTCGGCTACACGACACAAAGGGGGTGGGGGGGGGGCAGAAAAACAGAACGTGAGTTCGGACTTCATTTAAAAACAAAACGTACGCATTTATGGACGCGGAGTAAAAACGCACGATCTCGCGGGCCGCCACTTAATGTTTGTTTGTCCAAGGCGTGACACGGGGTGAAGAAAATGGACAGGAGAGTTTCTTAATTCCAACCCCCCCCCCCGCTCTCTCTCCATCCACACAGCACTGTTAGTACATCGGCAAAGTTGTGGGCAAGTTGACCTCTTCCTAGACAGTCTGGCCGGTGTGGAAGGTTAGGCCAAATGCTCTCCTAGAGAGGGAGGTTTTTCCTCTCAGAGATCCCTCGAGTGGAAGCCCTTTTACGTTTTATATTTAAGGTCAGGAACACGTGGTATGTGTTCCCGTTGTAACGGCACACGTGGCACAGCGGGTTGACTTTGCTCGGTGGTTCCCAGTTGCTCATTTTCACTTCTGATGGATGGGCTTTTGCTTCGGGGTGCTCCTTCCTCAGTTGGTAAATGTACGGATCACAGGCTCGCATTTCTGTGCTCGTTAGTGAGATTTTCTTAATCTGAGCCGCTCGCACCGTACAAATGCTGATAGGCGATTATGGTGTCTATCAGATGCCCCCACATGTTTGCCTGAAGGGGGGGGGGGGGCAAAAAGGCACACACTACCCACACAGGCCTCAATTTTTTTGTTATCAATGCACTTGTACAAGCGGTGCAGAGATGTACGACGACTTTCGTGTGGTCGACATGACTTCAGCATCATTAATAAAAGGTTCCGTTCCCTGCTCAGGTACAGCATGGTTTGTTCTTATCGATCCTAACGGATGAGAGATGGAGCATTTTCATACAGAGCCCTGCACACCCCCCACACACACACAAATCCCCGAAAAACTTTACCAACTTAAAAAGTCAAATGGAAGGCAAACGAAAAAATAAAAAAAAACGCCGTTATAAAAATCCACAAACGCACATATTAAAAAAATGTAAACAAACAGCACGGAGGGGGGAAAAAAAAAGACTTTAGGGCAGGGTTGTTTATTGCTGCAATGTTGTTTATAGGAACGGGACGGCGCGTGCGTGCGTGCACACGTGCCGTTAGGCGGGAGCCGAAGCACTGAATGAGCGTGGACCACAAAGCAGCTTTGATTCACAACGCTGCCCCTGGTCTGGAACGTCAATGAGGTCTCGTTCTGCCGGCTTACGAAGAGTTGGGGGTGGGGTGAGTGGGGGGGGTGAAGGGGGGTTCAATCTGTGCTCTCGGCTGTGGTCTAGACAAGACGGCCATCTGCTTCTTGGTCGCCGTCCACATCATGAAAAAAGAAAAACACAACAACGCGGCCCCGACGAGAGGGTGGCCGGTGCGGTTAATAAGCGCACGCCTTGCGCAAGTCAGATTACGCCACCGTGGCGAGATGTTAACTACCTCGCCTGGTATGCAGGAGGTCACCAACCCAGACAACGCATGTTGTATCTCCCCGTGGTTGTGTGGATTTTTCACCAGCGGTCCCCCGGTTTTTTTCCCGCATTTAGAATCCAACATGGGTTGAGTATTTGGCCGATATTCATTTTCACGTCATAAGCCACTTCTCGTTGACCTATCATTTGTGGCCAGGTTGCTTCTGAAAGAGCTCCATAGCTCAGTGGGCCTTAGCTGGAAAAATAAAGTAGCTCGAGTTTTACAATGGGACAGGGGGGGGAGCGAAAGGGGGGGTTTTAGAGAAAAACAAAAACGTGTAAGCCCATCACACGAAACCAAGAAGCAGCAAAAAAAAAAATCCAAGATAAGTGGAGGTGGTGACTGGGTGGCTCAAAAGTCAGAGGGACAAGATCTTGATTTGGAATCCAGGTCTCGGCCATCTGCGATTAAACTGGGGTTCTTCTCAAGGTGGAGTGTACGTTGATTGGCGTCAGCCCAGCCACCAAAGGACAGCACGGGAAGAGCCACCACGTCGGATGGTCATGCGACGCGCGTTAACCCCACGTTACGTGGAGCGGTGGGAGAGTGGTTGCCTGCTACCGCATGGGATCGGTTCTCCCCTCGCTCTTGAACCGATGTCCATAAGTAGTTCTGCGATTTCCCGCTTCCGTGAGCGGCTCGTCTACTACGGAGAGAGTTGCACTGTCCTGAGAGATCCATTGGATGGTCTCATGGACTGGACGACGATTGTGCAAAATGGGATTCATATTGGGGAAAGTTTACAATAAAAATGCCCACTAAAATACCCCGCTCAGCACTCAATGATAATATGGAGTTGTTAGAGCAATTGAACTTTCCTTCGTGAACCAAGAGTTCATATCCAGCCTAGGGCTGACTCTTTCCATGACCAATTCCTTGCGGGTTGTATAAATTAAGTATTATTTTGAGCACCGATGCAGTAAACATTTCGCGTATAGCTCAGTGAGAATTATAAGTGCCATTAAGAATGTGAAGTTTACCCCCCCCTTGTATTAGGAGCACAAATTTGAGGCAAGTGAATGAGGAATATTCGTGGAGAATATAGCACCAGCAGCGTTGGGCAACAACAACAAATGCAAGTTTAATTAGCAACTCTCAAATCAATTGTTAAACTTAACCAGCAACATCCATCGTTGGCATTGGTCACAATTATTTGCAACCAAAAAAACCCACACATTGGAAAAACAAAGTCGCGTTGCATTTGCCCAAAAGTAATCAAACTTCCGACGGGAGAAGTTCGGCCGACACCATAAGATATTCTCCATGGCTGCTCCAGCGTCTCTGCTTCATTATGTATATAAATGTTATTTTGCGTCTCCGCTTCACTATATATACACTCCAAAGCGCAGCGTTCAGGGAGGGAGTGGGTCGCATTACTTGCAACACTCAAAACGCAATTCGATGGCCTCTGTCATAAACTGCAGGCAATATATATATTTTTTTAAGTCCAGACAGGCTCCCCACAGGAAGGAATGTGGGCCGATGTTATCGCTAGATTGTAAAAAAAACAACGCACCATAAGACCACCAACTAGTGGACAACAATGCAGTGTCCTCGCCTCCGACGATGTTATTATTATATTTGAAGTTATTATTTTTCGGTCATACTGCGCATTGGCAGCGGTTTCCACAAGCGCAAAGAACACAAAGCTCACATTTTGACAATACCACGGCGACGTTTAAAGTATATAACAGGCAATGTTTGGGGCAATTGCCTTTTATTCATAGCACGTGTATATTTAAAAAAACTTATGTATTTAAAACCACCCCCGTCAAGAATCTTGATGTAAAAAAAATATTCAGACTAAAATTGTATACTGGGATTGGAGAGATCTTAACAGATGCTAAATTCCATCTTATAAAATAAACACATGTCGGCAGCAATTTTTTTTTATCGATTACTGGAATGGTATTCATGCGTGGAACACGCTGGAATCTCATGCAAGGCGATTGGAGAACCGTCTTCGAGTGGAGGATGGTTTGTAGAAAATATGCGCACAATTAGGCCTCAAAACTGCAGAACAAGTTTGAAAGGCGTTAAACCAATGTGATCGATAGAAAATCGAAGAATAAAATCAACCTCCGACTTAGGAATATAATTTTTTTGCAATTATATTGCTCAGAATCTTTTGGTCGGCGAAAGCAAACCGATGAAACAAATACCCCTACACGAACACTCCCATTGTGGGAATTTCACACGGATCGGATGGTGTTGAGAGGAAGACAAAGACACTTTTAGTGTGCCAGAGATGCTCCTTTTTTTCCTTCAGGGGCTCTGCCACATGGGGCCCGATCCATGAGTCAAAGGGGTCAAAGGTGAAGGCTCTGCCCTGCAATTGCCGGTTCACGGCAGCGCTGGCAGATGGACCTCTCCACCTTCGCGCGAGCTGCGAGAAGATATTTGACCTGCCGCCTCTTACAAGCGTGGGGAGTACACCCACACGTACCCACACCTCAGGCAACCCGCTGACCATCTGTGTACCGGTTTATAATTCTGGGTGGACAGAGGTGGTGGCAGGAGAGGGGGGGGGGAAGTTGGATTTAAGTTACTTGCACCATCGCTTCGACTGCCAAACCGAGAGATGGAACCAGCGACCTCGGGGATGGCAAGTCCACCGTGCGAGCCGTTAAGCACGGTGGAGCCACCCCCATCCATCACTATTTGCAGTTAGGATACGAGCCCCTCTCATGGTGGTGTGCTCTCTCGCTACATGTGCGTGGACATTCGGTTGCTCAGGTTAGGAGGAGTTGGTGCGCAACGGCCGCTCAAAGCATTAATAAAAAAAAAGGCGCTTCCAGGCTAAATCAGCCGTGAGGATTACTTGATTTAGTCTGCAAAATTGATTTCTCCCCCCCCCCCACCCATTTGTTTCACCTTCAAAAGCGGGCTCTGGTTGATACATGCGCATCACGAGGCATTATTAGTTTAACCTTTACGCTTGCACTTGCATAATGCGTGCGTCCACGTGTCCACAACGGCGTATGCCGAGCCGCACTTGCCCCAACTGTCTGTCGAGGCTATACGAGGGGACGGAACTTTATCATCATTAGGTGGTTCACGAATGACGCTCCAAACCCCAGCGACGATTACCTAAACTTGTTACGGGGCCTCCGGCAGGTGTACCGTCGCGGCCTTAAACAGAAGATCTGGTGCGGTGCGTAAACGCCATCGTTGGGGGAGAGAGAAGTGACCCTGTGCGTGGTTCTCAATACCTCTTCCTTCCCCCCCCACCGGTACATCGAGCTAGCCTTAACTTTATCCAGTTCTGACGACGTACACGAACGATGACGTTCATATACATGTACGTCATCGGTGACGTTACTCCCACAAGGCCGTGCGACAGTTTGGCACCGGCTATCACGGCGCAGGGTTCGTGTGGCTACAATCGCGTTACGCTTCTAAAATTAACTCCGAACCGCTTGCACGTTGCAAGATTCGGCGGTGAACGGGACCCCCACCCTGCATGCATCTTGCCGACATCTCGGAACAGGAGAGTGTTAATAGGCGCTCGCTAACAGCACTTCAAACAACCTACACACGCGTCGATCATCCGCGTGTTCAAGTTGCCCTGCGTGTCTGTTGGCACGATGTCTGTCTGACGTTTTGCTGCACATCCTGGGAGCTTCACCAGTTTTTAAAATAATCTCAGGGGAGCCACCAGGGAGCTCTCCCGGCATAGTCACAAGAATCTACGTCATAGAACTAGAACCGTCAATCTCTGCCCAAACAACCATTGCCAAAGCAGTCCATTAATTTTACGCGGGATTTAATTACGTTTATATTTTAAGATGCGTCAGTATCGAGTGTATCATGCGCCGAAGGATTTATTTTCTTTACAGAAGCCACATTATAGCCAAGCAACCTTAAAATAAAAAAATACGAGACAATGCCAAAAGATATCCCGTGTCAGCCTTGACCAGACTGGTCGGGGCAAAGTTCCATTTTACGAGAAACGCAGGCCGCACCTCGCAACTGAAAAACACAGCTACCATCACCAAATATCCGCCGAGAAAATAACTAAATAAAATAAAAACATAAAAAATAAAAATAAATAAGCACTTGGAAGGAAAATGCGTGCAGTCATAATAACCCGCAGACGAGTGTGTGCGTGTACGTGCGCTTGTGGATGCGTGGATAAAATGTTCATGGGTGGGGGGGGGGTAGCAGACGAACCCAGCCACCCAAGTTCGATTCCTGCTCATGGACAAACGGCCAGTTGAGAAATTATCTTAAGTTTCTGGGCCTCCGCTAGGTCGATTCAGCCTCAAAACGAGCACCCGGTGCGGTGTGTAAAACATCGCCAATGGGGAGACAAAGACGGCCGGTCGTGGAGTTGGTCACCCACCCCTCCCCCTCCCCCCCTCGTGTGCCGTGCCAGGCTTCAGCAGTTGCTCCAACAGTCTCCATTCAGGCTATACGGGGGAATCTTTGTCCGTGTGCGTGTGCGCACGTGTGTGCGTGCACAGGCCGTGACGTGGGGCGAGACGGGCGGCAGACAGGGCGCGGAGGGAGGGAAGGAGAGGGAGGGGGCTGCGTCGTGCCCGCTGCAGGAAACCCCAGGTTTCCTCCTCCTGTCCCAGCCTCACGTCCCACCCCCACCACCGCAACGACCGCTTCTCCCCCACCCCAGTCCAGTCTCCCCCCCACCCACACTGCACCAGCGCTATCCCCCGCCGCACCACCGCCCATCATACCACCCCATAATGGAGCACGCGAGAAACCTCTCCAATCATCTGCACGGTGGCCGCGGCGGAAAAAAGAGAGAATGGGCTTTATCGGCGGTGTAGATTGCGACTGAAAATTATCATCATCATGCCAATGTCAATCCACTGCTGGATGAAGCCCCCCCACCTCTCCGCCCCCAGCAAATCAATAACCTCTCACGATCCAGATCGATTAATCGAAGGCCATGGTCTCAGGTGCTGTGCGGTGGTTGCATTGCGAGCCAAGGAAATGGGGGAAGATTGTGGCCTCGTGATGAAAGGATTCACGAATCGAAAATCGCAACTCGACGATTACACCCCCTACCAATAAATAGGATGTATAATAAACAGTGTATACAACGGTGCTTCTAATTGTTTAGATAGCCAGGGGGGGAGCCTCAAAGTCTCCAAAAGAGTTATGGTTTGGGATCTTGATTTGAAGCTTTCGTGACTGCAGGAATCCATACTCTTTAGTTCTTTCGGTAAAGTCACGTGGGCGACTGCTGGGTTGCTTTTTCCACCCGAGGACGACCGCTTGTGTTGCGTCTGCTCATTCAATATTCCAAGTCACCTGACCAGGTGATTTGGAATATTACAATATAAGTTTCAACATTTCCACAAAATTAGTCTAGCGCAAGACTTTGTTCTGAATGTCAGGCCGAGTAAAATAAACGTCGAAAGGTCTCATTGCTGAAGAACCCGCCTCGTGTCAACTCTTTGCATGGAAAGTTTGCACAATTTCCCATTACATTTTACTGGGGCGCACAAACATTGTTTCCTACGAATGGTCCATGGGAAAAAAGAGACTTGTAATCAGACCACATCAGTTTTAAAATTTTGGTCACAATAATTTCATACATTCCCTTGTATACCAGATGACTTAAATTACATTGGGTTTTTTGCTGCCGATGTTGTTGCAATGAGTTGGAACCTGTAAAAAAAAATATTTTTTCAAATCATGTACCGTCCAACATATCGGGCAACGAGATTGGCCCAGCAGGCCAAGGGAACAGCAGGAGAAACCAGCACTGGTCCCCCGTTCTTCAGTGTGCAAGCATACAATTAATGTTTACTGCGGCCGTGTTAGGGGAAAAAAAAAACCCCAAGAGCCGACTTCGTAGCCTTAATCCACTGCTCTTTGCCATGAACTTAAATACTACAAAAAATATTTTACAGAAATACTCAGACGATGGTTGTCTGGAGAAACTCCAAGCTTCCTGAACCTCACCACATAACCCCGGATTTTAAAGCACGCGCAAGAACCAAACTAAAACGAGCAGACATAACATCTCCGCCCCCCGTCCCAGATTTTCCCTCTCCACATTAAAAGTAAATTTTATATATTCTCATACAGCTATTCAGTCACACAATTTCAGCAGCGCTGGTTTCAGGTCAAATGAAACTCTGGAGACGATCTTGACATTCAGCATCTCATCGGCAGCCAGGCCGCGCTTGAACCAACGCTGGTGTGAACTGCCAGATGTTTAAATCGGCAAGGGGACCCCTCTCCATCCCAAGCTGCCTCAAAAATAGGTATCTTACCTATACTGGCTTTGAGCGTTAGACACCCTCTTTACCCGTAGATTTGCACTAGGCACCCCCCTCGTAAACTAAAGCGGCAGTGGTACATGCCCGACCTTGAGAGGACACGAGAGAGAAACCCTTGACCGATGGGCAACGCGGCGGCTTTCTTTGGTTGGCAAGCGGCAGCAACGTTATGCAATTGGTTCCCGGGGGGAACGCGGCCATGGCTTCCTGCGCCGAGCCAGCGCTGGAAAAGTCAAAGCGCAAAATTCCCAGCAACAGGAGGAGGCACGCAGAGCGGCAGCGTCGAAAACCCTCCCGGGGGCTTGCTCGTGTTGTGCTCTTGTGATGCCCCCTCACTAGGCTACGGCTTCTGTTTTACTTCACGCAGCTCCACGCTCAGGTGACGGAGGTACAACAAGGATGGATGTCCTTTGCTTTTTTTAATACAGTTTTGTTCTCCCTGTAAACGCCGCGTGGCTTTCATAACGCGAATTGGTTGTAAACGCCATCGACGTACGAGGGAACATCTTTTTAAAAACGCGGGCACGGATTGGATAACGCGATCGAGTGAACGGAGCTACGGTCGCGCGAGGACCAAGCGGTCGTGCGGCTGCTTCGGCGTAGCCCTCGCAGAAGCCGGCATGCTGCGAGATGCTACCCACGCACCCCAGTCGTGTTCAGCCTGCATATGCTTCTCACTTGTGTGTTATCACCGACTGTGCTTTGCCCCATGTTATAGATTAGTTATGATTTTTTTTTATATAATGCGGTGGTCTTCAGAAACGCAACTACCGTGTTTACAGGAGGACAGATTGTACACACGTGGTATAATTTTAGCATATTACGATCAACAACTTCACCAGCCTTTGAGCTGTTGGAGTTGTATTAGGTTGCCAATAGCGACAGAATTTCAGAAAGAGACTGTTTGGACCAGCAGAGATGGGTGCCACATTGCATCAGGGAAAAGCCCTAGAAGAATACAAATTTAACAGACGGAATCACAGATTTGCTGGGTGAAGGTTCTCCATGCCACGTCGGTCATGGGTGGTGGGGGGGGGGTTTGACCATACTTTTCCATGCTCGTCAGTGTTACAGATTGCGAAGAGGGGCACCAGGACCAGTTCAGATAACAGGTCACACCACCTGACATCAGCCGTGGCCATCGATTGAACTCGGGTCGCCGTGTTCACAGGCAGGTGCACGAACCTCCGCGCCGCTGTTCCAGGGGCACAACTGTTGCAGAGGCTGCCCTGATTATTACTGGGGGCGTAATAACCATTGTAATGCGCAGTCTGCTTCACGCAAACGACGGTAAAGATCGCCCGCCCCCCCCCCCCCCATGTCAGTCGCGAGTGTAGGCCATGTTTGCGCTGCATGGCGTCAGGGTCCAAAATAGCTGCATTTCAAAAATGACACCGCAAATTACTCAAATTGGGATTATGCACGTAGCAAATATTCCCCCCCCGGCTAATGCTCCAAAGGTTACTCTCTTGCAAAGGAGACTCATCCTGGTGCCGAGTTCACTTGTTTAAAAACAAAATAAAAAAAACTTTAAACACCTCCATATGTATCTGGTTAATAACCAGGCACACATAGCTCATAAGTCTAGAATATCATGGAGTTAACTTTCCAAGGACTTGCGCTTAATAGCAGATGGGAGCGTCACTCTCCGTGACGACCGATTTCTCTGCAAAAATCAACATTAGCACCGTTGGCTACGTACGGTGCAAAAAGGTCACATATGCAACTACATGCATTTAATCAAATTCCATGTAAATGAATTTCTTCCGTCCGAATTTGGCCCACGCCAAAAAGTGAAACAAAAAAGTGATTAGAAAGGGAGCGAGCGTTTTTTTTGTTAACACGTGTAGTCATTGACGACTGCGTCAACACCAACCTGGCATTGACTACGTGGTCAACCTGGGAACCCAGTTGAAAAACACAGGCGAGGCTTGCCCAGATTTCAGACGTAGGCTTTGCACCTCTCTCGCTCTCCTCGAAGTGCCTGCTTCATTGTTCCATCGTGGGCAGTAACCATGGAGACAAGCAGACACAACTCATGGGTTGGTTTGGTCATTGGATTCTGGTATAAAAATAGTTCCACGTGAAATGGTTACGAGTCCGATCGTCTACAAAATTTGCCTTTGGGATGTCTTAGCAACGGTTATATTTGCCAGACGTATTGACTTAGAACATTTCGAAATCAGTACATCTGTAACAAGAATAAAGAATTGTATACTCGATTTAAAGCTTTCGTGACTGCAGGGATTCATCTTCTTGGTTCTTTCGGTAAAGTCACGTAGAAGGGAAGTAATAAAATAATAAAAATAAAACACAATTAAATAATTCTCACGACGTTTCGGCCACAACGCAAGCAGCCGTCCTCAGGTGAAAACCAGATCTGAGGACGGCTGCTTGCGTTGTGGCCGAAACGTCGTGAGAATTATTTAATTGTGTTTTATTTTTATTATTTTATTACTTCCCTTCTACGTGACTTTACCGAACGAACCAAGAAGATGAATTGTATACTCGACTACCACACGTAAATGACCAATCACAAAGCGGTTATCGAAAAGGCTGTGGCTTGACAGGGGTGGCACCTTCGTCACAAGGGTGGCTGTTCTGTTTAAAAGGACATTTCAATTTAAAGATGGAATTCAGCAGGATCACCCAAATATTAACCTTTTCCCATTCCGATGATGTACGCATACATCAGTTTTTCTTCGATTCCAGACATACACCGAAGCTCCCACAAGGCCATGCGAGAGGGCGTGCGGGCACATTTTGGCTCCAGCTATCAGAGTGCAGTCGTGTCGCTACAATTCTCTGCGGCGAGTACGACGTATTTTAACAATGGTGCCTTGCCTCTCCAAATAAAATTAACGCTGAACCACTTGCACGTTGAGGTTCGGCGGTGAATGGGAATCACCCTGCAACTTGCAAGCGTCTCAAAACGAGAACGTGTTAAAAAGCAGCACATGGTTGCTGCCATGTTTAGGGGAGGCATTTACCATTGACGTCCGTGAGTGTTCACCTTAAACGCAGAGATACTAGAAATATCCGAGTAAAAGCTGGACCAAAAATCTGATAAAATCCAGAGAAATCTGGGAGGGAGGTAGAAAAAAAAATCTGAACGTTCAGAAACCTAAATAAGGGCCCACGCTTAGCAGAACTGGCTCCCAGCGGCTTCCTCGTGTGTCCGGAGTGACAAGAGTCACTCGTGAATAAAAAGCGACCGCGTGACAAGTGATTTGCTTTCGACAAATTGCTTTGAGGAACAAGAAGCACACAAGGAAATGTTTCCACAACCATTTTAGAAAAGCAGCCTGGCCCCGGTTTATGAACCCAGGCAAAAATGGACTTTGCCCAAGTTCCTACAACAGCCTTACCGGGCCAAGTGAGCACAAACCGGCTGCATAGTTCTCATTGAGTGGGCCGCGCAGATGAGCTCCCTTGGCAAAGCTCTCACTCACCGGGCAGGGAGAGTCAAATGCCTGAGGTGCCATCGGAAACAACTGCGATGCCAGGGGGCGGCCAATGTGGAAGCGAATCGGATCATTTTAAAGAAATGGCATGGCTTAAGCAAACCAAAAAAAAATCAGGTCAACTCCAGGATTGTTCTTGCGCGCTAAAAAAACGGCAATTTTTTTTACAAGTGTAACCTAACCCCAAAGCACACTTTAATTATTGTTAACAATATATACACGCGATTGCTTCCCTCCAACTGATGGGGGGGAAATGGAGAGGGGAAGTGGTGGGGGGGGGGCAGAGGGGGAGGAGGAACTAAGTCCACAGGAGGTGCAAGGCTCTTGGAAGGACGGTACAAGAAGCGAGATGCAAGGGGGGGGGGGCATTCCGAGAATTGGAAAATTTCACAAGGACGGCCACTTTACAGCTTGGCTACAAAATGCAAGAAGACGATGACGACCTCTCACGGGGGGTGGGGGATAAAAAGCCTGGACAATATTTTAGGCGGAGCAAGGTCGGCTGCCCTTCAAGGGGACCATGTATGAAAAACATTTGTCAAAATGCCGGTGATAATTTTTTGCGATTTATTCTTGCAAGAGCTCGGGCAAAAAAAAGGCACAAATAGTAAAAAAAAAGAGGGGGAGGGGGGGGCAGTTCCCGATGAAGATAGTGCAGGGCCTGGAGCATGTGATATAGGGACCCTACATTAAAAAGAATAAATTCTACTTGTATAGTAAAGTAATTGGATTTTTACATTTGCAATACAGCCAGATAATGACAAATCGCTAATCTTAAACACCCAGTTGTTCATAAAAGTTAAAGGCAGTATAGTACTATAGTAAAAGTAAGTGCAGAGTCACTGAACTGCAATTGATAGCTTGAAAGCATTTAGTGCGGGGCCCTTGAAAGTGTGCGGCCCGGAGCATTTGTAGATAATTCTGCTACTGGGATGATCCGGCAATGAGGGGGGGGGTCTGAACTCGGTGCTTCTGGGCTCAGGGAAGAGGAGATTGGGGGGGGGGGCTCACTCACTGTCCCACTCACGTAGGGACTGCGAGCAGTGGGGGCGCATAGGTTTTTGCGGTGGGAGAAGGGAAGTCAAGCGTTTCAAAAGTGAAAGGAGGTGGGGGGGGTCAGCGATTGCTTTCTGTTCACCACTCCTAATATCACCAATACCAGACGTGATTAAAAAGAACACAGGAGGAAAAACAAATACTTTTCTTGGGCCGGTCCTTTAGGTCACTTCAATTTTAGAAAAACTATGGCACAGAGAGTACATTCATTATTATCAGAAGCAGGTCACTGTCGATCCACAGCTGGATGAAGCCCCCCCCCCCCCCAATGCAGTTACCAATCCCTCGGTTGTACAAATTATTATTACTTCTAAACACCGGAGTACTTTCCCTACAAAATGTTACCCTCGCACGATTACGAGACGTGGCCGCCCGTAAACACTAAAACGATAGCCGTTCTCCAACTTCCAAAAAACCCCACAGCAAAAAATGCAATTCATTTTCAGCCGCGTTGTACAGTACGAGTTTAAAAATGTATTTCCCCCATGTGCCCAAATTCTAACTATAAATCACGCTCGGATGTGTTTGTTTTCAATTCAAATTGTAATGCATTTTTTGAATGTTACTTTCAGCTTCCTTCCCCAGTCCACCCACACACAGCCGCACGCGTCACCACCCCCACCCAGCCCAAAATGGTGTTCTCCAGTTTTAACCTGAAGATTTAAAACAAAACAAATTTTTCTTTACAACCGATTGTTGGACGTCCTTCCCTTCCCGCAACCTCCCATTAGCACGGTTGGCTACGTAGAGTGCAAAAGAAGTTCACACTCATCTCACCTACTGACCCAAGTACGATGTGAAAGAAGTTCAACATACGAACGAAGCAGCAGCCGTGATCAAAATCCTAACTTTTCAGGGGTAACCCCCTGGTGGTTTCGGAGTTCGGAGCACAGAGCCAGCACACCTGAGATACTGGGCTTGAATCCACAATTCATTGAACCAAGTTCAAGGGTAGAGAGTTGAATCTGAGCCTGGATCACAAATGACTGCACACCAGCGACGAACAAACTCCTGTAGGGCATTAACAAGCGTGCCCCTAGGTGCTAACGATAGATCAAAATCAGCGGGCCTTCAGAAGTAGTCCTGCAACGTCATTGGCCAGGGCTGTTCCCCAAAACACATGGCGATGCACGGCTTAGCTGCAGAGTTGTGAATGGAATTGTGGTTCGCAAAGCATCAATGCTGCCGACAGCACGATCGGAACTAGGGGAGGTGGGGGGGAAAGGACACGGTTTATACATCCTGGTTTGCGTGTAGCAGAGAAACGGTGACATCAGAATTTATTTTATCCAGTGATTTTTGGAGGGTACTGGCCACCTTGGCATATTTGATCCATTCCTTTGGTCAGAATTACCAGCACCCGTCGCGGTTCTTCGTAACGCCGATAAAAATTCTCACGGACCACGAAAATAAAAAAAACGCTTAACAGCGAAATCCCCTCTTTCGCAGCAGAATATACACTGCTGGTGCAAATGCTGCGAGCGAGAATGGTAACGTGGCATGGTTATGTTCAATGACACACCCAGTTGCCTTGCTGTCACACGTAGCAATCGGTTCCCTCGCACCATGCCACGTTCTTAGGTTGAGTTCACTTCTGGGAGGCACAGATTACGCTCCGAAACCAAATTGTGCACGCCCCTGGGTGTGGGGCAGGCATTGATGCCGAGTTGCCACGATTGTAATGCAGTGAGCTCACCTGGCTCTCCACACACACACACATGCTCAAAGACAAAGATCCTCTGTGTAGCCACACAGACGACTGTTGGTTTAAGTGCTGTTAGCAAGCGACTATTAAAAAGCCAAAAAAAGGCAAACGAGAGGGGGGTGGAGATCGACCAGCACTACACCTGGGCCAAGTCTGTCTCGCCAGTGCTAAGCACTGCACTACCGCTCCAAAAGGCCCCCTCTCTGTATAGCCTGCGCAGGCTGATGGGCCAAGTGCCGTTAAGGGAGCAGCACACCATTGAAGGCCGGCAGGGCAACACGAGGGGGTGGCGTGGCCGGCACCACTCCCGCCTTTGTAAAACATTGCCACTGGGGGGGGGGGGGGAGGGACACACCACAACAGGTAGTCATTTAGGAGGCAGAGTTGACCTAGGGGAGGGCCTATGACCGCTTCCCCGACGTGCATCACACACACACAACCCTACACTCGACGGTATACAACTCAGAGCTGAACGCTAACACCACGACGTAGGGGCAAGTACAGGTGCTACGGCTTCACGTGGTGGATGCCCCGCAGATTTTGAAATTGCCTGGTGGCATTCGTGGGCCATCGTTGGCACACGCAGTGGTGATGGGATGGAGGTGTCGGGGCGGTAGTGGGGCACACAGACAAAAGATCCCGCCACGTGTGTAGCCTTCATTAGACCGTCGGAGCAAGTGCTGTTATATAGCGAACACGTCAACACCGCACCCGTTCAACGCCCCCCCCGCCCCCAGCAATGCCGGCGTAAATTGCCTCTGAATAATTCATGACGAACCCCGCCCCCATCGCTTCCCCACACCCAAATCTCTGTTATAAACACCGGACTCGATTGCTGGGGACATCAATTTAGTTCATTATTCATGCGTCGAACGCCGGGGACAATGTAATGCGAACACGTGGGTGGGTGGGTGGGGGAGACTGTTAAGAAGGGTTTTTGGAGAATATATGCAATTGGAAATTCAAGTGCCATCGATTCACTCCGTCGGCCTTGAATTCTAAGCCTCAAAGCCTGAGGGGACTACACTCGCAGATTGAGTCAACAAAGCAGAAGTGCATAATATCGTTTAGCTAATTGTCAATCCACTGCTGGATGGAGATCTCCCCACCCCATGTCAGCTATGGGGGGGGGGGGTTGTTCGACCATACTTTCACCACACTGGTGTGTGTATATATAATGGTGAAAAGGAGTGGTAAAGTCACCCACAGCTAGCCGTGGCCGGGAATCAAACCGGTGAATTGGAGTTCAAAGAAGGGCGAGCTCGTGCAACCACTTTGCACCCCGTGCATCGATATTAAAATTCTAACTTAGCAAATTTTGAAACACGTAATCAACCAGGCTATGCGTTGATTGGTGTGTTAACCGACTCTGTGTTGTATTACATCACATTTCGATATTTTACTAGGTTATTTAATTTTCGTGTGCCTGCCTCCTGATTTTCAGGCTTGCGTGCCCGTGCCGCGTTGTCAGCTTGCTCCTCTCTGTGTGCCGTTGTGATGTCTGTCTGCTTGTATGTCTGTCTATAGTTTTTTCTAGTTAGATTTTTGTTGCTATTTCTTTTATGCCTGATGATGATTGCTTGTGTTGCAATCAAAACGTCGTAATGTTATTTTATTTTAATTTATTATTTTATTTTTAGACGTGACTTAACCGAAAAGAACCAAAGAATAATTCCTGCAGTCACGAAAGCTCCTAAATTAAGATTAAAGACCTCACAATCTGCATGCCCTTATCAAGTTCCAAAAAACCGTTGCAAATAAAGCACTTCACATCTATATTGAAAACACAAGAGGGATCTCAACGTGCATACTACAAAGCTAAACATTTTTTTTTACAGCATTATAAAGAACATATTTTCACCAAGTTTCCTTAACTGGACATCTAATTTGATAAAGGGGGACGATTTCTGCAGTTTAATTAAGAAAAACCTCTCTCTCGCTTTCTCTCTACCCATGAGATTTTGAGATGCTATCGTCCCCCGCATGCCCGAGTCTTCTTTTGCGGGTAATTAATGCACAGCACATTGGAATTTCCTTCAGTATTTCAAGGGAAGCAGAGAGGGCAAGATGGAATTTCTTGGCATGACGAGCTCCCCGCCAGCATGCAAAACAGAACCAGTTTTCAAAGCGCCACTGCACACAAGGAGGCTGTCTGTACGATCAGAGAACCAGGTTTCTCAGTCTCGCCCCAGCCTCTTACCTGCTTTGAAATCAATGTCCATCTATTCATAAGGGAGGTGCGGGGAGGGGGTTGGCGGGGGTGGGGGTTGTAGCCCCCCCCCTCCTCCTTCACCAACCCGACAATTTATGAATCGTTGCGATTCAGGGTTGGCGATTTCATTCCATATTTTTTATTTTTTCTACAACGTGGCAAATATAGTGGACTCTCGTCTCTGCAGAAGTGGGTGGTGGAAGTTGTCTCAACTCGCTATATATGGACACACAAAAATCGATGTTCAAAACCGGATCAGTCGCGCGAGCAAATTGCTTCACAGTAGCAGCCGGTTGCATGCAACGGTTCGCAATTTGGTTGTGGAGATATCTACATAAAGTCATTCACGAGTCACGATCAACCAAGTCGCATGCAACAGACCCCTGCACCGTTACATATGAAGGTTTTCTATCAGACTTAAGGAGTTACACATTGAGAGACTCGGTTTTGTAAGACAGTGTCCTTTAGTTAACCCAGCCTGCTGCTGCTGCTCCCCTCTTGAGACGCATTATCCTTTTTGCAAAAAGGAGGGTCTGGAAACTGAAGTTGTGCAGGCCAATTACTAATATATTACCATGAGCCTATGCATCACGTAGTACTTTCCGATTTACGACCTTTGGCTGCGAGCCTATGGACTCCCATTTGCACACTGGGCCCGCTCTTGAAAAATGTTCACGGGATCCTCTTCAACGTTGGGGTCAGACGGAAATTTTATTTCCCTCACCGGAATTCATGGTCAGAAGTTGGAATTCAAACGCTTAGCTCCGCAAACACTCAAACTATTTCTCCTCCCACACCCCAGCGACGTGATGAATCGCCACAATTTCGGACAAATAAAAATCGGCTCTTTTTTTGTAACGGTTACGGTAAATGGTAGCGGCCTCTCAGTAGCTACAGGCGTGGCGGCATGAGCAGTTAAAAAAACCAGAGCCATTCTCCATCTGCAAATGAATGCATTCCTCCCCATATAACCAACCGTGAGAGGTTTAGATATACTTCACCACACTGGTCAGGGCACGTTGGTCGGGGGGGGGGGGGGCAAAAGGTAGGATTGGTCCTGACGTCACTTCACTATTGATGTTAACCGTGGCCAGGAGTGGAACTCTCGTCGCCGCGCAGTGCAAACCGCTGGGCCACCACCGATTTTTACCATATACAATGCTCGTTGAGGATCTAGAATAAATCAATATGCATGTTAATAAAATAAAAAAAAATTGCTGAATATGCGTGCCATTACATTCCTATCACTTTTCAATGCATTGGTATTACACAATACCTACATGGGTTTGAACAAATGTTCAAACGGACTTCCATGAACATTAAAAACGCATGAAATGAATACTAGCTCTATCAACGGTTTTACTTCACCCGATTCCTGTGTCGTGGTCTAATCTTGTAAATCAAAAGTTGTCTACTTCCTGTTCTCCAATCAAGTTGACATTTTGCACACGTACTCGGATCCGGTGGCAATGCATGCCGGTATGAAAATCGGTATCAATTCAATTAATTGCCTCCTTTCAAGCAATTACAATTTTTGTATGGACGGCTTATTAAGTATATATATAAATGTGTAGGTCAAAAACGCTACGGTCCCCAAACCGTGGAAATCGGCTCGCACAAAACGCAGGTGCCGCGTGTCTCAGGCGCCATTGACGTACTTCGACCGTTGGCTACCACATTCTGATAAGCTCCCCCCCTCTCCTCCCCCTTAACCTGTATTTAAGAGCTTGCATCTTGGAATCCCTGTCTCACTTGATACAGCAAATCTGGCTGTGACGGTCCCACCTGATGACGGAGACTTGTGTTGGCCTCCAAAACGCCGTGATTTATTATTATTTAATTTTTATTAATTTTCATTTCATTTTTTACCTACATGACTTTACCGAAAAACTAAGAGTATATAAAAACCGTTGTTAAAAAAAAAATTTTTGAAGGAGCTTATTGTAAGACTACAGGCGAAATCTTCAAATATTAAATGATGTATTGTTTCAATTCATTCAGGGTTCTTGGTCGAGTTTTGGAAATCAACCGATTGAGGAGGCGACTCCACCAGGAAAGATGATATATTCATGATAATAAATAAATAAATACTATTAAAACATGTTCATGCCAGTATTCAAGTAAATTATGTAACCCAGAGGCCGGACTTTTGGGGAACTCCGTAAAATAAAAAGCAACCACACATTTGAATCAAATACACTGCCCTATGCTATGAGAGCATTGCTCAGATTTAGTCATCGTCCTCAAAAGTGCGGTTTAATATTTGAGATGCCGTGCATCGCGTTCCTTCAACAAAACAAAAAACTTTTCCACCGCAATCCATAAAAAAAGCCTTGCGAGCGAAGATAATTTGTTTGTAAACGAGGAGATCCGTATCATCTGTTTCATGCCGTTTTGTCTGTTGCTGGATGGATGGGGGGGGGTCATTCTTTGGGGCGTGTGTACCAGAACAAATATTGAAACACCCAAACTCGTGCTAACAGTTTTGTAAAACTTTCCCCCGCAGTTTGCAATTCGTGTTGGGTTTTTTTTAATACAAGGAGAGCAGGTATTGCAAAAATACGTGATTCGTACATTTTGGCCTTCACTAAAATATGGGAAGAAAAAAGGGTGAACTCATTGGTGTATTTATTAAATGAACACCTTCAACGACCAAAACATTTACCCCTCATTTGTGGTCTGTAGAATAACCATTTTTTTTCACTATTTTCCTTTTCATCCAACCCACCTACCGCTTCCAACCATCATATCGCCGTCATGTTATAAAAACAAATCCATTCTGACCTTTTGCAGTGGGCAGTGCATCACCGAGCAGTCACGAAGGTCACACAACGAAAGATGCCGCCCGATCGACTTTTGAATCCGCTTAAAAAATCGACCTCTTTACCCCACACTATCGACGCACTGGAAACCCTGGGTGTCTTTGCAAAGTCTGCAGCATGTTAAACCGAACGTTTTACATTCCCATGAGCTGGGAGTATGCACAAAGAAAGCAATCTACCAGATTGTTTTTATGGTTTTTACTTTTTGCGCATGTCATCGATGACTGGGGCTAAGACCATCAACTTGCTACACTTGAGATTGTAATTATGGGGTTGTTACCCAACTTCGAACCCAGAGATAGTAGGGCCACGTCCTAGAACACAGCCAACCAAGCCACGTCTTTTTTTTTTAAAGGTTTCATTTCCTTTTCATTAGGATTTTTCATCCACGAGATTTATTTTTCCAATTTTAATCCCTAGCATGCCAGGTACATGTATTAACTCGCACAACGCATTGGGCTTTCTACTCAGCAGTTTACTTATCATGGCCTCGTGAGAATACGGAGAAAACAATAGATGCCCACCTGATGTTTGTATTAATAAAAGGTGTGGTAAAATATAATGCTGGAGCAAAATAAGATTTAATCCATTAGCGGGTGAACCCATTGTACGTGTGCAAAACTCACTTTGCACCGTACGGAGCAAGTGTGAGCCAGGAGGTGTGAGGAAAGGACAAACTAAAACAAAGCAGTTCTTAAAATAAATTAATTTTCAATTTAGATTTAAAAGTGGCTTCTTAATCCAGAGTTGTTTTTGGATTAGATCGTGTATATATAGCAAGGATGCATTTGCATTTACGAGATCTAACCCAAAAACCTCTATTATGGATAACTGGTCACTAAAGCCTACGTATATAAAAACTGGCTTCCAAATATGAGAAAGAAAAGCGTTCCATACGACAGAGGAAGCGCATCCAAGAGCACGCGATTAAATGACAGTCCCCCCTCGTTCGATGGCTAACCAAAAGCGGAGGATTGAGTGTGCACACGCATCAGCATCTGCCCAGTCTAGCAAGTCACAACGAACCACAAACGGACACGTGTAAACCGAGATAGAGAGCAGATGGTACCACATTTTTCCCGGGTCAGAGGAGGGGGGGGGTTCAGTTTCATGCGGCTCTGGCGCGCTCGTCCTCAGAAGACCACGGGAACCCAAACAATGGGGCTCTTTGTTTCTGTCACGCTGCCCTTATTGCGAGTGGTCCAATTGACACAACATCCACTTGAAATCGTACTCGTCAGCTCGTGGCCTGAAGCATCCGTGCGCCGTACAGTTGATAATGCATTCAAGGTTAAGGGTAATAGAGATGAGCAAAGTGGCCTTGCTGAAAAAAGCCTGGGCTTTGATTCTGCTTTTTACTGGCATGCTCGATTTGATGAAAAAAAAAGTGTTTAGTTTGTTGTCCTTCCCCCCGCACCTCCAATTAGCATGGTTGGCTACGTACGGTGCAAAAGAAGTTCATACATAAATGGGTCGCAGAACAAATAGTTAATTATGGGAGTAACACGTAATACGGTCCAAAGAAATGACAAATTGCAGATTTTGTTAATGCAGCCGTACCGAACTAGGCCCGTGTTCAAGGCCACAAATGAAAGAAGCTAAATGCTGCGACTACTTTGGAGGTGGCCAGATGGCTCAGTGGTTAGAGCCTCGGGGTGAGATTGTGGGTTCACATCTCTGGGTTTCAGCCACCATGGATGTAATCCGGCCCCTGCCGTGCAGCAAATTTGTCGGTCCGGTCACCACAACGGCCGCACCAAAAAACGTTCACGACAAAAAAAAGGTATTATTTTTTTCAACTCAGCGTGAATAAAAAAACAGCTCTGGGGAGAATTAAACGTTTTGGTTGCGTGGACGTGTGATGAACAATGTTTCCAATGCATCAAATAGTACTCCGTCACCCACCCCGCCCACTCCCTCAAAAAAATATCGGTCGTCTACTTATGACTTTAGAAGTCGCAGTGCGACATCAACTTCCAGGAGCCATTCATGAACGCGTGGTTATCCGCAGGAGGTCCCAATGTAAATGTTTTCACCCCTACAGCACAAGTGGAATTAGCGTGGGAAGACCCAAAAAAAATGAACGTGAACGTTTCAAAATGTGTTATTCTTCTACTTGCATTAAATTTGCAAATGACCAGTCTTGTCTCGGTAAACAATAAAAGCCATCTTACTGGTCGACAAACCCTAGACAGCGCCTAGGGTCAACTCAAGGGCTGTGGCAACAAAAAATGGCCAGGGCATCCATCAGTGGATTCTTTGGAGGACCCCAAATTACTTTGAAGTCCTATTTCACGGTGACAGCACCACAAGGATAAAGCACTTCCACATTTTACAATTAATATTGTTAAAAGTAGTTCTTTTAAACTAAACTTTTTATTTTACCAGGTAAGGCCAACTGCGCTACATAGCTCTTTTTCTTAAGTGACCCGGCCACAAATGATAGCTCAACAAAGTGGCTCATGTGGAAATGTATAGCAGCCCCTTTACTCTCAACGAATGTTTCTAAAATGTGGATAGAAAAAACCAGGTGAACTCGGAGAAAAATCCATGTGACCACAGGGAGAACATGCAAACTCCAAATATACAGACGTCAGGATCTACCTCACAACCTCCTGCATACTAGGCGGGGTAGTTAACATCGCCAGTGGCACCCCACGGGGAAGTCTTAACGAGCTGCCGAAACAATTTGATTCAAGGTTCCTGCTTGTGATATTTAGTCAATTGAAGAGGACATTTCTGAGTAGCGTCACGTAAAAGTTGGGATTCGGAAGAAGCGCTTCAAGGATGCGACTGCCACCTATACTTGCTGTACTGCTTTGCAGATACCTCACTGCTCATGGAACTGGGAGTTTTGGGAATAACCGCACATGGCACGCCATGCTCCACACCATTTCCCATGAATCTGTGGTTCTCAAAGTGTGGTCCCCCCCCCCGACCTCCAAATGGGTTGAGATCCGGAACTGGCAAGGTTTTCCTTTTGATTTGGACATTAATTAATATTTTACCAATGACATTTAAATTTAGTTTGGTAAACTACCGTGCATAAAACTACCCTAAGCCGAAGATCTAAAATGCCCCCCCCCACTAAAACCTTTAAGCTGTGTACAAAAAAAGCTCTCCCGGAAATCCGAATAATTTTCTATTAAGGGTCTGTGTGGGCCTGCAGAAATTAAATCGCCCGAGGTGATGTCCGTGGGTCAGGACGCCTGAGAACCACTGCCATGAAGGGATCGAGAGCCCCACGACACCTTCAACAGGTCCATTTGGTCGGCCCCGTTCTCTGCTCAGCAGCACCTGCGAGTTCAACTTTAAGCCCCCACCTTCTCTCTCCATCCCCCCCCTCCCCACCCACACCGTGGCAACCGCCAACATCCCCAAACGGCGTACGGGCGAGAATCGGCGACACAAAATCACGACGGCAAAACCGCGACGCCCACGCTCGCAAAAATCAAAAAGTAAAAAAAAAATCGGCTGTACTCACGATCGAGTCCGTTAATGTAGCGAATGGTAATCTCGCAGTGGCCCCACACGGCGCTCACCACGGGGTACAGCTTCCTGCCCTTGAGCCCGCGGAACGCCACGCCCAGGTACTGGCCGTCCACCACGAAGCTCACGGTGCCCTCGTCCATGTCGAGCACCACGAGGAACGAGTCCGACACGACGAAGCTCTCGTCCGCCGTCAGGTACGCCGGGTAAGTCCTGTGCTCCCCGTCGCGGCCCACCGCCTTGCCGGCGTGGTAGAGCTTGTTGCGCCCGAGGTCCCAGCCCCACGAGTCTGCGGTGGAGCCGACAAGTGACGTGTAGCCCACCGAGTGGAGCGGCGCGTCCGCCGTCGCCACGCCGACAACGGCGTGGGTGCCCCGCTGACGCGCGGGCCACGTCACCTCCCAGGCGTGGAGGCCCCGCGTGTAGCCGACGCGACCCCGGATGCCGTCGGTGCTCTGCGCCACGGGGTGCCGGTGGAAGGTGGCGGGGTCGTCCTCCTTCACGTAGACGTTGAGCGAGCGGTCGCGGTCGTTCCAGGCGTGGCGCGCACGCATCTCGGCGCTGGCGGGCGGCAGGTCGAGGAGGAGGTCGAGACGCGCCGGACGGCAGAAGTCGGGCCCCAGGAACGCCTGGTGGCGCAGTGAGCGGCAGACGGACGACGACGACGACTCGTCGTCGACGTTCTTCACGCCCGTCGAGATCTTCTGACCCATAATAACGATGATTATACAAAAAGGAGGGTGGGGGGTGGGGGTGTGGGAGAGGGGGTGGGGGGCCGCGGCGATGAGGCCACCAAGCTGGAGCAATTTCGTCCTCCCGCCAGCGATTTTTGAACACCGCAGGGGGGCCCCGGTTATCGTTGTGGTTGAGGTGGTCGAGGTGGCATTAATTCCGATGAGAGATTTGCTGGAGGGGAGTAAAATAAATAAAGGGGAACTCTTCACAAGGTTGACCGTCTTCCACTTTTGGCAAGCGTCTTGAAATTCAATTAGCCGTTGCAGGAGCCTGCAATGCAAAAAAAAAAAGTCGTCATATGTTTGAGCTTGCAAACGGAGTAGAATGCACCGGCGTGTCAAATAAAAAAAATCGACAACGGCGACCGACATTCTCCGATTTCAACGAAAAGGTCCTCGCAATGAAAAACGATGAAATGTCCGCAAACCTCGATCTCGCGCAGAGACGTTCCAGGATTGCTGGCGTCTTAAAAATGACAAAACATTGAATGAACCAGAAATAAAATGAGTTGGACCCAGGTGCCGGAGAAAATATTAAGAGGGCATCAAATCCACACAGAGCCTCGAAACTGCAAAGAGTAACCGCACCATGAAATGTTACCACAATGTCACACCGTCGAGCCAAATTCCTCAAATGCCGTCTTTGGCATACTGTACTGCACGCATTTTTCAGGACCACAGGCTTATAAGCGCTTTCATTTAAAAAAAAAAACTTTGCCCCTAGTCTAACTTTTTAATTGCAGTTGCTCCTGCACCAGATTCCATATTTCAACAACGTGCACATGGAATTGGGGAAGAAAAAATAAAGTTGATCAATTTTAATATCTGTGCTCTCGTTGTTGCACTGTACGATACGACCTTCGCTTGCCTGTTGTTTGGCACCTCGGTTTTAAAGCAACAACATAGCCAAGTTGAATTCCCAAGAGTGTAAAATAAAAAACACTTAACGTAATTTCTTTTATTACACGGAGACAAATATTGGGAGGTTATTTTGTTATCAGCTTGCTCCCACCGTCACCACCACATTGATCATTGCGTTTTGTTATAAATTAGATTGGAGACAAGACCGTGTTGCTCGGGAAAATAAGCCTCCATCTCTATGGAGGGCCGTTTTTGCCAGAATCATCTCCGATTACATACATTGTGTTATTTTACACCCCCCTTGAGAGTGGCGTTATTTGACAAATGTGGGCCGTTGTTCGCTGCACTGAAAGCGTGCCTACTGGAGGCTGAAATAGTAATACAAATTTTAAAGGACACGGGCACGACACCAAGAGCTTTTTTGGGGGTTAGATCACGTCAATGTGCCGTTAAACCCGCCCACCACCCGACACAGCAGCCAATTAGAGGTTTGTCACGTAAACAGAACATGCCAATTAGTGAATGACGTAATGACATCGCTGGATGCCACCACGTTGTGGTTGTAGTACTGGCCCTAAAGGGGCACGGTGTGCACGGAATAATGGCGCTGGATGGCACCAGGCTGTAAATGCAGTGCCGACCCTACAGGACAGTGTGTGTGGGTGCCGACGGGAAGGATGAGGTTGTGCGAGGCCATGGCACTCTGGTTGACCCGGGAGGACACGTGACCGGTTAAGTTGACAGGGGCCCCAGGGGGGGGGAGGGGAGGGGGGGGGTCACGTGATTGGGACCCAGATTCTTCCCAAGGATTCTGGAAGGTGGGCGTGGCCAAGGAAAGAGCCGGCCACGCCACAGAGAATATAAGCCGGGTCCCGAGGGGAGGGACCAGGGTTGTTCATCCCGGGAAAGAAACCCTTCGTCTACCATCTCCATTAAACAAGTCTTCCAGCACGTGGACCCGGGCAGATGTTTTAGTCCCGGGTCCGTAGTAGCAGTTGCGTGGTAACTAGTGTAGTTAGCCGGGTGGTTACCACCTTGGGTTGTTATTGTGTTAAAAGGGGAAGTTACCATTGTTGGGACTGAATAAATGTGTTACCTACAAAGTTTACGTCTGCGACTCGTTCTAGATTTGAAGTTTTCGTGACTGCAGGGATCCACGCTCTTTGGTTCTTTCGGTAAAGTCACGTAGGTATAAAATAAATTAAAGCACGACGTTTCGGGCGCAACACAAGTACCCGTCACAGGTGGAACAACCACAGCAATAAACAATTGCCGAAGCGGGCAAGAGGAGGCTGCTGGTAGTCTGCGACTCAGTTGAATCCATTACACTAGTACAGCACGCCGGTGTGTTGGAGAGTAAACCCACAATGATTACCATTGCAAATGTACAATTGCACACACCGGTGTGCTGTACTAGTAATGAATTGGCACGTTCTGGTTACGTGACAAACCTTAGTTGGCTGTGTCGGGTGGTGGCGGGTTCAACGACACATTTATATATTTACGCGATCCAACCTCCCCAAAAAAAAACTCTTATGGATAATATTGGTTGCAAAAGTCTCAACGCGTTAAACTGTTTTAAAAAAAATTCAAGCCAGCAGAGTGTTTTTCACTGGTGGTTACAGACAGGATCACCACACCATCCAGCCATCGGGAAAGCTCACTGCACCCCCCACCCCAACCTACAACGATTACACGACAATCTATTTTGAACGTCCCCCCCCCACCCCGCCGACTCGTTACGTTAGCGCGAGAACACAACGGAGCGCTCCGCGAATTCCACAGATGCCAATTCGCGCGCACCCTCCGTGGGTGGGGGAGAATTGGCCCAGACGTCCGAACGAAGGCCACTTTGGCAGCAGTGGTGGCAGCAGCGGTGGTGGCTGCAGCACAAGTTGCCGGGCGGCTAACAAAGGTGGGCGGGGGGGGGGGCAAGACAGTCAGCCCAATCGAGCAACGTCCGTCCATTCGCCGGACCCTGCCCGACCGCCCACCCACCCACCCACCCCCAGAACCTCTCTCACGGCTCGTCAAAGTGGTCGCAAGGGTGTTCAAGGACATCGCCGCGCATTGACGTGCGATACCCTTCTTCAAGCTCGGTGGGGAAACAAATAAACCACCATCTGCGCTTAAAAACGCGCGCATAAGTTCAGCGAGGACGTGTGTCGCAAGCATCTGCCGGTCATATCTCAGGTCGGGAAACCCATGGGGGGCACCTGGGTCTGGGTCCCGTGACCTGGTTGCAGCGGGGCGAGCCTTCGACAACTTCACGTGGGCCTGGCACCAGCGCCGTGGGTCACGTCACCACCACTTGGTGGCAAATGGCGGGTGTTGTTGTTGCTGCTGCTGTGCACGTGTGCTGTTGAACAAGCAACGTCAACTGCAAGTGGCCACTACCCACCACCATGTGTTTAGGCTACACTGGCCAGTGTAAATACATCCTCTTGTTGTTATGACAAGAGCTTGCCTACGACCAAAATCACCCAGAATCAGATCTAAGCAGGATTGAGCCTAGGATAGTACTTGCGACGGGTGACCACCGAGGTGAAGTATAGTTAAATATCCCCTCAGGAAACGTATGGCGTAGGAGAAGAGAGGTCCTCATCCAGCAGTGGAGCATACAAAGAGCTTGAAAATTGCGCAGGCAGTTAGCGTTTTTACATTCCTACTGCAATGTTTGAAGACGAACGGCAATCGTTTTAAATATAATTCGAAAACTAAAATTTAGTACAAGCAACTTATTTTACTCAGGGTCACTCCCCCTGCTGGGTCAAAGCTTCCCCCAGACAGTCTGTCGTGGGTTTCATTTTGACCATGCTTCACCACGCTGGTCTGTGTGGGCCTTTGGTAAGAGACCTGTTCAAACATTTTAAAAAAATGTAAATGACACTGGCGTTGAACTTGGCTGGGAATCCAACCTTGGGTCGCCAGGTTCATGGCGTAGCGGTGCCAAGCCGCTGCGTAGCGCAGCTTCCTCCCCAGACACGCTCAGAAAATGAATCCCACATTGGGAGTTATTCACAGTAAGTAGAAAGGGGGGGCGGGGGGGGAGATGTTGGCAGAGCAAGACAATTTGCACCACTAACTTCCAGCTTGCCAACAAATAAAAATGTAATTTCATCTTTGTGATCCGATGTTGGAAAGGCATTGTATCTTCATTATGGGAGGGAAGGGCAACAGTCGATGCAAATTCTGTTTATTTTGCCTTCCTCTTAGTCTCCTTGCTCATCAGCCAACGTGAATGATGTGCGGGGAGGAATACAATGAAACCAAGAATGTATTCCGTCACGCTACACTAGTGGCTGGCAGCCGGCTCTCATTTCAGAAGTCGACACCTTATTTTAGGCACTTGTAAGTATATTTAGTTTATTTTTAATATGCGATTGCACACGCACGTTTATTCGACGTGCACGTTTGTGCTCTGGTGTAGCATACGCATAACAAACTTTGCCCAGATTCAGTACAGAGGAATTAAAGAAAATCGGTTCGAAATTTCTCAAATGTGACAATGTACACAAATACTTCCACGGGATGAAAGTCGTCCCCGTATGTGCGATCAAGTTAAAACAAAAACTTGAATTATTACAGCAACCACGAGGATCGAGCCAATACAAGAACTAAAATCATTGAGGAAAACAGAAATCAGCCGTTTGGACGTAAAGCGACAGAAAAAACTTCCAAGTTCTCAACAAACTTTTTACCGGCGGCGCGGCTCATCCCTTTCGCGCCTGCAGCCCGGACCATCCAATCATCACCACCACACCGACCGTAAACCACGGGAGCACACAAAAACACACAAACTCACCTCACTCAAAGAGTGCACCAATACCACCACAAACTGCACAAAATCCAGGTGCGTGCTCTAGCAAAGCGTGGCCCCACTCACCCAGCTCGCTCGCACAGACGGCAGTTCCCAGGTGCGAGATGCCACGGCGGCACGCGGAGGTAGCGTATGTTGGGGGGGTGGGGTGTGGGGGGGTGTTTGGCTACTCGCGTGGAGTTTGCTGTCTGTGTCAAGGCCGGCCCGTGCGTGCGTAAATAAGAGACGCAGCGTCTGGCTGCAGTGCCCGCCCTCTACTTGTGGAGCGAGCGAGCGATCACCTCCCCTCTACTCCCCTTCCTCCTCCTCCCTCCTCTGCCTTTGTACTCAAAACACCACCACCCCCCTCCACAGAGGCCGACCGTCTCGTGCCCCACCTGCTTGCTTCTTACGCATGGCCGTGACGCAAGCAGACAGCCTGGGGTGGGTGGTGGTGGTGGGGTGGCGAGCGGCGTGAAGTTTGCGCAGCAGCCCGCCTGCATCGCCACCGCACCGGAGGGCAGGATGCCACCATCGGGGGCAAGCGGCATTCCTCGCTTACCACCTTGGGGCCACCCCCCCCTCCCACCCTCGTCACTTCAGACGCTCTTCCCTCGATGTTCAGCAGAATGGCATTCGCCACCGTCTGCTCCAGCCAGACCTCCTCCCCCCACTGCCGGCTGCCCCCTCGGAAAACGTTTGACAATCAAGTGAAGAAACAAATCGTCAAATGTGTAATACCAGTGGCGGGTTTTGTTATCCGTATCGTTTCTGTTTAGCGTTTGCTGGACATCGACTGTTGTGCAGACCCCCTCTCTCCTTTAAAAACAAACTCGGGCTATACCGTTCATACATGGGGGGGGGGGGGGGCAGCTAGAGCCGAATGCACACAATCGACAAAGCAGCTCGCATCGGTCACTCATTCCCCCTTGTTCGGGGTTAAACACGTTGCTCTAAAAGAGGTTTTACACCGACCGTATCGTGTGCGACACACAGCGGGGGCATTTGACAACCATGACCGCACCTACCACCCTCTCAACGACCCTTTGGAGCAGAAGCAACCCTCTCCCCCCTCCCCTGCTCACCTCTCTCAAGGCCCCCCCCCCCCCCCTAATACCCACCCCGCCCCCATCCGCCTGCTGGATCAGGCCAGACGGGCTTTTTGGTTTCCCTGCGTCAGCCCGTGGTTTGAGAACGCCCTGAAATTAAAATAGCTCGACGCCCGCGACGACTTCTGTGCAAGACGTCGATGACAAGCGGCCTCCTTGTGTGCTCGGGGTATGGCGAAATTTTACATGGCGCCACGAAGGCTCTGGGTAGCAGAGCTCAAAAAAAAAAAGGAACAGAGAGCGATGGAGTAAAACTCTGGGGGTGCGAAGGAACCGGGGGGGGGCACGCCCTCGTTAAATGGAATTGAAGTTTGTTATTTCGACGTTCAAAACAAATAATAACTACTTTCGTACCGGTTTTGTGCTATCCACTTGAAGCTTTTACAAAGATGTGAACAGAGACGAGAGAGAACTACAGCAGCAGCAGCAGGCGAAGATGGTTCAGAATATTTATTTGTCCTGGGGGAATCCGATGAGCTATGAAGCTCTTTTTTCCCAAAGGGGTCGGAAAGCTAAACAAACAAAAACACGGAGTGCGAAATGTCGTCAAAAGGTCAACGAGTCACGAAAAATAAGTAAATAAATTTTAATAAATCAAGTATACAAGTTGCATAAGCAAGGTGCCTCGCTGGTGAAGCTGCCGGTTTGGCTCAAGGCGGCAAGGACCCCCACCCCCCCAGACCTGGCACCGGCTAGAATTCTGGGTTTTGAACCCAGGGCAGCCGTTTGTGATTCAAGTGGCTCCCACTCAAGGCGTGGCGGAGCTAACGTGTTTGTCATAGCCCAGGTGCCCTACACAGATGACTTGGAACACGCAAAATAAAAACAAGGCATCCATTCCATTAAAATGTAGTTCTTGTGCATAAACTTAGCTAAATTCCCATTCTGATAATTGTAAATATTGAGTTTGACTGTCACGTGACAAACATGATTATCCTTATGCTCATTTACCCAGGGAAGCCTCACCAGAATCTCATTACTCTCTTCAGTAAGGGTGGTCCTGGGCAAATGTTGGCAGTAGTAAATGGGGGAGGGGGTGATTGCTATGTATATTAAAAAAATAGAGTCATTTGCGGGTAATTATTTTTTCAAATTACCGTTCTCTCCAGTGGCCGATTGCGTGAGACGTGAAAGAAAAAAAGAATGTCCAGAGGTGGCTCGCTCGGTGATGATCCAGTAGGAGGCTGGTCTCTCCATAAAACACCGAGCGCGTTGGTTGCACTGCCCAACAGAAGCATCCGAATGGATATTGTTTCACGGTATGACCCACCCCCAAAAAGGGTCGGTATAGAGAATTGTGGAAACTTAGAAAAAAAAGTAATCGGAGGTTTCCCTCCCCCCAACCCCCCACCTTGAGCAAGACGATGAAATGCATTCCAAGTGCAGACGCGATTGTAAATAGTGCATCGACGAAAAACAAAAAGCATTCTGTTCATGCGTGCCAAACACTGCAGAGTGGGTATAAACGCAATGCGGCTGCATTGTTTCATAATTGACGAAATTGCAGTATAAACGGGCAAGGTTTATGCAACCCATGGTGAACTGAAGGTCACGATCTGCGCACGCTCCAATTAGCGCAGGTTGGCTACGTACGGTGCGAAATAACTTCACACACATACGTACATTGGAAGAGAAGCATGATGTGCATTTGTAAATAACACGGAGAGGTGGTGGGGGTGGGGTTATAAATAGATGGGCGAGTTTGTACCCTCGTCGTCACAAATCCAAAATCGGAATGCCTCCATGACGCAAGTTTAAATTCGCCACTGTGCCTCCAGGCCACTTCAGGCCACGTTTAAAAAAAGAAAAACGCGCACACGCACGTAAAACAAGAAGATCAACCCCCCCTCCCATCTCGAAATTGTTAAACAAGGAGATGGCGTCACTGCCAGCCCCAAAAGCTGGCTTGTCTGCGGGCAGCATGCCAAGAATTCTGATCCTTCAGCACGCGCAATCGCTCACGTGGTTCAAGAATGTAAATCTTACCCGCTCCGCCCAACTCCTCTCCTCCTCCGTGTTTCTTCTTCGAACTATTACTTCTACACCCGCGTTGTCTTATTACCACCGTGCACATTTGTCAAATCGTGCGGGTAAGCCAAGCAGGGATTGTTCCAGCAAAGGACACCGCCAGGGACTGTGCACCACCCCTCCACTCCACGGATGAGTCTCAAAACTGGCCCAGGGGAAATCGAATTCAGAAAACTGTGCACTGCCAGGAACGTGTGCAAAAAAAAAAATCGCTGTTCCCAACGCCACCCGAGTTCGATTCCCCGAGTGAAATCCGAACAGGTCCTGGATCCTCGGCGCCCTAGGGTTGGCCAAAGGCGCAAGCCGTGCAACTGCTTGCTCAGTGTCCTTTGCACGGCAAAAAGAGCTTCCAATTGGAGGTAGGATTAGAGAAGGCCTCTACCAGAGTCATCTGGCCTATTTCAACGTTGGCCAGATGCCTCAGGAGGAAGAGGAAAGAGTACCCACCACTCAGGTTGACACTCTGTACCAGGTACATCGATCTCAGACAGCGGTTGAAATACTTGACACCGATGGCTCGTGAGCAGGAATTGAACGCGCGTCCCCCCAATGTGCTAACCACTGCACTCCAGCCACACACAAACTGTGTGGTTATTCATTTCTTGCACATTTGCAAACTTTGTTTGGACTCCTGTTGTCCCAATACATGTACGTCTTCCGTAAAAACCCAATGACAGCGCTTGCGCATTAAAACTATAAAGCAGGCAAAACGTGCCAACGGCCGTTTGTGTGGCTTCTATTCTTCTAAAGAGTGGTTTGTCGAAACTACTTTCCCCCCCCAGAGACCGCTCACTTCAGCGTGCACACGGCGAAAAACAGAAACTAACACGGCCCATATATAGGAAACAGGATAGTTTGCGTTCCTTCAAAATGGCAACAACAAAACAACAAACTCGCGCTCTGAGGTTCTCTAGCCGTGGCCAGCAGACCTCGACATTGCACAGCTCTTGAACGCGTTGCCGTACGCAAGAGGGGAATAGCGATAGCAGATTTACGAGGCGGCGACCGACCGCCAGAGCCATGTGGCTGGAGTGAATCGGCCCGAGTGCTTGCTTCCACACACGTTCAATTTCAACCCCAAGTGCACCGCACTAGGAACCGGGGTCGCCACTACACACCCCCGCCCCCCCCGCCACAGATGCGAGCGCTTAAATTTAACAAAATAAAACTTGGCATCGCTGCCGCGCGAAGGTGGGAAAAGGTGACGTGCAAACAGAGGCATTGTGATCTACGAAAATAGAGATGATGAGAGCATCAGGAGATGGGATGAAGTCGACAATCAATAATAACTCAAGTGCATCGGAAATCTTGAGTGCTGCGGTTTTTGGGCAGGCAAGAATGGACAGCCATTCCCTCGCATCACGCACGAGCGTTCAAAGGCGAGCAATTTTAAGCCATCAACCCCGATTGACGACTCCCAATTGACTTTTGGTAAATATCCTTCGAGCATAAGAGCACACCGACAACGCGTCCAGAAATCTAGAAAAGTGCAGTAAGAATGTGGGCGCTCGCACGGCCTGGCGGGAGAGCGTTCGCCGCTTCTTGTTGAAGAGGTTCGCGGTTTGAATCCAAGAGGCCGTCCCCAATAATTACTGCGGGTGAAACAAAACGTAGTACTGGACCACGCCACCATCCACTTCAGCGGACGTTAAAAAGACATTTGAAAAGGAGCACCCCCCCCCCATGGCAGCTGTCCCTGTGTGGCAGGGACTCTGCACCTGGTCTGAAAAGGAGTGGCACGGGCATTTAGTCTGCCGGCAGGGGGCGAAGACTGCTCTCCGTGTAATCCCTAGCGAGTACATTTGCGGTGCGATTAAAAAAAGGGGCAAATCAGTGCCCCACCCCCCCGCCCACTCGGGCCCTACCCACCCTCACTCGTTTCGCTATTGCTGCATTTGACGCGTTTCCGTGTTATCCGCACCCACCGTTCCCAGAATATACACCGGGAGTCCACTGGGCGTTTACATTGCAAGTGGACCCCCGGCAGCCAGGGGGTGGTCAGAGCTGTTAATCGATGACTCACACCCCCCCTCCCCCACACAGCTCGCCCAAGGTTACATCGGTGGCGAATAACCAATCAATCCAGGCTTCCCTTAAAAACATTGACAACATTAAAGCCCAAAAAGGTTTTTTTTTGTGCAAATTACCTCATCCACCCCCATTTACGGCAAACGATTATACATGTGCAGTATACAGGAACACTGGTAACATTCATAATAAAATACTTGGAAAAACAATTTCACCCTATGAAAACTAAAATGACTAATAAGATAGGAGTTTGTGCAAGAGTAAACGTTGTGGGCTCGTTCGGGATCAGCTTCAACATTAAAATGATCCTCATCAACAGAGTCAGGCCAGAGATGTGCAAGTTGAACAGGCTGGACCCTGCTGGTGAAACCCACAATGGTTTAAAAGCTTGTCCAGATTTTGCTGGATTAAAACGACTGTTGGCCGATTTGTCTGAAAGGCCACTTGGGGGCTGAGAGATGGAAATATATTTCACATGCAGAGATTAATGGGCAGCTTATTCATTGCACTGTCCACAATGGTTACATAAGTGCATAATGAGCTGTTATTTAAAAAAACAGACTTTGCCAAGATAATAACATCGGGGGGGGGGGGGGGGAATGGCATTCATCAATAAACACTTCCAAAAGGAAAACTGGCAACGTTTCAGGCAATAGCCCCTCTTCAGAATTAGTCCCAAAAAGATCCCTAGACCAAAACTCATGTTTTTTTAAGTCACTTTAATTTAATACCGTTCCAAACTCAAGATAAAAACATTAGATAGAAACCTTTAATACATTTTCACCTTCAAGGAATAGCATAGGGTGGGGATCCATATCATCTGCATAGGTTTGGGTGCATAATCAATAGAGGCCATGGTCAAAAGTGTACATATATATTGGCACGGTCTAAAACCAGGAACATTACGCATGCTACAGGGGACAGGAGGTTGGCGGCGGTGTCTCACGTGGCCTGGATTATTGACGTTTGAAGCGAGGCCATGTTTCCGTGCACTCTTCTCATTCATCTTATCCTTTTCATCAAGTGCGGGAGGGGGGGGGACGATAGGCGCTCAACGTCAAGTGCATAAAGCCATCGACTGGGTTTTTTTTACGTAAGAATTTCCTCTACCGCCGGTGGCAACCCGAACACAACAGAGCCGCCCGCCAGCATCCCTGCACTCGTGTGCAAATAAAAAAAATAGCACCTTTGGAGTGTGATTAGGTAAAAAAAAAACCGCACACGATTGCACGCGCCGCAAACCAAGTGAAAATGCAGAATAAAACACCACGCGTCCCGAAAAGGTCAGTTGCGTGAGGAATTACACGGAATGTAATTTTCGTAGGGGAGTCAATATCGACGCGGAGTTGGAAAAACAAAAAAAAATAAAGGAAGTTGCCTATTAAGAGTTTGTTTTTATACCAAGAAACGCCTCTGCAGTCAGACGGGGAATTTCATTTCAGCCAGGTGAGGCGCTCATAGCGAAGCAGCTCCATTTACAAGGGGTCTTCAGACAGCAACAGTCGCGAGGACAAACCGCTCTTCCTTCCGATATATTCGGAAGCCACCTGGGAGCTATGCCACTTGTAAACCATCTAGAGATTGAACACATTTCCTTGCTTTGGTTTAGTCTGCGGTCCTCCCCCAGCATACCGCACCTCCGACTAGCGTGGTTCGCTATGTACGGTGCAAAATGAGTTCAACATACATTAGCAGGAGTGGGATTGTGCAAAAAAGAGAGCGAAATGAGTGGCTGCAGCAAATGAGCGGTCAATTTCGGACAGTCAAAAATCCCCGGCATAGCCTTCGGACTATTGTGGCAAGTGCTTTTAGTGGAGCACGTGCAAGGATCGGTACAGCACACGAGAGGGGGGGGGGGTGGCTAACACCACGCTAGACCTCCTTTGTCTTCCGCAAATGGCAAAGTTTTTACCACACCAGGTACTCATGGAAGAAGCAGAGCCGACCAAGAAGAGGCCCTGGACCGGTTCAAATAATCGTCACCTGGGTTGTTGGCCGTGAGTGGGAAATCAAACCCTCGGGGCCGCTGTGTCCGTATCGCAGTGGGCCAAAATCGCTAACAGGACGCACACACGGCATCCGGGCATTGCCACACACGGTGGCGTCATAACATATACAACAACGGGAGCCGTCCTCGGCTTGCCGTGTTGCGAATTTTAATTCAAGACCGCAGCCTTTGGGGATCCCCACCACGGGACTAGCCCCTTGTCGACACCCCCCACCCCCCATCATCACCAACCCACTCTCCTGCCCAGATCGTGCCCCCTGCTGCAACAACCCAAAAGGCCGCCTGGCAAGGGACCCATCGTCCAAGCGAGACTTTGTGGGAGGTCACTTCCTGTCTGCCCCAGACTCAAGGTCTTTATGGAGCTGCCTATGTCTGCCCGTCCTTCTCAAATCGTTTATACCCCCCTGCCCCTGTGATGCACGTCCAACTTGATTTTTTTTAACAGCATCGACCAATGATGCAGTTGCCTTTAGAGGTTTTATAAATGCGCTATTGTGATGTACTGCGGTTGTAAAGAAGGGACATTGGCCGCCACGTTATTATCTCGTGTCCCCTCCCCCCAACCCCTCAAATTACAAAAAGCCAGCGCGCGCGTTTGTCAGCAACACTGACCGACCGCCGGTCAACGCAATTTTCAGCCCGCAGCAGACGTACATCACCCGCTTGTTGCGAGCCAGCTCAGAAAATTCGATTACTCACTTCCTCGCATTTCTGGAATAAAAAAATGGGTGGTGGGGCCACCGAGAGAGAGGAGTCTGCCAGACTTCCTCTGGACGTCGCGGTGCCAGCAGCCTGAGTCACCTTGCACGCAGTCACCCCCCGCCCCACGCGCGCTTCCTTCCCGCAGAGGAGCGAACGAGCCCGCCCGCGTCCGTTATGGACATAGAAGCGAGGGCCCACGCCACCGCCACAAAGAACACGAAAAACCCAACGCTAACCCGCTGACCTATCACACGGCTTAGTCCCTTTCCCACCACCACCACCACTAGAAATCAAAGGCAAGCCCAGCTGTACCCCAGGCCCACATTTCCCACAACACGCGCGCGTGCGGGCGGGCGAGCAGACACAACAAGGACAGCGTGTACCACAATCCTGGCTCGGAAGACGATCCCAAGGAGGAAACCGAGCTCGCTGGTCTAGTCTCGTGGTGGTGCAGCTACTGGGCACCCATAACAACAACACGAGTCCGTGTTATTGCTGTTGGTTGTAGCGGGAGGGGGGGGTGTATGTTACACGTGAACACTGGGCAGGCCCGTCCACAAGCGTATAGCGGCAAAGAAATGTGTAGCCAGCCTGCGGCCGCTTGTTTACACAGCTGCTGGGTGGGGGCCTCCACTAGAGGGAGTTCTTTAGAACCCCTCTATGGAGGAGAGAGCTCTACTGGTGACATCAACTTTTTCACAATGTTCAGGAGGTCTTGGGAGGAGAAGGATCATCCATTATTGAATACCTGGTGTAATTAGACGCAGTTGTGGAGGCATGGTCGATTACAGCTATACTTTGCGCAGACGTGGCTGGAGGGAGACCAAATCGTCGGAGCCTCGTCTCTCCAAATCTCCACTTGGCCGCCGTGCTTTCTGTGCGTCAATTTATTCTGCACCGTATTAGCCCACCGCATAGCTACAGCGACTCCCTAATATCGGAAGGAAGAGCCGTTCCAGATGGCTGCAGAGAAGCACATCTGAAAGCGCGCGATGCGGTTGATCTTTTGTTCGATGGCGACTCTCATTAGAAAAATGCAAGAGTCCCCAGGATTTCATCATCACCATCATCCTCGGCCGAGACGGTTTCGAATGCTTCCGTCGTGCGCCATTGAAGTTCGATATAAAAACGAAAACAATCTCAAGTCTATATTTCGGAACGCATCGTTGACATGTCAACCACACGGTTAAAACTGCCGTCCAATTACAATTGTTTAATGGATTACACCGTTAGGCACCCTGTATAAATTTTTAAAATGTATAATAATAATAATGTTAAACGCAATTTTTCCCCACAGCCCACGTGGTGTAATAAAATTCTAACGTTTCTTCATTTTTTTCTCAATTGCATAATTGTTGCACGGAAAAAAAACAGTATAGATATATTTCAGGGGAAAACTAAAAAACAGATTAAACCCACTTCTTCCTACACAAGTGGCAACCCGCTGCGGAGTGTTCGGTCACCGCGCTGGGAGGGGAACAAAGCACAGCGTTGCTTATGCTTGCCTCACCACGTGGTTCTATAAACCCAACCGCCAGACGACAGACACAGCGTTTCCCCTCGCGCCGTTTATTCCGTGGCTTGTCACATTAATTACCCAAAATAAAATAAAAACGGGGAGTCGATAGGCGATGGTACCAAGGGAATCATCGATTGCACCCTCGCTTCAAGGCAGACCAGACCATCGCAGTGTTGTTTTTATTAATGCAGAGTGGAAGTCCGCGATAGAAATTAAACAAAAACCTGAGCAGCTTTCTCGCATTATGGGAAAAACGCATTTAGCAAACATTTTTTTGGGGGGGGGGGGGGGGGTTATCCAAGAGAGAACTGGACAAAAAAAAAGTTCAAGTCATAACAGAATTTCACAACAGACTGTTAAGCTCCGTCTGGCTTTAAGCGTTATTCTTGCAGTTTAACAGTAACGTTTACGGGGGGGGGGGGGGGGGGGTCGTGGCAAAACACGCCGCCGTGTGTTTTGGAACACGTGGAGAGTGTTTGCGCCACCGTGTCATCGGTCGGGAAGAAGAAAACGATCAGCCCTGCAAGCGAGGACACTGCACCCTGGCCAAGTACGCAGCTCACCATTCGTAGCGGCGGGCGGGCGGCAGGCATTTGGTGGCAACCATGTCCAACAAGCAGAAGCCAATTCAACGTCTCAAACATTACGAAAGTATTAAGTCCAGATAAAAATTCATCCGGCATTTTTTTGGTGAAAGAACGTAAAACTCCAGACTAGTTTTGACCTTCTGCATTGGTCTGCTGACGAGACCCACAAGGTCGAAAACAGGTCCGGGGGGGGGGGGTAGGAGATTGCTTTCCAAAACAAAAACGCAGTTGGGGAGTGCCATTGGTTGGGAAAGCAGTGAGAAATCATAACATTAATTTTATTTTACATGTGAAAGACAGAACGGAATTGTGCTTGTGCACGCTTTCACCCGGCGAATGGAGGTCACAGCAAGGACAGAAACAACTTTTCCATCACCACTACCATTGTCGTCATCGTCATCCAGCGGGGGCTCTGGCTGCGTCGTCGGCAAAGTCTCCAAATAAGGACCGAGCTCCCAAGTGGGCGCGCCAACGCCGCTCCCCCGCAGACGGCGGCGGTGGCAGCGGGGTCACGAGTCGGCCGACAAAAGACGGTGGCGATGATGCTGCTGCTGCCCCCCCCACCACACCACCACGGGATCGATTAAAACCGGGAGGGCTTTCTGTACAGGGTGACGCAAGCGATTTCCGACGAGGCATCGTTCCAAGATTGGCTTCTTCGTAGGGGAGGGCAATCTGCATTGTGTGGTTTACGTCATGCCCGCCATAGGGGACTGAAAACAAAATATGCAAATCGCTCAGCTGCGCGGCATGGCACGCACAGAGGCTGTCAAAAGAAACGGCAAGCGTAGCAGGAGCTCACGATTTCAGGCTGCGTTAAAAACAAGGTGTAAAAAAAAAGTGGTAAAAAGTGCAGCAGCTCTACAATTAGGAGAGCTCTAGTGGAGCAGGTATTTGGCCTACTCTTCCACGTCTTGGAAGAGGGTGCAAGTAACCATCCACACTTTAACCCCCCCCCACCTCCCTAAATACTCGACCTGCCGATGGAACTAACCTTTGTGTACACATTTGATACTTCGGTGTGGACAGAGGCGGCGGGGGAGATTTTAGGAGCTCGGAAAAATCGTTCGACTGCCCTGCCGGGAGATGGGCGTCGAACCGGGCGGCCACTGGGGTGGCAACTCCAGTGCGCCCGAACTGTTGCACCACAAGCGGCGTCTTTACCCTTGAAAAAAAATCGGCGAGGTTTAACACCGCCATGGCGGCGAGATGTTAACTACCTTGCCTGTTGTACAGGTTACGAGTTCGATCCCAACCAACCCCGACACCTGCTGTATATTTGGAGTTTGCACGGTTTCTTGCCCATTGGCCGCGTGGATTTCTTTCTTTTCGCCGGATCCTCCGGTTTATCCGTCCACATTTAAAAACCTGCCTTTAGAGTATTTGGCTGCTTGTAAATTTGCACACAAGCCACTTCATTGAGCCATCACATGTGGTAGCCAGGTCACGTCTGAAAATGATCTATATAGCTCAGTGGGCCTTACCAGGACTGGACGAGTGGATTTGTTTCACCATACTTTAGTACTCTGGTCAAAGCAGGTTGGTGCAGGAGGCTCCCAAGGACCCATTCTGACACAGGATGCCACCGACAGGGAATTGAACTCTGGTTGACAGACCTCGCAGCGCAGAAACCACTATCGGTTTGGGTTCCGAAAGTGTCACCAATTTATGTACAGCTTTTTACAAGAGTAAAAATTTGAAAAGAAAATAACGTTTAAATCCTAAAGATATATAGAAACGGTAGCACTGGACACGCTACCAACTTGCGCAAGCCAATCAATGCATCTGCTATCAAGTTTCAAACCGTATAACCCCCCACCCCACTTCATGATAGCGTCTGATAACACCGATAAGACCTTGGCACATTAAGCCCACGGAGGCAGACGCAGTGGGGTTCCCCGTTAAAAAAGTGCGTGGGAAGGTGCCGAGATCCCGTTCAATATCCTAAGACTTACAGGGCGAGAATTCCATATTTCTGGTGACATGCACGAGTCACTCGCGGGAAAAGCCACCTGCGATAAAAGGTGTACACAGTAACTGGAGCAAAAAAACAAGGCATTTGGGATTCCATTAGTTAAATGTTGTAAAGTTGAAAGCAGCAAACCGCTGCGCCTAAATGAACAAAGGATTCAAATTAGTGCACGTCACCCGCTATGGCACATGGACACGAACAATAAAAAGAGATGAAAATTACCAAAAGCATCGTGGCAAAATGATGCATGCTGGGAAGTAGACACGCCACATGGAGCCGCAAAACCAACATTATGCCACAAAGCAAGAATGTAAGTGGCTTTTGCGCAGTGCGTGGACGGCTGGGAACGGACGGCCGATGTTCACCGAAGGTGGGATGGCAGCCAAAAATCAGGCACCACGTCCGAGGACAAAAGTCAACGCTCGTGCGTCGCAGCGGGGAAAAACGGTGGCATAAGCAGGCGGTATGGGGGGGGGGGGGGGGCAGTCATCCAGCCGTGGATAGAACATGGCTGAAAAATGCCGAATAGCTAATTTCATTCGTGTTATTTATTTTAAACTCATTATGCATTCCATGAGCACGCCTTTATTTTGCAAAGGGCACCACGAAAATTTATTTAGCCGTCATCAAAAACAGCGAGGAGGAGGGGGGGGAAGACGGACGACGAGTGTTGTCGCGCGGTTATTCCGAGCGTGTGAAAACGGGAGGGGGGGGGTACATCACACACGCACACAAAACACACGCGCACACAAAACCACACCAGTTAACCGGTGACAAGCTCCGTCACCTCCCGGCGGAACGCCCGCGGCCAGGTGAACGCGGCCTCGCGCCACGGGCCCGGGCCCCCCCCCCCCACTCCCCCCACACAAACAAAATATGCCGCGTCATTTCGCCACGCGCAAAACGGAAAATAAATATAAGCAAGCAAATAAATCAAATAGAAACTTTTTTTGAAAAATAAAGCCCCGCGCAGCACACGCCTATTGCGTAGTGCAATCCCCTGCAGATGCCAAATACAAGCCGCCCCTGGGATGGGCTCTTCTCGCTCTCCATATCACCCCGGAAAGCCACTTTTAAAACGTCAACAAGAACCCCCCACCCCCGCTCCCATCGACTTTTCAGGCTGCGAGGGGCAAGTGCCGTTAGCGAGCACTTACCAAGGCCGGCACGGTACACGCACAAAAAGGAATAGACCCGTAACATACCACGGGGCTACAATCTCAGTTGCAAATGGTAGCATTGTGCAGAATGCCACTGGAAGACCCATCTCTTGCCCCCCATCACAGACACGGGAGGTGGTATGGCTATCACCATCAGCCATGATGACTCCACTGCTAGATGAAGGCATTGCCAACCCTTAAAAATCGCTTGCCCCACCACTTTCCGCCCCACCCCCAATTACCCCCCCCCCCCCCTTCCCCACCGCATCTGCCACCGTTGTTGGTTGCGAGCGGGAATCAAAATTCTGATTTTCGGGTTGGTGGCACAGCCGGCACTTGCGTACGCACATTTTCCACCTGCGTTACGCAAGCCGTGTTATACAACAAACAGGGCTCGGCAATCTGCATGCAGATTTATTTCAAAATTGAGAGATTGCCAAAGGGGGGGGGGGGGGGAGAAATCCATTACTTCATGCACCAGTTGTTGCATCAAGCCAAACAACTGCCGACTGATCGTTTACTAAAAATGTACAATATTTATACCCGCGTTTACGCACACTGCACCGTGCCCACAATGCACCGCAAAGCTCAAGGTTTTTGTTGGGGCAGTGACCTTTTCTTCAGCGCTGCTCTCGATCAAAGTGTTCAAGTCGGGCAAGTTAATTGTTGCACGGACGATCTCGTTCAGCCAGTTGCCCGGCTATTTTTTTGTTTACAATGGAAATCATCCGTTGTGCACGAGCACGGCCACAACAATAAACTCCATCAACAAAAACAATGATAAATCACATGATGAAAGGGGGGGGGGGCACACAGCTTACCCTTGGCATATGTGCTTGCAAACCCTGATGGTTCCCATTATCCCTACGCGCCCGAACTGACCGGAGGGAGACAGACCTCACCCTCGTTATGATTCTATTACAAGAGCACTTTTCAGACACGAGTAAAATCACCCGATTAAAACAAACTTGACCTGGTTACAGTGGAGGACCGTCATCCAGTTTGGTGGGACGAGTCTAGTTTTGACCATGCGAATAAAAGGAGGGGGAAAAGTCGAGTGGAATAAAACATCGATATATATATAAAAAAATATATCAATCCCAAGCACGAAACTTGATTCGGATCTTTCGTGACTGCAGGAATTACTCTTTGGTTAATTCGGTAAAGGTCACGTAGAAACGTACGACTTTACCGAAAGAACCAAAGAGTAATCCCAAGCACCCCTCCGAATCCATGAAGAATATCACGCAACGATTTAACAATTATAGAATCCAACCACCAGCAGATGAGGCCCCCCCCCACACCCCCCAGTTCTGCTATCACCTTGCCACCGATGGAGAGCCGTGAGAAAGGAATTCAACAGCTCGGCTTGCCGGGCACAAACGCGCAGTGCACGGAAAACTACCCCGATCCAAACGCTGGAAAGTTTTTTTTTGTGGTTGTTGTTTTACTCTAACCAAGCAAACGTTACATCAGCTGTAGCATGTTGCAACATCTACACTTTACCGGTGCCCTCAGACTTGCATCACCGCTCACGGTTGCGGAGCGCGGTAGGGGAGGCGCAGTGTTTATGCCCCTCCCCAGCTTCTGACCCCCCCCGCCCAATCCCTTTGCACATCTCGCTAGCCACAAAATCCACAACGCAAATGTGGGAAGCGCAGATTAAACGCCAAATGAAACCACGTCAGGAACGCTCGCGATGACAACGGCAGACGTGAAGACGATTTACTGTGCTTCGCCACACTGGAGACAAACACTTTTTAATCTAGATTGAAAACTACATTTCTTGGCAACTACTTTTAGCGTTTAGTTTGTGGTCCTAACCCCTGCACCTCCGATGAGCATGGTTGGATACGTACGGTGCGAAAGAAGTTCAGCATGCATACACCCGCAAAAGCTTCCTCTCATCCAGTTATGTTCCATACCTCGACGCTTCTGTATTACACCTTGCAGTTGTGTTTTTAATTTTGTTGCATTTAAAGTTAGTTGGCGTGCATTCATTAAAAAAAAAGTCTGGCACAGCACACGAGGAGAGGAGGTGGGTATTGGAGCCAACGCCAAGCCCAGTCACTCCCCCCCCCTCCATCGCCAATGTTGATAACAACAACAGATGCTCAGTTTAGCCAGCGTCAAACTTAGGGGAAGCCCAGGTCAGGTTCGTCAACCATCTGTCACACAGCTGCAGTAGCAGCTGCTGCCATTTTGGCACCATGTGGCTCCGATGTTGCAAGTGGCACTTGTGCCAGGCTAGGTGCACTTTGGGGAGTTCCATGTCCATGGACACCAGGCTCCAAAAAATAAAAATGTTTGTTTATTAGGTACCATATTTCATTTAACTATACTTCACTATATTGGTGGCCAACGGAGGTTGAAAAGGGGGACCAGGCCCAAGCCACCACTGATGTCGCTTGCAGCTGGGGATCATTGACCACGGATGAAATATAATCAACATTTCTTTAATCAAAATCACAACCGTGGATGGCAGTTTACTAAAAATTGTAAATGTATATTTTAACCGGTTTTTAGTCTAGGATGGGAGAATTATCTTTTTGCAACCCTGGACACGAGGAGGTTTTGGCATAATACAGGGTGCTTACATTTTTATAAAAACACATTTGGAACTATCGTTTTTAAATGGAAAAATAATGGATAAATCACTGTAACATGATGACAATGTATGTTAATAGCTTCAAAAAGTCAACGAGTCTCCACTGGTTCACCATCATTGTCAACGTGCGCCTGGAATCTTCTCCAGGTGGTCTCCAGACCACGGGAGGGCGCATGTCTTGGTGGTATTGTTGCAATTAAACGTTCTTTTTAAGCACCCTGTACCGCCAAATTACTTTCCTACTTCAGCAGGAAAAGCAGGGGGGCAGTAGGGGAGGGGGGGGGTGAATCTTTAAACAGATTAACAAGCTAACAATCGTCCAGAGACAAACGAAATAACAACATGCGTACGGAACGAGACAATGTTGCACGGTTGGGCACGAAGCAACATCTGAAGAATTGGCAGCACACCAGGATATTAAATGCTTGGTTGGAGATGGTCAAAAGAGCAATCATCACCGTCAGTACTTCAAGCAGAACGCACAGCCTTCATTATACAATGCTAATGACATGTCCATGCAACACCTGATTATGCCATTGCAGTCATCCTTGACGATTCATCATGCACGCGTTATAACGGTCGATGGAATTTCTTGAAAGCGTGGCTTTAGCCCCAAGGACAAGTGTGGGGGGGGGTGGAAAGACTGCAAGAAATCGGTGACGGCGGCGTCCCGACGTGAACTCGCGAAACTTTGAGGCCCTCCGTAGAAGGGCTATTTAATAAAAATAAGAAGCACCACCACGGTGGCTAGGAGACGTTAACTACCTCGCCTGCTAGACGAGGAGGTCGTGGAGTCTCATCCTAAACCTGGTTGTAATTGCGCGCCTTTTCCCCCTGCATTTTTTTTACCACGTCCTTCGGTTCCCCCTCCCCCCCCCTGCTTCTGAAAGTGAGAGAGCTCTGTGGGGGCCTTCCCCGGTAAAAAGTGATTTAGTTTAGAATAATAAAAAGGTTTAAAAGTTCGGAGCTTAAAGCCTTCACCACAGACCAAGAGGACCAAATATATGCGTACCCCCCCCAAACCCACACCGCTAATCCTTCCGCCATCGTCTGCCTCCCCGGTACTCAAACATTCCTGCTGTCCAGACGACTCTTAAATTTACCACTCGGTTCATTCCAAACGCAACAAAGAAGCTTTGGCAAAAAAAACTGAAGTTACTGTACCCGAGACTCTGCGCTAAATGCACCAGTCATCCGTGCCAATGGCTTCTTCAACAATAAACGCGTTTGCCATAAACATAAAAGTTAAATGTTGGACTTAAAGCTTTCGCGATGAGGAATTCAAATTCTTTGGGTCTTTTTGGTAAAGCCACGTAGATTGTTATTTTCTTTCAACCCATCTACGTGACTTTACCGAAAGACCCAAGGAGAATATAAAAGTTAAAATCGGCAAAAGAAATCCATAATTTTTTTTCTTGGCGAGAAACACTCGTCTGCAAATATATTACTTCACTCATGGGTAGCCCCCCCCCCACCATCTCGCCTGGTAATCAGGTCAGTCGGTTCGATCCCAACCCCAACGGCCGTGCAATGACGCTGGACACGTTCTTTTCTTCAGAGCATTTATTTCAGACACAACCCTTTCTCGGATCTTGATGCTTGAACTTCGGTCCTTCCTCTGTGAACGTGCCCTCCCCCACCCCCCTTGTTGCAGTCCCCTTTTTATATTTAAGACTCCCCCCCCCCCCGCCCTCTGGAAGCACCGCTCACCCCACTCCCTTCGGCCAATCCTCGTCCTCCTCCAACGGTTGTCAACCGTCGCCTCTGCAAGTCAACCCCTCGCTTCCCGCCCTCCACGTTCGAATCTCGTCTCCTGATCAATCGTCTTTGGAGGCCTCCCTGCACAAAATCGGAGGCCTTGGTCGACTCGGACCAGTCTATTCGCACATACGCTTGTCAGACAAGCGGCCCGTTGCCTCGGTCATTACATCTGTACGTTTAGGCGTTTGCATTTTTCTGTAGGTTCTCCGCTTCTCCCCTCCGCATTTAGAAAAAAAAAAGGCTTTTCAGAGTATTTGGCTGCAATAAATGTCCTCGTGATAAGCCACTTCATTGGAGTATATCATTTGCGGCCAGGTCTCTTCTTAAAAAAAGATATAGCTTAGTGGGCCTTACCTGGTAAAATAATGAGTTTAGAATCGTAGTTTAAAAGCAATTGCCAAAATTCTGTAGTAGGGTACTCCTTGCAACTGCTTGCTCATGCCACTGCTGGTTGAACAACCTCCAACCATAGGGAGAGCCGAAGGGAAATCTCTGCAGAAAGGTCTTGGGCCTACTCTTCAGCACTGGTCAGATGTCTCAGAAGGGAGGTAGAGTAGCCACACTTCAGCCCACCCACAACCTGCCATTTGACTTGCCATGGGTTTAACCATTCATACTATCGCTGGATGGAGAGGCGGTGAGTTGAGGAATCAGCTTTGTTTAAACTTGCCGTGCCGGGGAATGGAATCAAACCAAAGACCTCCAAAAGGCTGCAAGTTCAGCGTGACAAACCATTACACAACGGGCAGCATGCAAATATATTATGGCAGCCTCAAATTGCAACCTGGCACAATCTGCATTCAATTATAGGAGCGTTTCGCTCACCAATGCTTCGTTGTCAACGATTTAATTCCTCATACATTGGATAAGCTCACCAGGCAGAATTAACACCACAATATTACACGAGAAAATGTTTGATTCTCTTAACGATGGCGACAGTGGCAATGTAATAGAATTCTCCAATTTGCATAATTGCCTTCCTTTCACAGATATCAGGGTTCTGATTGCGTCACTACATTTCTACAATTCACGCTGTAATCGCTGCAAGAGATGGCGATATCTCTCGTGTGTCCCCTCCCCCCCACGTAAAACAGACTTTTGGGTCGAGTGCATGCATGTAGAACTTCTTTCACACACCCACCGTACGCATGTAGCCAACCGTGTTAAAAAATCGGGCGTGCAGATGTTGTAAGCCAGCGTGCCTGTCAAGGCCCGGCATTGTATTTGCAGCATCATGCCCGACTGCCTTTTATCCCCCCCTCCCACCCGCCCAAGTGGTGATAATTCGCAAACCATAACCAGGCACTGACCGTACCATGTTCAAGGTTGAGTTGACCCATCAAAGGGGTGGTCAAGAACAGGCACAAAAGTACCACTCTCGTGACCCGATGTTAGCCATGGTAGGAAATTGAACCGTTTCGTTTTAGGTGTAGTGTATCAACCCCACTATGCTAATTTCCCTCCCAATTTTTTGTTACAATGTTGTGAAAGTAAAAAAATGGTACCAGATTATTATTTGGGGCTTACATATCAGATAAAAAAAGGTATCAGTGTACAGACAAAATGGGAATTACACACATCAAAAACACCTATTTATACGTTATTGTCCAGGTGGAGGTGGTAGGTAGTTAGGTAGTAGGCCCAAAAAATAAACAAGCCAATGTTCGGGGGGGTCCAAGCAGCTGAAGGGGTGGCAAAAAAAAAAAGGATGCAAATGTTAGCACAACATTCTAATCGAAATAAACAACGATCTCATCAGCATAACGTTTTCTCCCTCGTTTTGCATCCTGTCTGCATCTACAATCTCCCCACATGTAGTTTAAATTCTCTTATCTAATTTACGGATCTATAACTACGTCTTGCTCTCGCCTGTCTTCAGGAGACACAGACAATGCCTTCATCCAATCCTGGCCCAAAAACAAAAATCAAATCATGCAGCTCGAAAAACGCAAGAACAAATCCCACGCGCAAGCCATCCATCAACGGTCACCGAATAATGAACAACAAGGCGATGCATTTACGGAATACGAGCACGTGGGTTAATTTGTCAGGGATCGCTCGCCGACGCGCAATTAATTCTGTGGGTTAAAAATATTTTTTTACCGCCCCGAATTGCGCTCATTTTTTTAAGCGTGGCCTTGAAAGCCATGGGGGGGGGGGGGGGGAGAATTATTGATGTGGGTTTGGTCCAATCGTAAAATACAATCAACTGCCCTCTCGCACAAACGGGAAAACCAGGAGGGTTCTATTTTGGAAGTAATGGAGAGAGAAACAACGATTTAATGCCATAGACATTTGTATTTGGGCAATGGTGAATCTTAAATACAAGGAACAAAGCACCGTTCAGAATTCAGATAGAAATACCAAGTTGCCATCAAAAACGGGAGATAAGCAACGCCTCATTTGCTCGTTCGAGCAGGCAATCAGACTTTTAAATAAAACCTCCTTGGTGGATGGTGGAGTCGCCTGCTTTAAAACTACACCACCACCATCTATACAGCAGTACAGACAAAAAAAATATCACGTTACACGACCTGCCACCTACTGGTGTGGACTCTACACTGCCGAGTAAACACGCGGAAGATCCAGCCTCGCGAAAACCACGGGCTTTCTCTGCCACAATCGCCGCACAGTTTGTCAAAGACTGCCACAGACAAAGACCTGCCCCCCCCCTCCCGAATTAAGTGGCATTTGTGGCTTCTGGCACTAATCCAACATAGTGTTGTGGCAAAGGGTGGGGGGGGGGTTAAGTTGGAACGCGCGGAGATCGGGACGAGGTTTGGCTCATCCTCAGCCACCGATGACTTTACGGAACAGTCACCCAGGTCAAATATTTGACACATCCTCTCCCTGCTCCACCACTGCCGCCTCCAGCCCCTTACCCCCCCCCACCGCCCTCGATTACAAATTAAACAGACACTACTACGAAAACGTACCCACAGGGAGATCTCCGCCGACGACCTCACGTTTAATCATCTAGCAGCGGATAGCACTCGCAAACTCGGAAATTAACCTTTACCCCATGGTCAGTGGATGGTAAAGCTAAACCTGTGTGCGTGTCTGTGTAAGCAGAGCAGTTAACCCTTCGCCCGGTAACCTCGGTTAACTTGCACGCACCAAAAACATAGAGGAGTTGATCATGCTTTCAAACAGCAGCAGCATTTCAAACCAAGAGCAGTGTGGGTTTTTCCGAGTCAAATGAAATTAGTGTGTCTCCAACCTCGCTTCATTCCCAGTACGATGCGATTCTACGTTACGTGCGTTCTCCGTTGTCAAGCTCTGTTGCGAGTGTGTTACCGTGTGTTGCGCGGCAGGATGTATTTGGCTGCTATAAAGTTTCCACGTGGTAAAGCCACTTGGTAGGAGCTTTCATTTGTGATGGCCAGGTCCGATTCTGGAGAGAGAAAAGGAGCTAGATAACTCACCTGGTACAATAAAAAAAATAGTTTTAGTATAGCAGGTGTGAAGGTTTTTCCTCTAGGCTGGGAGATTTTTTTCGGGCAGTGAACTGGGAAAAAAAACCCACCTATCTCCTAACTACCAAGCATGGGGAACAAAACGTCGGACATGGAGCCGAACAACAACGCAGGGGGAAGGAGGGGGTTTCAAGAAAATGAAGTTCCCAGCACGAAGAGATGCCGAACAAATCACGCAGGAAAAAAACACAATCGCAGTGCTGTGCAGCGCAAATCGTGCAAACCCGAGCAGTAAAAGAGAGTGTTCTTATAGTCAATGACACGGTGCCGACGACACACGAAAAGTGCATTTCAAAAACCGATAACCCCCTCCCCCCCAGGAACACCATGATAGCTAGCCACAATATCGTACTGAAAATCAGATCAAATAAAAGCGCTTTGTTGTATCAAGTGCTCACTTACATAAATTGACACTCGCAACGATAAACCAGGCGCCGGCGCTGTGTGTGTGTATGTGTTCCGCCAAATCCGGCAGCTCGGGCACAATGAAATCACAGGCCGTTGTACATTGGCAATTGAGGCCAGCATTACCCCCCCCCCGTCTCAATCATTGCAGCGGACTGGCAAGACGAAGCCACACACACGCGCGAGGGTTGGAACACAATGTTACTAATAACAACCCCAATAACAACAAACCAGAGGCTACGGAGTAAATATGGACCCACAAAAACCGCGGGTATTCGTGGCACAACAGGTTTAGTCACGTGTAAGATGCGACGTTTACGGGGGGGGGGGGGTCGTGAATAAGTGTCGAGAAAAACCAACTGGATTGCTACCGTTCAGCGTGGTACAAGTCGGGTGGATTTCAATGCAGTCCACCGCAAAACTTCTATAGTATTTCTTGGGCGTCAGAAATTAAAGGAAAAACGAAGCTCAGGTCAAGTCGCTGTTAACTTTGATAAAGGAGTCAGATGTCTCAGCCGGGGGCTAGCTCTGCTGGCGAAATGGAGATGCGAATATATGTCTGGCATTGGAGAAAATATTGTATTACCCGAGAAGCCGGATGCACACAAAGAGCGAAACCATCAAAATGTTAAACATTCAATTAGTAAAATGATGCTTACGCGATTTCCATCAATTCTGTTAAGTTTCACAAGACGTGGACTTTTCCTCATACCAATAATCACAACATGTCATAACCCTAGGATTAAGACTCCAGCAAAAAAGAAAAAACCTGAAACGATTTAAAAAAAAAAACCAACCAGAAAGAAAAACCTCCACAAGTAAATCGCAGTCGAACCTTACCTTGGCGATGCAGGAGGAGACGACGGCAGGTTTCTGGACTCGTGGTCGCACAACACAAAGTCTCGCGTGAAATCAGCAGCAGCAGCCCGCGCAAGAGGTTCGGCTTTCGTTAGCAGAAGTCTCTCAGACGGTCATCGCGAGGGAGACGCAAAGGAGGGTAGAGAGAGAGAGCGCCAACAGCGCAAAAATAAAAATCGCCCAGACGCTGCCGTTTAATTAAGGGAAGCCGGGCAAAGACCGCTTGCTTACGGAGGGGACAGGGCAGAGGAGGTGGTGGTGATGGGGCACAAAAATACTGGGGAGGCATAAATACAACGAGGGTACCCCCACCCCCCCAACCAACCAGATGACACGCGCGCCTAACGCGCCCGCGACTGCTCCGCACCCGGCGTCTGAACGCGCTCGGCCGACGCCGCACTGTGGCTTGCAAAGCCGTGCGAGCCCACCAGATAAGCCACGGTGAGACCACGCCTCTCCATTCATCCACCCCCCCCCCCGGTTCTTGCCTCCAACACGGCTCACCCCCCCTCCTCCTCGCCTCCCCTCCAACCCCGGCTTAGGCCGCGTGGCTCCCCCTACCGCCACTCTTCTAGAGCACTGCCCCATCCCACTTGTCCTGCTCCGCTCTCTCTCTCCCCTCCCTCCACTACCCTCCAACCATCCCACCACCCTCGTCCCCACCCCTATTTTCTCTCTCGCTCATGAAAAAAATAACATCCACAACCAGAGCCACAACATCCACAGCCTCGCCGCCGCCGAAGGTTTCATTTCTCAAGGGAGCATTTTCCCGAAGGCGCCCAACACAGATTTGACTCGACCACACCAACCACGACTGGATACCTGTGAAAAAGAGCTTCATAGCTCATCGGATTCCTCCAGTAAAAAAAATTATTATGAAAAGGTGGGGGCGGGGAAGTTTCCAGAGCTCAGTCCCGTACAGCGCCACCTGAAATTAACTTGCAACCTCCCATGGTGTTATTCTTCGAGATTCCGGATCAGTGTTTATTTTCATGTGGGCGTTGCATTAGCTTGTTATGAATATGGTGGGTGTAGCTTTCAGATCCAGTGTTTTGAACTTCATATGATAAGTGAGAAATGTTTAGCTGCATTGTTTGAGAAAAGTTTCCTAGAACGATTGTAATAAATAATTCGCTTCTAAAATGGGCTTAAGGTTAAAAACAAAAAATAGTCCTGGAGTAACAATGCAAATCGATTTCAAATCAACCAGTTGCTATGTTTAAGCTCACGACACATGCACGTTGTCCTTCTCCCGCACGACGAGCACGGTTGGCTACGTATGGTGTGAAAAAAGTTTAAGATACTTACACTCCATAATAGCCTACGAGTTTAAAACACATACGGACTCACCCACCTCACGGTTGACCACGTACGGTGCGAAAGAAATTCACGCACGTGTAACATGGCGCCTTCGTGGTACCCTTGCACAGCGAGTCGATTTGCAAAGCATGGAATCGCCAATTTTATTTTTCTAAAAATCGTTCGAGTTGCAGCCCATGGGTTTGGTTACAAACACAGACGCCACTGGACGCGATCGTGGACAGCGGCGGAGAAGAATTTGGACTCCTCGTGCCAGGCGAAGGAAGAAGATGCGAGAGAGCACGTACGCCACGGAGATGGAGCAATGGGGATTTCAAAATCTGCAAGTACCGTGATGGGTTCTCGTGGCCGATACGTTCACTGCCGCAACGGGTTCGGTTTTGGAAGGTGTTACTGAGAATCGTGCCAATTCATGGAATTTCTTGGGGGAGTGGGGGGGCTCATTCCACCACTAATTAAAAACATTGATTCACACCCGCTAAGTCGATGGGTTTTTCTTGGTCAGAGTGCACACAACGTGCACGGCGCGTTCACTCAGCACGCCACTTGTTTACCGAGTTTCAGAAATGGGTCGACGTCACGATCGCCTTACCTCCCACCAGCTGTACTTGTTTGTTAGCAACAGTGCGGTAACACAAGAATATTATTATTCGTCTACCCACCCCCCCCAAACAGAAAGCCGCATGGAGGAGTTGGGGCAATGCGCGCGCAGTCAGCCGGGTCTCATTTCACACAGCCAGTCTCCAGATGGTTGCGCAACTTCCATTTCCCCCCCCACCCACCTAAAAAAGACAAGAAAAATGTGCCAAGGGGAACGCAAGAAGGTCAACAATACGATCCTACCACGTCTAGCCGTGTTCCTTAAGAGAGTAACATCGTCATCGTCACCCGTGGCCAATCGACTGCTGGATGAAGGACTCAAGAAGCCACCACCACCACACCTCGTGATCAAATGACGATGAAGTAAATCCTCATAGGGGGGTCTGCAAAGATCGACAATAATACATGTATTTTTAAATCCTTTATATCAAGTTCGCTTGCTTGCGCGCTTACGACCGTGCAAATCTTTCGGTCGTTTTTTAACCCACTTCCCGTGATCCAATCGAGCTGACACTTTAGGAATTTTTTATTATATTTAATTACCAATTGCTTAATGGTGGCAGGCAATCATCTGACCCATAGGTGGCAGCCATCTCAAGCCAGAGGACGAGAGGATTCTAGCCGCCACGCATAAAGGATTGTGAAAAACTGTTTTTACGGGTTAATTTTTTTTTTTTTACACATTTACTTCGCAATTTCTCCCCCAAATATTAATCCGGACTGCGATTGGCAAATCGTCACAAGGCGAAGCTGTCCATTCGGGTCTCACGCACGGCAGCAGCGGCAACACCCGCTGCGTTACGGAAGTTTACATCGGTGTAAATCCACACAACGACCGTCGTCGAGATGCCCCCCCCACTTCCCTCAAGTGACCTCACGATTCACGCCAGTGACGGGGGTGGTGGGGGGCCGTACTTTACCCACCCACTCTGCCATATGGAGGAGCAGCGGCGAAGCTTTGCCGTACGCTAGCCAAACGCGATATTTAATTTCAGAGCTCCGGGCGTATTGAGCGCGGAACCCAATTTCAGGCGACGCTTTGCTCTTATAGCTGTTGGTGACCGAGTCGACTCACGAACCATCAACCTCGCTACAAAACAAACGCTTGAGAGAACAACGTTAAAAAAAAACCAGGCAAGCCACCTCGATCCGAACGGAGGATATCGGTGCCCAGCTCAACGCGCCGAACTCTAAAAAAATCACACTGGCCGCCAAAAGGGGGATTTTTTGACTGAAAAACGAATTTTACATTTATAAAAGCCAACCGATATATACAAATCTGGCCATCCGCCTGACGATCCTGGTTGTAATTGCTGGCGAAAATGTCGTACTCCGATTGTTAATTTGCTCTCCAATACACCCGTGTGCTGTACTAGTGACGAATTGGCACGTTCTGTTAACGCGACAACCTTTACCAATTGGCTGTCGGGTTTAACGACAAATTTATAGTCAAGCGATCTAACCCCCCCCCCCCCCCCCCTATATTATCGACATATGCCGTCCGATTAGAACTCAGAGGGTCTTAGACGGGAAATGTAGTCAAAACGCCTAGATGATTGACTTGGGGATGGGCGGAGGGGTGGGTGGGTAGAAACCAAAAAAAAATGGCAAACTAATTACACGTCAAGTATGTCTGGATGCCATCTGGACTTGCCAAAAGCTCAGAGGTCCAAGGAGAGAAAAGAAGCCTTGTTTCAGACCACGCACCATGCCCACATTCTGCGCAGCATATTTTGGGCAAACCCAAAAATGTGTCACTGCAGGGTTCAGTGAGGTTTTACAATTCAGAAAATGATGTGCACCAAATTGCAGCCCATGGGTGGTGTGGACCAGGGCAGCGGCCACTAACAGCTCGTAAACCAGCAGTATTTGTTTAGTATGGCTGACTGCTGATGAGTCTTGCAAAGGGTGGGCAAGACCGGCCCCAGAGTTTGCAAGCTTGACCAAATGTTGGTGGGTCACACAGCATGGTGTGGTGGAAAGTCAATTAAAACAAAGTCTAAAAATACAAAGTTTCACTGTATGTGGGGATACAGAACAGGCGATGTGCATCAAAATCTATAGAGTGTAAGACTAAACGTCACATTTGTCAATAAAAAGGTGGTAAAAAGAAGGTCACGTACACGTTAGGAAAAGCTTTTGGGCAAGGACTCTTTTTCCAGAGAACAGTCATCTACCCGTGGGCCACCTCCCCCCCCCCCCCAAAAAGGTTTTTGCACAACTCAGGGTAGGGTGCCACAGTGCCGAGATGTTAACTACCTCGCCTGGTATGTAGGAGGTCGTGGGTTCGATCCAGACCCCAAAAACGCCTGTTGTATACTTGGCGCTTGCATGTGTGTCTTCTCCGAGTCCTCCGTTTCCACCCCCCCCCCGCCACATTTCAGAATCGACACGCGTTTAGAGTATTTGTGGCTGCTATACATTTCCACAAGCCATTTCAATGCGCTATCATGTATCACCAGGTAGCTCCTAAACAGAGAGCTATATAATTTAGTGAGACTTCCCTGGTAAAAAATAAAAACAGGTTTAGTTTCCCACTTTAGGGCACAGGCTGCGGCATGGATACCGTACAGGAGAAATATTGAGCGTGGGCGGGTGGGGTTGGGGTGACAAACCACACGAAAACAAATCGACTTCGGCGAGGCACGGACATGCGATCTCTGTAAAGAACATTGAGGACCAACGTGGCATTCTATTTTCTAAACAAACAAAAAGACTGCAAGGGGATAGCGTCTGAACAAATTTCAAAAAGTGTATATCCTTTTCATCATGCAACACCAGCAGCAAAGCAGGACCAGCTTTCCGTTTTCATTCGAGACATTAAGAGCAAAGCACGTGGGGGAGGGGCACTTCCAGAAGCTGGGGGGGATGAAGCTGAATTTGGAAGAGCCCCTAAGGGGGGTTAGGGACGGTCGAGCGGAAAAAGGGGGCTGGAAGGAGGAGGTGATGTGGTAGAGGAGGAGGAGGGGACACCCCTTGCTTTTGTTGTGCATTCCTCCTACTGGCTGGGTCGGACAAACGCCATCTGTAGACCTGCGAGACGGGGGTGGGAAGAGTGTGGCGCGTGTTGTTGTCGAAGACAGACGACACACTCCGTTAGTCTCTTTACACAAACACCCAACCGCGTGCACGAGCTAGCGAGCATGTGCCTCGACGCCAGTTCCCCTACCCCGGGCACTGCCGCTGCTGCTGCCACCCTGCACCCAGATACCCCCCTCCTACCCATCATAATTGAGTTATTGGCCTCCCAAAATGGTTTATCAGCACCAACGCAGGGTGGAAAATTATTATTGTCCTCGAAGCAGTTTTTTTTCGTCGTCTCGATCGCAAACATTTATGACTGCAAGGTCACAGCGGTAGCGTTTTATTGTATTTACGAGATACGCGTTGTTCAAAAGAACAATTCGTTCGTATGGCGGGGGGGGGGGCAACATGCTACAAAATTTGCAAGCCGTTTGACGGCTTCATGAAACACGAACGCAATGTGACATCTTTAGACTCCGAATTTTATTAGGCGGTGCTTGTAGACTTCACATGGCTGGTATCGACCCCAAGGCTTCTTGCCCAGGGTGGACACTGGTAGCATTTGCCAGTCCTCAGGTGGTTCAAATCAACACCCACCCCACCCTCGGCTGTAAGCAGACCCAGCAACACCGCTACTGCCAACCAATCCCTCTCCTCTAGACTCACCATGCCCCTTCCATCTCCTCAAGCCCGAACGTAATAAGCCGCCTGGACAGAGACACACAAGGAGATAAGGTGGCTTACCCCCTCCCCCAACCCCCGTCCTCCCTCCCTCCCACCCCGTCCCTCAAAACCCAGTAATTGGCTGCGTTTGTCATCTGTCCATTATTCACCCCACACACACGCGGGGCTGCGTGCTTCCTCGCGAGCCGCTTTGTTCTTAACGGTTTGCGCAGTTCTCCTCCCGCAATGAAACGACTGGGTCGCTTTGTCAGGCGTGCTGGTGGACACGTCTGTAGTCAACCAGATGAGATTGGGGGTAGGGGGGTCGACGGGGTCACTCAGAGATGGAGCCGTCGTTTTACGAGATATCCAACCTCTCCCGACTGGGAAACTAGGTGCCTGTAGTAGGCAATAGGAGAAGAGTTTGTACCCATCTGTGCGGTGCTCCGGGTTCTTACACTCCTGTAGCGTGGGTAATCCCCAGGAGCTCGGATTGCCGACTCTTGTATACAAATAAAAAAATATATATTACACACACACACACACTGTGGCAATTAGCTAAACATTCTAAAAAAAAGACTTTTCCGTTTTCGGACTCAAGGCTGGGACATGTATAAATGGTTATTAACAGCGCTTCGTCAAACCACTGCCAGACGAATGCCCCCCTCTACCCATGCCGTGTCAGTCACGTGCGTCGCTTCACCGTATGTCACCTTGCGGGTCTGCACAAGTTGGTCATGGTGGTGGTCCAGCACGCTACGGCCCGGAATTAAACTCGGGTTGTTGGTTCTTAGCACGTCGTGTCGAATCCACTCTGCTACCCATCATCTTGCATTAAAATCCGCAGGGTACATTTTTTTTTTTACAATCGGCACCCGTTTCAAGTTTCAAACGACGCCATTAGCCGAGAAGAGAGGGCAAATGAGACAGCCTGAAACCAGAGACACATTAAACGGCACAAATTAAAGCATTATTAATCCGATTGCTGGAAAAGATGTCGAAAAGAAAAAAAATAGCCGTCTATTACAGATGGTTATCACCGCCTCGTGTGCGCGTTTCTCCAGCCGTGCGTCACGGCGTTGTGCCTTCAAACGCTTCGCGTACAGGATCTCCAAAGTTGAGGTCTCCTCACACCCATACACAATGTCCTGTTATGCTTATCTACCGTGCAGCACTTGCCCGCCTCAAAATATCTTTCTATGAACTTGTCCCTAATCATCTCACTGCTCTCCGACCTTTCCCTTCTCAAATTATAATCCCCTCCAAGACCCCCATACCTGTTCCCCTCTCTCATCTCATTCTGCTCCTCCCCACACACATTCTAATGGTTTTTTTCCCTCTGGTCCCACTCCAAATCCCCTCTACGCACTTTTTGCTCCAGCAAAAAAAAGGGCTCTGTCAAAAATCCTGTGGGGGTCCAATCTTCGCTGATAGCAAGTTCGCCCCCCCCCCCCCTTTTAACTCTGCTGCCCCCACAGTTTCGAGCTCCCTTCCCCCAACCATCTGTGCTGTCGACTCTCCCGGCCTCTTGTTTAAGTGCAGGCCGCAACCTGCGACTGCCCGCCTCTACTAAAAGGGTTAAAAAAAAACACGCCAAGCGTTTCTGTAGTCTTAAATCCAAACCGTATAAAGTAAAAAAATATTTTAAAACCCAAAACATTTTTATTCTACAAGATAAGGCCCACCGAGCTATGTAGTGGTTTTTTAGAAGAGACCTGGCCACAAATGATAGCTCAATTAAGTTATCATGTGGGGAAAAAACATCCACAGGACCACGGGGAGAGAGACACATGCAAACTCAAAATATTACAGGCGTCGTGGTTGAACCCACAGCCTCCTGTATACCAGGAGAGGTAGCTAACTCGGCATCGCATTATCCTGCTAATCCCATCCCACACACAATATCCTGCAGACCTTCAGCAAAACGCAATTCCTGTGGCTCCCATCCCATCTCCCCCCCCACATCGCCTCCGTGTCTCCCTCTATCCACATTCGCCTATGGCTCCTATCCCATACCACACACACACAATGTCCCATAGACCTGCAGCAATAACATTCCTTAAGACCCAGTAAGAGTCCTCTCCTTTGAGACCGTGCGTCTCTTGTTCCAGCAACACCCGAGTCGAGTGAAATGCTCTTAACTTCTGCACGGCAGGAGAAACGGATCCAGTTGCAACAGAAATCCCGAGTTAAACCTCGTTCTCGAAACCGGAATAGCGAAAGGGGACCGATTGTAAATGTAAAAATTGGGGGGGGGGGGGGGGTAAACAAAAGTTGAAAAAAAATGGGATGGCAAACAGGTCCAAGAAAACTAAAAAACAGGACAACAATTGTTTAAGCAGATAAATACGATATCAACAGGAATGCAAAATGACTAAAATGAAACAGAAGCTTTCGTGACTGCAGGAATCCACTCTTTGGTTCTTTCGGCAAAGTCACTTTACCGAAAGAACCAAATTATATGAAACACAGAAGGTAAATAAAAAAAATAATTTGGTAAATGCAAAGAGAATCACGCCACACTGCATGCAGCAATGCAATCAGGTTACAAGCTGCCAAACAGCCAATATTTACTCGCAATGTTTACGATGCAGCAAATGACGGCGGCACGGGCGATCATTTCGCTGCCCTATTTGCACTGCTCATTTCAGAGTGCAGCTGCTCCACAAATGTGTTGCCAAACGGACGACCCCCCACTCCCCAAGCAACAGCCAATTCTCTCCGCATCGTTCTTCTCTTGCAACGTAAACTTCACTCGTTGGTTTCTCATCCGCCCTTGGGTTGAGTACTCAGTCTATCACTCACCATTGTCTCAACCACCACCACCACCACCACACACTGCAGGTCACAAACCCGGTTCTCTTCGCACGCGCCGCCAAGCTTCGGATACTACCTCCCAATAGTCTCCCAAACCCAAGTTCGCATTACCCCCCTCGCTCTAGTCCAGAAGCTGTTAACGTCATCGCCTGCAACTTTAAGTGTGGCGCTTGTTGGTGGCCACTTAAGTGTTCTGTGGGGCCCCCTTGCTCAGCAACCAATCGGGTGCCTCGGCGGGCAACAGCTTGGGCCCTTTTCAAGGGGAGGGTATTGAGGACATCCAGATTAATGTTTGGGGTGGGTTTTTTTTGGTATGTTCAAGTCTCTAGACGGTCATCGAGCTCGTGCTAGGAGCATGACGTCAGGTCGATCGTGATGCGCGCGTTCAAGTTGCCCGGGCGATCTTCCCCCACCACCCCCTAGGTTTGGACGGACGTGGGGAGGGGGGGGTCAACACGCTAAAAACCGCAGGATTCCAGGCCAGGCCAACACACGAAAAAAAAAACTAATTTGGCAGGATGCTTCTCAACAGCTTAATGAGACACGACCACTGGGCCCCCACAAGCTCTTAAAAAGGCTGGCAGCATGCCGATGTAACCTCTGGATGATGTGAAATAAAAAAGGAGTAACAAAAAAAATGAATGAGCGGAGAGGGCTGTAAAAATCAGCAAAGGTTAACAAGTCTCAACATTGTGTTAAAAAACACATTAGCCGAATAATGTTGAAATGCAGGCCAAGTAAATTGTCAAGGCAAAATGGAAAAACAAGCGCGCCAAATAAACCCCCAGCAAATTTGGCACTTATCACTTGATTAGGACCAATGGTTACAATATATCACTAAGTTAAGGATGAAGTATTGGTTAAATGACCCCCACAGCACAAGGAGGCCCTCATCCAGCAGTGGATTGACAAAAGGGGCTGTGGAAACCACTTGACCAGTTATAAAAACACTCGTGCCAATGTTTGGAGCAAATTTAATTATCACATTGAAATAAAGCAATCGTGGAAATCCCTTTTGTCAAGCCCTACAGGATCAACATATCCCCCCCCCCCCCACCACCTGGTCGATAGGCATTGGCCGACCATACTTCACCACCCTGGTCAGTGTGGATTAGTGAAGGTGGTTTTGGTGGTGCTAGCCAAGCTGGGGAACCAAACTCGGGTCACTGCAGAAGTGCAGTACACCAACCGCTTTGGCGCTCCCTCAAAAGAATTAACAAATAATCTCAATTAAATGACCAAATCTATATACAAAGAGAGCAATGTTACGCCAACTTATTAATTCAATGTCCATTCGTGGGCTATGGCTAAATCCGCTTGAGAACAGCTGCTTCGAAGAGGCTCGGCGTTTATAACGTCGTTTGCCCCATTTTCAAAATCGAATTAAAAGCTGGTCCAAGGCAAATTGGGTTTGCAAATCATGGCGGCGTTTAAAATGGACAATCTTGCACCCGTCTTCAGAAGCACTGGGGTATTTAAACAAAAAACCTAGATTTTGCAGTAGTGTCAACGTTTAAAAAAAATAGTGACAGAGCCACAAGAATGATAAAAACAGGACGTTCATGAAAAGAAATGTAACACATATTTGGAAAAACCAACGTCTACAAGAATAAACACGCATGTCAAATATAGCACGGAGACAAATGAACACCATTAATCTAGGTTGACATCTAAAAAAAAAAGTTGCAATTTCTACAAATAATGTATCATTACTGTAATTTCAAACAGTTTCTTTAATATTTTCTTATTATATTACAGGCGAGATGTGGGGGATGGCACAGTAGTTCACGCACTGAAAACCAAGTGACCCGGGCCAAGTTGTGGAGATGGACAAAAGTGGAGAGTGCCATCTGAATCAATCTTGGGCCCCCCCCCCCTTCTCCTTCCCGTATGGACCGGCGTGGTGAAGTATGGTCAAAACAACCGTCATGGGTGACCGACGTGGGACAGGGTGACAAACGGTGAACTGACACTAGGAGACATCTCCATTACCAGTGGCAAAGTATAGTGATAGGTTTTTACCTTTTCAACTGGTACACAAACTGACACCTTTATACAAGGCATCATGTTTGCAATAACCACAACACAAGCAAGGCGCTCTTCTTCCCACCTCCCCCCCCCTCCAACCCAGCTTAGATATACGCTCCAAGCTTAGTGGCGTTTCATTCTTCACCTGAGGACGGCTACTTGCGTTGTGGCCGAAACGTCGTGAGAATTATTTTATTATGTTTTATTTTTATTATTTTATTACTTCCCTTCTACGTGACTTTACCGAAAGAACCAAGAAGATGAACAACACAAGCAGTCAAAATGCAAACAAAAATAAACTACTCTGATAATGATGATTGAAATAAATAAAGCAATCGTGTACGCCTATTGGCGTCATCTGGTCCAACACCAATGGAGACAAGGCTCTAAGAAAAGCTGTCTCAGGTGTGGACCAATCAACTTCAAGGACAGTACATATCATTATCATAGTTGTTTATTTTTGTTTGCATTTTGACTGCTTGTGTTGTGGTTATTGCAAACATGATGCCTTGTATAAAAAAGGTGTCAGTTCTTGTACCAGTTGAAAGGGTGAACGGACATTTCACCACGATCGGTAAACACCCTTATTTACAACCGCAATGTTATTTATAGTCTCGTGCATAAGACTCTATAATCAGGTTTTATTTTTGCCGACTCACGAAGGACCAAACCACACGCGTGGCATCACGAGGACACGATTCGTTTGTTCTTCTGCAACGTCACGCTCAAAAGCAAATCAAAGGGCGACGGACATCGCTCCTTCTGCCCACGTGCTGCGAAACGGAGACCCCAATGAAGAGACGGTGAGGGGGGGTGAGGACGCGGGTGGTGGTGGCTAGGGTGTACGACCAACACGCGCTTTTTTGCAGTGTCAGCTGCGCATGGGACGGACAAACCGGATCCACTCCGCGCCAGCCGCCGCCGCCTGCCGGTGCTTGGGTGACCGAAGGTCGTAGTCGTCCAGAGCGCAGGGAGACAAAAACTCAAACTCGACGATTGGGACGCAGGGCAGGCAGAGTGGTGCACACACGCTCGTGTTTAGCCGCGTCCGCGTTAACCCAACGCTGTATCATCAGAACGTGACTAAAGCAATGGTCAAGTTTCCGGTTGCCGAATGAATACGTTGTAAAGGTCGCACTCATTTTTACACACGAAGCGCTCGCCACAAATCGTTGCCGATCTGTCAAAGAAGCATCAACCAATCACGCCAACGCCAGTCACTCAGCGGCCTCTGGCTAGCCAGCGAATAAAGGCAGTCACCCGATCGTGCGCTTTTGCGGCCGTCTGGAACGCTCTTCTTTCCGATATCAGGGAATCCACTGGAACCAAGCGCCTTTAAATTGTAAATTTTAAAAAACTTATTTTCTTGAGAACTGCTGCGTTTTAGTCGTCTTTCCCACCACTCCTCCGATTAGAATTAGCACGGTTGGCTACGTACAGTGCGAGAAAGTTAAATTGCCAAAACTTCGCAGGACAGCACCAGAATACAACGGCTACGGCTACCCCCGCAAGAGAAAGCGAGTATTCGAGAGACGCCTCGTACTCAAAACATCGGCCCCGTATTATTTCATACGAGCCAACTCGAACGATTTAATTAGGCATGGCTGCATGTATCATTCTTCCAATTCCCCACGCTCGCATTACATTCATACAAATAAACAAGCGCACACGCACCATGCTGCAGCGATTATCTTTGATTTATCGAGCAGAATCCGCCGTGCCGTGGTCAGCGATCTCGGCCTCTTATTTTCAAAAAATCGATAGGCCCATGGTGTTTTTTCCCCTCCCTCTTTCCCGTTTCTGCGGTTGGGTGGTCTGAACACCAAGAGGGCTTTCCTTTGGAGGACAAAGTTCATTTCTCGGTGGCCATGCCGCCCACTCCCCACTTCCACGCAACAGCAGGTCCCGCTCGCCACCGTCCCCTCGCATCAGCCAACGTGTTCATGTGCCAATGAACACCGGGAGAGATCGGGCTCTTCCGAGCAAGTGGGTCACAGCGCGTCGATGTTAATTGCGAAATGTCAGCATTATTTGCCCGATCGTGTGAAATTAGGATTCTATAAAAAAAAGGTGTAAATATTAAAGTTGCTCCACTGTATAAACAAGTGTAATAGACATCCGGGTTCAGCATTACAGACTCTTGCGGCTTGCAGGCTACAAAGGCCGATATTTGGGTGTAAAGATGCATCGGATTTTTCAATTCTTAAGCTCACGATACAGTTTTTTACATCAGTGTGGCTTTAAAAATGGGTCCACGGTTACTGCAATGTTAAAATAGCTTTGATTAATCAGTACAAAAACATTGACAATTCATCTTCACATTTCACCAAGGCTGATGTGGAAAACAAGCAGCAGGGGGTTATGGCTTCCCACATGCCGTGCCACCTTTGTCTCCATTGCAGCTTGCTATTTTAGTCCAAATCAACCTAGGGGAAAGAGCCCAGGCTTGGTTTCAGATAACACTTGGTCCAGTGGTGTGCATCCAAGCGTCAACAACGCAGGGTGGCAAGGATATAGCACAGCAGGCAAAGGACCGCACACCACCACTCCTACATTCTTAACACAAAAACACATCGCCCTATTGTTAGGACAAAGCACTTATGATCAGCGCTGCAACATTCTACAGTGCACTGTATCGCAATCACAAACCAAGTCAACTGTCGAAGAACGCGCCATCGTTCTCCGAGTGCCAAAACAAATACCCATTAAAAACAAAATATATGCACACACGTATAACTACTGGCCGCTTCGATGGACCGATGTAGTTTTTGAAGAGTTCGAGACCCAGCCACGGATAACGTAATTGGCGAGCGGTATCCGAACTGGTCCGACACTCCTCTGGCCCCGCAAACGTTCAAGCAATTAATCATGTTGGTCACTGAATAACCAAAAAACTAAATCGTTAACACTGCCTTTGAAGGAAAACATATTAGGTGACGTGTCCACCAATGGCCCTTATTAATATCACAAAGCGATAGGGCCTGATGAGAAATACGTTTTCCAACTGGTTAAAAAGTCGTGCAAATAGTTACCTAAAAAAAATGCCGGCAAGTGTAACCGGACTCCCTTCAATAACCGAAAAGTATTACATCTGATAAAATTCCATTATACTTAGTAAAAATAAAAAATACAAATATTCGTCAGCATAGTGAAGTAGTTAGACAATCCGCATTGTCAACATGGTACGGAGAGGCGTTCATTGAGAAGCAAACCGAAGAGGTCTTCGTTTTAAACCATCCCAGAAGTAATATTAGTTTCTTTGCATTATTTATTCTCCAATGGCTATAAAACGTACGATACTATACGCTCAAGAGTAATATACAGCGCTTGGCAAATCCATGGCCCCGTATGATTGCATCTCAACCAGTGTCCACTCGAAAATAGTCAAGTGGTGTAAACATCCGGGAATTTTTTTGGGGTGTTTTTGTGCCAATTATTAATCCACTGCTGGATGAAGGCCTCATCCCACAGCACGTTTGGTGACACGCTGGGGGGGGGGGGCATTTGGCCATCCTTCACTAATGCACACTGGCCTAGCTTGCCGTGAAGGGAGAGCCACAGCAGCGGGTACACACATCACTGCTGCTCATCAATGGGGGGGGGGGGGGGGAGAAATCCGGTAGCTTGATAAAAAAAGGTACGAAAGGAGATAAAAAAAATATCTTAATTTTCTCTAACCCCCTCACTCTATTTAAGGCCTCGTCACAGAGACGTTCTCTCTCTCTGTGTGCCTATGTGTTGCTCTCTCTATGTATCTTGGTGATATCGGTCTGCTTTTATGTCTGTCTATAGTTTTCTGGTTAGATTTTTGTTGCTATTTCATTCATACCTGATGATGATTGCTTGTGTTGCAATCGAAACGTCGTATGCTAGTATTTAATTTATTATTTTATCTTTATACGTGACTTTACCGAAAGAACTAAAAGAGATAAAAATAACCGGTGCATTTCACTCCGCATTGGAGCACAGCGAGGCTTTTGAATAACCGTGGGATTGAGATGCGGTGGCGGGGTGGGGAGAAGAGAGAGGAGTGCAGTCGGGAGGGACATCAAAAAGGTAAGAGGCAATGTCTCAATGCCCGTCCATTAATTTGGAGCAGAGTCTGCATTGTGTTCGTTCCGTACAAGGGAATAGCAAGTGATTGCCATGCTGCCCTGTCCCTAACATTTCAATTGGAGGGGGGAGGCAAAAAAACATTGTACTTTAATGCATTACCGAACAACAGTCCACCCCCCTCTCCAACCAACTGAAATTGAATATCCACGTAAATTAATCGGCAGGAGCCATCTTATGTAACAAGAAAAGAAAAGTCCGCGATTTCGTGCTCGAATGAGTATTGAGGTTGTGTGTTCATCTCTCGATTCATAGCCCTTTGTCCAGGTGGTGATAACTACACATTTGTGTGACAGTGGCAAGTTTAAATTTCGATTTAAAGCTTTCGTGACTGCAGGGATTCATCTTCTTGGTTCTTTCGGTAAAGTTACGTAGAAGGGAAGTAATAAAATAATAAAAATAAAACATAATGAGAATTATTTTATTATGTTTTATTTTTATTATTTTATTACTTCCCTTCTACGTGACTTTACCGAAAGAACCAAAAAAAAGTGACAAGTTTATCCATTACGAAAATCGGTGTTGTAGATCTTACAAAAAGGTGCTGTACTCATTAAAAAAATAGACCCCAGGAGGACGATATAAGAGTTAATCTCAAAAAGGATTTGAACTGGCAACCTTTCCGATCGAGTCACTCCACTATCGCTGGGTCAACCTGCCCTCCCGTCTTAAAAAGTGCAACTGTTAAGCATGCAAAGACAAAGCTCTCCCTACAAGATTCGCAGACTGTTAGGGGGGGGGCAGGGCAAGTGATGGTAAAGCGAGAGTAGCACCTATGAAGGCCGGCACGGCACACGAGGGTGGCATGCATCACGCCCGGCCACCTTTGTCTCCTGAGTGGCGATGTTTCCACAACGCATCAGATATTAATTTGGAGGCTTAGTGGACATGTATGCAGAACGTGTCTTCGCACCGTACGTAGCCAACCATACTAAAATCATCGGTGCAGACATCAGGACCGGTTCAGATAACACTGGTCAACAAAAAAAATTCTGGCCTGGACTTTTGCAGCTGTTTTAGACTAATTTCAGGATGCCGATTCCAAATCTGATCTCAGATTTGCTCTATCACATCTCATTTTTATGCTATCGGCATACCCCATTTTCATTGATTTTACCCGAAATTAACTCTGTCACTTATGATTGCAAGTTTTTGCGAGTCAGGGACTGCTTTAGTGTTCAAATATGGTGCTGTATTTTTAGGATAGTGTGTTTGTAATATCATTTTATGTAGATATCCAAATTTATTTAATATTTTCTCTTCTGCAGTTTTTATTGAAAATGCAATATTTGATATCTCAAAAATCTGATGTGATAGACAAAAACTGATGGCAGATTTGGAATCAGCACCCCAAAATTACCTTAAAACCGTTGGAATACCTTATGCCAGAAAAAGTGTGTTGACCAGTGTAATCGTCGCTGCGTGTTGGGTCACGAGCGGGAATCGAACCCTGCGTCGCCGGGTTCATAGCGCAGCGCGACCACCACCACCACCCGCGTGCACACGTGTCATCCACCTCTCAAAAAAACTCGAATACCCCCAACACAGCTACATTAAATCGCGGTTCACAATGGGTTGCTGCTAATGTTCTCACCTGTACGAGATGGGAGTAACCGTCTGACAAGCGCAAGAGGCTTTTTTATTTCGCAGTCCCTCCTGCACTTGGACAAACCAGTTTTCGGGGCTCTACCCCCCCCTCATCCTTTGTGTCATAGCCTCGTGGCCAACTCAAAACAGATCTCTATTTGCACGGCCATTGTGTCTTCACAATCAATTCAAGCACCCACCATGCACCACCCCCCCACCCCCCAAGCCATCAATAGCAACACAGCTGCCCACTGACAAGAGCAAATCTGTGCTCGTCGAGCGCCCACTATTTGGCCGGGCTCAGGCGCAGAGAGCTGCATGCATCACCGCCACCCCTCGGCCAAGTCCCGCGTGGCCTGGCCCCCACCAGAGCCGCCCACCCCCCCCCTCCCCTCTCACGCACTCGCCGTCAGTCCGCACCCCGACGATCCATTACGGCCAACACCTGCCACACACGTGGCACGGGCCCTGGCCCGCTCGGCTCCACGCGGGGTATTTGGGACAAAGACTTTCATTTGGTTACGAGTCAAAGGAGCAAAATTGTGTGCGCGTGTGTCCACGTACACGCGCGTGTGTGTACGCAGTGGACGTGTGGCGGGGCCTATTGAAGGGGTTGAAGGGGTAGTGGGGGGGGGGAAATTATTTTAAAATGTTGTCGATATTCTACAGAGCACAAATAAGGCGTAAGTTATCATTGGGTGGCGTTTTTTTATTTATAGATAAAAAAATGCGCTGGGACCGAGTTTTTTTTTTGCGAGGGGGGGTCGCCCTCCCCCTCATGGATTTATGAATTCCTCGGAAGATGTACGAAGGAGAGCTGTAGACAAAGAGGATGAAATGTTGACTAAAATATATGGATGGGAGGAGGAAAGCGCTTTAGACATGAGACCGATTAGAATACAAGGTTTGTTACGATTTAATTTTTGGAGATAAATTGGATGCAACACATTGTTTTGCCATTAATTCAGGGGCCCTTGAGCGTTTTGGGGGTTATTTGACCATACTTCACCACGCTTGTTAGGGGGCGATGAGCAAAACAGGGACCATTGAATCGCAGCTTGTTGCCAAGATTTTAAAATGCCCGTTCCTGGATACAAGAAAAGGGGCCGGGGGCGGGGGGGAGACAGAAGCATGACAATGTAATCTTTGGGGAGGTTTACATTTAGCAAAAACCTCGGCTTGATGATGCAATAACGAGTCTGTCGCAAGGTGACACGAGGCGCACGGCATCGCCGGATCCCCACGAACATGACGGAGTCGTGACGACGCACGAGACAGGTGCCAGTGACACTACACCACCCGGTGGGCTCGCGGTTGGCGCTGCAACAGAGAACACCGCGCTACGAAAACCCGGCTAGGGACCCGAGTTCTGATCCCGCATCACGGCGAAACACCAGGGTGACGATTGCCGGAACCTGTCATGGGCCTCCCCCCCCCTAGGTCGACCCGGCCTCAAATGAGGACCTGGTTTCGGTATAAAAAAAGCATTGCCACTGGGGAGACCGAGGCAGCCGGGCGTGGTGCTGGCCACCCAACCCGATAAGTGCTCACGAGTCTGTTGAAGCTATACGGTGGGATTCTTTTATTTTCTGTAAAGCGCCGTGTGTTTTTTCTACAAAAAAACACAGAATGTACTGCCCAGTGTATGAAACAGAAAGGCACTTGCATGTGGAGCGGAACGTCGGACATTGCGCATTAGAAAATAAAAACGCGTTTTACCCCTTTCACAATCGCCGCTTCCCCTGCACAGCATTCGTAGAAAGGGATATGGGGGGGGGGCACGGCAAATGTTCCACGGCAGCTTCCAGCATTCATGACCTTAACCACATAAATTACAATTTTTGAAAAGCGCCTTTTGTTGGCGGCACAAAGATGGGGCCAGTGGGGGGGGGGGGAGGGGGTGGCTCTCAGCCCCCCCACACTCCCTCGGATCATACGCGCGCCACCCTCATTGTCCCTTGCCCCATTGTGCCTCTTGGAGCGTGCGTCCCACTCAGCAGCTGTCGCTGTACACGGCACGTGGCGCAGCAGAGGCACACCCCCCCCCCCCCAGCTCCGTCTGGTCGGACAAACTCAACCCCCCCCCAGCCCCACCTCCCACAAACCAAAAGATCCCCCCCCCCCTCCTCCCGTATAACCTCAGACTGTTGGGGGCAAATGCTGTTAGAAAGCATTTATGAAGGCCGGCTTGGCACACGAGGGGAGGGGGTGGGTGGCTAGTACCACGCCCGACCGCCTTAGTCTCCCCTAGTGCCAACGTGTTTACACATCGCATCAGGTGCTCATGCGAGGCTCAGGACTGGTCCAGATAAATCGACACCCGGGTATTGCTGGCCACGAGCGGGAATCTACAATCCCGGGGTTTGCCAGGTTGGTAGCGCAGTGCACTAAACCCGCTACACCACCGCTCACCCATCCACGTTCCCCTCCACGTCCACAGCTCCCGGCAAAGCACATGTCAACCTCCCCCCACCCCATAGATTGCAGGAGCCCTGGGGGCTGGGGGGGGTGCCCGTAGGGAAATCGGCCACCTGCCAGCCAAGTGCGCGTGCACACAATGGGAGGTGAAGCCAATCGTCGCCTCGGGCTCGAGGACGAACACAAACAAAATAGACCTCGCGCGCGCGCCACGCTCGCGCTCATTTCTGCCTCCACCCCCCCCCCCCTTTTTATTTGGGGGGGCCCGTGGCGGTCCCCGTTTGTCACTACCCCCACGATATTATTATAACGGGGTGGAACAAAAAAAATAGTGCCCCCCCCACCCCACTGTTGCTGGGCCAGAAGAGAGGGCTGCGAGGAAACATGTGCCGCGTTTGACTGCCATAAAGGAATAATTTAATGAGTGAAGGAGTAGCCGGTGGGTGGGGGGAGATAGAGAGAGCGGCCGTGCGGGCGTTAAGCCCCCGCCCCCGCCTCGTTAATAAATGTATCAGTGGAATACAATGAGTTTATAATTTTGGTTGTGGCACCTGAGTCTCGTTGATTGGGACCGCTTTGTGCTCTAACAAATGGGGAGAGGCAAATTTATTTCACAACTCCGGAGGTTTGGAACACTCGTTTCTGGAAAGCGCTTTCGTGAGCCAATTATACATTTATAAAAAAAAACGCTTGAATTTCTCATTATCGCCACCGTTTGCGATATTAACCTTCGTTAAACGTTTTCGGTTTGGCCATTTGGGCAATCTGCATAGACCAGTGGTTCTTAACCCTTCACTGCAGCCGTGAACCCATTTGGTTTTCGAGCATTAAACAAATTACGATGTTAATAAGTACATAGGTTTGATGAAACCAAGTGGTTGTACTTACGTGAATTCTAGATTTGAAGCTTTCGTGACTGCAAGGAATCATATTCTTAGGTTTTTTCGGTAAAGTCACGTAAGTAAAACATCAAAATTAATTAAAATAAAACAAAAATCACGACGTTTCGGAGGCAACACAAGTCTCCGTCATTAGGTGGGACCGTCACAGCCGAATTAGCTGCCTCCGAAACGTCGTTATTTTTGTTTTGTTTTATTTTATTTTCATTAATTTTGATGTTTTACCTACGTGACTTTACCGAAAAAACCTAAGAATATGTACTTACGTGCTTAACTTCTTTACAAAGTCTGCCCACGTCTGGCACCCCCCGAAAAGGTTATGGACCATTTGGCAAAGACCAATCCTATCGTATCGTGACCTTTCTTCTTAAGTGTGTGTATGTGTGGGTCGGCGAGGGGGAGGGGGGTTACGAATCGATGTTTAGCTAACTTTAAAACGCTAAACAGAATGAATAATGACGCGATTTGCCGAGAGTGCGTTCTGCTCAGACACCTCGCCTACCATGCGTACCCCCACGCACTAGTCCATGGGTCTGCAAGCAAAATGAGAATTTTATTTTCGAATTTGGTAGTAAAAAAAAAACCCAACCTCAATATTTAAAGAGCCTCATTGCATGTGAACAACGTGACGAGAATCGGTCCTGAAAGAAGCGCACGTCCATTTGTGTCTGGCAATGATTGACAGCCGAGTTTCATGGTATTGTGATGTAACAATCCATATGGCTTCTGTAAAAGAGCCAGTCTCATTGACCTGCCCCCGTGGGGCACCACAACGGTGAGGTGTCAACTACCTCGCCTGCTACACAAGAGGTCGTGGGTTCGATCCCAACCCTGACGCCTGTAAATTTGGAGCTTGCACGTTCTCCCCGTAGTCGTGCGGATTTCTCCGGATCCTCCCGTTCCCCCCCCTCCCCCTCCACATTTAGAAATGTACGTCTAGAGAATTTGGCAGCTATAAATTACCACATAATGCCACTTCATTGGGCTATCAATCGTGGCCAGGTCGCGTCTAAAAAAAAAGAGACTATATAGCTCAGTGGGCCTTACCGGATAAATAAATAAAGTACAATATGGCCAAATAGTTTAAAAGGACTAGGCTGAAGAAAAACCGTCGCCAGTAGTTAAATATATTGCAGTGTTTCTTGATTTTACTAAACATGGAGGGGGTTGTTTCTATTGTACTGCTGTATTACACATTTATCCCCCCCCCCACCCAAAAAGGCTATGGGGCTAAAATAAAGCAATTACTTGAATAGGTGTTCCGCATAGAAAAGCATGTTAGACAAGTATGTTCATAATCACGTGAACTGTACAATGTAGATTCGCAAATGTGTTCATACAGCACGGATTACCAAGCTGGTGCATATTGACCACATAAACCTCATGGTGAAGTATTAAGCCCTACAATGAATAGCATTCTTGATTACGTTTTTTTAGGAACAATGCACAATAGCAGTAGCCCAGAAACGGAGGAGATGTGGGTTTTGTGGCGACTAGGTTAGCTCGCAGATCAGAGCGCCAGCCAGCACAGATGGTCACCTGCGATTGAATCCCAGGCAGCCCACCCCCGCCGTCACGTCGTTAACCTGGGTTTCTCAAGTACAGAGAAGTTGGTGGAGACCAGACCGGATCAATGGACTGCACAAACAAAAATGCTAGATTAAATATGGGTTTGCAATTAAATTTGGCTAAACACCAGCACAGAATGGCCACGTATGGTTTTGATTCTGGTGCAATAAAACATTGCTCTCTTGGCATAAACGAATGAATGTTTAAGTTAATAAGAGGAAATATTAACCAGCAAAGATTTGCTGACGAAGTCATGAGCGTCCAACAGAAATTAACTCCAGAAAATGTCAGAAGAACTTAAACGAGTCATCGTTGCTTTTAGGCCACCAAATCAATCGTTTGGACAGGCACTACCTCTGCATCTACAAACATTACAATTTGCACTTAAAAATCAGCTAGACCAAGTCTTGAGGGTATATACAGTATGTGTATATAATATTATTAGATTAAGTATACAAGAGGTTGCTAAGGTAGGTCAGATGGCCAACATAGCACGGAGCCAGCAACACCGAACTCCTTTGGCTTAAATTTGGGTTGCAGCCACCTCAATAAAAAATTACGTTCTCCAGTGTAGCCAGTTGGTCATCCTCAGATGTTACCAATGATTGCACGAAATCATTAGATCCTGGTTGCGATTACATGTCGTCTTAGTCATCGCAAAGAACATGAAAAACCACGTTTGACGACCATCCAATGAACACTTATTCATAGATTTAAAAATGCGTGCCCCTTAAAATGTGAACAAAGAATTCCCTCGAAGAGGCTTCAAATAGTTCTGACATATCGTCTTGGCCAATCCTCTGATGACACGGAGGGGATTCGCTACTCGCTGCGAGCTCCAAATGCATTTTTTCTGACTTCATGGACACGACGACGAATTGCACAACCGCAAAATATTTTGTTGTATAAATAAAACACTTCTACGCATGGGCATAATATGTCGCAGTCTGGTGTAGAATTAAGATTTGCGTTCTGGTCCAGTGGAGCTCTTTCACCCTCCCCCCACACAACATCAGAGTGGTTGGTGGGTCCACTGTTGCAGTTGGGAAATTGCCAGCGACAGACTTAGCTTTACCCCCTCAAGGTGATGGATGCTAGCAGCAATATTTTTTTTTATAGATATTGGCAAGCAACTAAGTGGAAATTGACATGGCAACACACGAGAAGGTAGAGAGAGAGAGAGGGGGCTTGAATATTTTTCAACTAAAGCTAGGTCATGTGTGCAGCCACTGTTCAATATTAGGGAGGCGGCTCATTAAAAAGAAATCAAGGATCAAAAAGGGATAGTCATTAAAAAGGGCACTCAGACCTTAAAACGAGCCAAAAATACTCCGAGAAAAGCGAGAGACAGGATCTACTCAGGGAGGTTGGGGCAAAAAAAAAATCACTTTACGAAATAAAATGTTAATTACCGTTGCCAGTTTAATAGTGGCATTAGGTATATAATGGACCCTCCTTTCACCTCGCGAATGAACAGTGCGCGTTTAAATAAAAATGAAAAAATTAATTCGTCGGAGGTAGTTGGCATGGTCAGAGATTTGCTCCTAGTCAAATTTGAAGAGCATCCTCTCGTATGAACACGCACACACGTTCGCGTTATACTTCACAGCATTTTTAAATTTTGGTACATCTCTATATATACACACACACATTTTAGGACCTTTGCGACTAAAAAGGAATCTCGGCTCCACCTGGTGGTGAGAAGTGGCTACGAGCGAGATAAATAAGTCTGCGATTAGAGTTGGCAGGGTGGTGCAGTTTCAAAAAACACCAAAAACTCACATTCGTCAATAACACTGTGGCCTTACAGGAACATGTGTATATAATAAATAGGTGACGTTCGGGCAGTGATACGCCACAGCACTGTCATATGAAGGTCCACTTCCCCATATTGGTCAGCAAGCCTTCGCCGCACTGACCAGCGGGCTTTTATTAAAAGATATCGCACTGCGTGCTATGAAGGCCACCGTGATAATCGTTACAGAGTATCGACTTTAAATAATAGGATCATGGAATGGAAGATGGCAGCAGCCTTCAGGCAGCCCCACTTCTGTGAAGTGAGAAATTGCGACAAAAGCCATCAACGCGGCAACCAAACATCAATCATCCATCTCCCGGTCTCCAGAGCAAGGATAGAAAGAAAAAAAATTCTGCATTAAGTTGTGCTATATAGCTTGCCAGTGATTTTAGGATGTACCACCACATGATAATTGGCTTTTTACCCTTCTATCTGGCAACAAAACTGACAAACCCAATTATCATATTTTTTTACTGGCAAATGAGGTTCCAATGGTGTACCACCACATGTTTGCTCACGACATCCGATGTTTTTACTCCCACGTGCACCGACTTATCGGAGCTATAAATAATCATTGCGGTATTGTAGTGTGGGTTAAATAATGAGTCATCACAACCACCAGCGAAATCAATAGATTATCACAATGCAGGGTGACGATAGAATTGCAGAATCAATGCCGTTCATAACAAAGTGGCGATTATGGTGACCACAAGGGTCACCGGTGACATCATTACGTATAAACATATAAATCGAAAGCGTGGATTTTTTATATATACCACACGAAGTTTTACGAGTGCATCATAAAATGTTGATGCTAAAGGTTCAGTAACAGTGGGTTGCTGAATAAATTAACATTAAGTGAAAGCCATCCTGAAGAGTTAACAATCAAGGTCATCCCAGCTCATGCCATCAAACTGACGTTGTTCCTCATTCCAGATTGCTCAACTGTTACACGGTCAACACCGTCTTGACAGTATCACACCACGTGGCCTCGGGGCTTGACCGTGGTTGCAGATATCTCACTCCAATGTAAAAACAACTCAAGATCCCCCGTATAGCATTTAACAGACTGTAGGGGCAAGTATTGTTAGCGTGCCCTCCCACAGTCCACACGATTACGTACACAATATAATAAGTGCCCTTTACCCAGAAAAAAAGACTTTTGCCGACTAGGCAGTTGTTTCAGGGAGAGCCCTGCTGCATCAGAAGGCTTGGCAAGGTCATTAAAAAAATGAAGCGTTTGTAAGTAGGGGAAACTTGAATTTCCAGGAGGACAGCATACGGACGGGGTAGCACTTAAAAATGGTCCACCCATATAAAAGAGTTTAATAATATATTTGTTCGACTGCCATCTCCTGGCCAGCTCGTAGCCCAAGCCTACAACATCTGGCACGGAGCCAGGCAGTCTCTCCATCCACATACAAATTAGGCTGAACCCTGTGCAGCTCAAGAAATGGAGGGGGGTTGCATTTACAGAGATTTGGTCAAACATCAGCAATGGGGGAATTGTCAATCTTCCTAGGACACACACACACCCACCCCTCCACAGTCCGACAAAGCTCCTCATCCAATGTTACACATGAATGGCAAAGGTTGGGTTTGTGCAACCGAGTCGATATCAGTGCAACCCGAAATCAAAAAGGTCAAATCGTTAACAACCTCGCCTCAAAATTGTACCGCACCTTTAAAGCCATCAACTTTTCATTTCTGACAGCCACCGATGTGGTCAGTGTCACTCACACTCCGGGGAGCTTTAGATTATGGCGATACTCATCCTCGTCTCGAAGACCCAAGCTAAAAGCCAAATTGAAGACATTGCATATTTCTATGTCAAAAAAACCAGGATTACCACAATAATCGTTGACATTCACCAAATGATGCAGGCGAGGTTGATCGTACAAATCCTGGAAGGAAGACTTTAAAAACGCATTTGTGTTACCGTTTGTTTAGAGTAAAATGAAGGCGATTCTGCCACAGTTCCGAACTAGTGGTGTAAATCCCACATTCCTATGGTTGGTGCGAGTATAGAAATTAAATGGGGCCCTACATTAAATCAAAACACGAATCTTTATTAAAAATGAGGAATCCGATGAGGCTCTTTTTCAGAGATGTCCAGTCAGGGTGGGTCAGCAAGTTAAATCAACAAAAAACTAGATACCACAGCAAGGGAGACAGATGTGAAGCAAGTTATACATAATTAAACGTTGAAGTAAAATTCTCACTTGTTCATGAATTCCTGCAGATATATGTAAACACCAAATGCAAGCTTTTGGCAAGGCAGGAAAACAGTCCCCAGACTGCACCAAAAAGAGTCCCCTCGATTAGGAGATTGCACTTAAAATAAAATGAGCTACCAATACATGGGCGAAAATAAAAATAATGATTTTTTTCTGACAATTAACAATATAATGCAATGTGCTACCAAATATTTAGCATCTCGAGGGGGGAGGTTTTGGGGCCCATCTCCCCTCCATCCCCCCCCCCCCCACACCGTGACCCACCTTGAAATTGGCCACCGACGTGCAAGCAGGCTGCTTCATGCGACAAATTTGCACCGTTTATCGTGTTTCGGGGAGGCAATCTAGGTGTTGGGAAAGGTCATAGCATTTTTTATTTTTACGTTCAAGGAGTGCGCCAGTGAATTAATTGTATGTTGAGAGTTAAAAAAACACGGTGGGAAAATAAAATGTAAAAAAATTGTTTTGGAGCTGCTATATAGCTGGGTGGTAGAAACGCCGGCTTGCATGACTCCCCACCCCCCCACTGTGCCAGGATGTCCATCAGCTTGCCTTGCCCGTTGGTAGCAACGCCATCACCACGCAGAGAGAGAGAGCGCGCAAGCTTTAAAAATTCAGCGCGAGCAACGTCCATAAAAAAAAGAGTCTCGGACAACGGCACGGCTTGTCTGCGGGGCCCCACACGTCATGTGGGGGGGCAGTGCTACTGGCAAGCCCCCCGCCCCCCCCCCCCACCCGTTCCTCAACCCCCGTAGGCTGGCGAGAAATTTGGCGAGACACTTATATGACCAAGCAAGCCGCCGTTACATAGTGTCCCAGGAAACTGAATTATTATGTCTGGAACAAGGAATCCTTATTCGGTTGAAAAAAAAAAGCGCGCACGCACACACAAAAAAAACAAGGTTGAAAAGTTAACGCGATTTCTGGCTAAGATATGCATTGATGAAGGTAGTGGTCGCCCTCTGCTGTTCACAGCTCGGCCACTGGTGGACATGCATATGGCAGGGACAAGTCTGTGCATTACAACGTCAACCACTGGACTTCCCGCCAAATGTGTCACTTGTTTTATCGATATACCTTCACCGTTTGGAGCTGCTCGATCAATCGCCGAGGCACCTGGCCCCGGTTAACCACGCATGCCTCTGCAAGAAGACTTACGGGGACACCCAAGTCAGCGGATGGCAGAGAACTTGTTATATGGTTCGAAAACAAAAATGTGCCAATCTGAAATTTTCTACATTCTTGAACCACCATTTACTGAATCACCATTACCCAGGATGTGAAGCAGTTTCCCCCCCAAATTTGGGCATTTAACAGGACAGTGGAATCAAAACGTCAAAAATAGTCACATATCCGAGCTTGCTAGGGACTGCAGTGTTGATGGATGCAATGTCCGATATTTTGTCTATCTTTTGACCAGGTAAGGCCCACCAAGCTATAACTCTTTAGAAAGAGACTGGGCCACAAATTATAGCTCAGCAAAGTGGCTTGTGGAAATGAAGAGTAGGCCAAATACTCTAAAAACACACGATTCTAAAAGTGGGAGGGAAAAACCAAAGCGTCTGGAAAAAAAACATCGTCATGACCATGGGGAGGAGACATGCAAACTCCAAATATACAGCAGGCATTAGGGTCGGGAATCAAACCGATGACATCCTGTATACGAGGCGAGGTAGTTAACATCGCCACCCTCGGATACGTTTTAAGGATGGATGCGTGAACGTAGATGAAAGACGACAGTTACATCACCTTGTTCAAAATAGGCGACTGGACAATAAAAAACGCTTTGCGCATCGTGATGCAAAGGATTCATCGTGCTTTGAAAAAAAAAGGCAGGTAATGCGAGAATTAAAATATAGAAAAGACTCTTCGTGACCGTCAAGATTTTTGTAACGCCCTGTAGAAAACATCATTTAGAAAAAAATAACAATTCCAGTAAGTCTGGCTAGTGCGTGGAGGAGTTGGCCAAAACTACCCTCTTACGGGGAAGGGCCCTTTAGTGAAGGCCATTCTGCTATTGCTGTATTGGCACGAGGAAGCAATTGCAGGGCCGAGAGTCTTCACCTTTTTATTACGAAATAAATACGACAGTTCCACACGCCGTCCACAAAATCTTGCACTTGGGTTGCGGGCACAGTTAATTTGGTCAGCAAACAGACGCTTGTGTTGCCTCCGAAACGTCGTGATTTCATTTATTTTTGTTATTTTTTACCTACGTGACTTTACCGAAAAAAAAAACTAAGTATCGACGCGAAGTGGTCAGAAACGTGACATCGTAATGCACAAACAAACTAGGTTTCTTTTTTAGTTAAGAATGCAACACAGCATTGTGTTTGAACTGAAACAAGCAAAGAGAGAAAAGCTTGCACTGCCAGCAATTGGCTTACTTGACACAGAGCAGTTTCAAATGGTTGTCAAATTCATCTCGGAATGTGGAGAATGTGAGAGGCTATTGCCGCCTCCTTCCCCTCATTTCCCCGCTCCCCCCCTCCGCCACCACCACACACACAGGGTTAGCAGCAGGGAAATGAGGAGCAGATGTGGACGTGTGGTGGGCCCCGTTGGAGCGGCAAAGCAGGCGCTTAACAATTCTCCCAACCCAACCTCGTCCGTCCCCTCTCCAGCGACGAGGAACGGTCCCAAATTCGATTACATCGATTCTTGCGTCAATTCTTTCTAGCGAAGGTTAAACAGTGCAACTAATCATTTGGCGACGATGCCACCGCTGCTACGTTGGAAGTGGTGCACAAGCAAAATCAACATTTCGATTTAAAGCTTTCGTGACTGCAGAGATTCATCTTCTTGGTTCTTTCGGTAAAGTCACGTAGAAGGGACATAATAAAATAAAAATAAAACAAAATATTATATTAGGTTTTATTTTTATTATTTTATTACTTCCCTTCTACGCGACTTTACTGAAAGAACCAAGAAGATCACATTTGTCAATAACACCGCCTTAAAATAACCATGTTAGGCAATAGCCTTTCTTTTGGGATGCAACGGTGGCGAGATGTTGACTACCTCACCTGGTATACAGGTGAGGTGTCAAGATGGAGCCATCAAGTTGCAGGAGACCTCCCCCGCCCACCACCACCACCTGCCAGGCAGAGACACTTGGGAGGCGGCAGTAGAGCAAGTAGTTTCCCCAAACAGGTCTGTGCTGCATTGGTGCTTTACCATCTTCCATATGGGAGGCGGTGTTTTCTACATGCCAAGAGTCGGCAACCTGCGCCTCTCCGGAGCTGCACAAGACTCCTTCAAAAAAAAAAGGGGGACTGCTTCGTGACGTTTAAAATATTGCGGTCAAACATTCAATGCACGGTCCCTCCTGTACAAAGAATGTCGAGACTCGCCGAGACTTTCGCGGGTAAAGAGCCATGGTGTTGACACACGCCTATGACCAAATCACCTCGAATGCACCCAATCTCGTCAGATCCTCGGAAGCAAGCTTTCAGCCGCCTACCGTGCCTGGATGGGCGACCGCCGTGCATGTCGAGGTGTTATAGGCTACGGTACATTGGGCAGGAAAATATTAATTGTACTATACTTACATGCTGCAGTATTGTCAAATAATTCCCACAATCCAGAGCGTGGGGAGGCCCTTATCCAAAAGCGGATTAACAAAGGACTGCAAATACACAGTGATTACGGTAAATTATATTCCAAAGTTTGGTCAAAGATAAAATAACTGCTCAAGGTGGCTCTAGTGGTAGAGTGAGCGCAGCTCCCAGTCAGAAGTGTGAGCCGTTCAAGTCCTGGCTGGGGAGTTGAACTCAGCCCATCATCTCTCTGGGGGGGGGGGGGGGGTCGTCGACAAAATAAGAACAACTTCGTATGGAAGTCACCAGTGGGTGTCGCGTACAGATAGTCAAAATAAAAAACATCTGAATTACCACCACTGACTCCACAGCTGTAAAATGGTTATTGAATAAGGAAACCCCCCAAAATGTATATTTTATTCATGTAAATAAAAAAAAACAGTGCTTGTACAAAAATGGGAACATTGGCCGGCCAGGGTGGATAGGCTAAGCAGCACAGTGGCGAGCGCATTGCCGTTATGCAAACCCAGCGACCCAAGTTCGATTCCCGACCACGGCTAACGGTGACGAGGGATATTTGAACCGGCCATGCAACCTTCACACCCCCCCCACTCCCAATCATTCTGCGCCCCTGCACCGACCGGCGTGGTGAAGTATAGTAAAACCCACAAGTCTAGGCCACCTTCATCCAACAGTGGATTGACAGGGCCGAAAATTAAGATCATCATCCAAAATGTTTTTGTCAGTTTCTTGTCACTTAAATATTTAGATCCCTCCCTTGCCCACACAAAAAACACTTTAAGTACCAAACCAACCTTGCATAAACAGTAAAAATGTGTCGTGCTGTCAAAAAAATAAATTGCTCCGTGAAATTTTGCAAAAAGATTTCAAAAAATGACGCTTGCTTGTAGATCACACACGCACACGGATTTCTTAGCAAGGCCTCACTACCCGCAGAAGCGACCCTACAGCATGCAGCGCACGCGCGCTCAGGACGGCAAATCAGTACGAACACTGTACGTCGATCAATATTTAAAATGATACAATAATTTCATACACAACCATTGTTTTTTTATAAAAGCGATTTCCTGGAAAATGTATAAAGAGTTGTAATGGAGCTATTTTTTTTATGGAGGATGCTTTGCATTTTCGGGTCCCTGTGGCAAACGCTTTTTCATGTCATCGGCAAAAGGATAGAGACTGCTTCTGCCTCATAATGGCTCTGCAAGAGAGGCAATGGAACTCAGCCAAACGCTACCTCACTCAGTTGTCAATCAACATATAGTTTTAAACACGTAGGCTTTCGCGACCAATATTATTCGTGAAGGTTTTTTTGGATTAGAGCGAGCAAGTATAAATGTGTCGCTAACCCGCCACAGCCAATTAGCAAGGCTTGTCACGTAAACAAAACATGGCAATTAGTTACTACTTCAGCCCATTTGTTTTATATCTACGTGACTTTATCGAAAGAACCAAGAACATGAATTCCTGCAGTCACGAAAGTTTGAAGTCTAAATCTCACCGGTGTGTTGGAAAGTATAGCCACAACATTTACAAACTAGGGTACGACGTTTTGCTGGTAATTACAGCCACAGAATTAAATCGGGCGATTGTCAGAATTGTTCAGAGCTCTACTGCTTCCCCTCTTTTAAAAACATGGATGGATACACAAGGTGAGCACAAGTGTATTCATCCAAATTAACAGCATGGATTATAGCCAGTTTGAATTCCCGTGCCATTATCGACTAACAGGGACATCTGGCTCGCAAGTCATTGGGCTAGCGAGACGGGCGAGGGGGGGGCTTAATTTTTCACTATTTTCTTCAAGAATGCTGCCAGGCTGGATTGAAAATCGGGGCATTATTGGCGCAAAGGACTACCACCACTGGGAGCAGAAGGTAGTGTACATGCCCATCCCTAATAATCCCATATTATTGTAACCTATAATCCTCATTCCAGGTAAAAAAAAAGAGCAAGGGCAATCATCCACACAATTTCGTAAAGTGGACTTGGGCAGGACACATCGTGCGAAAGGATAATGGTCAAGACTATAACAAAACGGAGTGTGCAGCCACGGAACGGAACGCGTCCGACGAAAAATCGGTTCACACGAAGATGGATTAGTAGTCGCAGGATCGCGAGTGGCGGCGACGGCTGATAAATACAATTTTATTTCTAGAATCCTGCGAATAGGTTTATTATGTTCTTAGGGTACACAGTGCACATCCCAGAACTAGTCAACACAAGGAGCCCCTCCCAATATAATAATAATAATTGACATTTGTAATTCGCATTTCATCCGTAGATCCACAGACCGTTTGGGCGAATGCCGTTCGCGAATAGCTCCTACCAAGACCGACGCGGCACACGAGGGGGTGGGGTGGGCCAGCACAACGCCCGGCCACCTTCATCTCTCCAGTATTGATGCTAGGTACTCATTTATGGCCGAGTGGACCTAGGGGACCGGTTCAGATATTCTTAACCGACGGTAGCTGCGAGGGGGTTGTCGTTTCTGTGGCGCAGCGTGCCAACTACTGCGTCAACGTTCCACAGACACACACACACCACAAAGACGGACAAAGTGAAGATTGTCCAACGGCTATTGCATTAAAGTGGGAACCAGGTCGCACAGCTGCAGACGAGGATGTGTGCAGCCAGCCAGAGTGGGATGTGCGTCAGGTTTTGTTGCACCCTGCTCGAGCATCCAGACTTGTCACATTTCGGCGGCGGTTACCAGTGCTCTATTGTTGTTACGCTCGGCGGATTCGCCTTACTTGACAAGCTGTGCATCCGCTTGCATGCATCTTAAGACCTTGTCATTTCCAGTTAGTCTGCCTTTCCATACCATTTTTTTTTTACAAAACTTGACCACCCAACACCATTGCTTTACAAGTAAAAAAAAATATAAAGTTGAATATACAATCGGCGACGTTTCGGGCAATGGCTATTCTTCCACGTCACGTATATTTACGTGGCCTTGTTGACGAGTGTGCCAAGTTGTGTTTTTGTTAGTTTGTATGGCACTGTCAATTCAGCAGCAAAATCATTTTAGCAATTGTTGGTCTATATACTGTACCCGAAAGTTATTTTTCAATGTAAAAAAAAAGTTAATTCCATTACCTTGATGTTACGCATGCCGAAACGTTAACCCTGTTTTGGCAGCAGAAGTCTGTTTCACATTACAGCCGTTTTGCAGCGTTATGGTTAACCATTGTTGTGCATTCATATCCTTTCATCTTATTATTCCGAGCGTTGACTTGTACTGCGCTTCCCACTCCCTGAATTTGCAGGTCTAACCAAGGTCTTCCTTACAAGAGACTCAAGCATTAACGCAGATTCTCACATGGTTATAGGCGAGTATTGGATTAGATTTGGATTGACTGACAATACATAACTTGACGCGCTTGATAATTATTTCATTATTGAAATAAGTCCTTTATCACCATTGGAACATCATTTTCCAGAAAAAAATATAATCGTTTTTTTTACCCTTTAATCTGGCAACAAAACTGACACCTTTTTTTACAAGGAGTCATGTTTGCATTGACCACAATACCTGCAGTCATAATACAAACAAAAAACATCTCTGATAATGTATGTATGCACTGTCCTTGAAGTTGAAAAAAAGGTGTCAGTTTTGTTGCCAGATAAAAGGGTAAAAAACAATTATCAGTCCTTTATCAATTCAATGTTGGATGAAGTTGACGGGGTTGTTTGACCATACTTCACCATTCTGGTCAGTGCAGCTTTGTTGGAAGGGAGGGGGGTCAGCCGAGATATCAGGCGCCACGGATGTTAGCTGTGACAGGGGCTCGAACTTGCATGGCCAGCCAGGTTCAGTGCAATTTGAGTGTGCGATCCAATTGGCACTGTGTAAATGCAGTATAGAATTAGCTATACTGTACTAGTAATTTGGTACAAAGTGTTTTTATTACAAATTTATTGTTTTACATGAAAAATGGCTTTTTCGTTTAAAATTACGGTCACCGTAACTTACATCCCGGATTTTGATTTGTTTCGACTCGTAAGGCAGAGCCAGCCTCAGCGAGTCTCACACGTCTCATCCTAAAACACAAACGAGTCCCATAATCCCCGAACCAATTGGCCTTTCGCGGAGTGCGACGCCGAAGCCATTAGAAAGCAGCCCCCCCCCGACTTACTAAGTGGGGCGCCACGGTGGCTAGGAGATGTCAACTACCTCGCCCGGTATGCAGGAGGTCGTGAGTTCAAATATACAGCAGGGATCTGGATGGGAGTTTGTGTCTCTCCCCGTGGTCGCGTGGATTTTTCTCCGGGTCCTCCGGTTTTCCCCCCGCACATTTAGGAGTATTTGGCTGCCGCGATAAAGGTCCACGTGATAAGTCGCCTTCGTTGAGCGGTCATTTGGCTTCTAAAAAAAGCTATACAGCTCAGTGGGCCTTACCTGGTAAAAGTTGCTCCACCAACTTAAGAAAACAAAACACGTCTCACTGGACGCCGTCTTATTTATATTCAGCGGAGTTACCAATGTATGCAACTCACACACACACACACCTCTGCATTACAATGTCAGCTACTGCAGGTGTCAGCAAGACAAAAACAAAGCTTTAAAACCGGTAGAGTTGACTTTACATTTCGCTATTGTTTTACAATAAAACAAAAGCTACAACGCATCTGCAGTCATTCGTACACATCACAACCCAATTAGGTCCATTCCATGCGTAGTTCGCAATAAATCAAATGGGGTTTAACCAGAGGCGGAGCCAGGATTTTAAGGTAGGGGGGCAACCCCTCCAGCAATGAAAAATGGTAGTTAGCAAGTACTTGTCCCTTGCTTCTTATTCGACGCGTGTGCGGCGATGGCGCATGGCCTGGAAGTATGCTACACAGTGGCAGTGGGGGGGGGGGTCGCAATATGCCGATTTATTACTAATAAACCCCAATGATCCGATCGAAATTAGGGATTTCGATCGGATCATTTGGGGGGCACGTGCCACCCCCCCCCCACCGGCTCCGCTACTGGGTTTAACGCCCAATATAAAAACAGATACCGCCATTAAATAAAAAAAAACATTCAAAAACGAGATAACTACAGAACGCCAGCATTGTCAGCGTGGCTTTGTGGTCTGGTGCATTCGTATAACTATGCAGCGAATTAAAGCAATTTCACGGACAAAGTTTGGAAACATCCACATTTCCTGAAGTAACGAAAAAAAATACCCACCAGTAACTTTCTGCCCAATGGCCATCATGCCTCGCAATACTCCACCACTGGACCGGTGCGGTTCACACAAGTTTCTGGTATATCAAGTATTGTTAGCGAGCACCTATTAAGGCCGCCACGATGGGGGGGGGGGGGGGGTAATGGCCATGCCCGACCGTTTTTATCTCCCCAGTGGCGATGTTTACACGCACACACCGCACCAGCTACTCATTTTAGACCGTCGACCTCGGACAGACCCCAGGACCGGTTCAGACAAAAAAGAAACCACGTTTGCCGTGGTCACGAATCGAACTTGGCGACTGGGTTTGTAAGCGCAGTGTGCCAACCATTTGCGCCACGGCTCCCCATATAAAATACACAGAAAGACCAAAGACCCCAGACGCCCTCTATAGCCCAAACAGACTGTTGGGGCGAGCGCTGTTAGTGAGCACCTATGAAGGCCGGCACGCACACATTTAGGACAGGTACACTCGCAAACTCCAGCGGCACAATTACTCAGACTAAAGTCAGGCAAGCGTGGAGCCAGTGCAAATGTTATAACATATACAGTACACACCAACCCAAACTTCCTCCTTGCAACGAATACCAGCACACATCTTTAGCCACCAAATACATCGGCGACACAAGGCTATAACACCGGTAAAACATTACATACAGCATTCAACATAGACTTGTGTAAGATGTTAAGTTACAATGTGACACTGGGTGTTATTGCGCGGAGCAGCGACGACTCACCGGATCTCATCGATGTGTTTGATGCAGTGAGAATGGACTGCGCCCTTCAGTAGTAACTAGGCTGGTAGATTCTGCCCCAAGTGTTAAGACTTTAATGATGAGGGTTGCGAGCGAAACTACTGCCACCTGCAGTCGGCAAACTGGTTCCGCAAGCTAGCCTCACCAAGAGTCGCGCATTATTAATAGCGCGCTCCAATCCCCACCCCCCCAATTATATTATTTAGTGTCTAATGATTAAGCTGCGCACATTGAGGTACAGAGAGAGGGGGGGGAGTAAGAGGGTTCAATTGTTTCAGAGCAGCTCGCGTGGATTTGATGGGTGTAATATTTAAAGGGCAATGTTTTAATTAACAACATGCTGAGTTTTAACCAACGGCTGATGACACTGTGTAACAAAAAAATGTTTTGTTCCTGGGTAGTATGTGTTGTTTCGTAATTGCTTATACCTCAAAAGTACAGAAAAGGGCTATTATTCCCCAAAAACTTTGCATTGTGACCAGGACAGTGATATTTTTAAATTGACCTTGTTTGAATGAGAAAACGTGTGCATTTGTATATTTCGTTCACATGAAGTCCTGGATAAAAAAGCAAAGTTTGTGGGGAATAATAGCCATTTTCTGTACGTTTGAGGTTTAAGCAATTGGGAAATAACACTTAGTACCCAGGAACAAAAAAAATGTTGCGTTAAATAGTGTGATTATAGTGCTTATCACTTGTAGAGGAGGCGAGCACGTTGCACGGGTAATTATAATCACGAAATGTTAAGCAATCGTTTGACAATGACATGCAATTCTAGATTTGAAGTTTTCGTGACTGCAAGGATCCATACTCTTTGGTTCTTTCGGTAAAGTCACGTAGGTGAAATTTTTTTTAAATAACACAACAAAAAATTCACCTAAATGACATGCAAGAAAATAATGGATAAATCACGATCCGCGCATTTGATTAGTCCAAATGAGCACAAATTAGCCCAAGCGGGCCTCTCCGATCTTGGAAGCTAATCAGAGATTTAAGCCTGGATGGTGAGTGGCATTGGCGATGATCCTATTAATTAATGTCCCCTCCCCCCTAAAGGCAGCAATTTGTTCGGGAGCTAAATGCCAAGTCTGCTAGCCACGGCCCACGATCAGAGAGATTTAGAGGTCTTCTTGGAGAGATTTCCATATGGCTGCAAGTTACGCGTGTCGGGCAGTAGAGGGCAGTGCAGCAACAACATGTAGCGAATCTTCTGCACTTAAGCTTCCACATGTACGTTTCGCGGCACCACCAAGGGGCCGTCCATAAATGACGTCACGCACCTGGGGTGGGGGGGTCAGAAATTTGTGACGATGTGTGACGAGGGGGGGGGGTTTGAGAAATGTGACGTCACATCAAAATGCGCAACTTTAAATAAATATAGACAACACGTTCTGCTTAATTAAATAGACTTTTTAATAAATGTTTTCTCCGACAACATCAGAGTGCAGCGCCACATTAAATACGCGCTACAATAACAATAGTTTAAAGCGATTTGAAGCATGTTTTATTTTTGGGGGGGGCAGAGCTTTGTGACGTCATATTTGAGGGGGGGTCTGACTTTTTGTGACGCCGTGTGACGAGGGGGGGGGGCGTCAAAAATCGTCCAAAATCGCGTGACGTCATTTATGGACGGTCCCCAACCCCCGCTGACCAGAATGGTGAAGTATGGCCCCTTAGGGAGGCCGTCATCCAGCAGTGGATTGACCAAGGGGCTGGACATGTGCGTACTCGAGGTAGAATTATTCACACGAATCAATAATCATTGACGTGTTCATATAAACATTGCGATCAATTGTAGCGCCTCTAGAGGCCGCAAGGATACCGTGAACCAGATTTATCGGAAAATGTATCGATTTTTAAATCCTTTATATTAAGTTCACTTGCTTGCTTGCGCGTTTACGACCGTGCAAATATTTCGGTCGTTTTTTAACCCACTTCCCGTGATCCAATCGAGCTGACATTTTGCACACAGACTTGTTGTGCGTGACAATTTATTTTCGTGAAATTTTTTTTCCAGAATTTTCCACTTTTTAGGAAAAAACAAAATTTCATACTTAATTTAAAATACCAATGTGATAAAAATGAAACTCTTACTCAAGAAAAATAGAAATGAATAATAAAATAAAACCGATGCTACGCATATAAAGGATTTATAGTGAAAAACTTTGTTTTTACGGGTTAATTTTTTACACGCGCGATTCAATGCACGTATTGCATATTGTTGACCTTAAACGTGTGGTGGGGTGAAGTGTAGGGACTCCTACCTCTTACATGACGTCTGGCCGGCATGGAAGAGTAGACCAATTACTCTCCAGATAGGGCTCTTTAGAGCGGAGGCATTAGCAAGCAAATGTCGGGCTTCACATTTGCATATTCAGACCGTCCCCGACTTACGAACGGCCAACTTACAAACGTCCGGACTTACGCACGCGATTCCATGTGATATGTTTTAACCATCCGACTTGCGAACCTGCACCGGCACTTCGAACCTAACCGCGGGTCTATTTGGTTCGCCAAATGTACAAATGTACCATACAGTATATTTATTATTATTTATGCGTTTCAAAACACATTTTATAACTCTGTCCGTATGTCTTCTTGGTTCTTTCGGTAAAGTAACGTAGAATGGAAATAATAAAATAAAAGAAAATACTCTTTATTATTTTATTATTTCCATTCTACGTGACTTTACCGAAAGAACCAAGAAGACGAATCCCTGCAGTCACGAAAGCTTTAAATCGAAAAATATGTCCGTATGTTTGTTTAAATACAGTACATTCGTGTGTTCCCACTTACGAATCGCCCGACTAACGAACGGGCCTCAGAACGGAATATGTTAGTAAGTCGGGGACTACGCTCGTCAACTGGCCTTTTGACCCTTACTCCAGCGGCCTATCACTGTTCCCCAGTGAAATGTTTAGACTGATATACTATAAAATAAAACAATTGGAAAACACGGCCTTTAAATAAACATGACTTCCATGCCAGAGTGAAAAGCATGACTGTTGACACAGCAGGGTAACTCAGGAGATTTGTGATGGATTTCAGACTCAAGGGCAGAACTTTGACTGACCTCAGTATCCAGTGTGCACTATCCACTGTCGAGTCTTATCAACATCACAGCATTGCGCCAGAGATTGTAAATTCTTGGAAATAGGTTGACATGCGTGCCCATTTGATTAATCCATCATTAGAGGCATCTGTGACAATCTTTGTGCTTTATGGTTCGTTTAACTCCGATAAAAAAAAGTAAAATACCCATTTGCCAAAAAAAGATGAAGTAACGCCATGGAAAGTAAGGGGCCGGTCATAAACGATGTCACGCGATTTTGGACGATTTTTGACCCCCCCCCCTCGTCACACGGCGTCACAAAAAGTCAAAACCCCCCTCAAATATGACGTCTCAAAGCTCTGCCTCACCCCCAAAACCATATTTCCATTTTGAAAATAAAACATTCTTCAAATCGCTTTAAACTATTGTCATTGTAGTGCGTATTTAATGTAGCGCTGCACTCTGATGTTGTAGGAGTGTTGTTATAACATTTAGTGTTGTTATAACAATTCTATATTTATTTGAAGTTGCGCATTTTGATGTGACGTCACATTTATCAACCCCCGCCCCCCTCGTCACAAATATCTGACCCCCCCCTCCCCTAGGTGCCTGACGTCATTTATGGACGGCTCCTAAGTACATTGGACTGACTTGCAATCCAGATGTCTTCCTCTTCAATTACATCTCCCGGAACGAGCGTTGATATCATGAGCAAGTGTATTACATTCCACAGCCTCTATCCACCCACAAGTTTCAACAGTCGCTCATGGTGGGGCAAAGTGAGGGTACTCCCCCCTCTTCCAAGACGCCTGGTCACTCAACACTTATGTTGGTCCAGGGGTAGGAATCAAAAGTTTTTTTTTACCATTCCAACCCGTTTTCTACATTTTACTGAAGACGATGACTTCGACGCACTTGTCCTGGGAAGGTTTCCTTTATTAAGGAGCCACGTGCTCACACTGGGACAGGCGGAGACCCCACGGCAACAGGCCCAAGTCTCCTGCGCATCTCCCTTATATACGGTCCGTGGCCACGCCCCCATTCCTGAACCTTCTCGCTGGCTCTTGACCGCTCGCTCTACCTGCAGACTCCACTGTCCTCTTCCATCACCTGGCCACGCTCCTATTCTCGATCATTCCCGTAGCCACCAGTCCCTTTGTACTGCAAGCTGACTCCCCTGACATTACCTCACGTAGCGACCAGTCCCTTCTTACTGCAGGATGACTCCCCTGTCATTACCTCACGTGGCCACCAGTCCCTTCTTACTGCAGGCTGACTCCCATGTCATTACCTCCCATGGCCACTAGTCCATTCGTACTGCAGGCTGACTCCCCTGTCATTACCTCCCGTAGCCACCAATCCCTTCTTACTGCAGTTTGACTCCCCTGTCATTACCTCCCGTGGCAACTAGTCTATTCGTACTGCAGGCTGACTCCCCTGTCATTACCTCACGTGGCTGCTAGTCCACTCACACCGTAGGCTGACTCCCCTGTCATTGCACATACATTACACTCGTATCACCACAGAGGAACAACCCCTGAAAGATGTTGCTGAGGCTATTGGCTCAGTTGGGAGTTGGAGCAGTGGGAGCGTGGCGATCCGCATTACGCCACAAACCCAGAGATTCCAAGCCACGGCTAACATCAGTGGCGATATTTGAATTGGTACCGCCCTAAACCACCTTCATGAACTCTCAGCGATGGTTGGTGAAGGTCAAACCAACCCGCTCAGGCCCATAATCCACAAAGCGTGGGGATTCCCTCATCCAGCAAGTGGATTGACGTTGTTATTGTCAGAGCGCTCCCAACTGAGTGCAAAGGTTGCGGAAAAGCAATACTGTACATGTCTGTTACATTTGTAATAATCCTTCCAGAGACGGCTTCGGAATCGGTCCTTTTATTTCCACTCCACAATACACTTTGCTCACTCACTCTCCGTTGCTGGCAGACAACGGAGAGAGGACAGACCACGCACTAAGTTCCCACCGCGCACGTGGCAACCCCAGCCCCCGTCCGCGTGTGACCCTGCTCTTGTCAGTTTCAGTCTGCTCCCGATCGTTCCCCTCCACTCGCTCTTAATACCTTCGTCACGTGGTTCCCCCAGCCAATCGTACATGGACAGCTTCGACCATTCTCGATGGTTCCCTGTCAATCCCGGGACCACGCCCCTCATCCGGCTCCCCATTGGCTGGGGCCCCGAATGGCTAGGCCAATCACTCCTGATGACCTGTCGTGATGACGCATGGGCCATGGTCCCTATCTCAACCCTTATTGGCTACAAGCAGGACCGGCAAGCCAATCCCCACGTGAACCCTCTATGGCTGTTATTACACATTTACAACAATACCACAAGCGACATCGCCACCCAGTGTGCAAACAAAATACAACCGGGCAATGCTGTGAGGGAGCCCTTGTTGTGATTTGACAAACTATTCGAAATATGCGTGATTGATTCACAGCTCAGTGCTATGCGGTGGATTTTGTTGTTGTAACACACGCGATTGAATAAAAAAAAGACTGATATTTAACTGCAGAACTTTTGAAATGAGTTACAGTGTTTTACAATTAAACACAGCACACAGCTTTTGAATTTAATCTTAAATTTGTAGCTTTCGTGACTGCAGGAATTACTCTTTGGTTATTTCGGTAAAGTCACGTATAAAGATAAAATAATTTAAGTTCGCACGTTTTATGAAGCGGCCATTTACGCCTGGGATTTCCCCTCCAGCAGAGTAGAGTGAAAAACATCTGGACACCTGTGAAAAAGAGCTTTATAGCACATCGGATTCCTCCAGTATAAATATATATTCTCATTCTGAAACACTGTATTGTGATTGTGAGTGGTTTGCGCACTCCGCTATGAACCTGGCGATCCGAGTTCGATTCACGGCCACGACTGACGACACCAATTGACCAGTGATCTGTGTCCCGCAAACTCGCGTAAACTCTTGTCAAACAAACTCCCTTGGACGACGACAGGGTGTGTATATCGGGCCTTCATCCAGCAGTGGATTGACAGTGGCGTAGCCATTGAGTGTGCAAGGCGGGTCACAACTGACTCAGGGTCAACCCCATGGCTCTGAAAAGGCCGCCAAGCGGAGCGAACATGGACACGATGTCCTCCCGTTTCGTTCTGAGAACCAGAGGCCCGTGCCAACCGTGCTTCGCTGCGGGTTGCAAGCATGCCGCCCGATGATGGGGTATAGTGTTACCCAGAGGTGTGGACTCGAGTCATGTGACTTGGACTCGAGTCAGACTCGAGTCATGAATTTGATGACTTGCGACTCGACTTGGACTTGCATAACAATGACTTTGTCCCACCTATGAGATGTGGACTCGAGTCATGTGACTTGGACTCGAGTCAGACTCGAGTCATGAATTTGATGACTTGCGACTCGACTTGGACTTGCATAACAATGACTTTGTCCCACCTCTGGTGTTACCGGAGCATGAGGGATCTTGCGTGTGCTTCTGCTAATACACAAGCAACGTGTGCATGGAACTCGGTCGTGTGGACATCGCTTAAAACTATGAACTATTTTATTTTAGTTGGTAAAGCCCCACTTGAGCTATGTAGATCTTTTTTAGAAGCGAATCGGCCGCAAATGATAGCTCGACGATGTGGCCCATGTAGAGCAGCCAAAAAGCAGAGGATCTGGAGAAAAATACATGCGACCACGGGAAGAACATGGAAACTCTAAATCTCCAGGCGTCAGGGTTGGGATCGAACCGACAACCTGGACACCAGGCGAGGTGGTTAACATTACGCTACCGTCGCGCCCAGCAATGCCTGCGTGTAAAGATTGGCCAGACATGCCAAGCCACATTATACGGAGTTAAACTGTTGAAAAAAAAGTTTAGGCAGTCAGCGATTATCTTCTAGGGTAATGATTATTCCACACTCTGCGAATTGAAAATTGTTTCCAAATTGTTAAAAAAAAACTAATTGGGCGAGGCTTGCGAAAGAACGAAACTTTAACCGTCCAACGGTTACTAGAGGTCAACAATCACGTTTGCCGAGTGGCACAAGGTTGAACCATGTTGTGGTTCTGTGAAATATTATATGCATAAATATTGAACTGGGTCCCTTAAGGCGATTTTAGTCTATAATTAGCTGAATGTTGTGAATATATTGAAAGTATGGGGAGCGTTAATATGACTCGCTGATATGATGTTGCACGTTATTGCATAAGCATTTCGCTCTGGGTTTGTTTGGGTATAGCATTGGAACGTGCTCTCCACGTGGCTTGGAACAATGATAACGCACATATGGCTTTCAACAACAAGCAATATAATTTATTGTAAATAATAATGTGAAGGTGCAGCCCTGCAATTGCTTGCTCACGTCACTGCTGGCAGAAGAGCCTCCACCAGAGGGTGCTTTAGAGAGCCCCTCTTGAGCCTATTTTTGGCCTCCTCCTCCATGCTGGTCAGATACCTTGTAAGAGGTGGGTTTACTCACACTTTCTTAGGTTTATTCGGTAAAGTCACGTAGGTAAAAACATTAAAATTAATAAAAGTAAAATAAAATTAAATCACGACGTTTCGGAGGCAACACAAGCTTCCGTCTTCAGGTGGAACCGTCACAGCCACGACAGCTGTATCAAGTAAATGAGAGATTGCAGGAGCTACAGCTGTCGTGGCTGTGACGGTTCCACCTGAAGACGGAAGCTTGTGTTGCCTCCGAAACGTCGTGATTTAATTTTATTTTACTTTTATTAATTTTAATGTTTTTACCTACGTGACTTTACCGAAAAAAAACCTAAGAATATGAATCCTTGCAGTCACGAAAGCTTCAAATCTAGAATTTACTCACACTTTACCCCACAACGTGGAACCTGGCAATTGAATAACTGTGGTGTATCCATGAGTGGACAAGGGATTTAAGATATGACCCAATTGTTTGAACAACACCGGGATTGTAAGTGGTGTGGTAACCATTACACTATGGTAGCATCTCATTGATGATGCCTGCATTTCTGAAAAAGAGCTATATAGCTCAGTGGGCCTTACCTGGTGAAATAAAAAGTGTCAACCGTTTAGTAACTCGAGAAGCAAGAGGAGCACAATGATCCCCTTCCTGTGGACACGGACAAAGTGCACGGGGACGGTGACGATGCCAAATGCACCACCAATGACCTTCAACTGAAAAGCATTTAATTTTAAATGCAAATATCACTCAATAATAGCAAACATATGCAAACCTGCCAGAACCATAGTCTCATTTAATTGTAAACAAACAAAATGTTTTCCACAAAAGAATTTACAGCACCGGACGGACGAAAAACGTACAAATGACAAAAACATATCAACAAAAACACACATTTAAGCAGCAAGCCGCGACAACACCACCGCTACTGGAAACCGCGATGGCCGTTATTCATTCGGCGCACGACCGCGGAGAACGTTCAACGTCGCTGTCTGCGAACCACGCTTGAGGCACCACCAGGCTGTGTGACTTTAGGTGCGGCACTCCAAGAGCACTTGTTGACCGTGCTAGAAAGGGAAACGCCCTCGAGATGTTTAAAGTCACAATGCAGTGTTGCAGCGCGCACCCACCGAAGCTACGGTTGTGCTCAAGGATGTGGTGGCTAAACGTACAAGGCGTGCCGCTGGAGCCGGGCATTCTCCGCCAGATGTGTACGCTTGGCACGTGGCACGTTTCACTTCCAATGTGAATAAGAGATCAACAGTCCACGTTTAAAAGTCACCCGAAATTTGTTAAATGTCGCGACCAATTTGAAATGCTGTACATAACGGCACGAAATGTCCAACAGTGGGTGGGTGGGTGGATGGGGGTACAACACTTCACGTCCATGACGGTGAAGTGGCAAAAATGTTTAGATCGGTTCAACTTGGGGGTAAAAAAAAAACAGCGTAAAAATAGTTATTTTAAGTTGAAACAAGAACAATGTTGTCTCGGAAATAGTAGTGCGCAAACGCGAGGTGGCCAACAGCCCCCAGTCTGTCCGCTCACACCACCGCTCCCCAGACTCAAACACGTGTGTGTTTTTGGTTGTGAGGCTGCATAAGCAGTCGTGCGTCGAGGTCTATCAGAGCAGCTCAGAGATGGAGAGGCAGCGTTACACTCGATGCACGTGTCGAGTTCCCGTTCTTTTCGAGGCTCATCAACACATCGAACTGCTTGATTGGCAGGACAAGACGCACGGTGGCACCATGGCAAATGAACAGGTTACAACGCACCACATGCGGTGTAAATATCGTGTTTTGAATACTGAATAAAATGCATCCAAGGTGTTGAAAAAAACGCAAAAGTTTTGTTTTTTACATTTAGAACAAAATAATAAAATCAAGCATTGAGATCCATGTAAAAATGCCTTTCCGAATGCCTTTTGGTAATGATTTTTTTTTTATCAAGTATAGAATGTGAAAAAACACTAAGCTATGTACAATACATATTCACAATCGACTCTACAATATACATTCACAGCACATGTTTTCTATGTTATGGGCTGCACGTTAACGTACACCACAAACCATTCCTTGTACTACTGCTAGTATACGACTGCTTGTGCGAATGCAGCTTATTAAAAAAAACATTTTATATGCGGAGGTAAAATTCCACATGTTAATGCTGAACAAACACCACCACTTTCATATACCCTTGACAGGAAGGCATACTCTGTACAAGGCTTTAAATATATCAACCCAACCAGCACTTGAAAACGATTGCCCGTTAAAACAGTCACATGACAGCTTTTTTTTTATCAATGAAACAAACCCAACTTGTTTAAACTTTAATATAAAATTTAACTTCGTGCAAGTGTCACACCTTGCTTAAATTGTGATTTGTTGGACGATATTGAAGATGGCATACTTTTGTCCACACTGGTGTTCATTTGAAGTGATTATTTATTCTGTGGACGTAAAAGTTGGCATTGCTTTACAGTGACCTCGCAAAGTGACATTTAGCACATTTTTTTACATTTGCCCCGTCACAGCTTTCGTATTTCTTTGCTACATCTCAGTTTGTAAAGAATACCTGTTATAGAAATTACCTCTTGCTTTAAACTGAATTCACCACAAACCCTTGTACTTCAAACCACTATCATACAAGGTGGATGCCGCCTTACGTATCATATTTATTGTGACTGCTAAATTTGATTTAAACCTGAACGTCCCCTCTGGTAGTGCAATCGCAAGTGTCCTTAAAGCTTTTTCACGGTGTGTTTAAGGTCATAGAATGTAATACTATTTGATTCAGCATGTGTAAACGGGGGATATTAAGTATTGTAATACATCCAGGTCAGATTTATAGCCAAATTGGATTTGACACCGCAACGGAAATGTGTGAGAAAAAGAGATTCCTCACATTAACACATCTTAAACACCGCGTTAATTGTAGATATACAATATCTTACACTGTACACGACACGTGTATACATATATTTACATGTACGCAAGTTTATATATACATTTATAACCAAACACATTAGATTTCTGCGTGAATTCATTTCCACCTACTCTGACAAAGTTACTATACAACAGCATCAACGGTAATATGTACACAATGTTTTTTTTATACGCATTAACCATGTTTACATGAAGGAATGATGCAATTTGGCCACGTGTATCTACAAAATCAAACCATACACTCTTGAGATATAAAATAAGCATCTGCAACAATTGCACACGTCAACATGACACCGTAATCCATCGCAACATTACAAACTTTGCACTCTTGCAAAGCGGTGCAATTTCTTTGCCGACATTGCACATCATAAAACGTGGCGTGCCAAAGGTAGGCAGCCGCTCATGTCGTAGTTAACCAAACTCAATGTGCATCTGTATAGGAAGATGCAAGAATATCCAGTTGGATTTGAATATCACTCAAAATATGTGCAGCAATATGGCCTAGGATTTTGTCTTATTTTCTTGATATCACTCTCTAAATTATATACCAGTGCAGTTCCACCAACACACTTCACTCTCCTATTCAGTAGCACGTGACACTTTTTCTTGCCATCTCACACATCCGTTAACAGACCATTAGTTGACTCGCCACACCTCCAGCCGTTCCCATTTTCGGAAAAAGAAAAACGTTCAAGTCGTTCCTGTGGCCACACACGCAGCAGCAGCGTGACTTACAAAGCTTCACGGGGGAGCCAAATCGATGCTCTGGATTGCAGCCCTCTCTCTCTCTCATCCACCCTGATCACTCTAAACCACCTCGATAGTCAGCAAACACTTCCCAAAACCCATCTCGCCGTCGATTCTTTCATTGGCGCCGCCGACTTGCGACCATGCTTGACCCACGGCCGCGGGCTCAGCCGTTGAGCAGGTAGACCACGAGTTCGTAGGTGGCCATCATGATGGCCGTGTTGGGGATCTGCCGCAGCATCTGGGTGGTGAGTCCGCGGTAGAGGGCCCGGTAGCCCTCCTCCCTCACTATGAGGCACACTGTCTGCGGCAGCGTGCGGTAGCGAGAACCTTCCTCGCGCAGCCGAGTGCGGATCACCTCTGCACGCCGGCGGCAGAAGAGACGGCAAGGGGTAGAGGAGAAGAGGGTGGTGTGGAGTGGGAATGGGGGTTGGAGCCACATGAGCCAGGGTTAGTTAACAAGGTAAACGCGTAAAGGTGCAACCCTGCAATTACTTGCTAACGCTACTGCTGGCCAAAAGGGTATTCGAGGGAGCTCAAGCGAGCCTACCCCTTTCCATGCAGGCCAGATGTCTTGGAAGCGGTGAAAGTACCCACACTTCACCCCACCACAAGCGACCTGTCCATCTACAAACTGCGGTGTATCCATGTACACCGCTGGGTGGACAGAGGCGAGGTGAATTTAGGATTGCAATTCCTGTCCTTGACCGCGACACCACGGCATTGTGGGTGCAGCACTATTATTTTAATCAATCCCCAACACCAATGCGTGCATTCCATAACTCTTAAATACAAACGAGCATAATAAGACCGTATTTTTTGTTCTTTAACCTTGAGTCACTCATGTTTACCAATTCTACATTGTACAAGGCTTGTATTGAATCCGATAAATAGACGGCATAACATTCGCCTACTGTACCGCAAAGTCACGAGAAACCTCCCGAACCTAACGCCGGATCCACAGTGACTGTGCTTTGAAACATTTACGCATCGTAGTGCCTGTAAGAAGCGCGTTTATAAAATGTCTACATCTACTCATCCACGCAGGTATAACGTTCGGACATACTTTTTTCAAGAGTGGGGTTGCTGTTCACTGGTTTGCAGTGACATTTGGAAAACAATTTATATGTCTGGAATGCTCTTCCTTCCGATATTAGGAAGCTACTGGAGCTATGCACTTTCAAATCATCATCTAGATTGAAAACGGATTTCTTGAGAACTGCTTTTTGTGTTTAAGTTTGTTGTCCTTCCCTCGCATCTGAGACCTCTGATTAGCACGTTTAGCTACTACGTACTGGCTAAAGAAGATAAACATACATGGGGGGGGGGGTGCAAGAAAGTTTCAAGCAAGTTTTCGTGGTTAATCAACAATCTGTTACGCTCAGTCACAGCACAATCAGGGGTGGGTGTGGGGACACAGAGGACACACCAGTTGGTGCAATTTGATAAGATAGTCAATTTGCCCCACACCCACAAATAAAAACAACTCAACCAACTGCCACAGGGTTGACTGAAGCTGACTTAGCAGTCTACCGTACATCCACCAGCTTGTTGAATTATTAACGTTTCAAGTACAGAATGGCGGGGGGGGGGGATGTTCCATTGGTAGAATTTCCATAGTACATTACTTTTCTATTCTTGCCTCAGGCAAAACGTTCAGGAGCTAAATACCAATGTCGAGGTCTGGCAGCTATGAGACGGCTCAAGGAGTTCATGAAGTTTTGCTATTCCTCCTCCGCTGAAAGCATTGCTATATTTAAGATCGAAACAGGCGGACTTTCTAGCAATTCTGGCTGATCGTCTGGCGAAGCTGGTTGTTGCAATCACGAGCGAAACGTCGTACTCGAATTGTAAATGCTGTGGGTTTACTCTCCAACACACCGGTGTGCTGAAGTAGTAACAAACGGGCACGTTTTATTTACGTGACAAACCTTACTAATTGGCTTGTGCAGGTGGTGGCGGGTTTAATGACAGGTTCATGGTTACACGATCTAACCAAAAAACACCTTAATTATGGATAATATTTGTCGCGAAAGCCTACTACAGTCGTTTCCCATACGGTCCATAATTTGGGTTGCCTGGCCACAAACACACGGCGGCTTGTCTTTAATCTTCCATTTACGAAGGAGATGCATGCATAGGCACATTGATTTTCTGATGGGGGTTGATGGGTTACACCAGTGTCTAACGTACAATATCGCGAGGAAGAATTTGCTCAAATCAATGCGTGACCAAATTAAAACGACAACGGCGGTTCATGTCTATGGCAACGACGATGAAATCACAAACCGGCAACCGTCGCCATGGTGAGATGTTATCTCCCTCGCCTGGTATGCAGGTCGTGGGTTGGATCCCGACCCCAACGCTTGTATATTCAGAGTTTGCATGTCTCTCCCCGTGGTCATGAGGGTTTTACTCCAGGTCCCCGTTTATCCTCCACATTTAGAACCACGCGGTTAGATTAATTGGCCGCGATACATTTCCACACGACAAGCCACTTCGTTGAGCTATCATTTGTGGCCAGGTCGTCGCTTCTGAAAAAAATAGCTAATGAGAGCTCAGTGGGCATTACCTGGCACAAAAAAAAACAACTTTAAATAGTTTAGTTTCACCGTTTTCGTTCGTACCGTGCGGGTAAGCGATGCAGGAAGCGCAGGTCTTAGACGTGGCGGCCGCGCACATCATCCCGATGAAGTCGAACGCGTCCTTCTCCGACGATGAGGCCCCGTCCTGGAGCTCGCTGCCGCCGTCGCCCGAGCCCAGGGGCCGCGCGCGACGCCGCAGGACCTCGCGCTTCAGGCTCTCGTAGATGACAAAGTGGATGATGGTCTCCGAGATGCCCGCGTAAGACGCCGACATGCCGCGGTAGAAGCCGCGGGGGCCTTCGCGCTTGTACACGTAGCGCACGCACTGCAGGGCGCTCATGGCGCGGTCGCCGCGCTGCCTGCCAGACCGTGAGAGCGAAAGGTGCACGGCCGCGTTAGGAGATGAACAGATAAACCAAAAAATATAATTTTATAAATTTACTGGGTAAGGCCCACTGAGCAATATAGCTCTTTTTCAGAAGCCACCTGGCTATCACAAATGACAGCCCAGCTAAGTGGCTGAGCATCGTTTGGAAATATGTAGCGGTCAAATACTCTCATGACGCTGCCCTGGTGTCGTGCATGGCTAGCACACACTGTGGACGTGCAATCCAGAATTCGCTGGTTCCATCTTCTGACGCGCCAGGTGAAACAATGGGCAATTTTTTTAAAGTCTGTCCTGTCTCGGACGACCCAGCAGTTTAAATGGGTAAATAAACTGTGGGCACACACGCCCTTTTTGTCAAAACGACTTGCCAGCGTAGAAGAGGAGGCCAAAATACCCTCGCGCGGGGTTCCCTCGCGCTCCATATCGGGGAGGCCCTTCCGCCAGGAGTGAGGTGAGCAAAAAATTGCAGGGCTGTACCTTTACCTTTTAAGAGATTAACATCTTATTACTAAGCATGTTTCTGGATTAAAACAGACAATTACTCTCAGGATAGACGTGTTGTTGTATCGAGCATGTAAGAAATGATAATTTGACAGTTTGTGCAAATTAAACATGCCGATTTTATATTAACGTAAATGGAGTGAACTAAAGTCTATAAACAAGATGCCACCACCACAGATTCATGCTCTGGAGGGAAGGGTAATTTTTTTCATGCCACGTGTTTCAAGTTTGGGACGCTCTTAATATTCATTCTTTTTAAAAGTTCTTAAAACTCAACATATGATTTAACGACACCTTGGATGGACTGCAGCTACATAAACTTGAGTTTACCATTACAAGCATAGCAAAAAAAAATCCAACGTTTAAAAATATACATGTCCCGAGGTAACCACGGGTGAGCAAGGTGTACTTTGTCAGACAGAAATTCAATATCAGCGAGGCCTCGCCTGACGAAACAAAGGGCACCGATTTGTACCCGAGTGTCGTAATCAGCTGGCTGGAACACGAAATAACAATTGCCCATTATGTGTGCTGTCGTAACTTCCGTGCCCAGCACTACTCGATTTTAAACTCACTTCTTTAGAACTGCTTTTTATCTTTAGTTTGTTGTTCTTGCGCCCTGCACCTCCGATTAGCAAGGCTGGCTACATACAGTGCGGTAGAAGTTATACGTACATACTACTGTGTCTTTACAGAGGTAGTTTTAAGATACAATGGCACCACCATCTGCTCAAAGGCATTCCTTTGTGTGTGCACTATTCAGGGTCAAGCACAGTATTTCCAGTGCTGGCTTGAACAAACAAGTATACTGCACTCATGTGCCTTTTGAAGATACAGTCCAATCAGATGATAATAATCCTAGCCCCCCTAACGCACATCATCAAAGCCGGGTATTGCGTTCGAATTTTAAGCAATTGTCCACAAATGCATTTTTCTCTTTCGTCTAATTTATCATTTCTGATATCAGTTGTGTGATGAGAAGACAATTCCATTCCAAACTCTCGCAATGCAGCTTCACTCGCTGCGCTGACGTATCAAACCCAAATATGTCTGGTATATCATTTGGCTTGCCCGAACATCAAATGCAAGTGTTATAAATATAGAAATTACAAACTTGATTCAATAAAAATGTCAACAATAATTTTCGGGAAAGCATACTGGTAATTCAATCCTTTATTTACCCAGGTGAAAAACTCATCAAAATGAGAACAATAAAATAAAAATATATAAATGTTGTATTTTAGTTACGTAGTTTTAAAGTTTAGTAATATGAACTTGTAACAACTTCTGCCCTCTAATTTTTCATTCGCCATTCAGTAGCTGAAGAAGCTCCCAGTATGAAGACCGACACGTTCAAACTCGTACTGGGCAACACGCGGTAACATCAGAGAGTTTGGCCAGCAGAACACACATTCTGCCTCCAGCAAAATACATTCCACGTATTACTACGAAATAGCAGTTCAACTTCAGGTCAAGCCACGCCAGGGGGGAGAGAGAATGCGCACAACGGCAAACCTCAAAAGTGGTCACAGGGGAAACAGCACCGCCGAGGCTTACCGAGCATTGAGCTGCATGCGCGTCTTGACCAGCCAGATGGGGTTGGTGGCCGTGATGGCAGAGAAACCTGCGTGACGGATACGCGAGAAGGCGGGTGTCAAACGCAGCGAGGTCAACCGGCAAATGCCCCAAGCGGCTTGGTCGGCCACAGTGTCTTGCTCAGGCTCATCGTGAACGGGGTGACGCGATCAATCAAACCAAACACAAATGTCAACAACTGTTTTGGTAATACTGCACTGGCAGTGATGGTGCGCAAGCAAATAGAACAAAAAAAACTCAACATTCCCTCAATACCACTGCTCTAAAGATGAAAATTCATAAATATATTAGGCAACATTTCAGGCAATGGCCCACCTTGACGCCTTTTATCTATTAACACACTGCCTTAAAAATGCAAAAAATACATAATAGGCAATGGCCCTTTTCTTAGTAGCCGAGTTTATTGAGTGCCATTGGCAAAAACGTCACCGATTATCTATTTTCACTCCCTTATGGCGGTGTTTTTTTTGGATAACGCGTCGAGTTTTGGAAAGCACAAATACGAGTTGGTCCACCCGCCTTGGTCTCCGCATGGCGACCACGGGGTTTTTATGCCCAGTTGTTATCGTTAGTTACTCTTAAATGGGTTATTAAAGCCCCCCCCCCCTCCACTGCTATCAAGTCTTCGCCAGATAAACCAGAGTGTGGCACCAGATGTTGTACCTAACGGCCATGCTGTCCTTGTCATCAACGCATGCAATGTGACGTTTTATGCCATCTGTGTTAAAAACGAGTTCGTTGAAAACTCCTGATGTTACGGATGTGTGTGGTTCGATGCGGGAATTCCAAGTTTTTAGCAAAAGCAAAGCAAATTAATTAGCCTTACATTTCCCATTGAAAAAAAATGATTTTATATAATACTAGCATAAGTACCCGGCGTTGCCCGGGTGAAAAATATATTTAATAATCTTACATGTATACACACCCTCACCACTCACCCTCACCATTCACCCTCACCACTCTCCCTCACCACTCTCCCTCACCACTCATCCTCACCAATCACACCCTCACCAATCACCACTCACCACTCACCCTCAACACTCACCCTCACCACTCACCACTCACCACTCACCCTCACCATTCACCCTCACCACTCTCCCTCACCAATCACACCCTCACCAATCACCACTCACCACTCACCCTCAACACTCACCCTCACCACTCACCACTCACCCTCACCATTCACCCTCACCACTCTCCCTCACCACTCATCCTCACCAATCACACCCTCACCAATCACCACTCACCCTCAACACTCACCCTCACCACTCACCACTCACCCTCACCACTCTCCCTCACCACTCATCCTCACCAATCACACCCTCACCAATCACCACTCACCACTCACCCTCAACACTCACCCTCACCACTCTCCCTCACCACTCATCCTCACCAATCACACCCTCACCAATCACCACTCACTACTCACCCTCAACACTCACCACTCACCCTCACCACTCTCCCTCACCACTCATCCTCACCAATGACACGCTCACCAATCACCACTCACCACTCACCCTCAACACTCACCCTCACCACTCACCACTCACCCTCACCATTCACCCTCACCACTCTCCCTCACCACTCTCCCTCACCACTCTCCCTCACCACTCATCCTCATCAATCACACCCTCACCAATCACCACTCACCACTCACCCTCAACACTCACCCTCACCACTCATCCTCACCACTCACCCTCACCACTCAACCTCCCCTCACCACTCACTAATCACCACTCACAATCGCCACTCACAACCGCCCTCACCATTATATTTTTGCCCCAGTCAACGCCGGATATTTCCCATTCGTAGCAGTTTATATCAACTCTATAAGCAACTTATATTAAACAGGAAGCGCGATCTTAAAGTAATTTACAACCTTCGATTAGTCCTTTGTGCGATTCCAAGAATCGATTCCTGGCATGTTGGGGGTTTACATTTTGAATGATAGAGTTTCATTTTCATTGTTATTTTATTTTTTTATTTTTTCAGGAGTTTTTAATTACATTTTTGCCCCGGTCAACGCCGGATATTTGCCGTTCGTAGCAGTTTATATCGACTTTAACCAACTTATAGTAAACGGGAATCGTCCGAATCTAAAGGAATCTACAACCTTCCATTCCTTTGCGCGATTCAGAGAATCGATTCTTGGCGCGTCGGGTTTAAAAGTAATTACACAGTTGTTTTTTCATTGGTATGTAATGTTTGAAAGTTTTCATAAGATTTTAAATGTATTTTCCCCCCGGGCAACGCTGGGTATATCGAGTTTATACGACAATTGCGTGCGCATATTTTTAACGGGAATTAAAAATGGCGTCCACCCGGCAGCGAATGCGTCGCTACCCGTTGCCAGGGGCAACCGCCGTCCAATGAAACTGCGTATGGTCCGGCGACACACAGACACACACACAGACAGACAGATTTGCGATTTTATATATATAGATGAAAGTGTTGACATAAAATGTGAATGGCAATTACAGGAATTTTAGATGCTTTAGAAAAAATATTTCATGCCCTTGAGTACATGGAGTTATATTGTGATGTCCAAATAGAAAGCCTTCCGAGTACTCGCTGAATTTCAACGTCGCCAATCCGAAAGACCGCTCCATGAACTGACCATCGAGAGCGATATGATGTAGGTTTAAATGAGCAAAATTACAATGTTTCAGGACTAAGTGAGCCTGGGCTGATAGCAAGCAATTGTTTCAGAGGCCGACACATCATAATGGGAAATTGAAAGCACCATCTATGTATGTTGACTTTCTTTCGCACCGTACGTAGCCAATCATGCTATTCGGAGGTGTGCATTGCAACACGGCACTCATTAATACAGGAATACGAGCAATGACACCAGAACAAAGGCTTGCTCTCATGAACGATATCACAGGGTATTTTGATGTCCACGGCACAGCATGACCATGTGGCTATGGGAGTCTGGTGTGGAAGAGTAGGCCTATTACCCTCTAGAGGAGCTCTCTAGAGCCTCCCTTGCCCGCTCTATTTGGAGGTACTTCTGTCTGCAGTGACACGGGCAAGCATGCAAGTGACATCCAAGGCTGTACCTTTACCTTGTTTAACGTTACCTATGGCAGTCAAACGTATGACTGGTGAATGCGCTCATTGCTAAGCAACGCAGCAGTCACTGCCGCTCGCTCGGGCTAATATGTTTGTTCCATTAAGTTACCCCCCTTAGGAGGGTATGCATTAGCCCATTGACTCGTCATGTTCTGACACGTGCGCCGCCGCGGCGGGCTGAGTGCTCGTGTCATAATTTTAAGGGGATAGTTACAGGGGTGGTGACGGTGGGGGAAGAGCACGGGGAGTGAGCGAGGAAGGCAAACGCAGTCGCAAGCACAGCGGTGCCGGCACGGTACCCACCCAAATGAGCCGAGCGTTGCTCACTAGCCGTGCGATTTTGGCAGCAAGCGCAGCGAGCACACGCACAGTGCCGCTAAGGAAAGTCAACAACACAAACCGGCAAACGGGAACACACATAGACACACACGCGCGCACCATCAGCAGAACGGGATGGCTAGAAAAAAGCATCGTAGCGTTAAGTCGGCCATTGGTTTATTTTTACATTCGTTGCAGCTGCTATCGAATGAAAATACCGGTTTCGTCGATTTATTTTTCATTCAAAATAAGCGATTCATTTTAAAGTGCACATTGTATATATGTACAGCTTTTTGCAAATCTGCTGGATGAAAGCATAACCATGCCGGGTTGGTGATTTGGGGTTGTTTAACCATGCTTTGTCACTATATGCTGCTCATTTAAAAAGAATGCTGGATGATAGGTTACCATTTAAAAAAAGAATGAGGTGCATTAGTCCGCAAGTTTCTTCAACCAAGCCACACTGATGAGGTTGGGGAATCGTGGTGAAACAACTCCGATGATTGACATGGGAGTGGGGATGTCTTCATCCAGCAGTGGATATACAAAGGGATGCAAAATATAATTATTAAAATGTGCCATTTCACAAACATTTGAGGATTTTCAAGACGAACCTCCATCGCCCTTTGGGTGTAAGACACACCATTCTGCTTATATCGGGTCAATTGTCAAATAATTGCTTATTTATTATTAGAATAACTTTCCAGACATCCCATTTTACATTCCGAAGCAACTCCTAACAGATCAGATTAAACACAATAGCATTAACAATCACGACATGGCAAAAATGGCGAAGCGATGTGTAATATTGCTATGGTGTCCTTTCACAAGCACTGCCACGTTTGTTTGCATAAAGATGAAGCCAAATGAAGCATTCACGGGGTTAAGCACAATATTTATCATACCCTTAGATTTTTTTCGGCAAAGTCACGTAGGGAATAAATTGTTTTAAATAGTAATAGTCATCAGGTGGGACCGTCACAGCTAAATTTACTGTATCAAGTTCACTTGATACAGTACATTTTATTATTTCTATTTTTTATTATTATTTTTACCAACGTGACTTTACCGAAAAAACCTAAGAGTATGAATCCTTGCAGTCACGAAAGCTTAAAATCTACAATATCTATCATGCAAACAATCTGCGGCGGGTGTAATTGTGGTCATGACGAAGCAGCAGGTCAATTTCTGTTAAACTCGGAGCAAGCGTGTTATGATGGACCCTTAACGGGTAAAGCAATGCGTCGTTTATACATCGTTCCATTCTGTCAGTGCAGCGAGAAGCCTTCCACAACATGTTTACGTAGCAGATGCTAGTATATCGAGTGGCGGGCTATTCCTGTAAAGTGCCATAGAGTGTCGCTGCAGCGTTAGGTTTGCACAGGCTCCATTTATAGAAATAGAGCGGAGAGGAATTTAATAAAAACTGATCGACAATATGCAGTGTTACGTAATGTGCATACAGGCATCTTGGACGTGTAATGGCAACGTAAATCGGCGCAAACTTTAAAACTAATATTCCGCGTGAAAAATAAGCCGCGCATGCCCGCAAGAATGCGAGAGGACTAAGAGGCACTAGTCTCTAAGCGGATGACGTGTGTATCAGGTTACAGCTTGCACACAGATCGATCGTTAAGCCGCTTTCTAGAAAATTAATCGCATCCCTTTATTGGCTGTACGGCTTAACTGCAATAAGCTTTCTGTTTTTCCATTCTCTGTGTGACAGATGTAAATTATAGCAACCTCTAAGCCAGAATCCTGATTTGTTTAAACCAACAAGTCTCTTGGTTTGCCCAAAGCCTGGATGGGAAATGCTAAATACAATGTTACAAAGGACTTATAATTTACTGGATACATTTTTTTTAGCTTTCTTAAAGTTTACGTTTAACACTGGGCTATTCAATTATTGTATTTCACGGGGTTAATGCCAAATAATACAAGCAGTATTATTTTCTCCTTTCTATTTCCATGCGTACCAATTCACCTATTTTATATGGTCTCCCTCTGAAAAGATGTAATGGGAAATTATACTCGCTTAGTAATACACGCTATGCGTACTGTATTATGAAATTACTGTAAAACGTTATTATTTTAAACGTTAATGTATTCGCGTTTCACATACAAAATTAAAACCAAAATGCAATATTATTACGGAATAAAGAGCCCACACTAATGCCGAATGCCCACTCCTACCAAAGCATTGCTTCTATCCAAAAGCACGTGTGGCTTGGCACGGGACACCGAGCACGGCTAGGTGCGGGTTTGGTGGTGCGTGTGGCTGCCCAAAGGAGTGAAGGGAATTTAAACCGAGCAGTTTGCGCAAGAGGCCTCCCACGCCTGTTGCCTGTTCCTTGTTCCGTTAGCGGTTGCGGCAAAGTGAGCCGCAACTTGTTTGCGGACACCGTTCACAATCATTTCGGTGTTGCTGCGCTAATTCCTGGCACGGGCAGAACAAGGTGGCCCCTTTTTCCCCATCTCATGTTTATGCTGACCCAATGGCACGATATGTTTCTGTCACCATCTCGCTACGCTCTACTGAGCAGTGCTAAATTAATTAAAAAAAACAGTGGTGGCTTTTATTCATGAACCATGAGAGGGCCCTTGAAAAAGTTTTGTCTTACCGTAAATGCCAAAACTATTCAAAGTATTCATTTTAAAATATCGCACTTACCAGCAAACGCAGCTGAGCATATGTGCACTGCTGTTGATTCCGCCACAAACACGGTGTTCAGCTTTTCCTTGGCTCCAGAATAGGCTGCGAAGTAAATAGCCCTGAGACACAACCATTGGAGGCGGTCAATACTTGGAACTTGTCGACGTACAACATTGCAGTAGGTCTGGTGCAGCATTGTGAAAACCAACTGTAAAACAACACCAGTGTCGTAAAAAAAAACGTGAAGGGCGCAACACGTGCAATACAAAAACAGCATCGACTTTGGACAAGTCAGCATCAAGTGTGGTTTGATAAATAAACTTGCAAAAAACACCACAAACCACGAATTACTGTGAACTGGTGTTAATGTTGAAAAGGGGCCAATATAGTGCAGTTCTCTGTACAAACAGCAAGTGGTTTAATAAACCCAGCTTTACTCACGAACATTCAACCACAGGTGAATAAGACACCAGGTGTACACATTCCCACGACTGTGTATGTATGGAGAACTTCTTTCGCATCGTACGTAGCCAACCGTACTAATCACAGATGTCCTTGCGAAGAAACGACATCTGCGAGTTCCTACGTGGTGACTTATACGTGTGGAGCCAGGCGTGACCAGTACCTGGAAGGAGCCACGCCGACCAGGTTTGGGCCCAGACCCCGGAATAAAGAGCGAGGGCCCTCATTCTCAAAGATGGTTCTAAAGAAACAACAACAAAATACAATGCAAACCGGTTAGTTTGTAGCATCCACAGCAACAATGAACGCTAATACCGTAACGATATGAACAGAAAAGCCAAAGTAATTAACTTTTTTAGTGTAGCCTGGAAACCAACTACTTCTGGGTTGTGTGAAGTTACAAAAGTCAGAATTTGCCAGCTTCAAACAAATACAGCTGGAAAACAAATGTTCAGAGAGTTTGGTTCACAGGCTGATGGACTCAAAATGTCACTTTTATTTTTACACGGCAACAGAGATGCCTGCAAATGTATTCATTTTACTATCCAGTCTACTAAGAAAGCAAATACAAATATTTTACATAATTATTTCTCAATCCATGAGGCATTGTTCCCCGTGCCTACCACCTTGTGAAGGTTTCAAAAGCCAAACTAGTGCGCGCAAGTGTTGTTGGCACACTTACTCAAGGCCAAAAAGCATGGACAATGGGATGCAGTAGATGCCTACATCCTTTTGTACACAATGGAATGCACCAATTCCCACATGCAAAGGGGGAGCACCACATTTACACATAATCGCACTGCAGCTGCTCCTTCACGTTTGCATACTACAAAGCCAGATGAAACTGATGAAGTATGACATTTGGCAATGTGTAGTTATAACACTATATTTTCTGAACGGGTTTACGTTGCTTTTCTCTTTTGGGATTACCACATGCAGTATCAGGATACAATAAGACAAGTGGAGATGTGGCGATTTTAAAGGTCATTGGAGGTATATTGTATGCACACCTCAATGTCTTTTTTTTCCACGTTTTTGAACAGCAAACAAACAATTAGGTCAAAAGACAATGAAGCCTCCTCTATCAATAGTTCACACACTTGCATCTTTAAGAGATGAGCATCATCCCTTAATTAAACTAATGCCTAAAAAAAACGCCAGCAACTTCAGGCATACAAGACTCATTAGAATGTGGTGAATAATTAAAACCATTCAACCACGTGGGTGAAAGGGCATAAGCAAAAGGTTACATTAACAAAAAGTTAATAAAAATAAATCAGACAACAAAGAGACAAGCTAGAAAAGAACTCAATCCATTTTGGGAATGTGCCTCTGGTTAAATTATAACAGCGGCTCCCCCGGTATTTTGTTAACACAATTCTGGATCTAGTGACAGTGCCTCGAACACTAGTTGCTTTGTTCCAATTGCGATGCAACCGAAATTATTTCCAAGTAAACCGTTGAACAAAAAAATTATAAATATTGCGTCCTCGCGTCCTCGTGGGCATCGAGTTTGCCGTCGCCAATTTGCAAGCTTTGGTTCCACTTGCTTGGAACCCAACCAAGAGTGTGAGAGGTGAGATGCGCACATGCACACGTGTGCAAGCGCGCGCTTATTCGACGATGGCAGCCAACTGGAGGAAGAGATGCGAAATCACGCGCAGTGCATGCGCCCGCCACGCGCCACGCAGCGTGGACATGACAAAATACGAAGCGCAGGCTGCGGAGTGTATCCAGCGGACACGTGATACCGCCATGTTTCCAATTACCACTCTTTGGCGGTGAAAGGGGGTGGGGGCAAATTCAACTTTTAAAACTTTGCAAAAAAAAAGATTAAATGCAAAATGCTACGTCTACAAATACTTTGAGAAAAAATGTTCACAGAGCAATGTGCCCAAAATATGCACAAAATATCATTATACGCTTTATTTCTTTGCAAGATGCTTATTGTAACGCTTAGAATTCATGAGCTTAATTTAGCATTGCATGAGCAACACCAACAAAAAAAAATCTGGAAACCATTGCTGACCTGATTACAAAAATAGAATAGTATTTGGTTGTGTGATTGCTTGCTACACACACCAGTTGCACCTCTGATTAGCACGGTTGGCTAATCACGGTAGAAAAAAAGTTTAAACATACATTGACTGAAGGCCGAGTAGCAATATTTTTCAATATTAACACACACATTTTGATGGAAAGAAAGTTGTTCCATCATTAAACTATTCAGCTTTTTTTTTAAGTGGGTTTGTTTGTCTGTCATTCTACGTTTAACTCAGAACCAAAGACAGTAAAACGATGCACCGCTGTGTACACGGCCGAGATGGCACCAAGAGGACTGCTTTGGTCTGTGTCGCAAAAAACCTTTGCAGAAAACAAATCAGAATCTTTATTTATCCTGGAGAACAACGATAAGCGATGGAGCTACTATATTTTCACAGATGTCCAGTAGAGGCGGGTGAGACATCGACAAGGCGAGCTTGTTATAACAAGGACAACATACTACTCTACGAGCTGACTGTAAGAATTGTTGTAACCACCACACTCTTTTCGATTTAAAGCTTTCGTGACTGCAGGGATTCATCTTCTCGGTTCTTTCGGTAAAGTCACGTAGAAGGGACATAATAAAATTACATTTTATTATGTTTTTTATTTTATTATTTCCCTTTTACGTGACTTTACCGAAAGAACCAAGAAGATGAACGCCACACTCTTGTATGCCTTTCCGGAAACAAAGCGTTACTACATTGCATGCCCAACAGAACCATATACACTAATTCTAGATTTGAAGTTTTCGTGACTGCAAGGATCCATACTTTTATTAGTTTTTTTTCAGTAAAGTCACGTAGGTACATTTTTTAAAAAGTGATTAAATGTAGTTGTTTTAATTTTATTTAATTATTTTTTTTACCTACGTAACCATGTACACTGCAAACACCACCTTCTACCAATGATAAAAGACGTTCAAGCTCATAACAAATAAATCTTCACTTTTTTATTTGCAATGTTGCCATTGCAGGGCTATCAATAGAAGCGCTAGGATGACTGATTAATGGAAGAAAAAAAACAGTTTCCAATTCCCTGGACTCGGTGTATCAGCCACAAATGACATCATCGCTTTAGTTAACACACATTGGACCTGTCACCGCTAGCCTCAAGACTGCTAATTAGCACACTGTCGCTACAGATTATGTCCGTCGATGTAGCTGCTGAAGATGAGGTGCCATTTCACTCGGGACGAATCTGCTGCAGTGAGGCGATGTATTGATTCAGATATTACAAACGTGCTTACTGTAAAAAAACGTACCGTTGTGATTGCTAGCCCTTAGCGTGCGCCTACTTATGCTTACTCTAAGCTCTATTTATCAGTTCACTGGGTATCGCAAGTTCTTATTCTATTGTTAAGCCTTCATGGGTATTTGTGCCTACTTCCGTCCTTACTAATACAAACAATTGACACTCAAGCATATTTACACACGCTACATTAGGTACAAGAGTGCGTATTAGTGTTCACTGAAGTAACCTTCAAGTGAAGGGCAGCATTAAAAAAAAAAACTTTTTTTATTTTACCAGGTAAGGCTGCCGAGCTTTCTAGCTCTCTTTCATAAGTGACCTGGCCTACAAATAATAGCCCAATGAAGTGGCTCATCATGTGGAAATGTATAGCAGCCACATACTCCAAACGCATGTTTCTAAACGTGGAGGGAAAACCCGGAGGACCAGGAGAAAAATCGACGCGACCACGGAGAGAGACACGCAAACTCCAAATATACCGGCGTCAAGAGTCGGGATCGAACCTACAACCTCCTACATAAAAGGCAAGGTAGTTAACATCTCGGGGGGGGAGGGACTAGCACAATACGTGCGTGTGTTTATGGTCATTCAGTAAAGACCTTACCAGGGGCATGTGCACACAGCAGGTGTTTGCTGGCTTCACGTGGTGAGAATGCAGCTCTGATAACAGAGGCTCTTGCTGGCTTTTTCCAGCTGTTCGTGCGCATCTGACCTGAGAGATTTGCTTGTTGATTATTAAGAACACCGCCTCCTCCTTCAGACGGATGTTTGTCATTCGCAACCAAGGAGAGCTGTTCACGTTGTTTCAGAGCACATTGTTTCAGCTCTTAAGCCCGAACGTTAGCATATGCCTGGTGCCAGTAGATTCGAGTTGGCGTCAAAGGTGACATGGACAAGAACCTACGGTGTATATTTTTCAAGGCGGTGCTGAATTACACAGCAAATTTTAGCCATCGACACAATGGACAACTGCAGTATAGCAATATAAGAAAAAAGTACGGAAATAATGTATTATCCTTAATATATACATCAACACTAAGGCTAAGATGGCCAAGAGATGGAAAATACAGCTATCGATTTGAAACAGTGTAAGAGTTAGCCCTTTACATAAAGTGTTTTCTCTGGGTACTCTATTCACTCCACAAGTCATCGTTAACGAGGCTGACCAAAGCAACCTCCCAACGCAGGACCCTAAAACAACAGTCTGGATGGAGACTTAGCGAAGCTTAAATAACCTTCACTCTTAAGACACCAGAATCCAAATCGGAAATGACTTCCTACTGGGGCAATATACGAAATGAACCTCATGGCGGCACCCCGGGGTACCATAGTACCCCGGCTCTCGCATAATGTCCCTGATGCAATCGATTTAAGTCTGTTGATGGTCGGCGATGCGGCAATCGACTCGTCTGGACGAGCTGTGCACGATGGTGTGTACGAGCGTTCGGGGTTTCGGCGCAATCGTCCTCGCTGCGTTTCGACATCGCGGAGTAACACCGATTTCGGATTGATTGGTACCCCAGTCGCGGAGTTAAGTACACCCCTGGGAAAAAAAGTGTCCCAGAAATAAGATATTTAATTGCCTCATCCATTTTGTATTATTTGGTACCCCGGGGTACCGCCATGAAGATCAAATCACCAATATGGCCAACGTTAAAGGAACTATCTATTTAAGAAGAGACTTTGGAGACATGAGAAGTCTCATGTCAACAAAGGCGATGGCCACCTTGGTGTGGCGTCATCGTAATGCAGCATTTCTTGCTTTAAAAATTACGCAATGGATCAGGCGAGGCGAGCAAGCCACACGTGTTAATATTGACAGTTACAGAGAGCCATGTTTTGTATTTGCGTTTATGAACAGCTCTGGTAAGTTGATCAAGAGGAAGTTAAATGTTGGGATATGTATTTTAGGCACTGAAAACCACCTTCTTCAATCTAAACAATGACGATAATTCGGTTTAATATATCTCAAATAACCGAGAATGAGCTTATAGCGAATCGGTAGGGTACAGCTGCAATAAGCCTTTCAAGAAATTATTTCAATGTGTATTCAATACAATTACCATTAACTTTCTTACAAATTGCACAGTGAAATCATTTTGGTGAAAGGCAACTTTATTGCCCAACGGTGGTTTGATACTTGTATGGACAACAGGAGTGCATACGCAATGACACCGATATTTGTCACACGCGCACACTTAACGCAGACCGTGTCTTTGAAACGTAGCGCCTTCGGGATACCGAACTTACTTAAGACGACTTAAATGCAATCACTGTTTTAACTCAAAACATCGCACGTGCCACGGCACATCTTGAAAAGGCACGTGTGTGTTTTTTTCTGAAGGGAAAACATCACACGTTTGGTAAAGAACATTTTATGCTGGGGGCAACTAATTCACTTGCACTCTAGTGGCCACACCCAAATAAGACATTGGCTTCGATCAACTCAAGTTTAAACACTGGATTGTTAAAAACAGGGGAGCTGTTGAGTAATGATGTTATACAACTTGGTTTAAACCAATCACACAGGATTGTGTGCTTTGGGTAAGACATATTAAATGTGTATAATCTATATTTATATGGTAAAATTGCCCTTCAGACGACTAAGTATGAGAGTGGTGTTTGTCTCTGTTAGTATACAAACAAATGGACAGAGAATGAGCTACGTGGTCACACACCACATCACAAAGGATCTGTGTAATCAGTAAACGTCTCCCACTAACATTTCCTAACGCAGCAATGTAGGGTTTTGTTCTTATGCAAGTGTTGTGGAATGCAAACATGACTGTACTTGTGCGACTTGGCCAAAAAGCAGAAGCATTCTTTCCTTTCAACTTTATTAATTTTAATTCACAAAACTAATGAGAAATATGAATGTGCATTAGATACACGTGAAATCGAACACCACTGCATAGGTTTTCATGGCTGTGCTGTATCGTTCATCAATGTGCATCTATCCTGGCACAAGCGCTGTGGTGATGTCACAGCCGCTTAGTAGCAAATGGCAGCTGTTGATGTTCCTGGATAATTCCTCAAGAAGCTCCCAGCCACATGCAGCGAAACATTGGACATCACGCCAAACAACATGCAGTGCAACGCGAAAATACATCAGGGAGCTAACACCAAATTCAAAACGTGTCTATCTGCTGTATAGACCCAGAGATTCTACAATCCTTTGAAAGAGTTGTAATTTCCAAACTGATGCAGACAGCACTCAATTTACAACTGGAAATGTTACGCTTTCAAAGGATGTCCACTACCCTATAGCAGATTGGGCTTTGGTATTGCCCGGTAGATAATTAAAAGTGACCCAAGGTAAACTGGGTCATTAGCAAACAAAACGAACGTGTGGTGTGGTGATTCATAGGCCGTCTCACTTGCCAGTGCAATACTTTAAAAGTGAAACAGCACCTGGTTGCGGTCTCCAAGGAAACCTTCATTCTCAGTTTATGAACCGAGAGAGTAAGCCAGCATTTTGAAGGTGTCACTTGGGAGTATTTGCATTAACAGTAATTTAACAGTGTAAAATGAGAAATTAATGTGTAACACGTACACTTTCGCGACCAGTATTATTCATAATAAAGTTTTTTTGTGTTAGATCGCGTAAGTATAAATGTGTCGTACTTCTCCACCATCCGACACAGCCAGCAAGGTTGTTCACGTAAACAACGCGCCAATTAGAAACTACATCAGCCCACCGGTGTGTTGGAGAGTATATCCGCAACATTAATAATTTGAATACATTTCGCTGGTAATTACCGTACATCCAGCATCACCGGGCGATTTAACAAATCGCCCGATGATGCTGAATGTAATTTGCCAAATCATACGATGATGCTGGAGGTAATTACCAGCGAAACTTCGTATTCAAATTGTAAATGTTGCGGATATACTCTCCAACACACCGGTGGGCTGATGTAGTAACTAATTGGCGTGTTGTGTACGTGACAAACCTTACTGGCCGTGTCGGGTGGTGGAGAGGTACGACACATTTATACTTACGCGATCTAACCCCCCAAAAAAAACCTTTATTAAAAAAAACTTTATTAGGAGAAATGTTTATGTTATTAGGCACCCTGGCATAGGTTTTCACTGAAAGATGCACAATGTGATCCGCTGTCACAATCGTGCACTGTGCAGAGTCCACATCCACCTACCCATGGGGAGATAAACGATAGCAAAAGTCGCACACACCTTTAGAGCTATAAACACCAACAGCGAAGAGTAAACTATACGGTGAAAATGCCATACTTAGCAGAAGGGGAATGGGCACACACTGTTGGGGGTCACAGTAGAGTAATAAACTAAACTTAGCCTTAGCCCAGCATTAGCAAAACTAGCCAATCAGCTCCGTGCACCATGCCTAACTTGGCCCTACATCTAACAGAGATTTGATTTAATAAAAAGGGGGATTGGATGCTAAACCTAATCCATTTTTAAGTAAATAATGCCTCCTTCCTTTTTTACATATAGCCATCAGCCATACGGCCTTCTGGGAGTGTACTTTATCAGCAGAATTGGTTCAATACAAGCACACTCTGGACCGGTTTCAACATTCAGTGTCTCTTCAGCAGCCAGGCTTGCTTGAACCAATGCTGGTGAACTCTCAAATGTTTTATGGTAAAGTACACATATAACTGTTCGTTTCGGTGATTTGCAATGTATGCATGTTTCACTTCTGTTGCACCGTACGTAGCCAACCGTGATAATCGGAGGTGCGGGAAATGCAGGGTGCAAATGCACGGTGCAAAGAAATCGTCTCTTTACAGAGTGCACAGACAGCGTCATGAGCTCGTCGCGATCACGAGGGCCCCTCACTTGAGACAGAGTAGCGGGCTGGGAGGCGTGGAAGGCGCTGCTCGGGCGAAGGCGGCAGGGTTCACCGAGGAGACCGTAGACAGGCCGAGCTCGTGCAGTAAGACGTGCGAGCTGTACACGCGGCTCGCTGTCCCGGACACGGTCGATAGTGACATAACGCCCGACGACTGCAGCCTCGTCTTCACCACCTCAAGCGGGCACGTCAGGATGGCACCCACCGTGCCGCCACACCTGCAAAGGGCGGACACCGCGAGAGTCAAGCCGATGACTGGCGAGGTGGCGACCAAGCGACGAGGGTAGGGCAAGGAAGGTGGGTGTTCGTGCGTGGATCTGGCAAGGTTCATTCCCCTTCACCTGCATGATTCTACTTTGTGGGACCCCTAGCCATGCCAGTAGTCTCCAGTATGAGAACCACTACTGCACTTCACAAAGTTGTGTTGTTCATCGGGGTTGTTTGAACATACTTCACCAAGTTAGTCAGTGTGAGCTGGTGAAGGTAGTGGGGGCAGGACAGGTTCAGACGTTACTAAATCAGTGACTGTAACCCACAGAGGAAACAAATGCAGGTCACCAGGTTCGTAGCTAATCACGGTACCATCACTCCACCCCACAATATAAGTAACCATAAACAGGGTAATGATTATTTGAAGAAAAAAAACAAACACCCCAAAATAAGGTCAGAATAATCAGTGCATGGTGCGAACTTCAGTGAATGGGTTTAAAGGTGTCATTGCGGTCAATACATTCAAACTAAGTGCTGGGACTGGGAATAAATTTTACTTAACCTCAAGAGTCCAAAATAAAACCATCCTACCAGTAAGAACTGAAAAGGTGTTTTTGCAATGATTGTGTTGTTTTAAAACTTACTAAGCAGATATTTAGTCAGCAAAAAGAGCGATTATAAGCCTCCAGCTATATTAGAGTATCCTCCCTCATTTTGGCATGAAGCTGTCTTGCACGATTGTCATTTATTAAAAGTGTAGCACTCGTTTCCCTTGCTGTGACTCACGCGGTTGGCACCAGCTACAAACCAGGGACCCCCCCTAAAAGCTTGACTTAAGCCAGACATGGAAACAGTGTTGCAGGCTACATGCAGCTTAGAGCCATTAGACCATAATGAATGCTCAGATTCTCGTCTTTACTGGCTAGTCAGCATGTTGCCCTGTAGATTAAGCTGCATTCATCTCTTGAAACAAAACGAGCACCGTTGGCTACTTACGGTGCGAAAAAAGTTCAACGTACATTTTAACTCATGTGTACCCATCACTGATGCCAGCATATCACACCGCTGCATTTCATTTTTTTTTACATTGGAGTTCTACTTAAAATTAACCGGAATACATAATGAACTGTGAAGATAACAAGCCACAAAATGCATTCCTGAATTAACACACTTAATATATACTGAGGGGTTCAATGGAGAGCTGATGGTGTGTCGCATGTGGTTTTAGCACAACAAAACAACCACACATTCTCGGAAACGTCTAGAAACGGCGAGGGTGCAAGCGTGTTGTTAATTGCGTGACAGTCAGGCTCTTGCCAACAAAGACTAATCATTGCAAATATATACCTGGCAGGGTGACAGCCACAGCTGTCATGAAATATATTATGCACCAGCCTGAACCTTCACCCATCTATTAGACACTCTCATCCCCAGGATGCCTTTCCAAAAACGGCCACGCCCGGGCGAATCGACAATAACACGGTCAGCAGTAGAGCATTCTCACCCACACACAAAATCAGGCAGATGCTGGGTGACCTACACATTGAGGGGGCAGCAAAAATGGAAGACCAGTGATTTTGCATTGGAACGAACCTTCACTCACATTCCAGGGCACAGAACACCTTGTTAATATGCAGCCTTCTGTTGAAGCCATCCAGCTGCCAACTTTCAAGGTTACTCATATCCAGCAGGGAGCAAGTCTCGCTGTGCGCCTCTAGGACTAGCACATTTTAACGTTTCCATTCGACGGCTATTGCCCGTTTCCCTGAAGTGGTCAGAAAATCAAGGTGCACTGCAACCTATTTACAATTTAAAATGAAAGGACATAAACGCTGAAATGCCTCGAGCTAATTTCTCAAAACTTGTCTCTCCTGTTTCTGTACACCAAAGAGAAGACCGCAGGCTCCAGTACCAACTCACATGGTGAAAACAAATCATCATCTGGGCGAAAGCTAAATATATTAATCAGGTAAAGCTAAATATATTAATCAGGTAAAGCCCAGCAAACGCTGGGTGTGCATGTTGATGAATTTATATGACACTCATTAAAAAAATTATACGGAGAATACTGATAAACCCTCAAAGTTAATACTCTTTGGTTCGTTCGGTAAAGTCATGTTGGTATAAAATAAATTAAATCACGACGTTTTGGGCGCAACACAAGTGCCCGTCATCAGGTGGGACAACCACAGCGAGAAACAATTGCTGAAGTGGGCAAACAAAAAGTTAAGTATCTTCAACTTATTGCTTGACCAGACATCACAAGCCATGATAAATCCACTACTCGATTAAGGCCTCCACAAGCCTCCACAGCCTCTCACCACGATCTTGTGACGCCAGAATCCATCCAGCACCTGCATACGAACCGATTGTCCTCACTCCATCTCCTCGGTGGACACACTCTCTCTACGACGCTTCCCATTATTAATTGGTTGACAATCAATTACTATTCTGCACAACCGTCTCAATAGGTTGGTTGACTTGGTCATATTCTCTAATCCCCACATTCCTCTTTCTGGCTCCCACAGCTTCTCTGCGCACTTTAAAGTTTGTATTCTATATGGTGTCAATAACCACTTTCTCGAAACATATTTCATAACAGGTACTGTAGTGCACACCGAACGAACTGTTATTTTCTTTTGGCACATTGGTACGCTACCAGACCATGTTCAGGCTACACCAGCGAGCAATGCGAACAGCCGCTTAGCACCTAAACTTAAGAGATGATCTGGGACACTTTTTACAACGGTGCACCTTTGCCCGCGCGATGAGTACGGCATACAATTTGCATTCCTGGATGTACGAACAACCAAGCACAGACAACGGGCAGTTTGACGCCAAGTCAGCAATGTGCCCTGCCAACCCACGCTTGGCTTGGCCACAAGGAGCCAAAGTTTACTGGCTATTACGTGCAGCAGACAGGGTTTCATTAACGAGATCCCATTTGCACAGCGATGCCTTTGGTCGGAACCTCTTCAAGAGGCGATGGACACTTCAAACACACCCAGTCACAGATAACACCGTTGGTGTTTGCTTTTTAACATTGTAAACCTAACCGAGCAAAGTGGGATTAATCTTCAAGCTCTCTGCCCCGAGTCTGCAAAGCCGTGCCAGCTTTTGGAAGTGCTGTAGATTCAACTGAACTGGGTGAGATGTCTATGACCTGCAGAATGATTATGCAATGCTGAAATGAAAACATACATCAACTCTGGATTATACGAACGGTGGTTAACGCGCTAATGAACAAACCTAGCGGCCCGAATTACATTCTCAGCAATGGCTAACATAAAAAGTGAAGGTAACCGGAAGGAGATGAAGAGCTAAGAGAAAATGGTTTGACATTAGAGATTGGTCCCTGAAAGATGTGCACTAATTTGAGCATATTGACACAAGACCGAGGAAAGTGGAAATAAATGATGAAATGCGTGCAGTGGACACCTACCCATGCAACGTAATGATGCTATCATCATAACCTGTTCCATTCTCCTCCACTTACCTGATCAGCATGGTCAAGTACGCTACAACAAAACAACCCCATGGTCGATATGGCGTGCGGGGGCCTTAGCCCATTGTTGGACTGAGAACAGAGATAGACTGCCTCGTATATCTGTAAATATCATTAGAAACTGTGGTATTCTGGGAAAACTGGGACATGAAGATAGTCGATAAAGTGTTATATATACGCATTATACAGTACATGAATTGCACACACGCAAACAGATACCACTGCAAACTTGAATAATCATGTCATCAAGAGCGGTGTGAAAACTCGAATTTCGGACCACACGGAGGGAGGCAATGTGCGGGGGCAGAATCATCACTTAGGATTATTCCACCTCTGCCTTTCCGTCGCAGATGTCGACCACACCAGGCAGCAGCAAGAAGGTGTTGTGACTTTCGGTTGAGTTGACCCAGTGGAAACACACGCCAGATTTAGATATCAATTATCCATTGACACTAGATACAGCGTATACGTAGCTGTAACAACTCGTGTGGTTTGGGACACAAGTTAGAAAGTTAAAACGAGCTGCATTTCTACATTTCATCAGAATGTGCAGCTACAGTTTTCACATTCTACATAATTATGCAGAACGTGCAGCTACAGTTTTCACTTTTTAAAAATCCAACACTGGCTAAAGGTCTCCACCCCCCACGCTAGAGGGGGGCTCTTTGACCATACTTCACCGCTGTGGTCAATGCTGATATAATGGAGGCGACAACAGACGGCTGGGTACAACGATGCATGATTGTAATCAGCTTCCCACTACGTACTACCCCCCCCCAAGGAATATCCAGGCTCAACGCAGCTAATATTCTGAGATAGTGCGTATGTCAGGTTAGGTGATAAATAACAGGCGTCATGAGATCATATGAATATATGTAAGTGCGTATCTAAGGCATGACATATAATCCAGTTACGCTGTGCACACACACACACGGAACAGTACACGTAAATAGAACTCAACTTTACCCTACACATATGTATGCCTTCCAAGAATCACACATTTCTCCACGTAACAACGCATGAATAAACGAGCCAGCATAGGCCAGCGTTAAGTACGGCGGTTAAATCCCCACGATAGAAATGACATGGGGAGGCATTCATGCAGCAGTGAATTGTTGTTTTTATAGGAATTAAAACATTTTTTTGCCAGACCTAGTGACCTTTAAGAACACGTGGCAATGAATGCCACACTAATATCACCAATACCCTGTAGACGCAATACCATTATCGATACGCTAAAGAGGACTAAGCATAGGTTACGCATATATATTTAATCGAACATACTTTGCAGTCAAATCACGCAAGCTCGACACGCCCAACTCAACCACCAAACGGCGACTCCTCCCAAGGGCCTACTGCAGGCTCCGGGTACACATTTCCAGGCGACACCGCTACAAACGTAAACAACGCGGCGATGATAACGTGCGTATAGACATGCCACATACCCGCCCGCGAACAGGTGGTTAAAGGTATCCCGCTGTGCCATGTCGTTGCAAATGCGTTGACGTCTAGATGAAATGATGCGGTTGTAATTGAAACGTTTTTTTTTATCTCGAACAAAACAATAATAGCCAAAGAAAGAGCGGAGACAGGAGACGTTAGAGTCACGCGTCCGCCGCGCGCGCCTCTCTGCGCGCGTCTGAGGAGTGGCAACCCGAGCCCCGCCGGGTAGTTTTCCACACGCCGCGCCAAACAACCACGTGACTCGCGCTTGCCGCACTCCGATTGGCTCGCGGATCCGCTGGGGGGGGGGCAACGATGACACGCGCCGCGCACGTGAACCGCGTCCGCGACGACCAATGGGAGCACGGCACCGCGTTGTTTATTTATTTACAGGCCAATGAGAGCCCACCTCCGCGGGATGTTGTGCGCGTGACGACTCATCGCCAAAAAGGCTGCCGCGTGTCGGCAACCACAGCACGTGTAGATATTATTTATTTATTTATAACCAATGGACGGCCGCGCTGTGTGACGTGAGACTCGATTAACATACGACGATTGACGATTGACCAATGGGAGCGCGTCCTGTCGTTATATATTTATTTTTGACCAATGGCCGCGTCGCCTAATTAGCATAGGTAAACGTGAACTTTGTACAGACATTTTATTCTCCACGAGGGATGGCGAGACCTTGAATGGGTGGAAAATCACTCGGCGATATTATTTGGCCTGATTACGTTGAGAGCCAATTCATGGATATTAAAATAAGTTATTAGGATGCGCACATTTTACAACAACCCCCCCCACCCCTCCTCCAAGGGCAAGGGAGTTATTTGCACGTTCTGATTAGGGATTATATCGGTTCCTATGATAAACATCCCCATCAGACAGCTTCCTTGACCCATTTTTTTTATTGTTGACTTGTGACTACAGAAAATCAGTGATGCTGTGGAACGCGTTACAATACCGATGGAATATTTTTTCTTGTGATACAGCGTTGGCAGTGGCACATATGCACGTCTGCTAAGTTTGGTCTGGACCACTGAACACATTTTTCTAGAACACTGTTCGAAAAGTCAAAAATACAATCGCCGACGTTATGAGCAACGGTTCTATTTCGAGATGAAGGATCATTGGCCAAAACTGCACCTGTTATATTTAATGTGTTGAGTTTAAGTTTGTTATTTACTTCATATCAGTTTTCACGGGGAATGTTTCAGCAAATATCACTAATGATCAGTTTGGTTCTGGACCACTCTCAATGGGCCCTCCAGAATTTCTCAATAGCGTTTTTTTTACTATATAAGCGGTTTAGCAAAAGTCTATTGTTGCTCTACAACTTCTATGCTCACACACGTCACGTGACTTCACAATCCGTACGGCCAAATATCTGCCAAAAACCAGCACGGTGTTTCACATTCTATTCTATGGGACACGCTGTAACTAAGGCTGCTCAATAAATAACATGCTGGAATTAGAACGGGTCACGCAAAAGGGTGCCATTCAAATAAAGAAAAACTTCAAACCACGACCGTGTATGGAATTATACAAAAAGCAGACTCTGCAGATAAGGGACGTAATGGGATTAATACGGGTTGGACTCTATATATTTTGAGACTGGCACATCACACATGTGTTTCAGTTGTGAGTCACATCGAGTCAGATATGATTCACGTTGTGCTGTGACTTAACAGTCTACAGATTGTGAAACATCTGGCATCGAGTTACATTAAAATTGGGCATGCCTCAAACATCATTTACATCCCAAAATAGTAATACAGTATACATTTAAACTACTTCATAGACGACAGTTAATGGTCATGTAGAGCTTTTTAATGGATCCACTGCTGGATGATGTCCTCAAACTTCTGCTTAGCTTTCGAGATTTCACGAGATTGGGGGGCTTTTATGTGATTTAGTTATGGACACTAGTTAAACAATAGATAATACAACATTTGTCACCATTACAATCACCTATACAGTACCGTATTCTAAATACTGAAATTATTCATTGATGTTTGGCTAATTGGAGATTTAAAAACGTCGCTATTTCAATTGTATATGGTATTGAGTGTGGAGCTGTAGTGTAGTGGTTTGCGCGCTGCACTATGAACCCGGCGATCCAAGCTCGATTCCCGTTCATAGCCAACACCGGTGACGATTATTTTACCCGGTTCTGGGCCTCCCCTAGGTCGACTCAGCCTCAAATGAGTACCTGGTGCGGTGTGTAAACATCGCCACTGAGGAGACAAAGGCGGTCGAGCGTGGTGCTGGCCACCCACCCCCTCGTGTACCGTTCCAGTACTTACCCCAACAGTGTGTTAAGGCTATACGGTGGATCTTTGTCTTTGTTACATTGTATTTTGTGGGGGAGCGGTAGCGTAGTGGTAAGCACACTGCACAATGTATTCAGCGACCAGAATTCAGTTCCCGCTCAAGGCTAACACGAATATCTGAACTTCATCCCCCGTTGTGCCACGCAAGCCTTGATAGGCGCTTGTTTAAAAACAGCACGTGCCAAAAACTGTCTGATAAAAGCTGTCCTGGGAAGCATTATTATATTTCATTGCGCAGTGCAGTAGGTCGGCAACAACGATGTATTTAACATTGGGTTAGCCAAAGCTTCGAAATGATGGGCTTCCCATTTTGGAAACTCTCTAAGGAGTGACACAGTGTACCCTGACCTGTGTGGAAACATTCTTTGAAAGTAAACTGGACAGAATGGAACGTAATGTGGAACGGAACACATAAATAGCACACACACACACACTGACATCGAGACGTGCAATACTGCACCTATGTTTTACCTTTAGTGGAGCATGACAATCCAACAGTTAATCGGGAACTATACAACACGGCTAAATATTATACTACTGTACAGAATAATGACCGTTCTGGATTCTACCATGTCGTTTCGATGGCTGAGTGTAAAGCTATTATTGGCTTAAATCCTTTATATTAAGTTCACGTGCGCGCTTGCTTGCTTGCTTACGACCGTGCAAATCTTTCGGTCGTTTTTTAACCCACTTCCCGTGATCCAATCGAGCTGACATTTTGCACACAGACTCGTTGTGCGTGACAATTAATGTTCGTGAAAAACATTTTCCAAAATTTTACACTTTTTAGGACAACAATATTATATTTAATTACCAATTGCTTAATGGTGCCATGCAATCATCTGACCCATAGGTGGCAGCCATCTCTAGCCAGAGGACGAGAGGACTCTAGCCGCCACGCATATAAAGGATTTATAGTGAAAAACTTTGTTTTTACGGGTTATACTTGTTATGGCTTCTCATATGGGAGACGAGTCCAGTCCTAGACGTACAAATGTGGTTAAATATCTTGCAAGTGTAGCTATTGTTGGGGAGGGTAAAACTTTAATAACGAAGTGCTTAACTTTATTGCGTACGCTTCGTAATGATACACTTTATCTAAAAAAGCTTCACTGTGTACGACATTGGAGTTGTTTGACCGGACGTCAGCACTTTGCTTTTTGCGGGTTGATGAAGTTGGGTGGGGGGGAGCGAGACACTGATGTGAGCCAGAGCATTCCACTGATGTGCGCAATGACTGAATGAATGAGACTCAGGTCAATGGGTTCACAACACAGTGCACAAGCCACTGCTATCACTGTGCCACTGCTCCAGCCCAAATATAATATCGATGCTGTTTATTTACCGAAGGAAAGCCTCGCTGAGACTAAAATTTAGGCTCTTTGTGTGTGTTTCTTTTTGTTCAAAAAGGTCCTGCATTTTTTATGTTTGGCCAATTTCACCAACAAGTGTTTGGCGTGTGAGAGTAAATCAGAGTGCCTGGAGAAATCTTGTGCATACAAGGGGAGAACACTCAAAGCTCCTGAGTTACATTCAACTGCCCTCCACTGAAACTGTCATTGGTGTCATATCCAGCACTGCAAAACATCTCGTACCTGAACTAGCTAAAACGTCGCCACTCTAATAATGTTCCTTTTCAAAGATTCCCACTCGAGAGTAGGGCTATTCAACAATAACCGGTCAACCGTTTTCAGAATCGATTACCCTTCCTCAAAGTCAGGTGTAGGCACTCGTGGCCGGTGCAATTTTCGTAATGAATGTGTAGTGACATGGAATGTCACCACCTTATGTATCGTGTTCACGTTGGTTGTTATGCGTTAACAAATAGTGTTGCCTCCAAGTTGAGTGTGTGCCTCTATTGAACCCACCATACATGCACTGATTGGCACGCGAATGTACAAAACGACACGGCGGCCTAAGTCGCAGCATCACAACATTTGTCCTCGAATCAATTTATTGATTCAGATTTGAAGCTTTCGTGACTGCAAGGATTCATATTCTTAGGATTTTTCGGTAAAGTCGCGTAGGTAAAAAAAACCTTTACATCAGCCGCACCTGAACAACTCTGGTACCTCCCAGTTCAACCAGTCTACACAACAAAGGCTCATTCCTAGCAGTGGCCTCAGCCGCACCAACCTCACAATAATAATACAAAACTCCAATCCAGGTGCCTGCCTTGGCTCCTCCCACCCTCAACCAGTATATATACAAGGACGGGTCTCTTGGAATTTATCTTACTTGATGCAGCAATCGTGCTGTGACGGTTCCACCTGAAGACGGAAGCTTGTGTTGCCTCCGAAACGTCGTGATTTTAATTTTATTTTTGTTTGATTTTACTTTTATTAATTTTAATTTTTTACCTACGTGACTTTACCGAAAAAAACCTAACAATATGCAATTGATTGCTTGCTCATGTCACTGTTGGCCGGTCCTCCTCCACTGGACGGAGCCGTTGAGGTATTTTTGCCCATTATGTTGCGCTGGTTAGACGTGGGCGTACCCACACTTTACCCCACCACATTCTACCTGCGGATAGACTAACAAAGGTGGTGTACCCATTTACACTGCTGGGTGGACAGAGGTGGGGGGAGGGGAGGGGGTGATTTAATATGGCTACCACATTGTTTCAACTGTAATCGAACTGGCTGCTTCTTTGATTGCAAGTCCAGTTGCGATATTAAACCATGGCAGCTCCATTAATTTGTCAGTAAAAAAGAAATCAACGTGTTTTATTTGTTGCTCACATTTTTAAAAATATTTATTTCGGAAAACTAGTGATCGGTCTTTAACAGGTTTTTTTCGACGTGGTTACCAGCAATTCCAAACACCAATTTAACAACCCGTAAAGCATTGCGCTTACCTCCGATCTCTTTATGCCGTTTCAACTCTTCATGCCGGTTTCAACTGAGCCAAATGGGTTCACTTGCGGTGAATGCTTTGTGGATCAAGAGTCATGAACGCGTTAGGGTGGCCTTGTGCAGTCACGTGGCCTCTTGTTACAACATGCGGATTTCGTTTCTGTAAAAAAAACCCAGAGACATCTCGATCTAGAACGCTGTGTAGCAATGCGCATAATCTAAACATTGCACATTCCGAAACAAATCTGCTCATTTCAGCTGTCAATAATTTCCAGGAACAAATTGGTGAATGGGTCACGTTTCCAAAGTCTATGTGACCACGTGTCCTAGGCCAACCAAATATTTACCCAATGGCGCATTGTGTATACATACTGACTGGTAAAACAATGGTTTAAATGTTAAAATAGTTTACTCCATTGCTAGACAGGATCTCTTTTGCTCTTATACATATTTTTAAATTGTACGTGGTTCCCATAGCTTCCGTTACAACGATTCCTGCAATGTGATTTATCATGCAGCCTATGCAATACCCAATGATGACTTTAGAACTGATTGCAATGAGGCTCTTCTAATCAACGGCCCAATTTCTGCATAGGTAATCGCAGGTATGCCATATGGTGGTTCTTAAATGTGTTTAGAGTTTTCCTGCACGTGGTATGATATGATGTCCGATGTTTTCCTCCACGCGCTAGGGTCTGCTCCAGGCACTGAATCTTTTCGGGTTGTAACACGTCTGTGCTGAACAACACGCAGTAGACAATACATTGACGATGGCCGGTCATTGAGAATAATGATGGAGCGGGAGCTCAGGAAAGCGACGTGCCCAAGAGATCACCAGCCGTGAAAACGGAGCAATGAAATCAGTGTGTTGCTCTGCGGATTGTCACAACACAGGAGGACCATGAGAGATGGCAGCAGCTTAGGAAATCCTTCATCCCGCAGTGGATTGATCATGACAGTGATGGCACGGCCCTAAGACGGCAGTGCTAAATATACATTGAGCTGTAATCAAAGAAAATTGTACAATGAAGTCATGTTTGTTTTGTGAGGGTTGATGAAAGTTTATGTATTTATTTGCTTTGATACACAGTGCTCAGCAGATTTGCAGTAGGCATGACCCTAGAATCCGAGATAAGGTCACCCACTCCCTGGTGCAAGGTTACTGCTTACACTGTCAATATTAGAACATCCTGTGATGCATCCTTTGCGCATGGGTAGAAGCCACAGGTCAATCTGCGTGCAGCATCAGGTCACCTTAATTGTCGATTTATTTTGAGTCTGTGAGAGTACAGTAGTGATAAAAAGTAATGCCACCTCGTGTGTGCGGTTTTTTTTATGTGAAATTGTATCCAGTAAGGATGCAAAACGAACCTCATTCATTGTGTTGTGTCTGTTGATAAAAGTAAGGGGTGGAGAAAGTGTAGTGGGTTCACACGTGACAGAGGCACGCTGTTTATTTCAACTTGCTCCCAACACAGGGCAATAAACACAACACTTGAAGGGGTAACGGCCCCTTCACCCGTACCGAGCTGGGATACACCCCTAGCACTATTCCCAACTGGTCTGCTCCCAGGTCCCTCCGCTAAGGGTGCTAGGGGAGGCTATCTGATCCGGCCCTAGTTAAGCACGGATCACGGCACCCAGCCAACAGACCCGGCTCTGAGGCCCTAGGGCCGCGCCACTGGCTTGCCTTGCTCAGTCCTGAGAAGGACGGCGAGCCAGGGGAGTTCCAGGGCCTATCTGCCGGTCTTCAGTCTTCGCTGGTTAAGCTTCCAACACTCAACCCCGAGCCCTCTCGCTCCCCGCCTTTTATACCAATTTGCCACCGAGGGGTGGGGCTGTGGGGGATCTCAGCGTCTACCCAAAACCCAGGGTTAACCGTTGCGGACGTGGATGTAGACACCCCTGTGTGTGGATGTAGACACCCTGTGTGTGTGTGTAGACACCCTGTGTGTGGATGTAGACACCCTGTGTGTGTGTGTAGACACCCTGTGTGTGTGTGTAGACACCCTGTGTGTGTGTGTAGACACCCTGTGTGTGGATGTAGACACCCCTGTGTGTGGATGTAGACACCCTGTGTGTGTGTGTAGACACCCTGTGTGTGTGGATGTAGACACCCTGTGTGTGTGTGTAGACACCCTGTGTGTGTGTGTAGACACCCTGTGTGTGTGTGTGTAGACACCCTGGGTGTATGTAGACACCCTGTGTGTGTGTGTAGACACCCTGTGTGTGTGTTTAGACACCCTGTGTGTGTGTAGACACCCTGTGTGTGTGTAGACACCCTGTGTGTGTGTGTAGACACCCTATGTGTGTGTAGACACCCTGTGTCTGTGTGTAGACACCCTGTGTGTGTGTAGACACCCTGTGTGTGTGTAGACACCCTGTGTGTGTGTAGACACCCTGTGTGTGTGTGTAGACACCCTGTGTGTGTGTAGACACCCTGTGTGTGGATGTAGACACCCTGTGTGTGTGTAGACACCCTGTGTGTGTGTGTAGACACCCTGTGTGTGTGTAGACACCCTGTGTGTGTGTGTGTAGACACCCTGTGTGTGGATGTAGACACCCTGTGTGTGTAGACACCCTGTGTGTGTGTGTAGACACCCTGTGTGTGTGTAGACACCCTGTGTGTGTAGACACTCTGTGTGTGTGTGTAGACACCCTGTGTGTGGATGTAGACACCCTGTGTGTGTGTGTAGACACCCTGTGTGTGTGTGTGTAGACACCCTGTGTGTGTGTGTAGACACCCTGTGTGTGTGTGTAGACACCCTGTGTGTGTGTGTGTAGACACCCTGTGTGTGTGTAGACACCCTGTGTGTGCGTGTAGACACCCTGTGTGTGTGTGTGTAGACACCCCTGTGTGTGTGTGTAGACACCATGTGTGTGTAGACACCCTGTGTGTGTGTGTAGACACCCTGTGTGTGTGTGTAGACACCCTGTGTGTGTGTAGACACCCTGTGTGTGTGTAGACACCCTGTGTGTGTGTGTAGACACCCTGTGTGTGTGTCTAGACACCCTGTGTGTGTGTCTAGACACCCTGTGTGTGTGTCTAGACACCCTGTGTGTGTGTGTGTAGACACCCTGTGTGTGTAGACACCCTGTGTGTGTGTGTAGACACCCTGTGTGTGTGTGTAGACACCCTGTGTGTGTGTAGACACCCTGTGTGTGTGTAGACACCCTGTGTGTGGATGTAGACACCCTGTGTGTGTGGATGTAGACACCCTGTGTGTGTGTGTAGACACCCTGTGTGTGTGTGTAGACACCCTGTGTGTGTGTAGACACCCTGTGTGTGTGTGTAGACACCCTGTGTGTGTGTAGACACCCTGTGTGTGTGTAGACACCCTGTGTGTGTGTAGACACCCTGTGTGTGTGTGTGTAGACACCCTGTGTGTGTGTAGACACCCTGTGTGTGGATGTAGACACCCTGTGTGTGTGTAGACACCCTGTGTGTGTGTGTAGACACCCTGTGTGTGTGTAGACACCCTGTGTGTGTGTGTAGACACCCTGTGTGTGTGTGTAGACACCCTGTGTGTGTGTGTAGACACCCTGTGTGTGTGTGTAGACACCCTGTGTGTGGATGTAGACACCCTGTGTGTGTAGACACCCTGTGTGTGTGTGTAGACACCCTGTGTGTGTGTGTAGACACCCTGTGTGTGTGTGTAGACACCCTGTGTGTGTGTGTAGACACCCTGTGTGTGGATGTAGACACCCTGTGTGTGTGTGTAGACACCCTGTGTGTGTGTGTGTAGACACCCTGTGTGTGTGTGTGTGTAGACACCCTGTGTGTGTGTGTAGACACCCTGTGTGTGTGTGTAGACACCCTGTGTGTGTGTAGACACCCTGTGTGTGCGTGTAGACACCCTGTGTGTGTGTAGACACCCCTGTGTGTGTGTGTAGACACCCTGTGTGTGTGTAGACACCCTGTGTGTGTGTAGACACCCTGTGTGTGTGTGTAGACACCCTGTGTGTGTGTGTAGACACCCTGTGTGTGTGTAAACACCCTGTGTGTGTGTGTAGACACCCTGTGTGTGTGTCTAGACACCCTGTGTGTGTGTCTAGACACAATGTGTGTGTGTGTGTGTGTAGACACCCTGTGTGTGTGTAGACACCCTGTGTGTGTGTAGACACCCTGTGTGTGTGTGTAGACACCCTGTGTGTGTGTGTAGACACCCTGTGTGTGTGTAGACACCCTGTGTGTGTGTGTAGACACCCTGTGTGTGTGTCTAGACACCCTGTGTGTGTGTCTAGACACAATGTGTGTGTGTGTGTGTGTGTAGACACCCTGTGTGTGTGTAGACACCCTGTGTGTGTGTAGACACCCTGTGTGTGTGTAGACACCCTGTGTGTGGATGTAGACACCCTGTGTGTGTGTAGACACCCTGTGTGTGTGTGTAGACACTCTGTGTGTGTGTGTAGACACCCTGTGTGTGTGTGTAGACACCCCTGTGTGTGTGTGTAGACACCCTGTGTGTGTCTAGACACCCTGTGTGTGGGTGTAGACACCCTGTGTGTGTGTGTAGACACCCTGTGTGTGTATGTGTAGACACCCTGTGTGTGTGTGTGTAGACACTCTGTGTGTGGGTGTAGACACCCTGTGTGTGTGTGTAGACACCCCTGTGTGTGTGTGTAGACACCCTGTGTGTGTGTAGACACCCTGTGTGTGTGTGTAGACACCCTGTGTGTGTGTAGACACCCTGTGTGTGTGTGTAGACACCCTGTGTGTGTGTAGACACCCTGTGTGTGTAGACACCCTGTGTGTGTGTGTAGACACCCTGTGTGTGTGTGTAGACACCCTGTGTGTGGATGTAGACACCCTGTGTGTGTGTGTGTAGACACCCTGTGTGTGTGTGTGTAGACACTCTGTGTGTGTGTGTAGACACCCTGTGTGTGTGTGTAGACACCCCTGTGTGTGTGTGTAGACACCCTGTGTGTGTCTAGACACCCTGTGTGTGGGTGTAGACACCCTGTGTGTGTGTGTAGACACCCTGTGTGTGTGTGTGTAGACACCCTGTGTGTGTGTGTGTGTGTAGACACTCTGTGTGTGGGTGTAGACACCCTGTGTGTGTGTGTAGACACCCCTGTGTGTGTGTGTAGACACCCTGTGTGTGTGTAGACACCCTGTGTGTGTGTGTAGACACCCTGTGTGTGTGTAGACACCCTGTGTGTGTGTGTAGACACCCTGTGTGTGTGTAGACACCCTGTGTGTGTGTGTAGACACCCTGTGTGTGTGTGTGTAGACACCCTGTGTGTGTGTCTAGACACCCTGTGTGTGTGTAGACACCCTGTGTGTGTGTGTAGACACCCTGTGTGTGTGTGTAGACACCCTGTGTGTGTGTGTGTGTAGACACCCTGTGTGTGTGTCTAGACACCCTGTGTGTGTGTGTAGACACCCTGTGTGTGGATGTAGACACCCTGTGTGTGTGTGTAGACACCCTGTGTGTGTGTGTAGACACCCTGTGTGTGTGTGTAGACACCCTGTGTGTGTGTGTAGACACCCTGTGTGTGTGTGTAGACACCCTGTGTGTGTGTGTAGACACCCTGTTTGTGTAGACACCCTGTGTGTGTGTGTAGACACCCCTGTGTGTGTGTAGACACCCTGTGTGTGTGTGTAGACACCCTGTGTGTGTGTGTAGACACCCTGTGTGTGTGTAGACACCCTGTGTGTGTGTGTAGACACCCTGTGTGTGTGTGTAGACACCCTGTGTGTGGATGTAGACACCCTGTGTGTGTCTAGACACCCTGTGTGTGTGTAGACACCCTGTGTGTGTGTAGACACCCTGTGTGTGTGTGTAGACACCCTGTGTGTGTGTGTAGACACCCTGTGTGTGTGTGTAGACACCCTGTGTGTGTGTGTAGACACCCTGTGTGTGTGTGTAGACACCCTGTGTGTGTCTAGACACCCTGTGTGTGGATATAGACACCCTGTGTGTGTGTGTAGACACCCTGTGTGTGTGTAGACACCCTGTGTGTGTGTGTAGACACCCTGTGTGTGTGTAGACACCCTGTGTGTGTGTGTAGACACCCTGTGTGTGTGTAGACACCCTGTGTGTGTGTGTGTAGACATCCTGTGTGTGTGTAGACACCATGTGTGTGTGTGTAGACACCCTGTGTGTGTGTGTAGACCAAAGGTGGGACAAAGTCATTGTTATGCAAGTCCAAGTCGAGTCGCAAGTCATCAAATTCATGACTCGAGTCTGACTCGAGTCCAAGTCACATGACTCGAGTCCACATGTCATAGGTGGGACAAAGTCATTGTTATGCAAGTCCAAGTCGAGTCGCAAGTCATCAAATTCATGACTCGAGTCTGACTCGAGTCCAAGTCACATGACTCGAGTCCACACCTCTGGTGTAGACACTCTGTGTGTGTGTGTGTAGACACCCTGTGTGTGTGTCTAGACACCCTGTGTGTGTGTGTAGACACCCTGTGTGTGTGTAGACACCCTGTGTGTGTGTAGACACCCTGTGTGTGTAGACACCCCTGTGTGTGTGTAGACACCCTGTGTGTGTGTCTAGACACCCTGTGTGTGTGTAGACACCCTGTGTGTGTGTAGACACCCTGTGTGTGTGTCTAGACACCCTGTGTGTGTGTAGACACCCTGTGTGTGTCTAGACACCCTGTGTGTGTGTAGACACCCTGTGTGTGTGTATAGACACCCTGTGTGTGTGTGTAGACACCCTGTGTGTGTGTGTAGACACCCTGTGTGTGTGTCTAGACACCCTGTGTGTGTGTAGACACCCTGTGTGTGTGTGTAGACACCCTGTGTGTGTGTAGACACCCTGTGTGTGTGTGTAGACACCCTGTGTGTGTGTAGACACCCTGTGTGTGTGTCTAGACACCCTGTGTGTGTGGATGTAGACACCCTGTGTGTGTGTAGACACCCTGTGTGTGTGTCTAGACACCCTGTGTGTGTGTGTAGACACCCTGTGTGTGTGTGTAGACACCCTGTGTGTGTGTAGACACCCTGTGTGTGTGTAGACACCCTGTGTGTGTGTGTAGACACCCTGTGTGTGTGTGTAGACACCCTGTGTGTGTGTGTAGACACCCCTGCGTGTTTGTCCGCTTTCCCTCCCGTAACACCCCTACAGAAGCACCAGAGTGGTTTGCAGACTGAATTACAAACCCAGCCCCCCGAGTTTTGATTTCTGGACAAGGATAACATCAGTGGCGAGCCATGTCACAACTGGTCCTGGCTCTCTCTCTCTCTGCCTTCACTAACCCACAATGACCAGCGAAGTAATGTACGGTCAAACGACCCCCAATGACCGACACGGCGTAGAGAGCCCTTCATCTTGCAGTGGACCGACAAAGGGCTGTACGTTACATCGACAGGAAGACGTCTTCACAATTTTGGCAAATAACCTGATGTAGCTAGTTGCAACCACCAGCGAAACGTCGTACTCAAATTGCACATGTTGTGGGTTTACGCTCCAACACACCTGTGCGCTGAAGTAGTAACTAATTAGCACATTTTACAAGGAGTCATGTTTGCATTGACCACAATACCTGCAGCCATAATGCAAACAAAAACTTAACTCTGATAATATATGCACTGTCCTTGACAGTATAACTAACTCTGATAATATATGCACTGTCCTTGACAGTATAACTAACTCAGATTTCGATTTAAAGCTTTCGTGACTGCAGGGATTCATCTTCCTGGTTCTTTCGGTAAAGTCACGTAGAAGGGAAGTAATAAAATAATAAAAATAAAGCATAATAAAACAATTCTCACGACGTTTCGGCCACAACGCAAGCAGCCGTCCTCAGGCGAAGAATGAGACATTATCAAGCTAGGAGCTTATATAGGTGTAGCGAGGAGGAGCGCCTTAACAAAAGAATGTGCATATGAAGAGGAATTTTAGCATACCAATGGGCAATGCGTAGGAGGGGGGGCGGAGGGGTTTCAAAGTCCCATTATGCCCATGCATTATGCAGGATCAACAGCACCACGGGGGGGCGCAAGGAACAGCTATCATGAGAGATTCGTTCATGAGGCGATCCACATATACAAACATAGAGACAATTTTAACCGAGAAGATGGATTCAGGCTTAGCAATCATTGGAAGGACGTAATAAACCATTTCGATACACATTAGGGTGAGTTGAATAATACATAGTGTTATATTAAAATGTATAAAGTATAGGGTTGTTTACAGCAATACAGTATATAATTTAATGTTGGGTTTATCTATGGCAGTATATAGTACTGTATATGCTAAGAGAATAAAGTTTAGATGGAAGTATATTATATACTTCTTACGACGTAGAATTGTAATTTATTATTTGTTGTTAGTAACTCAGCTTATTGTAGAGTATAGTAAGTATCAGTTTATATTTTAGTTTTTTTATGTAGTTTTTACTTTGGTTTTCTACGTGGTTGTTTGGTAAATGCAGCTACATATCATTAACATTCCTTTCCTTTATTAACGCTGTTCCTTGCGCCCCCCCGTGGTGCTGTTGATCCTGCATAATGCATGGGCATAATGGGACTTTGAAACCCCTCCGCCCCCCCTCCTACGCATTGCCCATTGGTATGCTAAAATTCCTCTTCATATGCACATTCTTTTGTTAAGGCGCTCCTCCTCGCTACACCTATATAAGCTCCTAGCTTGATAATGTCTCATTCTTCGCCTGAGGACGGCTGCTTGCGTTGTGGCCGAAACGTCGTGAGAATTGTTTTATTATGCTTTATTTTTATTATTTTATTACTTCCCTTCTACGTGACTTTACCGAAAGAACCAGGAAGATATATTATCAGAATTATGTTTTTTGTTTGCATTATGGCTGCAGGTATTGTGGTCTATGCAAACATGACTTTTTGTAAAAAAATGTGTCAGTTTTGTTGCCAGATAGAAGGGTAAAAAACCAATTATCATATTTTTTACTGGCAAATGAGGTTCCAATGGTAGCACATTTTGTTTATGTGACATACCTTACCAGCTGGCCGTTACAGGCGGTGGTGTGTATACAACACGTTAATATGTGCGCGCTCTAACCCATAAAACATTTATTATAAGTCAACAGGGCGCTTTGTGCAGGTCTCATCCCTTGAAGAGGGAAGGTGGCCTGTTGTCGAGAATAACGACAATGTCGCAAACAAAGGGAGGAAACATGCCACAGAATAATCCCCACAAATGTTGTTGTGGTGCTATGGGTGTCACGTCATGAGACATTTTGCTTGCCACAAATGAACCACAATACCTTGTGCCGATCTCGCCAAGTAGCATAAACCATCACACGGCACTCCGGTCATCCTCTCAGCGGCGTTTTGGCTGCTGGCCATCGAAGAAGGACGGTCACCGGATCGCACGCTTTCAGATGCACTTCTGCGGCCGTCTGGAACGCTCTTGCTTCGATATCAGGAAGCCACTGGAGCTGTGCACTTTTAAATCTAGATTAATTTCTTTAGAAATGCTTTTTGTGTTAAGTTTGTCCTTCTCCCGTACCTACCATTAGCACGGTTGGCTAAGTAGACGTTCAAAATACATACACACATAGAATAATCCATTTGGGAACTGTGGCGGAGCAGTGCATCACGTTGCGTTAGAGAATGGCCTGTGCATGGAGATCACAGAACTGCATCTGAAACCGCCAGTGATCTCTTATCCGCTTTTCACACACACACATGAGGAGGCAGCACTTTCCAATCAGCCCTAGGACGAGGAATGTTCATTGCATGACAGTGACGCCAAGATTTTCTCAGAGGTGGCATTTAGCCAAATTAAGTGCGAAACCAAATGTTAAACGATTCACATTACTGGTAACTGCACCGTTAACTGCACAGACACCTATTTACCAGAATTGAGTTGGCGTACATCTGCGGTCCTTTTGTCAATCCGCTGCTGGATGAGGGGTCCACCCCACCTCCTCCCCCACTACACTGTGTGGTCGTCGGGGGGATTTATTTGACCAAACTTTGCCATTCTGTTCTATATTTGAAGCTTTCGTGACTGCAAGGATTCATATTCTAAGGTTTTCGGTAAAGTCACGTAGGTAAAAAATTAAAATTAATAAAAGTAAAATAAAAATAAAATAAAAATCACGACGTTTCGGAGGCAACACAAGCTTCCGTCTTCAGGTGGAACCGTCACAGCACGATAGCTGTATTTTACTTTTATTAATTTTAATTTTTTACCTACGTGACTTTACCGAAAACCTTAGAATATTTGCCATTCTGGTGAGTGCGGGTATGGGAAGGTGGGGAGCACAGACGAGGGATAATCTAAATGCAGTGCAACGATGGATATTGCTGCAATGCCCTCTGCTGCCCGCAGCTTCCTAAAAAAAGATAGCTCAGTAGGTCGAAAACCTGGTAAAATAAAAATAGTTTAGTCTTGCAGTTTTCGTGGTGTTTGTCCACTCCGACATCCTTTCTTCTCAAGCTGCCACTCTATAATAATCACTCTCGACCAGCAGACATCATCGCTTGCCCAAGAACATTTACTTTTGTTAATTCAATACGCCTCTGATATGTGTTTCTTGACGAGTTCATATGTCTGTGTCTCAGAGCAAATTTCAAGCTTGCGCCTCTGCAAGGAATTTTCATTTTCCATGCCACAGTCCGTGTTTCGTATCCATATGTCGTAGCAGGTAATTGCGCACTGACTGAGAGCGTGCATCTTTAGGCGCAATGGTATCTTGCTTGTCAACATACAATTCCCGAAAAGCAATCCAACATGAGATTAACGAGGAGAGGTTGGAGAAGGGATATTGGCGTTCAAACGCACACCTCTCATTAGCACGGTTGGCTACTTACTGTGCGAAATAAGTTCAACATACACACATACATTCTAGATTTGAAGCTTTCGTGACTGCAAGGATTCATATTCTTAGGTTTTTTCAGTAAAGTCACGTAGGTTAAACATTAAAATTAATAAAAGTAAAATAAAATAAAAATCACGACGTTTCGGTGGAACCGTCACAGCCACGACAGCTGATACAGCTGTCGTGGCTGTGACGGTTCCACCTGAAGACGGAAGCTTGTGTTGCCTCCGAAACGTCGTGATTTTTATTTTATTTTACTTCTATTAATGTTAATGTTTTACCTACGTGACTTTACCGAAAAAAACCTAAGAATATACATACATACATTCAGAACTCACCTGGAAATAGAAAGAGAGATTAGAGACATCATCCAAAGGAGACAATAATATTTGCGCACACACTTAGGACGGTTAAAGTAAGCTTCTTCCAACACGTTCCTATGCAGTGGCATCAGTGGAATAAGAACGAAATGACAGAACATTGTCTGTAACTGGGTATCACGCGGCGAAAAGTGCATAGATTAGACGATTGTCTGAAACTGGGAATCACACGACCAGGAAGGCTAGACAGAAACTGACTGATACAGTTGGAATTTGGCCATAGGTTGGCTGTCAGTGCACGCTGACCTGCCAATTTTTTTTGACCGAGAAGTTACGTAAGTCAGTGTAATCCTCTCTCGCTCGCCTCTTTCTTGATCAAATTACGTGCTTTACAACCGTCTTAATTAAGCTCTTCAATAATTTCCCGCAAGTAAACATCCATCGGTTGTCGGCAACGAATGTGTCAAGAGCAGTTATGCACCAAGATGATGTGTAACTAACACAAATGTCGCGCAGGACAAGCTGGCTGCACAATATTTAGATGGGTCGGAGGCAGGGACGTTGCTGGAAAAAAATATCGAGTGCGCAGAAATGCGTAAACTAGAGGATTGTCTGATAAGCTGGGAATCACACGCTCACAGAAGTGGACAGGCCAGATAGAGACTGACGCAGTTTGTGAAAGTGGGCGATGAGTGAGATGCCAGTACACGCTGACTGGCTGAGTGTCACCAGGACATGTTGTTTGAATCAGTCTAACCCTTCTCTCGCACCACTCTTTATATCATTATTTCTAACCCGGTCTACCTTTCAATCGTTGCCCTGAATACTCATAATTATTGTTGTTTTTGCAGCAATGGCCCTCCAGCAAATATCACATGCGTCGCGAACATATTTTCCACGAATGTTGTTTAACTCCTTGAGGCCAACTAACTGACGTCTTTTAAAAAAAAAATAACACAGTTACTGAGCACAGACCTGAAAGGCCAAAAACGCCAGGCGGCCAGCAAACAACAGCACGAGTAAAGTTGTACGAGATCAATCGTTAACACGTCTCTTGAAATGTGGGTGTCGTGGTGGCGAGTAAACTACCTCGCCTGGTATATCGGAAGTCGTGGGTTCGGTCCTGACACTGACGCCTGGTGTATATTTGGAGTTTGCGTGTTCCCTCTATCCGCGTCATCGCGTGGATATTCCCCCAGGGCCGCCAGTTTTCCCCTCCGCATTTAGAATCAACGTGCGTTTCGTGTAGTTAGCCGCCTTTAATGTCCACGCGATAAGCCACTTCGTTGAGCTATCATTTGTGGCCAGATCGCTTCAAAAAGAGCTATACAGCTCAGTGGGCTTTACAAGTTTCATTTTTTTTTTATATAGAATTGAGCGAATTTAAGAGGTTGGGAATTGTGACAACCAATGGAAACGAGTTGCCGAACATTATTGAACAACTTTTTTTTAAATAAGTGTTATGTAGCATTCGATTTACTTTACATGAGTAGAACGGCGCTGTCGATTTCACATTAAATAATGTTTGTTTTCAGGAACTTAATTAGAAAGGAAGAACGTAAAAATGTTGCGCACTCTTATGCCTCCAGCCCATCACGAATGGGCATTGATCACACGTTGAAGTAGGCTCTCTGAAACAACAACAACGTTTTAGTCTTGACTTAAAGCTTTCGTGACTGCAGGAATTCATATTCTTTGGGTCTTTCGGTAAAGTCACGTACATAGGTTCAAAGAAAATAACAAGTAAATTTCGATTTAAAGCTTTCGTGACTGCAGGGATTCATCTTCTTGGTTCTTTCGGTAAAGTCACGTAGAAGGGAAGTAATAAAATAATAAAAATAAAACACAATTAAATAATTCTCACGAAGTTTCGGCCACAACGCAAGCAGCCGTCCTCAGGTGAAAACCAGGTCCGTCGAGGCGACAGACTCTGTCGCCTTTTATTTGTATTATTTCATTACTTCCCTTCTACGTGACTTTACCGAAAGAACCAAGAAGAAAAATAACAAGTAGTTTTATTTTTATTTTTTGGGGGTATTTTCTTTGAACCTATCTACGTTACTTTACCGAAATAACCAAAGAATACGTTTGAGTCTGTTGCGGAACCGACACAGACTCAGGGATGGATCCCGAACATGAGCTGGTTAGCGTGGTCCCAGCGTCTTTGGGCCGGAGACCCCGAATCTCGCGTTGTCGGTGTCGCCCGAGGGTTACACGAGGCCATGGCAGCAGTGTGGCCGCGAGCCGGTAAGGTTTGTCACGCAAACAACGCGCCGATGAGTTTACTCCGTCAGCCGTCGTCTGCGGTGTGTTGCGAGAGTAAATCCACGACATTTCCAATGTTTCAGTTTCATTTATTGGGTATAACCCTGAGAGCCATGCGGCTCTTGACTCGGGTGCAACCGCAACAAAACAAAAACATGAACAAGGAACATCGCAACAGAAAAATCCAGGAGAAAACAGCAAAGTCTTCCAGAAAAAGCACCGTATTTCAACGATGTGTGCAAAAATCCCAGTGGGATGCAAGTGGAACAATAACAACCATAAGACGATGTAGATTAAAGTTATCAGGCCAACTCTGTACTACAACAAACACACATGGCTAAACCAAAAAGTTTTCAAAATCACCAAAATTAAGCTATAAAAACAATGTAACAGTGATCATAGGAACTGTGATTCAAATGTAACAATAAACGAAATTTACAATGTTGAGGCTGGTGCGTCCCATCTCGCACTGCGGCGAGATGGGACGGAGCAGATTGATGGGGGCTCTTGAAGACGATGTAGGCATAATGCCTACGCGATCCTCTTCGTAATAGGTAGCCAGTGCAGCTCATCACGTGTCAAACTCGTGATCCGATCGTGTCTGTTTCCGAGCTATAAAATAATGTCATACATGTTGAGTGTGTAATTTGACAGGCTCTGCAACACAGTACTGTATTAAGGGGTCGTCCATAAATGACGTCACGCGAATTTGGACAATTTTTGACCCCCCCCCACTCGTCACACGGCGTCACAAAAAGTCAGAACCCCCCTCTCAAACATTGCGTCACAAAGCTCTGCCCCCCCCCCCAAAACCATATTTCCATTTTGAAAATAAAACATGCTTCAAATCGCTTTCAACCATTGTCATTGTAGTGCGTTTATAATGTGGCGCTGCACTCTGATGTTGTAGGAGAAAACATTTATTAAAAAGTCTATTTATATTTATTTAAAGTTGCGCATTTTTATGTGACGTCACATTTCTCAAACCCACCCCCCCCACCTCATCACACATCGTCACAAATGTCTGACCCCCCCCTAAGTGCGTGACGTCATTTATGGACGGCCCCTAACGCATTTTCGCGAGTGCTCAACGTCGTAATAAAAAAAAAATTAACACATTCGTCAATAACAGTGGCCTTAGAAGGCAAATATAAGGGGTTACGTTTGGGGTAATGGGCCGTCTTGATAGCAATAGCGGTGGCGTGAATACTACTTCGAGATGGCACTACGTAACATTGGGGCCTCTAATAACATTGAACAAAAAACTTTGAGGAATGTTCCCGCATAATTATTTAGTTTGTTATCCAGTGTGCAACATGAATGTTCAAGTCCAGTGGTGTATATGGGTTGTACAATGTAGTACTGTGTTTATCCACAAGAGGACAGTCTTGTTAAAGTTAAACAAATGATAGTACAATGTTTGATGGTCCATGCGTTGGTTAATGGTGCACAAGGGCACACAGAATACATTCAGCTATTCATGGCCTATGAAAAAGGGTCATTCCCGAAACGTCGTCAAATATAGCATGCCATATTTTTGTGTGTTTTAACCCATTTAATCCCGAATTTTTTCCCAGACATGAAAATATCCAAATCATGTGCCATTAGTAACCCTTTGAAATAATCATAATTTTTTTAATTATTTTGTAAAAGTAGATGAAAAAGTGTGTTTTAGGTCGGTCACAATTGTGACCGGTGGGATAATGTGATGTATACTGAATTAACATATTTCTCCTATGCAGTCATCAACATTCTTACGTATCCCAGCCCAGTTGTTAACACATTTAAAACTCCGTTACTGGCAGTAGGCTTCAGAGCCAAATGCACGATTAGTTTGTGCATCACTATTTTGAACCACGATCAGTCAGACCTACTCTCATACAGTATGTCTTGAAGCAATTGACCTTCTGTTCCAAAAAACATTTCAGTCATTTTGATTGTCTTTTTCCATTTGTCGTCGACTTTTCTTTTCTTCCTCGAGTCCGTCGTAAAGCTTCTCACCAATTATCGACTTTTCTATTTATCTTTTATTGGCTTTTTCAGCAGTTTTTCTTTCACTTATCTCCTTTTCTACTGTCCATGGTATATATTGAAGCGCTCAATGTGCAGTGGTGATTTGCATTTCTCACATGCATATGTAGTGCGTTTGTCACAATTACGACATCTCTGGAACCGGTGCATCGTGTTGATTGGCCGGTGAGAAGCTGTCATATCTTTCCTGATCGTCAACAGTAGCAGCCAGTAGGGATCTCCTTCCGTGGTGTGAGTGGTTTCGTGCCAAACTTTTGCATAAGGGACTGTGCCACTATCCGTGAGAAGGTGAGCAGGTCGATGGTTCCTCCCATAGCGACTCTGTAAAATAAATGGCTGTTTACGAGTGCACTGTTGAGTGACCATGCAAAGATGGGCCAACCACCACTTCTTAGACCTGATCGAGATATGGTATCTTGAAACCTGTAGGTCGTGAAGGTCAACAACACCCATGTGCTCATTGTATCGGTTGATGCATTTTGGTTGTGGGACTTTGTCAAAGGCACGTCGCTCCTCGTTCCATCTCTTGACAAAGGTCTCACTGCATTTCTCCTCCATGTTTGTTGCCACTGTGACGATGTTATTGTCTTCCCAACGGAGCAGCAACTTGTCTCCTTGGGTCAGAACCTCAAAGGTTCCCCGGGGTAACTTCATGAAGTCCTTCTGTGGCTTGAATTAAGGGACATCAAATTGACGATTTTGCCCCATCGTTCCAGAGCTTCCATATCCTCTTTTTTATCATCTCATCAAGGAGTACAAGCGAAGTGAAGGGGTTGTCATGAAGGAACTTGCAACCTTGAGGCACCTGAGATTGCTCTGCAAGACCGAGAACGACACTGGCTCCCTGACCCAACCCAGCCTCAGGGAGGAGAGTGTGGGATTCACCACATTGGCTCCATGTGATACCTGTGTTGAGAAGTTCCCTGGACGCACTCGGAGACGGAGGTAGAGTTAAGGGCTTCTGCCAAGGGTTTATTAAAGTTTGGGAGTACACCAGTGTGTAACAACTTCTAGATTTGAAGCTTTCGTGACTGCAAGGATTCATATTCTTAGGTTTTTTTGGTAAAGTCACGTAGGTAAAAAAATTAAAATTTATAAAAGTTAAATAACAAATAAAATAAAAATCACGACGTTGTATCAGCTATCGTGCTGTGACGGTTCCACCTGAAGACGGAAGCTTGTGTTGCTTCCGAAACGTCGTGATTTTTTTTATTTTACTTTGATTAATTTTAATTTTTTACCTACGTGACTTTACCGAAAAAAACCTAAGAATATGTGTAACAACTTCCCAGGGGTCCCTAGCTAGGTTCCACTGGGTCGCAACACAGCAGGCTGCCCTGTGCTGTCTCCTCTGCGCCGGCCGTGGGATCAGCCAACACGGCCGACCGAGGAGCACAGCCGCGTCCAGCCCTGTCGCTGTGCTATACCCCCCTGTCCCTACCCTCTTGCCCCTGGCTCCCCGTTCCACCCTCTCTCGACCCTTGACTCCAGCTACGAGTCCGCTTACGTCACGGGGTCCCCCCTTTATACTCGAGGAGCTGTGTCGTCATGTGCGCCGTCCAAAGCGCATGGCCCCACGTCCCGTGACGTCATCGCACCGGACAGCGCACATGACGCCACTACCCTCTTCTACTCCCATACACATGTAAGCACTGGATGAGGCAAGGCTCGTAACCAAAATGGATTGGTTTACCTCTTATGAATTGCTTACATCCATGTCGGCCATAGTATTGGATCATGCTCTTATCCACGGACAGCCATTACTGAAATGGCATGACTTTAAATTTCGATTTAAAGCTTTCGTGAATGCAGGGATTCATATTTTTGGTTCTTTCGGTAAAGTCACGTAGAAGAAAAATAATAAAAGAATAAAAATTTAAACATAATAAATTTAAATTCTCACGACGTTTCGGCCACAACGCAAGCAGCTGTCCACAGACAGCGTCTTTCCGACGAAGAAACAGATTTGTCAGAAGGACAGCATCTTTCCGACAGCTCTGTTTCTTCACCTGAGGATGGCTGCTTGCGTTGTGGCCGAAACGTCGTGAGAATTTAATTTTATTATGTTTTATTTTTATTATTTCCCTTCTACATGACTTTACCGAAAGAACCAAGAATATGGCATGACTTTGCATGACTGATTGAGCTCTGGGAAGATGGGCCTAACCTTAAAACAATGGGTCGTCAGTGATTTTTGTGTTGTCAGCCACATGAACTGAGGCCATTATTTCATCAAAGCGATTTCTCCGCACATTGCATTTGAAATGCTTTCGTCGTGTACATCACTGTCAAGTGACCGGTAACTTGATAACTCATTAAACCGTTTGTAACTTTTTGTGTAATTGTAACATGTCGCCATCGTGAAATATACTGCTTTGAAATTGGGTCCATCTTATTGCAACACCCTGTAGAACGCGCCGCGTACTTCACAACGGACGTTGTCAGTCGCAAATTGTAAGGTCGTTGTGTGACGGAGTCGAGATGTCCAATGTGCCAATTTCGACAATTTCATTACTCATTTGGGATTATACATAGCAGTCGTCACCCAACCCCTCCCCATCACTGCCGCAGCTCACTCTTGAAAATGAGACCTATCCCCGGGTTGCTCATAATTATGCAACTACGGATACCCGTCATAACTATGCCTTGCCACCAGATGGCAGCCGTGGATAGGATCAGAGTCGTGACAACGTGTTTTTAAACCCAGTTTCTGGAATTGACTGTTCGCTGAGCTACTTCGTGGCAGAAACCATCCCTCTGAAAATCCACAAGTAATAATCTACGACGTAGTTCTTCATTGCTAGGCCCGCGGGCCACTGGCGGGCCCCTGGTGGCCTTTTGTGCGGCCCCTGATGTGTGGTGCCCGACTATACGCATCACGCTGCTGCCAAACCCCCAATGGTTTCAAATGTGTGGCGGCCCTCACGCTGGCGATGTCTTATCAACGACAGTCACCCCCCCCCCTCTCTCTCTCTCTGATAATTATTAGTGAAGACCACTGAGCTATTCAATGGGTCCTGAATTGATGGCTATTTTAGAAAACAAAAGCAGATAGATCACATATCTTCTTGGTTCTTTCGGTAAAGTCACGTAGAAGGGAAATAATAAAATAATAAAAATATCACATAATAAAATAATTCTCACAAAGCAAGCAGTCGTCCTTGCGTTGTGGCCGAAACGTCGTGAGAATTATTGTATAATGTTTTATTTTATTATTGTATTATTTCCCTTCTACGTGACTTTACCGAAAGAACCAAGAAGATGAATCCCTGCAGTCACGAAAGCTTTAAATCGAAAAATTAAAAGATCACATATCGTTAAGGTAACCCACTGCTCGCTTTTTTGGGACACTTTTACAATCCGCTTTCGAGATATTTAATTGCAAAATATGCGCACTAAATTGACTTAGAATTAACTTTTTAATCCAGGCTACTCTCAAGAAAGTATACTTTTTGGACGGTCAGATATATTAACTGTAGGAATCGATTTGTTTAATTACTTCGTAATATGACAGCGGTAAATAATTGTAACTAACTTAATTGTTTCGATTATAGATGATTACTCCTCTTGAGACTCTGCCTGTATTCAAACCATTGCTGAGCACCATTTACTACCTAATGGCACACATTAACAGTTAAATGTTCTAATAGGTTTAAGAATCAACAAATTGGCTACTACGATAGGTCACTTTCCTTATCAGCTATAATTTCTGTGTTATAAGGTACACCTACAATAAAACATCTAATTTTATGGAAATCTCTAACCCACACTTTGGAATAAAGTCGTTTCTATTCACAAAACAGTGGTTGCGAACACTTTTAAAACTTTGGACACTGGCGCACGGCACACGCAGACGGCGGCATCTACGAAGGACAACACAACCATATTAACATCCAACTCCTCCAGCAGACGACAACACATTTGTGAAGGCCTCACTTCAGGTGACCGTGAGATTCGAGTTGGCACAACTGCGCAAAAAAGCCTTCCGAAGCACGCGAACGATTCATCTTGCCAAGAGCAGAGAGGCTGCCTCTATTTACATTCGACCCCGGAGTATCCTAAGCAGTGGCGGCTCCTGCAAAATCTCTCAGGGGGGGCAAATGTCTGGATGATTTATAAGGATAAGGTCCACCCATGCAAAGGATAAATTAACAGCTTAAGCATGTAAAGGCAACTTCACTTCTTTAATATTAATGAACAATAAAGTGACTCTTACAATACATCTTGTTTGTTTCTATACTCACTATTAATACAATCCACTCAAGTTTCTTTTATTAAAGATTCCACTAGGTGGCGACAAATTATATTGTTGGATGAAACGTGCTTACGTATGATGACGTTAGCACGTATGATGACGTAAGCACGTTAGTGCGAGCCCTCCCGGAAGCCATAGAGAATGCATTGCAGCGCCCCCCGTTCGAAAAAAAACATCTTTGAATGTAAGTCAATGGGGCCACTCAGGGCGATTCTCAGCCGGAGGGAAATCGCCCAAGAAGAGGCGGTACTCCACAGAACGTGACATGACGCTGATTGGACTATATCCAGAGGCACAGTGACGGCTAGCGTGACTCTGTGGTTGAATGACATTGGTGGTGCGTCGCCCAATCGCCCTAATGGAGAAACCGCCCCTGATCCTAAGCCCCCCCACCACCCACACAGCCGTGCGCTGAGGCTGAGAGATATCGAAGTCGGGTTTTGAGATAAGGCACGCGGAGCGCCGCGGTCCGTTTCGTTTTTTCTGAGCGTGGGATTTGCTTCGACGAAACGCTCGCGCATGCCGGCCATAAATACCTTGCGATGGCAGGAATTCTAAACATGTGTGCACAGGTTAGAATTCTTGGAATGCAGTGGGTGTTTAAGGGGGCGACATCTTTTACGTGACGGGTTCGGGTCACGCCGTTGGTCGTAAACACAGGAGTGGTCTTCCGCAATTGTGGAATTCTAGGATCAGTGGGTTCACGGCTCTCACTCGCTTTCACTCACTCTCCATCATGTGTTTCTCTCACGCGCTCTCACTCCCTACTTTGTTATCTCTCTCTTTCGAAGTGTTCTCTCTCTCTCTCTCCCTTACCCACTCAAATAGTTTGTGCTATATCTATCATCTTCTCTCTCTCTTACTCTATATCTTTCTCTCTTCTGGAAAGTGGATTCTAGGAACTGTCAGATCATGCTGTTACTCACTTTCTCTCCGTCTCTGTACTGCGTTTTCTATCTTCCTCTCATTCTCTGGTGTGTTTTATCTTTCTCTCTCTCCGGCTGGAGCACGCATACCACATACATGTTGGTGATGTGCACGTCTTCTTCGAACGCTGGGGAGCCGGAAAAGTCCTCTGCACCAGCGTGCCCGGCACCCTCGTGTTCACCTTCTGAAGCGCTCGCTCGTCACCGTGGCGTGCGCGATGACATCACAACCACGTGACTTTTTTCGTGTTGTGCGCGGTGCTTTTAGCGCCACAGCGCGTCGATTTGTAGCGTTCATTTCATTTGTTTGCTGGTGACTTTGTGTATTTCATATTGAAATCGCCTCCAGTGCTTTTGCTGCTGGCGGCAATAAAAGTTGTTTAAAAGTCAAAAGTCACTCCCTACGTTCTTATCTCTCTCTTTCGAAGTGTGCTCTCTCTCTCCCTTACTCACTCAAATAGTTTGTGCTATATCACTCATTTTCTCTCTCTTACTCTATATCTTTCTCTCTTCTGGAAAGTGGATTCTAGGAACTGTCAGATCATGCTGTTACTCACTCTCTCTCTCTCTGTACTGCGTTCTATATCTTCTTTTCATTCTCTGGTGTGTTCTTCCTTTCTCTCTCTCTCATGTGGTTGACAGCGCACTCCGAATTCCAAACCGCGTGGCTATTCATCTCTAAAAATGCACGAGCCTTGACACACTGAAAAGTGAAAGATAATAAGCATTGAGGCCCTCGGATCAGTCAGTATGCCACCCCGGGTCAAGCGCGTGCTTTGTGCCATCGGGAAATTCTTACTCTAAAAGGAAACGTAAACGGAAAATTTCACACCTTGAGTGAGCCTCCTGTGAGGGTTTTGGTAAAAAAAAAAACTCTCAGGTTTGCAGTATCCATGGTGGAACAATTCACCACCCCCTTCCGGCACGATGAGATTCACTACACCGCTCAACCACCGCCACCTGGCCACTTCGCAGCCCAGGCCTACGTATGATACCTGGCAGTCAGAGTCGGCCCAGCCACTAAGCGACCCTTGCAATTGCAAAGGGCCCCGTGGCCAGCAGAGGGCCCCCTAGAGTCACTGCTAGCTCGTGGGTGAAAAAAATCATACATCAAAGGGGCCTCCAACCAAGTTTTGCTTAGGGCCCCCAAAGGTCTACGGCCGGTTCTGCTGGCAGTGGTGTAGCGTGGTTGGTGTAGCGTGGTTGGTGTAGCGTGGTTGGTGTAGCGTGGTTGGTGTAGCGTGGTTGGTGTAGCGTGGTTGGTGTAGCGTGGTTGGTGTAGCGTGGGCCCTCGTGCAAGGAGTGAAACGGGGCTCCCGTGGCTGACTTCCCTCCCCCCGGTCTTCGTAGCCTGGCCTATGGGGCACTTCCAACCCATGCACCCCCGGCGTAATTGTCCCGCCTGTACACCCGCCAGCTATGCCGCGGGTACTTTTTCTTCCCAGGCAAGTCTCCCATCCAAGCGCTAACCAGGCTAAATCCTGCTTAGCTTCAAAGATCTTCAAAGATATGACGAGATTGGGCACACTCGGGATGATATGGTCATAGGTCAAAAAGATCTGCTCGTGCGTGCACGTGCGCGCGTGTGTGTATATGCACGTGCGGTGTCAGTCAGAGTAATTGTCCTGGGACCTGGGGCTTTGATGGGCTTCGGGGATGGAGAATGGGACTCGAACACTGACAATGAGGCACCCAAGGGTCTAACGTCCGGATTTTGATCCAAACTCATTGAATATCCTCTTCATGAAATTAATTCACGGACCGTTTTTGATCCATTACTACATGAAGGGTCTACCCTCGTTATGTTGGTTCGCGGAGGTTGCAATGGCTATGCTTCACCACGCTGATCAGTGCGGATTTTCCCAAGACCGCTTCTGATATTGCTCGCCACTGATGCTACCCGTGACCTGCAATCGAATCCAGTTCACCGGGATGATAACACAGCGTGCCAACCACTGCGACACTGCTCCCCCGTCCTGTCAGGTATATGGGCATTTAATTAAATATTCACTTTGCAAACGAGATGGTCCATGTCGTAGGGATGTTCCTTGTGAAATGTGTTTTGGCTGTTAACGAGCACCTATATCAGAGCAAACGGGAGGGCGGTGATGGCCAGCACCATGCCGAGCTGCATAAGTCTCTCCATTGATGATATTTACAAGCCGTGCCAGCTACCCACTTCAGCCTGAGTCAATGTAGGAGAGACCAAGCACGTGGATGACGTGTGGTGACTCCCGCCTCTTGCAAGATGTCTGGACAGTGTGTAAGAGTAGACCAAGATACCCTCTAGAGCAGTAGTTCTTAACCTTTACTGCAGCCTTCCACCCCTTTGGTTCGATATCGTAAAAAAAAACGTATAATGTGAATAAATTCAGAGTTATTATGAAACAATGTAGTTTTACTTAGGTGTCCGTCATTAATTTGTGTTTCGATGATTTACCTTCTAATTAAATCTGGCCACGCCTCGCACCCCCAGAAAGGGCATCTCGCATCCCCAGGGGGTGCAGCGTGCACCCCAGGTTAAGAAGAAGAGCCACTAGATTCGGAGCTTTCGTGACTGCAGGAATTATTCTTTGGTTTCTTTCTACGTGACTTTACCGAAAAAACCAAAAAAGAAGAGCCACTGCTCTAGATGGACTCCCCAGTGATCTCTCTCTCTGGTGGTTGGCCTTTCTGTCTGCAAGTAATTTGAGCAATTACTTTTAGGACGACACCTTGACCGTTTCTTTTTGCCCTGGATTATAGCACAGTTTTCTGAACGCAATGCCACCACCCCTGCCTTACAAGACACACACGCGAATATTACACACGCAGACACAATGTACAAAGATCCCCCGTATAGCCTAAACAGACTGTTGGGGCAAGGGCTGTAAGCGAGCACCTATGACGGCCGGCACGGCACACGAGGGGGTGGGTTGCCAACACCACGCCCGGCCGCCTTTGTCTCCCTAGTGGCGATGTTTACACACCGCACGAGATACTCATTTGAGGCTGAGTCGACTTAGGGGAGGCATAGCACCGGTTCAGATAATCGTCTCTGGTGTTGGCCGTGAGCGGGAATCGAACCCGGGTCGCTGGGTTCATAGCGCAGCGCGCTAACCGCTGCACTACCGCTCCCCACTACCACACGCAGACACACACACACACGCGCGCACGCACACACATACGCAGACATATCGCACACTCGCTCAAGAGTGAAACAGGTTTACATTTACAAACGGTGTTGATAGGTGCATTGACGTCGCGCTAATCTCCCTAAATCGCGCACGCCGGTGGCAGTGTGCCCCGCATGCTGTCCGGGCGATGAACGCGGTCGGCTTCGGCTGATAAGAGAACACAATGGTGACCGGGTGTCATGGACTCTGGGTCACGCGCACCCCACACTCGATGGGGCACGGAGAGATCTTCAGATAAAATGTTTGCACTGCTGAAAACCCAGCTCACCCAACCCCCCCTTCCCATCAACAGAAATTCCACCAATAGATAACCACCGGTCATCAAACTGGCAGCATGTGGACTGCGAGAGCAGCAGCACAGTGAACGGAAATATTGCGGATAAAGTCCACGGTCAATGTAAATGTATATAAACAAGTTCATTGACTTTTATATTTACAGGTTTTAGCGAGCATGGGCATCCGTGAATGATAAGCGCTTTATAAGATGCTAATGCAGCCGCAATAAAACTATAATGCGGGCAACAATAGCAAAGCATTTCAAGTATTATTTGAATATATTTTCACGACATTCACATTTTGTAATTGTTTGACTTCTCGAATCTGAACTACCCATACGTGATATTATTTACATTTAGTATGCGTAAATCGACCACCATGCATATCTAAAATCCAGCGGAGGCAGAACTCACAAAAGCACGTGCACAAGACGTAACACTGATCCACGCCTTCGGTTGAGACGACTGAAAGATCGAGAAAAAGAAAAGGGAAAAAAAATAGCCGATAAAAAACCTATTCATCAAGCAAGAATGAAAACTAAACCGCTCATCTTGTTTTTGAAAAGCTTTCTTTCTAAGCCATAGAATCGTGCACGCTCGCACACTACCGCACGCCCACACGCTCGCTCACTGATGTAGGTAAATCTATTCCGCGTGTCACGAGGGTGGGTAGGGGGACACACACACGCGGTGGGGGTGGCCACGGGACACGCATCTTTGTTCTGCCCCTTGTGCCTGGGCCGTGTCGCCCCTGCCGACGCAGAGTCGCTCGGCAGACCGACGCTTTTGTGCGCGGCACCATCTTTTTCTCCCCCAGCCCCCTATTGCGACACCCCCACGGCTTTTCGGCCTTTCGGGACAAATGATGCCGCACTAATGCAGACCACACTGGTGCCAGCTTCGGTGCGGCTGCTGCTGCTGCTGTTTTGCTGCTGCTGCTGCTGTTGTTGTACAATGGGCCCTGTCCGTTGCTTGTATCTTCAATGCTCCCCCTCGCCCCATACTTGCGCGTTTTACTGTGCACGTCGTGGGGAGGGGTTGGTGTAGCGGTTTAGCGCGCTGCGTCGACGAACGCGGCTACCCCGGTTCGATTCCAGCTCATGGTCGACACCAGTGACGGTTATCTGAACCGGTCTCGGGTCTCCCCGTAGGTCGACTCAGCCTCAAAGGAGTACCTGGTGCGGTGTGTAAACGTTGCCGCTAGGGAGACAAAGGCGGCCGAGCATGGTGCTGCTCACCCCCTTGAGTACCGTTCCGGCCGTCATAGGTGCTCGTTAACAGCACTTGCCCCTACAGTCTGGTAAGGCTATACGGGAGAAATGTGTCTTTGACAGCAGGTTCGGAATCAAGACGCTGCATTACATTGCACAGTTAGACCAATATCCATCGTATATAATTGCAACGTGTTGTGCTAATTTATGTATCTTTCCCCAATTTAATTGGCACCTATCTTCGATCCACAGAAATTGGTATAAAATAACTACTTCCCAGATCCCTTCAAATTAGCTCGTATACAGAACAGGAGGCCATAATTTCCCAACTGCCCTGCTACAGTAAAACTGATATTTTAGTTTTAATTCCCAGAACTGGAATTTAACCAAATTGGTGGAGATATTGAAAGCCACGCAGAGATCGTCAACTGGCTATACTTGAAGAATCCGGTTTCATCACGGGTGCCTGAAGTCAGAATTTTAATCCTGGATCTCAGCAGTGCCAGCTCAACACCTGGGCCATCTGGCCACCTCCGATTTGTATATTATTAAACACATTATTTGCTGACACTGCGTTGGCAGTGGTGCAAAGCATAAGCAACAAAACAGAACTGAACACTTTAGTCAATGACACTGTGGAATTAAAGAAAAAATATATATATATATAATAGGTGACTTTTCCGGCAATGAACCTTCTTCATAGCATGTGAATAGAGGCCAGAAATACACAGTGAACCTTTTAGGACCTATTGGACCGACAGGACATCTGTATAAATAACGATTCTGATTTTATTGTGGAGCATACAAACCAATCGATAATGTATATTATCAATGCAGTCAATGGCAACTCAACAGAGGTCGCAATCGGGTACCCAATACCCGTACCCTACCCGATACCCGGCTACCCGTACCCGGTACGGGTACCCGTTTGCGACCCTGGTGCGTCCGGGTACGGGTACGGGTAGGCCGTGAGTCACTGGTGAGTCACCGTTTGTCACTCATTTCCCAACATCTTGTCTCTTCTCACAATTCAAGTTCCTAGAATCAACCCACCCGCGCCTGCAACATGGCTTCATCCCAGAGGTCGCAATCGGGTACCTGATTGCCGTACCCTACCCGATACCCGGCCGGGTACGGGTAGCCGGGAATCGGGTATGGGTACGGGTACCCGTTTGCGACCCTGGTGCGGCCGGGTACGGGTAAGGAATCAAAACCCGTTTGCGACCTCTGCAACACAATCAGCTCCCGTGGGGCGAGGTGCAATTAGCGAGCACCTATTTACGTGGGGTGATGGTGTGGCCAGCACTCCTCGCACACGCCCACCTTTGTCTTCCCATCGTTGCTGTTGATAACAACCCCACCTAGAGGTGGTCCACTACAATTTAAATACAGCGTGATACATTTACAGATACCCCCGCTGGTTCATAATGCTGTTATTACTTCTCGACGGCTGATTGAATACCGTGAAAGCGACGACTCTGCATATTAGAGGGGAGAGAGTTGGAATATATGTTTTAGGTGCATTGTGATTGTGGGGACCTCCGAAAAGCCTTTAAATAAAATATTGTTTGTCCCTATAATATTCTTTAGTTCTTTCGGTAAAGTCACGTAGGTAGAATAAATACATACATAATTATAATTTGTTTTTATAATAATTGTCCCTATTATGTATCTCTAATATTTTAGCGTGGTAGCTATAAATGTATCACCCCCAAATTGTGTACCATTCATTAATTCATCGTGCACATGGTCAGCACGGTAGGAGTTCATGTTCCACCATAACAAGAATCCTTACATTTCGATTTAAAGCTTTCATGACTGCAGGGATTCATATTCTTGGTTCTTTCGGTAAAGTCACGTAGAAGGGAAATAATACAATCATAAAAAATAAAGTAATACAATTCTCACGACGTTTCGATTACAACACAAGCAATCATCATCAGGTGTGAAAACCACTTTTTTCAAATTTTCTTGCTGTGGTTTGCATACCTCATGATGATTGCTTGTGTTGCAATCGAAACGTCGTGAGAATGTTACTGTTTTATTTTTATTTTATTATTCCCTTCTACCTGACTTTACCGAAAGAACCAAGAATAAGAATCCTTACCGGAGCATTGAGCCAGTGCTGTCCTCTTGTTTATAACCCTGAGTCAGTAAATTCCTTACTCCTACGGCAGTCAAGGTTTGTTTTTTTCCCATAGCAAACCACTTTTGACTTCCTCACAAAGTGGTATTCGTTTTATCAACCCCTAGGATGGATGATATCCAGAATCGACCCCAGATTAGTAGGATTTGAGCTCGCAACCTCCTCCGATGACTTTTTTTCTACCGTGACCAGTTTAGCGGCTGAACAAAACGGAGCTCAGTTAAATTAAAATTAAACTTCCAAAACAGCTGTGAAAAAACCTCCCCAACATCTGCACCGCATGCGTCATTCCATCGGTGCTGTAGGTAAATATATTCCAGGCGTATAAATCAGCTTTTTGTCCGGGTATTATCTATGTGCATGTCTCAGGCTAACGTGCCATTGTGCGCAGCCGTTATTCAACCCATTGTTGCGGTTCTTGCTGCTAAAGGCGAACGCATTTTCCCGTGCGTTCTCAGCCACCCGCCCACAACGGGGCTCCCAGCGCCCAGATGAATGGATGGGCGTGTGAATACGTCCCGAGTTTCACGTCGAGGAACACTGATTCCTCCCTCCGGCTCAGCGTTCGGCGTTGATGTACCCACCGCGTGGCTGGAGGGCTTCATGCGAGCGAGCGAGCGAGCTCACGTGAATTCGCGTCCATCGCCAAGACAGTGGAAGGGGATCATGTGTCTTTTTTTTTAAATGCACGTTTGTGTTTGTGTTGTTGTTGATGTTGTTGTCGTTTCTCTCTCACGATTTTTGTCTAGGGTTTAAAGCGGTTGCGCAGGGCGGAGCTATAGACATGATGGCGATAAACTAAAGTATTTTATTTACCAGGTAAAGCCCAGTGAGCTATTAGATCTTTTTCAGAATAGACCTGGCCACAAATGAGAGCTCAACGAAGTGGCTTTTCACGTGGATATTTATAGCAGCCAAATACTCTAAACGCGTGCTTCTAAATGTGGAGGGAGAAACCGGAGGACCCGCAGTAAAATCTACACGATCACGGGTAGAATATGCAAACTGCAAAGATACAGCCGTCAGGGTCGGGATCGGGATCGAACCCACGAACCTTCTGCATACCAGGAGAGGGCGATAGCATCTCGCCACCACGGGGCCCAAAATGAACGAAATCTCAAGTAATTAATTGTGTTGCTATATTAGGAACTTGCCTCCGATTAAAAGCGACCAAAATGTATAAAGGTGTTGTATAAAACCTGGAGATGGAAACCAGAGTCAAAAGCAATATTTGCAAATATACAAAAAAAAATTCCTCTGACAGCTACTAAAAAATAAAATACTTCCAATGTCAATGTTGGAGAGCGTTACATAATCGATGCCAATGCGCGATTCATATAACTTGTATGCAACTGTCAGGCAATAGCTCTGCTTCACAGCGCATAGAAAGGGCAGATAGTAGATGGCCCATTGCCTGAAACGTCGCCTTTAATACACTTTTAATTTTTAAGGCCACAGTGTTATTGACGAATGTTTGAGTTTTTTTTATCAATAGTCAGAAATCTGGCAGTTTTAAGATTGCAAAGGCAAAAATGTAATGTGTCAATGTTAGGATTGTGTATTAATGAATTCATAGGTGTAAGGGACATAAAAAAAAAGAAATTCTACTTATGACAACCGAAATACAATTTTGAATGTATTATTATAGGATCATTGCTAGACACTATTTTACCTACTTGCAGAACGTATTGCAGTTCCGAATTCAGCGTTGTGTCTGTATACAGCGCAACGTTTTTCACGGAACTAATATCTCACGGGTATTTTGCACGGACACGCACTCTATCAGGCACGCGGCATGGTGCAGGCAATGTCGAAGCGACCTGCTTAACGCCAGATTCTCGGACGTAGGTAAATGTATGCGGCCGCGGAACAAACAAAAAAAAATACGGAGAAAGAAATCAAGAAAGGAAGAATGGGCGGTTTGTTCTCGTTTTTATTCGTGTTCATGTCGCAGACTGACACCACATTGTCCGCCCGGTATCCGGTCCCTTGTGACTGGCTGACACAGTTCCGCCTCCTAGCTACCCCTGCCTGGTTAACTGGCGGCGAGCAAGCTCCCCTCCCCGCCCGATCCGTGAATGAATAAATGAATTGGCGCGTTGACAGCGATACCCACTGCGGAGATCGGTGGGGGTTGTGTGTGTGTGTCGCGAGCCGGTGGGGTGGGTGATACAATGCCTCAGTGTTGCGAGTGACTGCACGCTGGCTCGCCGCTCGCCTACGATCGGGTCCCAGCTGTTTTGCATGCTTATTTTCGGGCTTGGGGTTAAGCGGACACAAAGGGACGTAATGAGAAAATGCAGATTTACGATTTTAAATGGGGCATATGGATTCGCGTGTTGCTTTTTGTCTTCTTTTTGGAAATGTTCGTTTTAGAGTTTCAAAAAAAAATATTTTAAGCGCAATAAACGGTGTAAGATGACTGATCTTGGTTCCACAGGTTGTTAGAGTACTATGCACACAACTTGTTACTAAATAGATCAGAAGAACAATCTATCAGACATGTGCTTCTTCGCACGGCATCCGTTTTTGGTAACATTTCATTTATGTACATTTTTCATAAACCTTCATGATGTCAATTACATTGCTTAGTGCACACATAAACTCTGAATTCAAGAATGTATAAGTTAAGAAAATATTTATTGCTGACGTTTGGTTTATGCCGAAGCATTGTTTAAAATATTGGTAAAGTTTGACACGTCGCTATAATTTCACACTTTAACGATGATCACAAAATACCTGTCTTGAATTGATCGATTTCCATGAAAATAATTCCGCAAATTTTTAATTCTCAACATTCTTAATTATGTATATCTCTGATTTACACTCACATTAACGGTGTCATTGAATACATAGCCTGTTAAAAGCCTCACCAACAACAACAACAGAACCACCACAACATTGTGAACCGGCAAAAGCAAAGCCCATCTGTTGCTCCATAATACAGTAGCTTGTTTCTTCTCCCCCTTCTTCTTTTTGTCTTCTTCATCCACGATACGAACACAGCAACATTTGCAACAAAAGCTCATTTATCCGTGATTATGCCGCTTTAGCAGTGGGACACGGGGACCAGCATGCCCGGTCCCGTCACACGAGGAGGTTCCTGTTCCAACCCTCCCCCCTCCCCTCGCCGCACACTCCCCTTCCCAACGAGCCTCTTGATGGGACTCCGTGCCATGCCCACCACAAAAGGGGCCCTTTCCGTCTCGACTCACAAAGGGGCTCGGCGTGCCGGCCTCGGATCAACGCAGCTTCTCACGAGTGTCTTCACGAGACCCAACCGCCGCGCTTTGCTGCCGCGCCGAACGCCGTCGACGACCCTCTTGATCGCTCTTTAACGGCGTGCCCGCGATTCAGACGTCATTGCTCCGGCAAATTAGAGGCCCGACACTAAACACATTTGATTTTTTTTTTACCAGGTAAGGGACTAACTGAGCGATGTAGTTCTTTTTTTCTTCTTCTGCAAAAGTGCTGTCACAAATTATAGATCAACGTCGTGGTTTATTCACGTGGGAATGTATAGCAGACGCCGAATACTCTAAGCGCATGTTTTTTTAATGTGAAGGGAATAATCGGAGGGCCCAGAGAAAAAAATATCCACGCGACCACAGAGAGAACGCGCAAACTCCAAATATACAGCAGGCGTCAGGGTCGAACCCACGACCTCCTGTATACCAGTCGAAGTAGTTTAAATCTCGCCACCGTGGTAGCCTTGTTCACAGGCGCTGGTTGTAAACTAAATGTCGAGGTTTGCATCGTGCCCTGTCGTGCCGAGATTCAAGCCTGAGCGAGACGCGTTCGCGTGCACATCAATGAGGTGTGCAGGCGGTGCAACTGCCTGAGGTCCACGGGATGGAGGGGCTAAGGCACCTGACAAAATATAAAGGTAAACATGGGGACAATGTTACGAGGAAGAATCATGGAGGTATGTTGAACTTCTTTCGCACCGTACGTAGCCAACCGTGCTAATTGGAGGTGCGGGGGAAGGACAACAATCCGAACACAAAAATCAGTTCCGAAGAAATAACTTTTCAATCTGGATGATTTAAAAGTGTACGGCTCCAGCGGCTTCCTAATATCGGAAAGAAGATGGTATATGCATACATGTCCAGCCCTGTTGTTTAATCTGATGATGGATGAGGGCCTCCTCATGCCGTGCAGGTTGTGTGGGTTATTTGACCATACTTCACCACGCTGGTCAGTGCGGGTTTGTGAAGGCGGGGTCGTGTAGATGATGTGGGAACGGTATAACGATTGATTGTTGGTTGCACTGAGTTCTGCTGCCTATTACGTAGGCCCATCGCCTGTAAGACCTGTTATGCACCGATGGTTACCTATCAACGTCATCATGCAACCCTGCTTGGCTTATGACACCTGCCCACCACGGAGCCCCATAGCCTATAACGCCTGTCATACATGCTGTTGCACCCATCCAAGCACTATCCAGGCTCAAACCTGCTTAGTTTGTGAGATCTGACAAAGCTTGTGCTTTAAAGGTCATAGATAAATTAAGGTCATCAGTAAATTTGAGATATGAGAGTGGAAATGAGGTCTGAGAGTGGAAATACAACTTGTTTAAATCATCTACTGCGTATATATTTTCAAAAATCACCTCGACCTTAGCAACATACTTTTCACCCGTTTCTGACTAAAGCTTTAGGTTTTCCATTTTTTTTTGTATTCATTCATTTATCAATCCTGCCGGTTACAGCGTGGATATCAGGGCAACTATTGTTTTATTGTTAGAGCCTTGAGACTCTAGGCATGGACGGCAGAGAGGGCCATGCCTCACTCACGCGTGACCTCACACCTGCCTATCCGGGACGTTAATCCTGAAACGCATCGCTCGGCCACTCTTTGCATGTTTTTTTTTTCTCCGTGAGCCTCCTAAGAAGCTTTTAACGCTGTGCAGATACGGCTGTGGTTTTGAACACCTGGAGAGAGGGACTGGAATGAAGTGGAATTCACGACATTGTCTATGGATTCACAGAAGTCTTTGCACAACCCACTATAGGTTCTTAAAGGGTAAGCTAAAGGTGGTGCCCTGCAATGCCCTTGCTCACGTCACTGCCGGCAGAAGGGTCTACACTGGAGAGAGCTCCGTAGAGACCCTCTAGAGGGTGTTTAGCCTACTCTTCAATGCTGGCCAGATCTTTTGGTAACAAGTGCGAGCACCCAAACTTTGCCCCACCTACAAGCGACCTCGTGCTCGTTATACCTCTGGGTGGAACTGCCGATGGACAGGCGCTAGACGGCGGTGTGCCAAATCGCACTGCTGAGTGCTTCAGCTGTCGTGGTGGCAGATTCAAGCCGACAGCCCTCTGGATTGCAAGTCTAGGGTGCTAACAATAACACCACCACGGCGGCAATACCTAAAGTAGCCGACTAAAGGAAATGTGCGTTATTGCGACGGCCCATCCTGATGAGGTGTGTGCGTGCATGAGTGTGTTTTTTATGCACGTGTGTGTTTATGGGGAGCGGTAGTGTAGTGGTTTGCGCGCTGCGCTATGAAACCGGCTACCCGAGTTCGATTATTGCTCATGGCCAACACCCAGTGACGATTTTCTGAATCGGTCCCGGGCCTCCCCTAGGTCGACTCTGGTGCGGTGTGTAAACATCGCCACTGGGGAGACAAAGGCGGCCGGGCGTGGTGCTGGGCCACCCACCCCCTCTCGTGTGCCGTTCCGGCCTTCACAGGTGCTCGCTAACAGCACTTGCCCCCAAACGTATGTTGAGGCTATACGGGGGATCTTTGTATCTTGTTGTCTTGGTAATGTTGGGTGCACGCGTTCTGTGTTATCGCAATGTGAGGAATGTATGGGATATACCACTTTACCCAGGAATTCGCGTCACTATGACCACGTTACAGCAAACAAAATAATGTAGTCGCACTCAGTCGCGGACGCAGAGTAAACACCTAAAAAACATTGTCTTCAATATCGGAATCAGAACATTGATTTATACTGGAGGAATCCGATGAGCTATGAAGCTCTTTTTGCACAGATGTCCAGGAGGGGCGAGTCAAAACGTTACAATATGGAGCTGGGCTATCCGAGGCGCTCGATTTAATCATTTACTTGATAACAAGAACACCGAGTAGTTGGGAGAGATCATAAGCTCTTTTCCCATGTGTGCCGCTGGATGGAAGATTATGGGTGGGGCTTAGTGACGTCATCGGCAGCGTCGGGAGTGCCGCCCTGGGCGTGGCTTGCTGGGGTTTCCAGCCTTCGAGGGGCGAGATATTGGGGCGGTCGTTTTAAAGTGGCACGCAATATAATTAGTTGATGATATTATCTAGTTGAGCAATATAAGTAGTTGATGATACTATCTAGTTGAGCAATATAATTAGTTGATGATACTATCTAGTTGAGCAATATAAGTAGTTGATGATACTATCTAGTTGAGCAATATAAGTAGTTGATGATACTATCTAGTCGATCAGTCGCCTTCGTCTTAATCGACGAATCGTCCCGACTCTTTGGTTCTTTCGCTAAAGTCACGTAGGTATAAAATAAAATAAATCACGACGTTTCGGGTGCAACACACGCGTCCGTCATCAGGTGTGTTGCGCCCGAAATGTCGTGATTTATTTTATTTTCTACCTACGTGACTTTACCGCAAGAACCAACGAGTATGGATTCCTGCAGTCACGAAAGCTTCAAATCAAGATTGAATCGTCCCGACTCTACTTGAAACACTATAACAAGATCAATAATCAGCAGTTCTTGAACGGGCGTGCAGTAATAGCCTGGGGAGTCAAGTACTGCCATAGCATGCAACACAGCAGAGTCTTGAGTTCGTGTCCCTGAGATGACCTTAAAAAGGAACACAGCAAGGCCGTGGGTCGGTGTCCGTGAGATGAACTTATGCACAACTACGAACGACAAGACCTCGGTAATCTTAAGTTTCAAGTTTTTCAAGTTTCAAGTTTCATGTATTAGGTATAACCCTGTGAGCCATATACGGCTCTTGAGTCGGGTGCAACCGCAACAAACAAAATATGAACAGAGAACATCTTAAAGCGACGACGGCACAACAGAAACATCCTGGATAAACCAGCAAATCTTCCATAAAATAAAACTCCACCGTATTACAACGCTGTGTGCAAAAATCCCAGTGCGATGCAAGGACCGCGTCAACCGCTGGGACGAATCGCGCTGGTAGGCGCCTCATTACGGGCGGTGCGGACGGTACGGTCAGTGCCACGCGCGGCTGAGTTAGCAGTGAACTCGCTTGAGGCCGAGTCAAAGCGAGGCGTGACCCGAGTCGGATTCAGGAATCAATGTTAAACTTGAGCATTTTGGCCCAAACAGCTGCGATGACAACCTCAGGTGGATGACGGCGCTGTCAAAAATGATCACTGCCAGGAATTAAACCTCATGGGCTGCCTCATCATTTCGCATTTGCACGAGCAAGCACACCGCTACCGGAAAATAACAAGAGACAAATACCCCCCAGGTAGCCCCCAGAGGCTGTTGGGGCAAGTGCGGTTCGGGAGCACCTATAAAGGTCGTCACTGTGCACCAGCCGGCGATGGTGTGGTCAGTACAAAGCTTGGAGGGCTTTTGTCTCCCCAGTGCTGTAGCTTTTTCAATGCACCAGGTACTCATTTGACCAGATCAGATAACCGCAACTGATGCACGCGAATACACTCACGCACGCCCGCGTGTGTACACGAACGTACACACGCGTGTGTACACGAACGTACACAAGCGTGTGTACACGAACGTACACACGCGGGCACAAAGCACTCGCAGCGCCCGTCGACGATTCATCAGAAAAGAAGACGGACATGAGATGAAGAAGCAAGCAACAAACAAGGAAAGGCGCTCGACTAATGTAATGTGAGGTTAAATCTTGACTTAAAGCTTTCGTGCCTGCAGGAAGCCATACTCTTGGGTTCGTTCGGCAAAGTCACGTAGGCATGGGCTGCCTCAGCAGCAGACCATGCATTTCCCACCTGTTGACTGACGCTTGTGTTGCGCCCGAAACGTCGTGATCTATTTTATACCTACGTGACTTTACCGAAAGATCCAAAGAGTATCACGTAGATAGGTTCAAATTAATAATAAAAAACCACAACGTTTCGATCACAACACAAGCGATCGTCATCCTCCTGATTATTATTAATTTGAGCCTATCTACGTGACTTTTACCGAAATACCCAAATAATATAATTTGAGGTTCTAAATCCCAACAAAGAAAAAGCCCCCTCTCTCTCTCGTGACTTCGCCGACAGAACCCTGGGGGTGCCGCTAACCGGCGGAGGGGAGTCATTGTGCGCGAGAGGTGAGCTCACTACATTTTTCGGACGGCGTGCGTGCGTTCCCACAGTGATCGCTGGTGGATGTGGCTTTTAGGTCTCTCTCTCTTTTGGAAAGGGGGGGGGGAGCAAGTAAAGCTGGGCGGCTCAATGCTATACTCTAGGGGGATTGCGAGCTTTTTTTTTTAAAAGGGAAATAAATAAAGAAGGGAAATATAAGGGGAGGGACAGAAACAAAGAAAACAAACGGGTTGCATTTTTTAAAACTCCCTCTCTCTCTCTTTTGCTCTCTTTTTGGTCTTTTTTTTGTCTTAATGGGACCGGCGTGAACAATTAGGGTGCCTTTTGTGGTTCGCCTAAGGGATAATTACCGGCCCATTTATGCATTGCCTAAAAGGGGGAGAGATTAAGCTCCCGAATGAGAATGCTAATGCGTCGGCTGTTTGAAATGCATCCCCCCGCTCAAGGGAATGGGCCGTTTTCACCTGAACATTGCAGAATGCACGCAAATAAAATAGAGAGAAATATATAAAACAAACTGTTTTGGAGCCGTCGCGAATTTCAGCTTCTCTCGACTTTACGATAAAAATATATAGGGTATATTTTTAATATCAGTGGCACTGTTGGCAATGTCAATTTAAAACTTTTTTCTCTCATGAAATTTAACTTAAAATGCTTATTTGCATTTAGACGCTGTATAAGTTAAAAGTGTTGTTCTTGCTGTTGTTAAACGTGATTCGTTTCATCTGTGCTCAGAAATGAGTGCTGAGACTCGTTTAGACTTGAAATAATCGAAGCACGAATCTAGCACGGGCATGTAAGTACAACTACTTTGTTTCATCAAACCCATGTATTCATTAACATTATAAATGTTTTTTCCGATTGCGAACCAAATGGGTTTAGAGGCATGCAATGCGATTCCGCCCGCATCAAATAATTTGATGGTTTAATCACGGTTCAGGGTCACTATTCAATAAAAACAATCTATATGATTTTTTCCATCTGCTCCATGTCGTCTCGAGTGGCGACACGATTCACGTGATGAAATCAGCTGCTAACTTATACGAATACAACGACTAATCCACTCACACAATACACGCACGCGCGCGATTATCCGCACGTTATCATCAGCCGAAGAATCTGAACATTTATGCTGGAGGAATACGATGAGCTATGAAGCAATTCTTCACAGATGTCCGATGCATTGTGACATCGCCTCGCGATTTCTGGGTATGACTCTCAGTGAATCTCGTTAAATCCTCCCGCCACGCAGCGTCACACCGCTTACGACTGACGTCTGAACCCGATGTCAACTCAACCTGTGTGTGTGGTCTGCATTGGCCCTGTGGAGACAAAGGCGAGCAGGCAGTCGTGGTGCCGGACATAAGGACGCCCTCATTTACTGCGACTTCGGCCTTAACACTGACTGCACACGATCCGGATCCGATCTCATCGCTCCATCTCCACGTTGTCCGTCACCGTGCACAGCTGGTTCATTCTCTCGCAGCGCTGGCCTTAATAGGCGCTCGCTAACATCAACGGGGGGGGTGGTCGTGTAGGTGTTTGTACGTGTGCACAATTGTAGGTGCCTCGGTGTGTGAGCACGTGTATGTGTGCGTGTGTTTGTGGTGTAGCGGGTAGCGCACTGCGCTATGAACCCCGCGATCCGAGTTCGATTCCCGCTCACGGCCAACACAGCTGACGATTATTTGAACCGGTCCCGGGCCTCCCCTAGGTCGACTCAGCTTCAAATGAGTACGTGGTGTGTGAACATCGCCACTAGGGAGACAAAGGCGGTCGGGCGTGGTGCTGGCCACCCACCCCCTCCTGTGCCGTTTCGGCCTTCATAGGTGCTCGCTAACAGCGCTTGCCCCAACAGTCTGTCAAGGCTACACGGGGGATCTTTGTCTTTTCTATATGCGTGTGTGGGTGTGACTGGTTGCGTGTGGTTTCTCTTTTTTTTGTGTGTAATTGATACGTGAGACAGGGGGTTACCGTGTCCGCGAGTGTGAGAGCAGCCTTGTTGGCGTATTGGGGAGGCAGCGGGAGAATACAGGGAGGGTTAGAGGGCGGAGCCGCCTGCCATCCCACACGATTGTAAATCCTCCACCGTGAGTAACGAATGGACCCATCACCGTGGCCCACGGGCTCCATTGTTTCTGCCCCAGTGGCCCGGCTTTGGTGGTCCGTTCAGCACCCGGCCCACGGGACATTCACACCAAAGACAAAGATCCCCCCACTCCCCCGTGTAGCCTGTAACAGACTGTTGGGCCAAGTGCCGTTTGCGAGCACCTATGAAACGCCACGCTCGCCTAACCGCCGTTGTCTCCCGAGTAGCGATGCTAACACGCCAGGGCACTCGTTTGAGGCTGAGTCGACCGAGAGGACGCCCAGGGCCGGTTCAGATAATCGTCACTGGGTGTTGGTGGCCGTAGAGCGGGAATCCAACTCGGGTGGCCGGGTTCTTGGCGCAGCGTAGCGCTAACCGCTGCACCACCGCTCCCCACTGGCACCCACGGAGTGCAGGGCGTGGAGAAACGAATATCGCGTATTGCATCATCTCAGAATTTACTCCGCGTATTAGCGGTGGTACAAACCCAAACATATCTGTTATGGATGATATTGGTCGCGACAGCCTACGTGTTAAACTAACAAATACTGTATAGTTAAAAAAAATCTTGATTTGAAGCTTTCGTGACTGCAGGAATCCATTCTCTTTGGTTCTTTCGGTAAAGTCACGTAGTTAAACTACGTATATATATATATTTTTATTTATTTTTTTAATAATCGGGAGCGCCATTCTGCAAAGTAGGAGGAGGAAACCCCACGTATGATTGCGGATAATAAGAGCAGTACGAAATCGGAGTCTTTGCAGATATGAGGTGTGGGTAATCGGGTCATAGATAAGGGGAGTGGTCTCTGCACACACACACGTGGTGCACACATGGCACTCATGTACGTAGATGTGGCACCCACCAGGACTCACGCACAGGAGCAGCCTCGTGGTGGAGATGCGCAACACGTGTGTGTGTGGGTGTATGCACGTGTGAAATGCCAGCGCGGGACTTGGACAAACTAGGACAAATATTATTGGTTCTTTCGGTTAAAGTCACGTAGAAGGGAAATAATAAAATAATACAATTTAAACTAAATAAAATAATATTCTTAGGTTTTTTCGGTGAAGTCACGTAGGTAAAAAATTAAAATAAATAAAAGTAAAATAAAAATAAAATAAAAATCACGACGTTTCGAAGGCAACACCTACGTGACTTTACCGAAAAAAACTAAGAATATGAATCCTTGCAGTCAGGAAAGCTTCAAATCTAGAAAATAAAATAAAATTCTCACGACGTTTCGACCACAACGCAAGCAGCCGTCCTCAGGTGAAGAAACAGAGCTGTCGGAAAGACAGCGTCCTAATGTTGTCTTTCGGACAACCCTGTTCTTCACCTGAGGACGGCTGCTTTCGTTGTGGCCGAAACGTCGTGAGAATTGTATTTTATTATGTTTTATCTTCATTATTTTATTATTTCCCTTCTACGTGACTTTACCGAAAGAACCAAGAAGATTAATCCCTGCAGTCACGAAAGCTTCAAATCGAAATTTAAACTAGGACAAAGTTTAGGGCCTCAAGGTAGCTCGAGGAGTTTCTGGATTTCACGAGGAAGAAAATCAAAGCGTTTCGAAAAAATCAGTTAAAAATTCAAATCGACTAAACAAGACATTGCACATAAAAGCGCAATTTGAATATCTCTCGTCTCGATGTGGGAACGCTTCGCTCTTCTCTCATCTCGCCACATCTATAGTTACGTCTTCATTTATATTGTCTTTCTTTAGATGCATACACCTCTTGTTGAGATATCGCCTGTCATCTTGAGAAGATCGTATACATCGATGACGACGATGATCCCCTTACTCTCATCAAAACATCGGATTTATTAAAACAGCGGAATTTATTCAAATACATACGTCGAATGGACAACAGCAGGACAAAATGGAATGAACACTTTTAGAGAGGAATACCTCAGGGAGAATGGCTTGCCGGCGACATAAAGAGTTTGGTGCCAGATAGATGTAACGCACTACTTGAGCATATTGGCACTACGAGACAGAGGAAAGTGGAAACAACAAATTACGAAACTTGGTGATGACGGCACCTTGCCCAAGGTTCTTTTTTCTTCTCTTCATGCGTTTTCACCTTCCCAGTGATCTACGTACAGACACCCCATTCAATGGTGATGCTCCTCCTCTTACTTTCTTCTCAGCAGACGATGGGATTTAGTGACCGCGGCGTCTCCGTGTCTCACGCAGGAACGGCGAGCAAGGGAGCTAGCAGCGTGGATGGAGATGCACACACCTGTAGCATCTCTCTCTCACACACACACACACAGCGTCTGTTACAGGGGATATTGTGAGTGTGTGACACCACAAACAGAAACGGTTTACGCAATTTAATCCACATTCTGCCAGGCAGTTTTAATTAAATTGGAAGAGCAAAACAGAGCGGCGTGTTGTGCATGCAAGGTGCCTTGTTTAATAGACATCAATCACAAACGATGAATGGTGTTTAATACATCCCTATTATTATTATTAATATTATTATCGTGTGATACGTGTGTACGGTGTAATGGTTATGACACTGGAAATGCAACGCAGAAGTCACTGGTTTGATTTTGTCTCCCGGAACAGCTGTCCAGCCACGGCATGAACGGCAACTCTTTTGTGGTGTGGTAAAGTGCGCGTACTCCCCACCTCTTCCTAAGACGGTGCGGCGAGCTTGTAAAATTAGTACTCTTAGGTTTTTCGGTAAAGTCACGTAGGAAAAAAATAAATAAAAAATAATATAATTGAAAAAATAATATTTCTATTATTTTTCAATTATATTTCCATTATTTTGAAAATTATATTATTTATTATTTAATTTTACCTACGTGACTTTACCGAAAAACCTAAGAGTATGAATCCTTGCAGTCACGAAAGCTTCAAATCTAGAATTGTAAAATTAGGCCAATAATACCCTATTTGGGGGGCGGTATTCATGGGTACGCCAGTTTTTCTTCGCGTGGCGGGTGGGGTAAAATGTGGGTCCCACCCACAATCTTCCAACATCTATGCATGTGCAGTGTCAACGATTCAGAGACAGAGTCTCCAGGAGGCACCTTTTTTATAAACAGCTTCCACGGTCTCGTCTACACACTCTCCACAGTAGCTCAGCCTAGCCTGTACACAACACTAGCCGTCTAACACTGACGGCGCTGACCGAGATAGCCAACTACTCTCATTCGTAGCGCAACATCTAGCGGAGACGTTCAGCGACGACGGCGACGAGACGACAGCGACGACGAGACGTGTCCACTCCCAGAACCGGCAGCCCCGAGCCCCCCCACTCTCCGCTCCTTTTATGCTCCCAGCGCGGCCTGGCTCCGCCCTTCTCGAACCCGCTAGCAGGTTCCAGGGGCCTCCAGACGGTGTCCTCCGTAACCCTTGCCCCAGTTCTTCCGCCCTGCCAACACACCGTGCTCACACGCCCTCACCGGCGTGTGCGCTGTCTGTGCACCACAGTTACCGCTGCTGTCCACCAGGGGGCGCTGTTACACTACACGTGTATGTATGTTGACCTTCTTTCGCACCATACGTAGACAAATGTGTTAGTCGAAGGTGCGGGAAGGGGAGACAACAAGCCAAACACAAACAAATAAGTTCGAAAGAAATTAGTTTTCAATCTAGATGATTTAAAAGTGCATAGCTCCAGTGGCTTCCTAATATCGGAAGGAAGAGCGTTCCAGACGGCCGCAGATGCGCATCTGAAAGCGCCGCGATGGGGTGACCGCCATCTTTGTTCGATGGCCAGCAGCCAAAAGCCTTTGCTGCTGCGAGAATGACTGGAGTGTCGCGTGATGGTTCATGTTCCTTGACGAGATCAGCGAGGTTATTGGTGGTCCACTCGTGGCAAGAACTTTGTGTGTGTAACGAGTGCGACCTCATCCTGTATTCGTTCGGAAACCGCAAGCCAATGCAGCTCGGCAAGCAGTGGTCGGACCTGTTCGCCCCCACCCCCCCCCCCAAAAGTGTCTGGTCAACTTGAAACACGCAGACTAAATTCCCTGTAGAAAACACTCTCGCGAGCAGGCGATTGCAGGGCTGCGCCTTTAACCGCTATCTTCACCTCGAGTTAAATCGTTCGGCCAATACCCGTAACGAGGACTTTAGAAGAGTGCAAGTGAAAGCCACGTGCGTTCAACAAGAGCGAGCAAGCGCTTTGCAACCTCCTTGCTGCTGTTGTGCTTCCGACACGGCCTCGCCGCACCTCCGTACGCCTCGAAGGGGCCGTCCATAAATGACGTCACGCAATTTTGGACGATTTTTACCCCCCCCACACTTCGTCACACGGCGTCACAAAGCTCTGCGCCCCCCCTCCAATTTTTTTTTTAAACATGCTTCAAATCGGTTTAAATTATTGTCATTGTAGTGCGTATTTAATGTGGCGCTGCACTCTGATGTTGTAGGAGAAAACATTTATAAAAAAAAGTATATTTAATTAAGTAGAACGTGTTGTCTATATTTATTTAAAGTTGCGCATTTTTGATGTGACGTCACATTTCTCAACCCCCCCCCACCTCTTCACACATCGTCACAAATGTCTGACCCCCCCCCCTAGGTGCGTGACGTCATTTATGGATGGCCCCTAATGGATCAGCCCGTATACGTGCGCGGTGGACCGCGCGTGCCTGGGTCTGTGTGCGCCCTCGTTTAAAATGGGAGGCCCTCCCCTCCTCCCCTACCCACCCACCCACCCACCACCTTTGTGTCCTCCCTTTGTGCGCTGTATTTGAACACGGCTATGTAAGGGAGAGTTGCATTGAGGTGGCGGTGAGTGGCCGCCTTTCCGCGTGTCCTTGCGGTGGTTGGGGTAGAGGTGGGTGCAGGGAGGGAGCGAGGGTGGGGGATGGGGAGCTCTCTGTGTTTGCCGTCTCTAATTGCACAAGGGGAGCCTGGCAAAGCATCGCCAAAGCTCGAGCGGGTACTCCAAACCTCGAGGGCCCATTGATAGGAAAAGAAAACACTCATTTTCAGGATTTACCACTTTATTTCTTGACGTTCTGTTTGGTTTGTGCTCGACTTTTCAAGCAAATGCATGCGGCCCGTGTTTGGATATCATCTTCTTTTCTTGTTTTAAAGTGGAGTCGGCGTGCCCTGCTGCCACGTTGCATTCGCAAAAGCAATGCCAATACGAACATTTGCACACCATATTATCTCTGCGTGTCATGTACAAATGTAGATATATGTAAACACTTTTTTTACGGTTTAACAACTAATAATGTACTCATATAAATACTCTTTCGTGCCTTTGATAATGCAGCAAATTAGCAGTGACAGTTGGGCAGACAGCTATGACATATATATATCTACATTTAACAATCGCATATTGTAACTCTTACTTAAGTTGCTCATGCAGGAAGAAAAGTGTTGTTTTCAAGTATACATTCATCGTCGTGATCATCCTCATAGAGAATCATAATTTAAGTAAAATAAATATATTTATAAGCCAACAACAACAACAACAAACCCGCGTGACCACGCATGACTTCCGAAAGCTTCCATACAACCAACCAAACACATACCATCACTGAAATTCTGGAAGTGTTCACTACTTGTGTAGGCACTCGCAACTTCTTACTCCGTGCTACACCACGGTTAAGGTGGGTAGAGTCAAGTATATGTAATGTATGGGTGCAGAGATTAGAACAGCTAATATTGAAACAGTAGAGATGTTAGCTACCTCATCTGGTATGCAGGAGGTCGTGGGTTCGATCCCGACCCGTGACGTCTGCTGTATATTTGGAGTTTGTGTCTCTCTCCCCGCAGTCGCATGGATTCTTTTCTAGGTCTTTCTGTTTTTTCCCCTCCACATTTAGAATCAACACGCGTTTAGAATATGTTCAGCTATACATTTTCACGTGATAAGGCACTTCATTGGGATATCATTTGTGGCCAGGTCACTTCTGAAAGAGGGCTGCATAGCTCAACGAGCCAAACCTTGTAAAATAAAAAGAAAAGTTTAGTTTTAGTTTGAACGAACGGAGAAACGGGAGCGAAGGGTCAGGATAGATGAGGATAGGGAAGGAAGAGGCTACACAAGGGTCGCTACGCTTCTGCTGCTGCACGGAGCGGCGTCTGTTTTCGCAGCGGGCAGCGGAGAGAGGGGAGGGGTTTCAGAGTGGGGGTGGCCACACGGAAGCCACGTGGTTTATGGGAGGCTTCAGCTGATTTAGATGTTGAGATATCTCCTTTGTGTAATGGCAGTAGAGCCAACCTGCGGTGTGGGTGGACTAGTGGCCACGGGAGGTAATGACAGGGGAGTCAGCCTGCAGTACGAATAGACTAGTGGCCACGGGAGGTAATGACAGGGAAGTCAGCCTGCAGTACGAATGGACTAGTGGCCACGGGAGGTAATGGCAGTGGAGTCAGCCTGCAGTACGAATGGACTAGTGGCCACGTGAGGTAATGCCAGGGAAGTCAGCCTGCAGTACGAATGGACTAGTGGCCACGGGAGGTAATGACAGTGGAGTCAGCCTACAATGCGAATGGACTAGTGGCCACGGGAGGTAATGACAGGGGAGTCAGCCTGCAGTACGAATGGACTGGTGGCTACGGGAATGATCGAGAATAGGAGCGTGGCCAGGTGACGGAGGACAGTTGAGTCTGCTGGTAGAGCGAGCGGTCGAGAGCCAACGAGAAGGTTCGGGAATGGGGGCGTGGCCTCCATCCTTATATAAGGGAGATGCGCGGGAGACTGGCCTGTTGCAGTGGGGTCTCCGCCTGTTCGAGTGAACGTGTCTCTTCAATAAAGAAACGATCTCAAGACAAGTGTGTCAAGTCGTCATCATATTTGTAAACGAAATGAGCTCTTACTTCGCTCCCCACCCCCCCCCCCCCACAGTTTCTGTAGATATAATTTTTCTTGCAATCTGATATTTCAAAATTCGAAACGTGTGCTCTCTGGAGGTACACATATCAATGTCTAACATAAATTTCGATTTAAAGCTTTTGTGACTGCAGGGATTCATCTTCTTGGATCTTTCGGTAAAGTCACGTAGAAGCGAAATATTAAAATAATAAACATAATAAAATAATTCTCACGACGTTTCGGCCACAACGCAAGCAGCCGTCCTCAGGTGAAGAACAGGTCTGTCGGGAAGACAGCGTCTGAATTATTATGTTTTATTTTTATTATTTTATTATTTTCCTTCTACGTGACTTTACCGAAAGAACCAAGAAAATGTCTAACATAGTTGCTGTCTACTGCTTTAATACAAGTTCTAACAATATTTTAAGACATTATAAGACGTACTTTTTTCGGGGGTGGGGAGGGCGGGGATGGTTGAGAGCGGCACCATGTCACTCGCCTCTGATATTAGCCTGGGCCAGGAATGAAACTCGGGTTACAAGGATTATTGTGCGATGCGCCAGCAACTGCGCTGCCACTCTGTCCCTATTAAAGGTTTAAAAGCAAAGCCTGGATGTTGTACGTTGAGCTGCCCGAAGGTGTAACTTCCCAAAGTATTGTCTCCAGGGATTTTTTTCCCTGTCCCATTGCTTATGTACGAGAGTAACGGGTTTTTTTTATTTCTTTTTTTGAAACCTCACGCTTAAAAAAATAATTAAAACACGTATTTTTTTAAAATCTTTGTACTTTGATACACAATGGGTAATATCTTCTTGGTTCTTTCGGTAAAGTCACGTAGAATGGAAATAATAAAATAATAAAAATAAAATATAATAAAATAATTCTCACGACGTTTCGGCCACAACGCAAGCAGCCGTCCTCAGGTGGAGACCAGGTCTGTCGAGAAGACAGGGTCTGTCGAGAAGACAGGGTCTGTCGAGAAGACAGACCTGGTCTCCACCTGAGGACGGCTGCTTGCGTTGTGGCCGAAACGTCGTGAGAATTATTTTATTATGTTTTATTTTTATTATTTTATTATTTCCATTCTACGTGACTTTTCCGAAAGAAACAAGAAGATGAATCCCTGCAGTCACGAAAGCTTAAAATCGAAATTTAATGGGTAATATCTTTTAAAATTAAATTATTGGTAATAATGTAATGCCGTATACCATTTTTTGTAATATCGTTATTACGCGTAGGGTTTCATGATCCATAGTAGGATTCATAATCAGTAACTTTTGGGTTAGATCATCAAGTTGGTATGATGTAAAATGTCAACTTTACATCTCAACGTTCAAGGCGTTGAAAACAAACTAATAAATTTGCATATTCACTCACGTGCCAACTTTTATTGATTGCATCTGTCGGGTAGTAGAGGGTAATGGTTAAATATGCCGCCATGATCTAACCCAAAAAAAAACAATCATAATTTAACAGAGGAGGATTTCTCCACAAATCTGTCTGTCGCCTGAAGATGCTAGTTGTAATTACTGGCGAAACTTCGTACTCGAATTGTAAATGTTGTGGATTTACTCTCCGACACACCGGTGTGCTGTACTAGTAAAACAACTTACTAATTGACCGTGTCGGGTGGTGGCGGGTTTAACGACACATTTATATTTACGCGATCTAACCCCAAAAAAACCTCTCTATTATGGATCATATTTGTCGCGAAAGCCTACGTATTAAACGGACGTGGAAGATGGTGGTTTAATCCTGAATGTAAATAACATTGATCCCATCTGCTTTCAGATGACTGCTACCGAGTGGAATTTGATCATTAATGAAACTGGAATTTCGACCACATTGCATCTTATCGGCAAGGTACATTACACCCTGTTAACCCAACGCGACTGGGCAATTATAAAGCATTGAACAAGCTTGAGAGACGCACGCCAGCGACAATAGGGGCCCTCATCATCAATTGTCGTACATGCACGGCAACACCATTCGCATTTTCCTGGCTCTTTTGCCGTAATTCGACGAACGTCGTGCCAACGTCAGACGCGTGTGGTGTTGCGACGAAGTTTGCAAGTGCCCTGTTAGGTGAACTGAAGCACGCCAGGGGTGCCAGCCACGCGCGGGCGTCCGTCCAAACTGTAGAGTCGATTCCATCCACTGGATGGAATCAGAGACCGCATAACAACATCGCAGCTCAAGCGGCGAACACGCAGAGCCAGGCCGCAATGTTACGCTGGGCGTTATACACGAAGCGACGATGAAGATGATGGTGACGTCAACGCGATCTCTTGCTCAAATGAGCAATTGATGCGGTGCTCATTTTAACCGTTCACAGCCTTGAGCCGGCGGTGGAAATTCAACACAATTCCACGTTGTGTAGCACTTTGCTTCTCACGTCCCTTGCAGACACCGCATGCAGTGCGAGTCGGCTGACCATTATCATCCCACGCTAATGTCTACACTTGTGTTCAGCGTCGCCTTCCCATGCTCGACTTCCCTAAAACGCACCAATATTTGTTTGCGTTTGTTTGCCAATAACAATTCGTAAGCCTTTGTCAATCCACTGCTGGACAAAGGCCTCCCCATGCAGTTTCGGTTTGCGGGGGGTCGTTTGGCCATACTTCACCTCACCAGACGGTGTGAATTGATGAAGATGAGTGGGGTGGTTGGTTGGGGATGGCGGGATGGAGCTATAACCGTTTAGATATCAGCACTGATGTTAGCCTTGGACAGGAATCAAACTCAGGGTTTCATAGGGTACCCCGGTGGCGAGATGTAATCTCCCTTGCCTGGTTTCCATGAGGTCGTGGGTTAAATGCCAATCCTGACGCCTGCTGTATATTTGAAGTTTGCGTGTCTCTCTCCCCGCGGTTGCATGGATTTTTCTCCGGGTCCACCGGTTTGCCCGCCACATCTAGATAAACGCGTTTAGAGTAGTTGGCTGCTGCGATAAATGTCCACGTGATAATCCAATTCGTTGAGCTATCATTTGTGGCCGGGTCGCTTATTACAAAGAGCTATACAGCTCAGTGAGCCTTAATTGGTAAAATAAAAAAAAACATAGTTTGGTAGTTTATAGTGCAGGCCGCAGAGAATGCACTTTGCCATCGCTCTCCCCGTTAACCAATGCATTCATGTTAATCGTGACCATGTAATATTCTTGGTTCTTTCGGTAAAGTCACGTAGAAGGGAAACAATAAAATAATAAAAATATAAAACAATAAAACTCAGGGTTTCGTGACTTTACCGAAAGAACCAATAATATGAATCCCTGCAGTCACGAAAGCTTTAAATAAAAATGTAATGTGACTATGTTGTCTTAAATGTGTTAAATGTGTCTGCTTACCTTTAAACATCTCGAAGATTGCTGTTCATCAACGAAACCCGATCTCAACCTGTCCCCGCTTCTCTTCAGCGTTCATTTTTTCATCTACACTGTCAATCCCAGTGGCTCTTTTTGACGACCACTCGACTTTTAATTGCAATGTTGTGAGTTTGAATCCGAAGGTGGTTCAACTCAGCCGTTCATCCCTATACTTTGTGGGAAATAAATTGTGGCTGTTTCATACATAACTGGTCCCTGGTATTGGAATGTGGAATTTTAAACACTGACTCAGATCTACCAAAAACAGAGATTCGTGCCACATGCCCTTTGCTCGTTTGAGTGGGGAGGCTGACTTGGCCCTGATAAAAAAAATACGCATGAAAGAAATATCTTAAATCAATACCAGGTGTTGTAGGGTTGGGCTACATGGCGCAGTACAATCGATTATTGAATCAATCTGTGTGGAGCTAGGAATTGTATCCCATTACATTTGTGGGTTTTCTATGGGTACTTCGGCTTTGGAATTCTGTCTCTTATTCGCAAGTCCTTACAAATAACCTTGCGCAATGCACAACAAAACAACGCTTATCTGTCGCAATTTCAACAGCGCTGTTTGTTGCTGACCATTCGGTTGTTTTGTGCCTTTCCGCAGCAATCGTGATGTGACCACCAACAACAAAAAAACTAAACAAACAAAAAAATCCATCGGAGGACGGACAAAACCGTGCCGAAGCACGCGCACCCGTCACGACTCAATCGCTCTCTTTCCTATCAGCCCCGACGAATCGTCGTCACAATTCGGAGTTGAGATCGCGTGCTTTGCCTGCCACGCACGCGTAAGGGGCCGTCCATAAATGACGTTACGCAATTTTGGACGATTTTTGACCCCCCCCCGCCTCGTCACATGGCGTCACAAAAAGTCAGACCCGCCCCCCCCCCCTCAAATATGACGGCATAAAGCTCTGCCCCCCCCCCCAAAACCACATTTCCATTTTGAAAATAAAACATGCTTGAACTCGCTTTCAACTAGTGTCATTGCAGTGCGTATTTAATGTGGCGCTGCACTCTGATGTTGTAGGAGAAAACATTTATCAAAAAAGTATATTAAATTAAGTAGAACGTGTTGTCTATATTTAGTTAAGGTTGCGCATTTTGATGTGACGTCACATTTCGCAACCCCCCCCCTCCCTCGTCACACATCGTCACAAACGTCTGACCCCCCCCCCCCCCCTAGGTGCGTAACGTCATTTATGGACGGCCCCTTACACACTTGAAGCGAGCGAGCGGATCGGAGCGGTTGCAGGGACTTTCTCCCCGCGGCTGAGTCGGCGTTCCTCTTTGGCGATAAGGGCACGTGCTGGAAGTGTGCGTGGGGCCGGTGCCGGGCGGGGGGAGGCGATGGATGAGTGGGGTGGGCGAGGGGGGAGGCTATGGATGAGTGGGGCGGGCGCGGGGGGAGGCGACGCAAGGGAGCGAGGCGATGGAGGGGAGAGTGGTCGTGGGGAGACATTGCAGAGCAGCAGCAGCAGTGGCTGCTTTGGAGGATGAGGACGGAGGGAGGGATGAGGCGGCGGCGTGGGTGGGTGGCGGCGTGGGGGGGGTTAGATGGATGGGTGGGGGACTTGGGGGGTATTGGAGGGGCTGTGTGCTTAGGGAGCCAGAGGTTCGGTGGTGGTGGTGGTGGGGGTCATGGGAACGGAAGTTGCCAGGTTCCGCAAAGGCGTGTGGCTGTCGTGCGTTTTGGCTCAAAGCCCCAGTGCCGGCTGCGGGAGACGGCGGGGGTGATAGTGGGGTGAGTGGGGGGTGGGTGGGGGTGAGTGGGGGGTGGGTGGGGGGCTTGGCGGACGCACGCACGAACACGCGCAAAGGCGCATGCAGGGCGCGCGCGTGAGTCACTGCACATGCCGAGACACTGGGCCACATTGTTACGCGCAGGCCCTCGGGGATATGAGACCCCCTTAAATCAATCATACGTTATGTACGGAGGAGGTTATCTAATGCCCTTTTTTTAAATAGCAAAAAAAACATTCTTAAAGTGATGCGTAATATATATAGATTTATATTTTCAAGTGTGTTATTATGTGTGTACGGATGGATGGATATCTGTTTTGCTTTAGCTCATTCGTATTTTGTAATAATAGACTTACAGCCATGTCAATCCACTGCTGGATGAAGGCCTCCCCTACACCGTATGCGTGCGTGTATGTTGAACTTCTTTTGCACCGTACGCAGCCAACCGTGCCAATCGGAGGTGCGGGAGAAGGATAACCAACTAAACACAACAATAAGTTCTGAAGATTTTAGTTTCCAATGTAGATTAAACAGTGCATAGCTCCAGTGTCTTCCTAGTATCGGAAGGAAGAGCATTTCAGACGGCCGCAGAGGCGCATCTGAAACCGCGTGATGCAGTGGCCGTCTTTTTTCGATGGCCAAGCGAGCAAAAGCCGGCTCCGAGACTTACAGACCTGCCAATCCACTGCTGGATGAATTCCTCACCTACACCGTGCCGGTCACGAGGGTTAATTGACCATACTTCATCACCTTGGTGAAGGGGTGGTGTTGTGGTGACTGGAAAAAAATTAACCCGTAAAAACAAAGTTTTTCACTATAAATCCTTTATATGCGTGTTCAATGGACCACAACCCAGCCCACATTGGTCTTTGAAACGGGCGGCTAGAGTCCTCTCGTCCTCTGGCTTGAGATGGTTGCCACCTATGGGTCAGATGATTGCCTGCCACCATTAAGCAATTGGTAATTAAATATACAAAAATTTTACCTAAAAAGTGTACAATTTAGGAAAAAAAAATTTCACGAAAAGAAATTGTCACGCACAACGAGTCTGTGTGCAAAATGTCAGCTCGATTGGATCACGGGAAGTGGGTTAAAAAACGACCGAAAGATTTGCACGGTCGTAAGCGCGCAAGCAAGCAAGCAAGTGAACCTAATATAAAGGATTTAAAAATTTCACTCGCCACTGATATTAGCCATGCCTGGGGAGTCAAACTTAGGTCAGTGGGTACAAATTGCAGTGTGCTAACCACTGTGGTCACACTGTCGCCCCCTCGTGTGCACGTTACTATCCTCACCTATCGGCAATGGGTGTTTACTGCTGTATCAATCACAGGCGAAATGTTTCCGTCTTCGTATTGCTTCACCCGGTGAAAACTCGAGAGACCAGGAGGGTCTCACTTGTGGGAGTGACCTGGGGCATTCGTCTGACAGTAACGGGGCGACAATCGCCATGCAAATTGCAGGTAATGCGTGCAAATTTGGGCCCTAATAACGGCACACATTGTCCCACACTTGCGAACGACGTCAGGGGATCTTCAACTTAAACTGCGAAGCAGACGGCCGAATCGTCGTTTTATTACGGCCGTTGCAATCGCAGTATTAACCGGGGCGGGCCACTGGTTTTGAACTGTGAACCTCGGCAATGAGTGGGGGATGCTTTATCGCGAGGCCATGCCAAATGTGGAATCTGCCTTTTTGTTACATGTGCATACGGGCGAGTACCAAGTGACACCATACTGACACACCCACTGCTGAATTAATTTGACTCATGAATGTATTGTTTCAAGTTTGTGTTTATCTTTCCGCCCACTAGTTGTTCTGATTACGCACTTGCACATCATGCCACGTAGATTAAGGATTCGTAAAGCAGGGCGATGAATGTGTCAAAGAACAGCTGTGTGAGAAGATATTTAAACCAGGATTTCTCCCGATACAAGATATCTATTGAAGTGGCATTGTGAGCCTTCAAAGTCACTTTTATTTATGCTGAAACACGTGACGCCTTTCTCTCAGGATCCCAATGTTTTCGAAGCTGTGTGATTGTCGCGTGATGGTCAAATCGACATTTGTAATTATTTCAGCTGAAATGTTTAGCCTAATCAAGCCAAACGCATCTTCAAATTGATGGGGTTCTTTGTTGTTGTTGTTGTTGTTTGTTGTTGTTTGTTTTTGCACAATTAATGGTGACGGGTCTGGGACCCATCAACCTCGCAATGCTCGAGAACACGATTTTTTTTTTATCACGAGTGGCTGAAACCCGGATCCTTACCCAACATCTCAGCTGTGCCGGCTCAAGGCTCTGACCTCTGAGCCACTTGGCCTCCTCCTCCGAATGCATTTCAAGTTACATTCTTGCAGCTTCATTGACCACATACACCATTGCTCAATGTATATATTTTTGGATGACGCCGGTCCCCCTACAATGTTGAGTTTGGATTCCCTAATTTTCCATAAAGGATACATTCATTTTTTCAATTTAAAGCTTTCGTGGCTGCAGGGATTCATCTTCTTGGTTCTTTCGGTAAAGTCACGTAGAAGGGAAATAATAAAAATAAAACATAATAAAATAATTCTCACGACGTTTCGGCCACAACGCAAGGACGGCTGCTTGCGTTGTGGCCGAAACGTCGTGAGAATTATTTTAATATGTTTTATTATTTTATTATTTCCCTTCTACGTGACTTAACCGAAAGAACCAAGAAGATGGATACATTCATGCGACTATTGATACAGATGTGTGTGCCGAATAGGTAAATTATGTTTTGGTCAGTCTATCTTTTCGCGAGAATCTTACGGTGACGCCATTTTCATGGCCTCCTTGCGTACTGACGACATGACGCACCTTCTTGAGATGGTTTCTTTTGTCGAAGACGCGTTCACTTGAACACGCGAGTGACGCCACTGCAACAGCCCCGAGCCCCCCGCGCAGGTACATTGTGGCGCTTGAAATATCGAGTTTTTTCGTTACCAAATTCGAAGGAAATGTCCCTTCTTGTTCGTGCGTCATATGCGTTATGAAGATGCCATGTAAGCACTGTGCTGGTTTTTGACCAAATCACCTCGTGATATCACGGGGTGCTAAGCAGAGTTGAGTCTGGATCGTGCTTGGATGGGCAGGCGTAATCAGCTTGCTGTGGGATTACTTTGTCGGCAAAGAGTGCAGCCAAACGCATTGTTGTGCTGTACTATGTCCCAACGTCTAGGCTACCCACCTTCGCCAACCCGCAATGTGGTGAAGTATGGTCATATAACCTCCATGATCCGCACGGTGAGGGGACGCCCTTATCCAGCAGTGGATTTATAAAAGGGCTGTACATGTACATGTACACAATGCGGTACCGTAAACAGGCTTTTCAGAGCAGAGATAGGCACGTCAATGTGTATTTATCCTTCGTTTCGATAAACCGATCATTCTCTATTCTCTATTCAACAAGGCAAGATCCCCATGAAGATTCATTATCTCAAACGTAAACATTTGGAGTCTCTCGGTCAATATAATTGCACATTGGTAGGCTCATTTATTCCGACCAGGTTTTTTTTTATTTCTTGTGAGAGTGTAAGACGATTATTTGGATTTGTGGGCTGCGACGCTGACAGAGACAGGGGTGGACATTTTGTAGACTCTACACCCCACGATGGATGGCAGCTACAATTGTTATTCTTTGGTTCTTTCGGTAAAATCATGTAGATAGAAAAATAATAATAAAAAATAAAGTAACAACAAATGTTAGTTTTTCGGTAAAGTCACGTAGAAAGAATAAGAAAAAATAATAAGACTTTGTTTTTATTATTATTAATATTTTTCTGTCTACGTGACTTTACCAATAGAACCAAATAATATGAATTCCTGCAGTCACGAAAGTTTTCAGTCAAAATTTTACGACAATTGTTTTGGACACACGGATAGGTTGTGATGATGGCAGGAGAACGGGCGGGGGCGGCGGAGAAAAATGAGAAAACTGTTGATGTTTTGGTGAAGTGGATAGAAGAGATAGACGGGAACTTAGATTGGACAGATAGTGTTGTAAATGCCCCCGGGAGAATGGTATTAAATTAATGTTTAGAGTAAAGTTCAGAATCACGAAGAGTGCCATGGCTTTATCGGAGGTCCCGAATCCTCAGTAATGAGTAGAACGACAGACAGAGAGAGAGAGAGAGGACGTGTAGATTACTCCTCTGCCATGTGTTTTCGGTTTCTACCGCGTGGTTGTTCGGCACGATGTCTGACGTTTCGCTACACGTGCTGGGAGCTTATTCAGGAACGGAGCGTGCAGCCAGCAAGCCAACACGCGAAAATGCGTCGGAGAGCGGTACATCCCAACCGACGAAAACCGACGCGGTAGGAGTGTGGGTTTCCGTTCTGGATTATGAATATCTATTCTTCGCGAAATGGCATAACTTTGGTGCAGCAACTTCCCTGCGGATCTCCCGCGAGGCAGCTGTACAAGTTGACCCCCTGACTCCAAGCAAAGCGACCCCCACGGTGAGCGCGCACGCGGCGAGGTTGAACCAAACAGCAAGAGATTAAAATCAATTACGACGGCGGTGGACATCCACGAAAGCGGGCAGCGACTCGTCGGCTTTGTCACGCGGAACAGTGCGTCGTTGAAATGACGCGGGCGTTCGAGTGGCCGTTGGGATGAGAGCCGGAGTCAGACTTTTAAACAACTTTCATTGCCGCCAGCAGCAACAGCACTGGAGGCGATTCCGATATGAAATACACAAAGTCGCTAGCAAACAAATGAAAATAAACGCTGTAAATTCACGCGTTGTGGCGCTAAATGCAGCGCGCACAACACGAATGAAAAGTCACGTGGTGGTGGTGGTGGTGGTCATCGCGCACGCCACGGTGACAAGCGAGCGCTTCAGAAGGTGAACACGAGGGTGCCGTCCACGCTGGTGAGAGGGCTTTTCCGGCTCCCCAGCGTTCGAAGAAGCCGTGCACACCGGAGTCAGATAGCAGCGCGCCTGGGGGGAATAACACGAGGGTCTGCACGTCCGCCTTTGTGCGTCGCGTGACGACGCCCCTTGTAGTAGACACAGACTCCGCGCACGTATCCGGGCCTCTGGTGGGTCTCGAGAGGCGGCGAGGTCGCGGGCTAAAGGGGCCGGGAGAGATGAGAGGGCTGAGAGTGCCACTCGGGCTCAAATTGAGAACGTTAAAAGAGTGGCCGGCATCGTTCCCTTTGATCTGCGTGTTTGTCTGTGGGCTCCGTGGGACTTGCGGCGGTGGTGCGCGGGTGCAGGTGGCGGCCTAAGATTTATACGTTTTAGACAATAAAAAAAAACACAAAAACTAAATGATGTTTAAAAAAGTTTCACTCGGATTTTCACCGCGACTCTGCAAAGTGGAGCCACGCCCAATGCCGGATTAGCCTAGTAGCAAAAGTAGCTACATATGTAGTAGTAGCTACATATGTATTAGTAGCTACATATATAGTAGTAACTACAGATGTAGGTAGTAACTACAGATGTAGTAGTAGCTACATATGAAGTAGTAGCTACATATGGAGTAGCTACGGGCCCCGCACTTTCAAGGGCCCCGCGCTAAATACTTTCAAGCTATCAATTTCGGTTCAGTGATTCTGCACTTGCTCTTTTACTAGAGTACTATACCGCCTTCAACTTTTATGAACGACTGGGTGTTTAAGGTTTGCGATTTGTCGTATTATCTGGCTGTATAGCAAATAAAAAAAATACAATTACTTTCCTATGCAAGTATTTTTTTTATATTTACGTGATTTATTTTATTTTATTTTTGGCCCCTTTATAACAACATATGCTACAGGCCCCGCACTAGCTTAATCCGAAACTGGCCACGGCTGTGTTTGCTGCTCGGACAGATGAACGCATTTTGCAGCGTCGCGTTTTACAAGCGACCAACTTCACCCGCATGTATTTGTTTGAACTTTTGTACAAATCCTGCGCTGTTGAAGCCGTGATGCGATATGAAACCCCTTGCGTGTTTCCTTTCTGTGACCCGCTGTGGGCGATGGGAGAACAATGCTGGATGATTACTCTCCCTCGACTTGCCACTCCATCATCATCACGATCTGGGGGCACATCGACCGTAGGTGTCCACTGCACATTTCGTCTTTGTTTCCACTTTCCTTTCTGTCTTGTCGCAATATGCTCAAGTAGTGGGCCACATCTTTCTGTCGTCGTCGTCAAGCCATCCTCTGTTAGGTATTTCTCTCTTTCCGGTTCCTTCCATTTTTCCGGACAACACGCTTTTTAAATCCTTTATATTAAGTTCGCTTGCTTGCTTGCTTGCGTGCTTGCTTGCTTACGACCGTGCAAATCTTTCGGTCGTTTTTTAACCCACTTCCCGTGATCCAATCGAGCTGACATTTTCCACACACACTCGTTGTCCCAGACAAATAATGTTCGTGAAAAAGAATTCCCAAAATTGTACATTTTTTAGGCAAAAACATTTTATTTTACATATATTCAAATAGAACTCATTCATCGCTTTGGCTGAACGTCACCCCTCCACAGGCCGTGGCGGAGTAGCGCAGTTGGTAGCACCCTCGCTTCCCATGCCAAAGGTCGCGGGATCGATCCCCGCGTCCTCCACAGGCGAATATATTTTTAAATCCTTTATATTAAGTTCGCTTGCTTGCTTAGGACCGTGCAAATCTTTCGCTCGTTTTTTAACCCACTTCCCGTGATCCAATCGAGCTGACATTTTCCACACAGACTCGTTGTGTGTGACAATTAATTTTTTTACACTGTTTAGGGAAAACATTAAATATTTAATTACCAATTGCTTAATACTGGCAGACAATCATCTGACCCATAGATCGCAGCCATCTCAAGCCAGAGGACGAGAGGACTCTAGCCGCCACGCATATAAAGCATTTAGAGTGAAAAATTTTGTTTTTACGGGTTTACTTGTTTTAAATGTCCTGTTGTCCATCCTACATATCTGTCCAAATGGTGCCACTTTCCTTCCCATTACTGCCTGCAGCAGGTCTTCTTCTACGTGCAACATTTTTCTTACTTTTACATGAGTTACTCTTTGGATCCAGTTTAGATGCAGTATCTTTCTGTAGCAATCCATTTCGAATGCCAATATCTTATCTCCGTCATTATTTTTCATTGTGCAAGTCTCGCAGGCATTCAACGCTGTACTGAACACGCATATTCTTAAGCTATTGTTTTTGGTCTTGGAGCTGATGTTCTTCTCCAGATCTTATTCCATCATGCTATTACTCATTTTGTCTTTGCGATCATCGCTCTTATGTCTGCCGTTCAGTTGTTGTCTCATGTCAGTAGACGTCCCAAGTATACACCACTTAGTGTCTCTATAATGTCATGATAATCAAACCTTTATTTAACTAAGAGATGGAAGCAACCCATTAGGTTGCAGGATGTTGGGACAATTTTGCGCCTTATCGGTGCCCTGAGCCGGCAAATATTAAAATCCTAGGTTCAAATCTCAGGTTTGTTGAAATTCCCAGACCCAGACGCAATTGCATGTAGATGCTCTGTAAAATGTCGAAATTCAGTCCAGTTCGCAAGCGTGAGATGCTAGGTTACAATGAAAAAGCAAAGGTCGTGACATCAATAAAGTTTAAGCAAAAATGGTCACAAATTAAGTGAACTTGCAATGCGAATCGATTTTAAGTGACAAAATGGAATTGAAAAATGGGGAAATTGCACAATAATGAAATTAAGGCAATTATAGTTGGACTATATCATAATAACAATTCTATTTTAATCTAGTAAAGGCTCGATGAGTCTCAAAAATTAGTTTTTTCAAGAAGGGTCCTGCATTGAGATTGTTTTGTCCTAGTTACAATAATGACTGCTTGGATTCACGTGGGATGAAAACAAAGTGTCCGAAGAAACCCACCATTCATACAAGCGGTAACACTCAAAGATGTGCACAGATAGATTCAATAATCCATTGTTGTACTGCTTCTGGGCACCTCGCAACCAAAGGCAATAACACCTCGTATTCCCTGGCAGCCAAAGACAAAGATCCCCCGTATAGCCTTCAAATCGCTTTTGGAGCAAGTGCTGTTAGCGAACACCTATGAAGACCGGCACGGCACAAGATGGGGTGGGTGGCCAACACCATGCCCGGTCCACCCTCTGTCTCCCCAGTGCTGATGTTTACACAATACACCAGGTACTCATTCCAGGCTGACCGGTTCACGTATTATCCACTTGTTATTGTTCGTGAGCGCGAATCGAACTTGAGTCGCCGGGTTTGTAGCGCAGTGCGCTGACTACTGCAATACCCTTCTATCTGGCAACAAAACTGACACCTTTTTACAAGGAGTCATGTTTGCATAGACCGCAATACCTACAGTCATAATACAAACAAAAGACATAACTCTGATAATGTGCACTGTCCTTGAAGTTGATTGGTCCACACCCGAGACAGCTTTCCTTAGAGCCTAGTCTCACATGGGTTGGACCAGATGACGCCAAAAGGCGCACAACTCAAAGACAATGCACCATCAGAGTATGAGAGCTCGGGGCAAGCATCTACACTATGGGAACCTCATTTGCCAGTAAAAATATGATAATTGGTTTTCTGGTCCAACTCATGTGAGACTAGGCTCTAAGGAAAGCTGTCTCGGGTGTAGACCAATCAACTTTAAGGACAGTGCACATTATCAGAGTTATGTCTTTTGTTTGTATTATGACTGCAGGTATTGCGGTCTATGCAAACATGACTCCTTGTAAAAAGGTGTCAGTTTTGTTGCCAGATAGAAGGGTAAAAAAACAATTATCTTACTGCAATACCGTTCTTTAGTTACACCTATGATTCCCTGGCAGTCTCCCACTCAAGAACTAGTCAGCTTCAATCGCTGATTAACTTGCACAATGTGATTAGAATGGGTGGGTGCACGTTGCTCAATGGCGGTGGGTCTGCGATGTATTTCTTATTTTATATATACTCAGAGCTGATTTTTACAAAAAAAATCTATATTAAGGACAGATGCAAATTCAGCACGCTGGTCTTGGCACATTTGTCCGTGGCTGGGCTGAGACCATCAACTCGCTCCGCTTTAATCTCGGTGGCCTGCCCAGAAATCAAACCCAAGATCTCAGCAGCGCTGGCTGAGTGTGTTGAGAAAGACATTAGCTCCAAAACCCACTCAACCACAACCAAAACACCATATTTTTTTTCAAACACCCCCAAAGATCATTTTATTTGTAGCTATCGGCCACCTTCCTCGTACACGATAGTAAGCGAGGCAGATGAATGACTATGATAGACGCATTGTGCATGAAAGATGCTATCTCGCGCGCACGATGCATACGGAATGTGTGGGTTATCGCGCGTCCATCGTTTTTGCCACACGTGTGGCAGGCAGCGAGGCCCTTCAGACTAGCTCATTCTTTTCTCGACAGGCTTGTTGATGAGATGACAGAGCGATACAAAAATGCCGAGGTGAGGAACAGGAATTGGTATGTGGCGCGTGTGTGTACGTGTGTGTGTACGTGTGTGTGTACGTGTGTGTGTACGTGTGTGTGTACGTGTGTGTGTGTACGTGTGTGTGTGTACGTGTGTGTGTACGTGTGTGTGTGTGTGTACGTGTACGTGTGCGTGTGTATGTGTACGCGTGTGTGTACGTGTGTGTACGTGTGTGTGTACGTGTGTGTGTGTGTACGCGTGTGTGTGCGTGTGTGTGTACGTGTGTGTGCGCTCGGGGCCCAGAAATGGGGAGCGGTTAGCGCTACACTGCGCCACGAAGCTGGCAGGGCCCGGGTTGGATTCCCGCTCACGGCCAACACCCAGTGACGATTATCTGAACCGGTCACGGGCCTCCCATAGGTCAACTCAGCCTCAATTGAGTACTTGGTGTGGTGTGTGTAAACATCACCACTGGGGAGACAAAGGCGGTCTGGCGTGGTGTTGGCCACCCACCCCCTTCGTGTGCCGTCCCGGCTTGCATAGGTGCTCGCTAACAGCACTTGCCCCAACAGTCTGTTCAGGCTATACGGGGGATCTTTGTATTTGGCTTTGCGGGGCCCAACAATGGCAAGCTTACGTTTGACCAATCATGTTCCTCCAATGGGGGCCCACCCACTCACCACAACCGCCTTAACTTCTGATCTGCAAGCCTCCAAAAACTTTCGTTCTGTGAGCAGTCATACAGCTGATTGTTAATACAGTATTAACCTCGCCGTATTTTCTGGATTGTAAGTCATCCCGAAAAGTAGGACTCAACCCCAACTTGTGTTCCGTGTCAATAAAGTTGGTTGAAAAAAATATGGTGTCTCTCTCTCTCTCACGCACAAACACACACACTTACCTGCTGGCTTATAAAACATACGATAGTCCACATATGTATATTTAAAATACAGAGGGGAGAGTGCTTCTTGTAATCCCGAGAATACGGGCTTAATAATAATAATAATCCCATTTGCTTGCTTAACTCCCGTTCAGACATGTCTTTGGTACTTTTCTTCTATTTTTGTGGGTTTAAAAAAAAGTCCTAAATATTGTGTTTTATTTAAGCCGCGGTTTGTGAACGCTTAAATTTTTTGCATCAATACGCTACTGAAGCTCGGCACAATGGTAATACGATCTTTATCTGTTTTTTTTCCAGAATCTGATTGATCTGAATGCCTGTTGTTGATGGTAGAGAAACCTTTGTTAAAATGTGCTTGCTCCCTTCGGGTCGGTAGCTATCTTTACACATTCAGTTCATCTGTTCCGATTGACGATTTATTTACGTGCGCAAAGATGCTCCTCGGTCTGTACATTCTTCGAGTCAGCTTCGTTTGCTTTTTCGATCGATGCATCACCATAATAAGAACAATGCGCGCGACATTTCGCGGACGCAAATGGCCGTGACATTGAGGCGAGGAGCCAAGCTGCGTGTCGCTTTAAAGGGCCAGGTGAAAGAGGTAACAGAGTTTGCCTTTAAATGTCTCTTCAACGCAGGGTCCGATTGAACGCTGCTGCGAATGTACAGCAGCTCGATGGATGCCGTTCCAGATGGACGGAGCTGCCACGGAGAAATGATACGGGGGATCTTTGTCTTTGGCTGCCAGGGAATACGAGGTGTTATTGCCTTTGGCTGCGAGGTGACCAGAAGCAGGACAACAATGGATTATTGAATCTATCTGTGCACATCTTTGAGTGTTACCGCTTGTATGAATGGTGGGTTTCTACGGACACTTTGTTTTCATCACACGTGAATCCAAGCAGTCATTATTGTAACTAGGACAAAACAATCTCAATGCAGGACCCTTCTTGAAAAAACTAATTTTTGAGACTTAACGAGCCTTTCCTATATGATTGAAATAGAATTGTTATTATGATATAGTCCTCATATAATTGCCTTAATTTCATTATTGTGCAATGTCCCTATTTTTCAATTCCATTTAATCACTTAGAATCGATTCGCATTGCTAGTTCACTTAATTTGTGACCATTTTTGCTTAAACTTTATTAATGCGTGGAGTGGGGGAGCAGGTTGTGAATCACTCTGCTGCTGGCGGCGGCGAGTTCCACGGTGAGCTGTAGTGACGTTTCGGGCAATGGCCCTTCTTCATAGCACATATGAAGGGCCATTGACTTTTATATAAAAAAAAAATCCCTTTTAATTCCACAGTGTTATTGACGAATGTGTTGACTTTTTTTACTGTGCATGTGCACCACTGGCAATGCAGCAGCAGCATCACCCAAAAAAAAAAGTGAATTCTGAATAACAAAAAAATGTTGGTGGGTGGTGAAGGAAGACATCCAGGATCATATTAGATCGCATTCGCTCCTCGCGTTAAGCCTGGCCAGGTGTTGAACCCAGGTCTCCGGGTTCACACCGCAGTGCGCCAACCACGCTGCGCCACCGTTCCATAGCCGCGAAGATCACCAACGTGTCAAATATGACACAGTGCACGCCGCAGCTTATCTGACGCTCACAAGCTGCAGTTAAACTCTTTTTTGTTAACTCTCTTTTGATTTTTTTTACCGGGTAAGGCCCTCTGAGCTGCGTCGTTATTTTCTCAGAAGCGACCTGGCCATCACCAACGATAGCTCAGCGAAGTGGCTTATCATCGCGTGGAAATGTACAGCAGCCAAATAATAAAAACGCACGTCGGTTCCAAATGTGGAGGGAAAATTCGGAGGATCCGGAGAAAAATCCACGTGACCACAGGGAGAGAGACACGCAAACTACATATATACAGCAGGCGTCAGGGTCGGGATCGAAGCTACGATCTCCTGCATACCAGGCGAGGTAGTAAACATCTCCTAGCCACCATGGCGCCCAGACAGGATGCACAAAACAATATCTCTCTGTGTTTAGACTGCCATACGTTCACCACAATAAACAATGTATTAGTGAGGGCTGCAACCGAGATGCAGTGTATTAGTTGTGTGTACGCGTGTGGCCTATATGAGAGGCGCATCTTTCCAACGTGTGCGCGTTGTCAATTCGGGGCTTAAGCATGGCATTGTGTGTGTAGCCACACCACATTCCATCGCGCGATACGGGAACCCCGTGTTTGTATATTTTAATCTTTGGACAAAAAAAGCCTCCTCGTATTTTCCCAGAAAACAATGCACAATGGGGGTCGGTTCCAAAAAAGAACTTCAATTTATTGTGAGAAAAAAAAACCAGAGTGCGATATTAAATAAAGAAAAAAGCAAGGAGAATCTCGATTTAAAGCTTTCGTGACTGCAGGGATTCATCTTCTTGGTTCTTTCGGTAAAGTCACGTAGAAGGGAAGTAATAAAATAATAAAAAGAAAACATAATTATTTTATTATTATTTTATTATGCTTTATTTTTATTATTTCATTACTTCCCTTCTACGTGACTTTACCGAAAGAACCAAGAAGACAAGAAGAATCTGTAAAAAAAAAATGACACACATTAAACAATTTCGCACGCTTTGCTGTTCGTCGAATTGTCCGCCTGTGCAGCTTTTTAAACGCGGAGCTACGGAGACTTGAACATTCGCTCGGAAGTTCGAGTCAGATTCAGGCGGAGAGAGGGGTTCGCTCGAGTGCTGGGCCTGGCGATGGCCACGTGGCTTGGAACTCGAGAGCTTGCCGTGATGACGCAATGCGGCGTTGATAATTCCAGGCTCAGAATCCGCGATTCAGCCGCTCGATGAGTGAACCGGGTTCTCAAGGGCAAGAGAGTTCACTGTATGTTGAACTTATTTCGCACCGTACGCGGCCAACCGTGCTAATCATATCTGTGTAATATTTCGCAGGGCTTAATTCAGCGGGGGTCTGTCTGGGTCGGTGATCAGGAACAACATATCTTCTTGGTTCTTTCGGTAAAGTCACGTAGAAGGGAAATAATAAAATAATAAAAATAAAACATAATAAAATAATTCTCACGACGTTTCGGCCACAACGCAAGCAGCCGTCCTCAGGTGAAGAACAGGTCTGTCGGAAAGACAGCGTCTTTAAATCGAAATTTAGGAACAACATATTTCCAGATCCGGCACACCACATCCACAATGCCTTTTGCTATGGCTGTGGATACCAGTCACGTGCCACCCACCCGGTCTGTCAACGACCCGGAAAATATTCAGTGAGAGATGCAGCCACAGAACAGAAACAAAAAAGTAGAGACAATCTTAGTAACCGAAACCCAATGCAATAATGTATTTCATAAAAAATATATACATTCGTCAATAATACTGCCTTTACAGAAAAACAAATATATACAAAAGCGCTGACTTTTCAGCCACTGACCCTTCTACAAAGCAGGTTAAACCAATCCAATCATAGATGAGATTTGTGGGTTGCAAGGAGGGCAGAAATGCCTCGATGTTCATTGAACTCTAAGTAGCCCCCATTTATTTTTAGTACAGCTTCTTGAGAGGCAGTTGCATTTTTAGTTGCTTGGGGTTTTATCACAATGGCAATTGTAATAACAAAATGGAGAGAGATTAAAGAAAAAAAACCCGACCTATTCTGCATCTCGGAGCGAGTAAGTTGAGCAGATTATCAGACGGCATGAAAGGCACTCGAATTATTAAACGGCCATTGTTTTTATACGAGAATGCGTGATGTCATTTTGAGCAACACGCACGCTTGTATATGACCCAAATATAACCCACCCTTCAGAGCTGCGGATCAAGCTGCTGAGACATGTCTAGACACGCCAAATCGACCACACAGTTTGCCCGCTAAGTGTTCAATCTCTTTGAACCGTACCAAGTGGGAGGATGCTGATAAATTTGGCCAAGAGCCGACAACCTTTGTTTATATCTCCTGGCTCGTACAGCTTCCGGCGAACTAACCAACTAACTAACGATCTTTCGATTTAAAGCTTTCGTGACTGCAGGCATTCATATTCTTGGTTCTTTCGCTAAAGTCACGTAGAAGGAAAATGATACAAATACAAAATAAAATTGTTGTTTTATTTGTATTATTATTGTTTTCGATTCATTATAAATGCAGTTTTTTTTTGGGTTAGATCGCGTAAATATGAATGTGTCGTTAAACCCACCACCACCCGACACAGGCAATTAGTAAGGTTTGTCACGTGAACAAAACGTGCCAATTCATTACTACTTCAGCACAGGCGGAGTGTTACAGAGTAAACCCACATTTACAATTCGAGAGCGACGTTTCGCTGGTGATTTTATTTACGCGATCTAACCTCCCAAAAATACCTTTATTGTGGCATTAAGTAATTAAAAACACACGACGCGCTCGACTTGAATTGGCGTGTTCCACAAGTTACCGACAGTATTATTAATCGTTAACGACACATTTATATTTACGCGATCTAGCAAAAAAAAAAAACCTTTCATTCTGAATAATATTGGTCGTGAAATCCAACAACAACTACTACTACTTGATTTGAAGCTTTCGTGACTGCATGAATCCATACTCTGTGGTTCTTTCCGTAAAGTCACGTAGGTATACAATAAAATCAATCACGACGGTCGCTTGCGTTGCGATCGAAACGTCGTGATTTGTTTCATTTTATACCTACGTGACTTTACCGAAAGAACCAAAGAGTAACTACTACTACGTGTTAAACTAGCAAACTAACTCGCTAGCCACGGTTCGCTTCGGCGACACTTCCTCCACGCCTCGCACATTGAAGCCGCGGCAGAGGAGGAGGAGTTGTTGCGCTGGCTGTCCGTATCGAGGACGGGAGAGGTTGGTGGCGGGGAGGGCGCAGAGACGGAGAGGTGGAGGTGGTGGTGGAGGGGAGCAGCACCGTGGGGGGGGGGGGGAGACACGTGGCGTCTATTTTGGAGCAGCACGGCGCGTCGGGCGATTAAATGTCGCGCGCGTCGAGGCGACTCCCGTTGACGTGAGGTTACCACCTCCTCCTCCTCCCTCGGTGGAATTTAGCCGCGGCCTGTAAATGTAATAATACCGGCTGAACCACCCCCCCACACCACCGATACGCGCCTGCCCGACCTGTCACCGGGCCATAAACGCCACCAACCTGAGCATTGTCGCTGGTGTTACCGGGGCCAAGCGCACGCGTTTATTGACTCCTGCGACCTCACGCGCATGACCTTTTGGTGGTGGTGGAGGGGGGGGGAAGCAGGGACTTATAATGAGTAAGGTGTGCTGTCGTGTGTGTGTGTGTGTTGAACTTCTTTCGCACCGTACGTAGCCAATCGTGCTCATCGGAGGTGCGGGGGAAGGACAACAAACTGAGCAGTGAGTTTTCCACCCAGATTTAAAAAGTGCATAGCTACAGCGTCTGGTGGGGGGGGGGGCGCAGTGGTGACGATGATCTGAACCGGGCATTAGCCTCCTCTAGGTCCACTCGGCCTCCAATGCGGTGTGTAAACATCAGCACTTGGGGAGACAAAGGCGGCCGGGCGTGGTGTTGGCCACCCCACACGTTCGTGCGACGTTCCGACCTTCACAGGTGCTACGCGCTCACAGCACTTGCCCCGGACAGCCGCTTAAGGCTACACGCGGGGATCCTTTTCATTTACACGCTTTTATTTAACTCACTCTGTCTGTTGTTGTTGTTGTCGTATCCTCAAATCTTGTAACTCAATTTTATCCCACTTTCCAATGTGGTATCGACTGCAAACTTCGTATAGTTATGTGTTTCTGATGACAATACTATATGATATCATACAAACTTAAAAATATATTTTTTAAACAATCTTATTACACGCTTTTAACTCACTCTGTCTGTTGTTGTATCCTCAAATCTTGTAACTCAATTTTAACCCACTTCCCAATGTGGTATCGACTGCAAACTTGGTATACTTATGTCATACTGATGACAATACTATATTCTATCATACAAAATAAAAAAACATATTTTAAACCATCTTTTTTATATATTATGTTTCGTCTTGGGTCTAATTGTCCACGGTCAACTGACGTTGGCTGTAATATACACGGTCCCTTACGTTATGGCAAGCTTCGGGGTCACTTCCTGGAGTCGTGGAGTTCTTCCATTACTAGTACGGTACATTTCATGAACGCGTGTTTTTAAATTTTACTTATTGCCCTTTGTGTGGCGTGCGACAGGCAGCACGACGCCCGGCTCGAGCACGACGGGCTCGCTGGGTGGGGTCATGGAGGGGTTTCTCGACCGAGCGGTGATGATGTGGACCGTGTCGACTACAAGGCGGCTCTTTCTCTCGGCTCGAGACGAGCGTTGAGAGATGCTCTCTCTTCCCTCCCCCACGCGCGCCCCTTCTCTCGCTCTCAACTTGCCGAACAGGGAACATACAAGTTGGACTTGAGTGGGCGCGTGAGACGCCCCACCTGCTCTCTGCCAGCCGAGCAAGTAGGTTGTTCTGAAAGTTTGACCCGTCTCGATTTTTGATCAAGTCGGTGGTGTCTCTCCTAATTTTTTGTGCAGGATCTTGGTCGATCCGCTGCTGGATGAAACCCTACCCGCGCCAAGCCAGTCATGGGCATCGTTTGAGCATAATGTTGGGAAAAAACCCCAAGAGTTTGAGCCTGCCGAAAAGGTCCCATAGATATCACCGCTCGACCCGAGCTATAAGTCTTCTGATACATGCATCGTCTTCATGCACTTTGGCGTTCTCTGGTCTGACACTGGTGAGACAATGCCATAAAGAAGGCTGTCTCTGGTGTAGGCCAATCAGTGTCAAGGACAATTCATTGATCATGAGAGCATGCTTTTTATTTGCATGTTTTGTCACAAGTATGTGTGATTAATGCAGACTTGATGCCTCGCAAAGGTGTGTCTATTTTGGTGTTTGAACGTCTTTCCACATGTTTTATTGCCATAATGAGTTTAACCTATTCTCATTTTTCATCATTTTGATACTGGCAAAAGGTCCAATGGATCTTTGACCATATTTCACCATGCTGGTCGTCAGTGCGATCGGCCATATCATCTTCTTCAGACAAAGAATCCGTGCGAAATTCTTGCAGAACAGTTCACCAAACCCACGTGTCAAGAGGACGGGGTATTTGTTTTTTCTTACTCATGAGGTGACCATCCACCTAGCCCAAATGCGTCCAATTCGAGTTTGCATAATTACCACGACAGGTGCGGCCCAGGTAACATAATCACACGCATCAGCAGACATTGCATAAACAAATTAAATAGCAACCACCGAGCCAAACGGCTCATTACATCGACTCCAATCAAAAGCGTGTGACCTCTGTGCACATTATGCGCGATGTTTGTGGGGGTTATACGAGCCGGGCTGCTTTTAAATAACAAAAATATTTTATTATTATTTTAAATAAAAACTGCTGAGCGCGCAAAGCAGTGGCTGAAATAACAGAGCGTTTATAAGGGAGGGTAGTAGAGAGAGAAAGACTTGGAGGAGTGTTTAACGCACGCACGCGCGCGCGCACACATAGGTGAGGAGGGAGGGAGTGGGCGGGGGGTCTTTTGTGCGTTGCTAAATTTAACACTGCCAGTGCGTGCGCACCGCGTTCGTTCGTTCGCCCGGTGGCTGTCGGCAAACACGCGCAGAGATCGGGTGACGTGCCCACGCTTGGCACGAACTGGGGGGCTCAAGACGCTGTTACCTAAGAGAGAAGGAATGGGGATCGTCAAGTGTTGCTAGACAACCTTTCCCCGCCATCCCCCCCCACCGCCAACGTCCTCGCTCTCCCACCCCGCCACCCCCCCACGTGAGCTCACACCTCCACGTGTAACCGCACGATATAAGTGTATCGACCAAACAAATAGCTCGCGGCAATGAAGGTGGCCATGATGACGATGTGACGACAGCGACGATAACGATGATGATGTGGCCAAGGAGTAGTTGTTTATTCATGACCGGGTATGTAGTGGAGTCGGTCGGCCGGTTGCTTGTGGTGGGGTAAAGCGTGGGTGCTCCCCACCTCTCTCGAAACGTCTCGGCAGCGTGGAAGAGTAGGCCAAATACCACGAAAAGATGGGGTTGTGTTAAACTCTCTCGAGCGGAGGCCCTTCCACAAGCAGTGGCGTGAGCAAGCAGTTGCAGGGCTGCACCTTCACCCTTGATTCCATACCTCTCTACCCGTGCGAGCGTTCTGTGCGCAGGAAAAAAAACAATACCAGAGTGACCGATGGTAACGCAAGCATTCAGGGCATGCGCGCTCAGACACTGACACGTATGTAATGTGGGCGTAAACGACCTTCTGGATGTGACGTCACGGGGGGGAGGAGTTACGTCACGTGGGAGAAGGGTTCGGGTCTTTAAGGGGAGAAACCGGAAGAGGAAGGGAGGTTGTTGGGGTCTGGACGAGGGTGAGGCCACGCAGGGCGAAGGCTGGGAGGAGTGGCGAGATCGCCACACACACACACAGAGCGGATTGGCACCGTCGGCCAGCGGTGACCAACCCAGGGAGCAGCGGTGAGGCTGCAGCGAGGGCAGCCGGCGAGGCTGCACGAGGAGGCAGCAGGGGGACTGTTCAGAGAGAGAGAGCAGCGGTGGAGCTGCAGCGAGGGCAGCCGGAGAGGCTGCGCGAGGAGGTCAGCAGTGAGGCTGCTAGAGGCTACGGGAGCGACACGAGGAGATCAGCAGCGGGGCTGCTAGAGGCTACGGGAGCGACACGAGGAGATCAGCAGCGAGGCTGCTAGAGGCTATGGGAGCGACAGCAGCGTCGGCGCCGAGCGGAGGGTCTCAGAGAGAGAGAGCCGTGTGGGAAAAGTAGACGAACCCGAATAAAGGACACCAAGCCAGATACCGTGGTCGAGTCTTTTATTACACTGGTGTCAGAAGTGTAACGGCATGTCGAAACAACTAAGAAAAAAGAATATTCCGACGCCATCATCTGCTTCTTCGTCCGACGACGACGACCTTCCTACAACGATGGATTCAGCTGCGGGGGTGGAGGAGACCCATGCTGAAGCGAGCGCGGGGCCGGGAATTGAAGATGTCGCCGCGTCGGCGGGCCCGTCAGCACCAACGGACGCGGATTTCCGATGGGAACAGATGGCGGAGCAGCTTGAGACTCTCAAGAACGTACTGGCGCAGTTATGTCACCTCGTCACGCCGAGGACGGCGATGGGGAGAGCCGAGGGTGGTCCACAGGCCGCCGCCTTGCCTTCGCTGTCGACGCCATCAGCCACGCGGCACGAAGCCGCCATCTTGCGCGCTCCGTGGCGGGAAGCCGCCATCTTGACCACGCCGCGGTTCGACGCCATTTTGAACCTACCACCGGATGAACCATCGCTTGAGGACGGCGCGCTAAGGAGTCGCAGTTGGCATCTTACTACGGTCAAAGATTTCTCCATCGGGGGCGATTGGAGCGGTTTCGCCTGCAGATTTTTGGCGGCGGTACGTTCTGCTAGGTGGACCGACGCTGAGGCTTTGGAAGTTTTGCCGACTCTTCTTGATGACGAGTCGGTCAGATTCTTTCGTTCCATAACGGCCGAAAAGAAGAAAACATTACGTGGAGTTTTTGACGAAATGGCGGACGCTTACGAGCCACCTGTTGATGCTCATCGCCGATTTGCTCAACGACAGCGAGCGCCCGAGGAATCGCCGGTGGCATATAGGGGTGCGGTGCTGGAGTTGGCTATGGCCGCATATCCGGAGACGAAGCCTGACCTGCTCGAGCCTCTCATCTTAGGTAAGATGCTCGAGCTGTCTCGGGATCTGGGGATTCCCATGCCTGTGTGTGGGCACGAGAAGCTGACTTCCCAGGCGGCAGCTAAATGTCTAGATGCACAGTTTAACCTCCGCCGGTGGAAGCAAGTCGCGGCGTGGACGGGGGGGCCCATCGTCGAGGGAGGCGCCTTGGGTTGGGACCCTAAGAAGGCGGTCTACGTGCCGGATGGGGGGGGCCCTCAGGAGCTGACGGCCGCCTCTGGTCCGCGGTGGGCCGGCCCCGCGCGCTGCACCACCGGTACGGGCCCGGCGGGACGGTGGGCCTGCGCTGCGGCGCAACGACGTTGACTGCTTCCGCTGCGGGCGTAAGGGCCATTACGCCAGGGACTGCTGGGCCCGCATCCCGGGTCCGCCCCAGCAGGAGGCCTCGTCAACGGACGCGCCAAAGAAGGAACCTCCAAGACAGGCAAGTCGGTGCGCACCAGACACCCGGCAAAGCTTTGCACCTCACCCATCACCGTTGTCGTGCGATCCGGGTGTTATTATTGAGGGGAGGCCATCGACGGGGCCTTGTCGCTCGGTGACGCAGTGGCGTAAATTGGCATGGAGGGTCGTCGCGGCCGCTACGGGTTCGTCCACTGTACCGGGGTCTGTTGCTGCCGACTCTCCCTTGCCTGCGTCCGTTGACCTTGCAAGAGCGCCTGTCATGCCTATTACAGACAGACCGGCCGTGACACCGCAGGTGACGAGGGGCCCTGCTCGGGGGGTGCCTGCCATGACTGCGGGAACTCCGAGCCCTGCAGCCCTTCCGACCCCGCTGCAACCACAATCGCGGGACACCTCCGGGGCTGAGCCTTCGGGGACACGGGACGTTGGTGGGCCTCCAAAAGCGACAGGAGGATTGCGGCCTGTCACTCTTAAAACCCCATCACGTTCCCGCTCTGCGGGAGGGCCGCCGACCGTCCGGGACGGGCCGGCGACCCGCACACGTTCTAAATCTCTTACGTTTCGTTGATTGTTATGTTGTGTTGTTGTTGTTACTGTTATAATTATTGCATGCTTTGTGTCCTTTAGTGTGTCAGGGTCGGTTTCGCTCGCATTACTAGTCGGAGTTTTGTTCAGCCGAGGTCGGCTGGGTTTTCTCTACGGGGGAGGGTGGTGTAATGCGGGCGTAAACGACCTTCCGGATGTGACGTCACGGGGGGGAGGAGTTACGTCACGTGGGAGAAGGGTTCGGGTCTTTAAGGGGAGAAACCGGAAGAGGAAGGGAGGTTGTTGGGGTCTGGACGAGGGTGAGGCCACGCAGGGCGAAGGCTGGGAGGAGTGGCGAGATCGCCACACACACACAGAGAGCGGATTGGCACCGTCGGCCAGCGGTGACCAACCCAGGGAGCAGCGGTGAGGCTGCAGCGAGGGCAGCCGGCGAGGCTGCATGAGGAGGCAGCAGGGGGACTGTTCAGAGAGAGAGAGCAGCGGTGGAGCTGCAGCGAGGGCAGCCGGAGAGGCTGCGCGAGGAGGTCAGCAGCGAGGCTGCTAGAGGCTACGGGAGCGACACGAGGGGATCGGCAGCGAGGCTGCTAGAGGCTACTGGAGCGACAGCAGCATCGGCGCCGAGCGGAGGGTCTCAGAGAGAGAGAGCCGTGTGGGAAAAGTAGACGAACCCGAATAAAGGACACCAAGCCAGATACCGTGGTCGAGTCTTTTATTACACGTACACAGATACCATTCATACAGGTGGAACGCGACGATTGCACTCTCTACACGCTGCCCCGCATTCTACAGGCCTCGCACCTGTGTTGGCCTCTGGGTGGGCATCTCAAGCAGGCTCGATCTTCGCATGATCCACTAACCCCTGCCACCGAGCACCACTGGATTGTAAACATCAAAGGCGCTACGGATGCATCGATTCGTCGATTGACGATGTTGAGTCTTAAGCTCGTGATGCCTGCATCGAATTGCGTGTGTGGGGATCAACGTTTGTCAATTCGTATATGTTGTAAATATTGAGTTTGCGTGACCGCTGCAGCCACAAGAGGCGCTAACATTCATGGCAAATGCTAAATAATAATTCAGTACAGTAACGGATTCTGAAATCGTAATCGTGATGGTGTGTAAACACAAGGACTGGGGATTTAACAACGAACATCAAACATTACATCTAGAATTGTTTTTGAGTTAGGTCGCAATGATCTGGCCAAATGTGTCGTAATACCCTCCACCACCCGACGTAGGAGCTTCCATGGATACAATCGCATCACCTCCAAGCTTTTAGGAGTCGATGCACCCACCAGCAACGCCACCAAGACACAAAGACAAAGATTCCCGTATAGCCTTAACAAACTGTTCGGGGCAAGTGCTGCTCGCGAGCACCTATGAAGGCCAATATAGCACACAAGGGAGTAGGGTGGCCAGCACCACGCCCGACCGCCTTTGTCTCCCCAGTGGCGATGTTTACACACCGCACCAGCTACTGATTTGAGGCTGAGTAGATGGCCGTGTAAGGGAATCGAACTAAGGTGGCCGGGTCGGTTGCTCCACGTGCTCACTGCCACCGCCATAACCGTCGTAACGCTCCACTGCTCCGTCTGAAACACTTCACGAATGAAACAAGTTACGAGATGGTTGAAACTCTTCCAATGGTTCAAGCAACTTTGATCGAACGCTGATACTGCGCCCGGCTGTATTCGTTGCTAGCCAGCGAAGCATTGCAGAACCCGATACGCCGCTTGCGTAACGAATAATCTAATGCGAGGAGTAAAACGCAAATTTGCGGATTTTTTTTTCTTTCTGTTCGGCGGCGGTGGTGGTCGTGGTTGTTTTTTTGAGTGGCGTGCGGTGAAAGGAGAAGCTGCGTTCTAGTTAAGCAGGTGAGATGCTGCTCGCATGTCTATCAGGTTTCACGGTGCTTTTGTGCTCAGTCCAATGCACTCAGCCACGAGCACACGCAAAGACAAAGATCCCCCGTGTAGCCTTAACAGACTGTTGGGTCAAGTGCTGCTTGCGAGCACGTATGAAGGCTGGGCACGGCACACGTGGGGGGTGTGTGGCCAGCACCAAGCCCGCCCGCCTTTGTCTCCCCAAGTGGCGATGTTTACACACCGCACCAGGTGCTCGTCTGAGGCTGAGTCGACCTAGGGGAGGCCGAGGATCGGCTCAAACGATCGTCACCGGTGTTGTTGGTGGTCAGCGGGATTATAATTCGAGTCACCAGGTTCGTAGCGCAACGCGCGGACCAGCACGCCACCGCTCCCGCTCACCAACGAGCACCTGCGACGAACCGAGTGGCGGTGCGCCTTCTCGAGAACTAGTTGGGAAGAAACAACAACAACAAACAACAACAAATGAATACGCATGGTTTCGATTTAAAGCTTTCGTGACTGCAAGGATTCATATTGTTAGGTTTTTTCGGTAAAGTCACGTAGGTAAAAACATTAAAATTAATAAAAGAAAAATAAAATAAAAATCACGACGTTTCGGAGGCAACACAAGACGGAAGCTTGTGTTGCCTCCGAAACGTCGTGATTTTTTATTTTATTTTACTTTTATTAATTTTAATGTTTTTACCTACGTGACTTTACCGAAAAAACCTAAGCATATTACGTAAAGCTTTTCAGCACGCGTTTGTCTGCACGAGTATTTACTTAGCCTTGAGGTAGCAAATGCCATCTTATTCTTAGGTTTTTTCGGTAAAGTCACGTAGGTAAAAAATTAAAATTAATAAAAGTGAAATAAAAATAAAATAAAAATCACGACGTTTCGGAGGCAACACAAGCCTCCGTCTTCAGGTGGAACAGTCACAGCACGATAGTTGTAACGTCGTGATTTTTATTTGACTTTTATTAATTACTTTTTTTATTTTACTTTCATTATTATAAATTTTTTACCTATGTGACTTTACCGAAAAAACCTAAGAATATGAATCCTTGCAGTCACGAAAGCTTCAAATCTAGAATTAAAAGCCATCTTGTCATGGCAAAATTCATTTGCATATTCGCAACTTAGTTATCTTTGTCCTGTTTGTGTCTCTCTTGGGGGTGGGGGGACCATCTGATACATTTAGCGATGATCAAGAGGGAGCGTCCCTAATGACAACTCAACTTTATTCATGTTCCGTTCCTGTTGGATCATCTTTACGGAGGTGATTTCACCTCCTCCGCCCTTCCCCCCAACCCGTCGCACCTCGCTCTGCACTGATGGACAGACGGACACGCGTGACGCCGACTTCTCAACAGGTCGCACCGTCTCGCTCAACGTAACGACCACACACCTACACACACACAGAACGAGATGAAGGGTCGAACCAACACCTGGTCAGATTCGAACCGACAGACAGCCTCATGCGGCTGGACCAAACAGAGACATAGAAATTCTAGATTTTAAGTTTTCGTCACTGCAAGGATCCATACTTTTTGTTTTTTTCGGTAAAGTCACGTAGGTAAAAAACTAAATAAATTAAAATGAAAACAACTAAATTAAATCACGACGTTTCGGGCGCAACACAAGACGGACGCTTGTGTTGCGCCGTGATTTTATTTAGTTGTTTTCATTTTAATTTATTTTGTTTTTTACCTACGTGACGTTACCGAAAAAAAACAAAAAGTAGAGACATAGAAAGCCTGGCTATGAACTTTCTGAAGATCTCCGAAAAGGGTGGACGCCCCACCAAGCCGGACGTGTCCGTTTAAACACGTGGGCTCTCGTGACCCATTTACTCTGCAACAGCACCGGTGTGTGCTGAAGTTGTACCCCATTGCCACGTGTTTATTAAACTTGTCACACCTTGGCTAATTGGGCTGTGTCGGGTGGTGGCGGGCTTTAACGACAACATACACATTTACGCGATCGAACCCCCCTCCCCCCGCCCCCCAAAAAACAAACATCTATCACGGACGTGTCCGATCGTGCGCGGACAAACGGAGAAGGATGATCGATTCACGCGTCCCGGTGATCCACAGCCCTTTGGGTCAAGGCGGGCGCGCTCCTGAGAAATCGCCTTCATACGACCACGTCATTTCGCTTTCCTGCTGTCAGTAGGAGGGTGAAGGGGGGCGGGCAAGGCAGCGTGGCGCGTGGGGGGGCGGGGGGGGTACACCATCTCAGCTCATCTCTCTCGCTCTCTCTTAACCATCGTCCCGGCAAGCCCTCGTCCTCCTGGTCCCCACGGTCGCCCTCGGGGTTCCGCCGCGCTCTTGACTGCAGCCACTGTGTCTGCGGCTGGAGATCGCTCGAGGAGGACTCGTCCCACTCGTGTCTGTGGGGGATAAAACAAAAACAAATAGTGGAGTGGCATCGTGGGTGGGTGGGTGGCTGGTGGTGGTGGTGGTGGCGACGGCGGTGGTTATGGTAACTCTCGAATTTTCCGCACGTCCTCAAGCTCAATTTCGATGGCAATTTGTGGCATCCCAGAGGAGGGGTGCTCGCGTTAAGAGGCTGGCGCGATCGATGGCACACTCGAAGCCAACCCCCCCCCCCATACCCCACCCCAGTCCTCTTCACAAACTATCTCACGGAACTAGCAAAAAGAAAAATAATAAAACAAATGAATAATAGCACGTACGTGGAGCGTGTAGCATTTGGGGTGTGCGTGTCTTCACGGCACGTTTGGGATAAATACGTTGGAAGTCGATGGCTCGGTTTTTGGCAATGAACCAAGAGGCATATAGAGAAATTGCAAATATCATCATGTAAAATGTGTGAATCTACACGTACATTTACAGTCCTGCTGTCAATCCACTGTTGAATGAGGGCGTTCACGTACCGTGCCAATCACGACAGTCAGTTGACCATACTTCACCGCGCTCAACGGCGCGGTTTGGTATCGGCGGGGAGAGGAGACACGGGAGCATAGATGTACAACACAACGATAGATTTCGCTTCACTATCAAACTGTTAACTCAACGTATTCTTTGTTTTTTTCGGTACAGTCACGTGGATAGAAAAAAAAGAATATTATTACGTAGATAGAAGAATAAGAATATAATAATATGATATTTCTTATGAAAACGTTTTTTTAAAGTAAAAAATATTTCTATTTTTTTTTATCTACGTGACTTTACCGAAAGAACCAAAGAATATGAATTCCTGCAGTTACGAGAGGTTTTAAGTCAAAATGTTAACAACGTAGCTGCCCCCCCCCCGCAAGCAGCAGCCGATATGACACATGTGTCTTAAGCCGCAAGCACTTGTCCAGGCCGAGGGGTACCTGCTTAGCTACTGAGACCCGATGAGATAGGGGCCCATTCCGAGGCGAGTTGGTCTCACGCCTTCACCGCACTACACCTGGGAGAAACTTTTAGTTTTGCGGGGGTCGTGGGGTCTGGGGGGCGGGGGGGGGAGTTCCGGCGGGCCGGTCACGGTTCACAATTAAGCACGGCTGGATGACGTACGGTGCGAAGAAAGTTTCAACGCACGCGAAGCAAGCGGCTGGCGTCAAACTATTTTTTTGCCCCCTCGCCGCGTGTTTACCGTCGGCTCCGAATCCTTGGACATTTTTTGCGAATCTTTGTTTTGAGTTTTTTTCCCCTGCCGCACTGTACGCGCGCGCGCCTTTTAACGTCTGAAACGGCGAAACAAAATGGGAAAGGTGAACCCGCAGTAGCGCTACTACACCCGCGTTCACCGTCAGAACCCTGGCCAATCCACTGCTGGATGAAAGGGCTTCACCCAAGTCGCTCGCCATCGCCGCCGTCGATGCGTTCGCAGTAGGGCTGAACGATTATTCGATTTCAAAACGAAATCGCAATTTGAAACAATGCGATTAGCAAATCGCAAAAGCTGCGATTTTTTTGCGATTTGAAAAGTCCTATTACGTTCTGATTGGAATTGTTTTATTTTTTATGATAACTTTATTTTTCTTGTTTTTTTCGGTAAAGTCACGTAGAAGGGAAATAAGAAAGAACCAATAATATGAATCCCTGCAGTCACGAAAACTTTAAATCGAATTATAACTTTATTTATTTAACTTAACAATTGTTGTATGTTTGATTGTTCTGTTTTAATTAAAACATTAAAATAAATACATGTTGGAAGCAATTCATGTATTTAAGTTCTCATCCTTGCATTAGAATATATAGAGCAGTTCATATGTTGATGATATCATGTGGTAATGCTCCATCACACACGTTTTAAATCTATTACACAGTGAATGTTGAACTCAAGCTTGACTTAAAAAATGTTATCGCAAATCGTAATATCTGTCAGAAAAATCGCAATTCGATATTTCCCCCCAAATCGTCCAGCCCTGGTTTGCAGTAATTTACCACCAGACAAAACCGCGCGCAAACTGGGTCTCAGATCGCTCCGTCCAAACCCTCGTGCGCCGCTCCAATTCATCGGCTCAGCCACTGCCCTTGTTATTGTTTACCCGTCGGACATCGTTACCACCCCCCCCCCTGCCCACCTCTTTCTTGGGTTACTTTCTGTGGCATTTAACAGCGCCGAGACTGAGTGCATCGGCGATGTTTAAAGCATAGCATGGAGGTCACCGCGGGTGTCTCCCGCACGCCCTTTGTGTCGTCCGCGTGAGCATCAAAGAGGTTTTTACTCCACATACCTCCCCCTCCCCACAAATCCGCTGTGATCGACCGACAAACGTCAGTTGTGTTTTCACAAAGTTCGAGCAGATTGCATCCGTGGAGACAGACGCAGCGCAATAGAATTGCACCTGCGACGGATGCTCGCGAGGTCCGGGGCTTGCGGCTCGGGCAGGTGGGTGGCATCGCGTGTGTTGGGTTGGAGGGAGGCGGCTGGAATAAGAGAACGGCCACAAGTGTTTTTTTGTGCTTTTTCCAATCAAGAATGTGTATTCATGCTGGAGGAATCCGATGAGCCACGGAGCTCTTTTTTTCACAGACGTCCAGCAGATTCAAGATGACATCACGGCCAAAGCTGTTAATGCCACCAGAAGGCCGTGCCTCTCTCTCGATCTCACCGCTTCGGCCAGACCCACGCAGCTGCCACGCGGCAGAGGCACCACGCGGGTTCGGACATCACGCAGTAGACACACGCCGACGAACAACGCCGGCTACGTACGGCGCGAAAGAAGTTCAACGTACGTACAACACTGTTGGCTCTCCTATCATCATACCCACGTCGCATGTTTTTTGCCCACTTTACTTCTTTAGAGGGGGAGTTTGGTGGTAGGAGGCAATTAGACCCCAATAATTTCACACAAGCATCAGCAGAAAACTCGCCGGACGGGCTTTTCATCCGTGTGACGACATCCGTACCGTTTACAAAGACAAAGATCCTCCCGTGTAGCCTCAACAGACTGTTGGGGCAAGTGCTGTTAGCGAGCAACTAACGGCAACACGAGGGGGTGGGTGGCCAGCACCGACGCCCGACCGCCTTTTTCTCCCCAGTGGCGATGCTTACACACTCGTTTGAGGCTGAGTAGACCTAGTGGAGGAGGCCCATGACCGGTTCAGGTAATCGTCACTGCTGTTGGTGGCCGTGAGCGGGAATCGAACTCGGGTTGCCGAGTTCGCGCTAACCGCTACACTACCGCTCCCCACGTACTGTATATACACACGCGTATACAAAGGCAAAGACACAGATTCCCCGTATAGCCTTAACAGATTGTAGGGGCAAGTGCTGTTAGCGAGCACCTATGATTTTATGAAGGCCAGAACGGCACACGAGGGGGTGGGTGACCAGCACCACGCCCAACCGCCTTTGTCTCCCTGGTGGCGATGTTTTTACGCAATGCACAAGCTACTCATTTGAGGCCGAGTCGACCTAGGGGAGGCCCAGAACCGGTTCAGATAATCGTCGCTGGTGTTGGCCGTGAGCGGGAATTGAACATGGGTTGCTAACCGCTACACTACATTATACACACTCGCACTGTCTCGCGGGGCATTTGCACGTGGCGCAATTATTATTTTCTATTTGTTTTCCATTCTCTCTCTCTCTCTCACACACACACGAAAGTCGCACCTCTCTAAATGTTCTCGCGAGCCGGCTGAGACCGTAAGCCGGCGGGCAAGGGGGGACGCTCCGCGAGACGAAATGCCCCGCGCCCCCTTTTCATATCGTGCCACGCTCGTTTGGCATTTAATCTTTATGACGCCATCGGCGACCCGCGTATCTCTCGTCGCGTGGGGTACACCCACCGCACCTCACCCCACACCCCCCGCACGCCCCCGCACAACCCCTTCCCCCCCCTCCCGCCGGCGTTTACGAACGCTCGTCAACATTTGTCGGCATCACGCCGAGAGAGAGAGAGAAGGGGGGTGTCACTACCCCCCGTCCCCCACACCCCCCCCCCATTTTTGTGTCACGCATCGAGCCGCTCCGATGGAAGCTCTGGCTGGATTCATGCCAGGAGCGGGCGGGGTGGGCGGGCTGCCAGCGCTGCATGTCCCAGTGAATGAGAAGGGGGGGAGCAAGGGGGGGGGGTAGCAATTAGTGAGATAAGGGCACGGCACAATCGCGGGATCGCACGCACGGGAGTTTTTTATTTTTGTCTTTTTTAATTATTTTATTCCTCCATCCGAAGGAGGTCCCCACTTCCCACTTCTTATAAAGGCGCACCCCCCCCCACCGTCCGCCCTCCCCCCCGCCCCCTACTTTGTTGCCGGATGAATTCTCTAAATAAATGAGCCGGGCTCGAGAAAGGAAGTTTCCGTAGGTGGCGACTGTTTTGAGTCTGACGTGGGCGGCGCTCTTGGTTACCGCAGCGTGAGCTGCGTCATCGTCATCATCATCATAATCCCGCACCTCCGGTTAGCACGGTTGGCTACGTACGGTGCGAAAGAAGTTCAACTTACACGCGTACGTAAGCATTCACCATCGTCGTGATCGTAATCGTGACAATACTGACAATTGTGGCTATGCCAAACGTATATTTAAATCACGTTCAAATGTCACAGTAAATATTTTGCAAGTTCATTGGCAAATAAATGCTGCTGTTTTAAAAGAGACAATTCAAATGCAATGGACCTGCCAATACCACCCGCCTCATAATCATCCTTCAGTGAATGGGAGGTTTGACCAGGGGCTGGCGGCCAGGTTGACACTTAGCAAAAAGGGCTCGCGAGATTTGAGACGCGCAATATCGTCCTGCGCACACCATGCCGGGGTTGGCAGTGCTTTAGCTATCGAGCGCGCGCAGGCGGTGCAACTGCACCACCAGGTTCCCTGCGCCAGAGAGGGCCCAGGTTTTGGGCTCCGAGGGGCGGGGCGGGCGGGGGATTTGGAGAGGGGGCCCCCACCGAATTCCTTGCCCCGAAGCCAACTGCACCACATCACGGAGGTTGATCGGACCACTTTGCAGCGAACGCGTTATACATCCACAACATTAAACACGTGTGTTTTTTGATGATGCTGCATTGGCGGTTGTGCACGAGCACGACAATAAAAAAGAAATCAACAAAAGACTAAAGACATTCGTCAGTAATATTCTGACATAATTAATTTATATTTTTATTAAGACTATATCATGTGACATTTCAGGGTAATGGCCCTTCTTCATACCACGTACATCAGTTCGCACATGTTGTGCTTGTGCTATGAAGAAGAGCCATTTCCAGAAACGTCGCCTATAATATAAATTACATTTTAAGGCCACATTGTTATTGATAAAGGTGTTGATTTATGTATAAACATACATATATTACTATATTTATAAATCCGTGGAAAACATACGCACACCGTAAACTTACCACGAAAGCGAATCACGTTTTCTACTTTCGTGCAGATTCAGAACGGCCAATGACAGTATTCTTCTGTGTATGTTGAACTTCTTTCGCACAGCACGTAACTAACCGTGCTCATCGGAGGCTCAGCCAATCATCGTCGGCGATCACTGAGAATCGCCCTTGTGGCTTTCGCTTAAACCGAGCTACATTTCCACTGCAGCGACTGCCTCGCCAGGCAATGGGCAGGTATTCTTGTGTTTTTTTCGGTAAAGTCACGTAGGTAAAATATGTAAATTAATAAAAGTATAATAAAAATAAAATAAAAATCACTTGATACAGCTATTGTGCTGTGACGGTTCCTCCTGAAGACGGAAGCTTGTGTTGCCTTCGAAACGTCGTGATTTTTATTTTATTTTTTATTTTACTTTCATTAATTTAAATTTAAATTTTTTACCTACGTGACTTTACCGAAAAAACCTAAGAATATGAATCCTTGCAGTCACGAAAGCTTCAAATCTAGAATGGGTAGGTAACCTGTACAGCCCATGGGCCAGACAGGGCCCACGTTTCATACGGCCCGCGGCTGACATGAAACCACTCGCCAACGACGTTTATCCATCACTGTCAGCATCGTTTCGCAGCACTCATCGAGGTGCTGGAGGTGATTTTTTTTTGTTAACCTGCCAAAAACACCGTCAGCTGTTGCCTTTACAGTCATACCTGAGCACACATTCAATGAGACACAGTGTTGTCGCTATCAAAGTTTAATGTCGACTACCCTACGATGTATGGTCCTGCTGGAGGGATTTGAAGTTCTATTTTGGCCCTCGGTCAAGAAAGGGTTATCCGAGTCTGTGTTATGGCATTCCAGTAAAAATTTTAAGGTGCAGCCCTGCAATTACCAAAACACGACACTGCTGAATTCTAGATTTGAAGCTTTCGTGACTGCAAGGATTCATATTCTTAGGTTTTTTTGGTAAAGTCACGTAGGTAAAAAATTAAAATTAAAATTAATAAAAGTAAAAAAAAATTCTATTTTACTTTTATTAATTTAAATTTTTTACCTACGTGACTTTACCGAAAAAACCTAAGAATACGACACTGCTGGTCAAAGGGCTTTCAAGAAAGTTACCTACAGAGTGTGTTTTGGCCTACTCTTCCAAACCCTGGCCAGATGCCTTGCAAGAGGCGGGAATAAACCCACAATTTGAACCACTCACAGGCAATCTGCCGATCGACTAACTGCGGAATTGTCATTTAAACTGCTCGGCAGATCCAGGGCAAGGGGCAGTGGGGGGCGGTGGGAGGGGGCGGGGGGGGGAGATTTCACCCTGCCGCGCAGGGAGATCGAATCGATCCGGTGACCTCTGGGATTGCGCGTGCAAGTGCAGAAAACGCCAAATAAAAAAACCCCAAAAACAATCTACCGCAGCGGCTTCCTCGGCACTCCAACGCGGTCCGTCAATGTCGTGGACGCAACCGACAAGAGAGAGGTCGGGGGGAGTGGGTGGGGGGTGGTGGAAATGATTCTCTGGTTTGTTGACCGGCTCTTAATCCCAGACAGCAGCCCCCCCCCGTCGCCCCCACTCCCACCTCCTCGCCTCACCCCCTCATCCCCCCCCCACGGCGTAATCCCTGCCCACCGCATAGCCACGGCACTCACTTAACGGCGGCTTAACTTGAACCTCGTCTGACTGCGTGAAAATCAAGCGGTGCCCCTTTGTGAGTTAAAAAAAAAGGGCCAAAGGTTTGGCGCCGTGTACTTCGCACACAACAGACGAAGGCAAAGGTCTCCCGTATAGCCTGTGACGGACCGTTGGGGCAAGTGTCGTCAGCGAGCACGTATGAAGGCCGGCACGGCACACGATGGGGGTGGGTGGTCAGCAACCACGCCCGGCCGCCTTTGGTCTCGTTCGTGGCAATGTTTTTTGTTACAGACCGCACCAGGTACTCATTTGCGGCTGAGTCAACCTAGGGGAGGGCCCAAGACCGGTTCAGATAATCGTCGCTGGCGTTGTTGGCCGCGAGCGGGAATCGAACTCGGTTCACCGGATTCACAGCGCAGCGCGCTAACCGCTACACCACCGCTCCCCGTCAGACACAGACACACGGACACGCACAGAACGCCACGGAGAGAGAGACACAGAGAGAGACAGAGAACTCTGTGTTCATTTACGGAGAGGGATTCGGCTTCTTGAAACACCGCCAGCCACGCGGACGCACGCACGCACTCGCTCACTCACACGCTCTCTGCCTGCCGGTGCGTGAGTGCGTGCGTGCGCTCCCAAACGCTGTCGCGTGTTTGCGGTGTGGGCACCAACATCGACAGACGCTTGCGCCGTCAGCGTCACACAGTTACCATGAGGTCATTGTCTTAAGCAACAACAAAACAACACAATAAAAACAAAGCAAGTTTCTAAAAGTCATTAACTCGCTGGAAGTGTTTGAGCAAATAGCGTTTGAGAAAATTGCAAAAAAAACCTTGGGGGGAGGGGGGGGGGTTAAAATTTTCATCATTTCAAAAAGGTATTCGGAGACGTGGGGTGGTGGTGGAGGAAGTAAATATGTCTTATATGACAGACGTGCGCTGCAAGTAGCACTGCAATGCGAGTCCGTTGAGCAAGGGAAGGCCTTCGCGTGTCTGAACAGCTTTCACAATCAGAGTCGTTATGTATTATTGGAGGAATCCGATGAGCTATGAAGCTCTTTAAAAAAAACATTTACAGACGTCCAGTGGCTTTCGCAGATGTCCGAGAACACGTGACCGGAGAGGCGCCGCACAGCGACACCCACGACGTTCTCAGCAAAAGACGACCGACTCACCGTGGCTTCTGCGGAGTCGTTTACCAAAAAAAAAACGTCTTAAGCAGCTCATTTGTCCGTCCCTTTGACATGGGCTCAGTGCACTTTGGGCTAGGCGCTGCAGGAAAGACACAACAAGCAGCGGAGGGCCACTGTAGACGATTCGTCTGTTGTCTTCTCAAGAGATTATTGTCTGAGGAGGAGGAGGAGGAAACACACTCCGAGAGAACGTCCAACGGGGAGAGATGGAGTTCACGAAATGATGGAAATCGGCTCCAGCGCACTGGCTACATTGTTACATCGCAGGGCCGTGAGAGATGGGGACGGTTCGTGGAGACTTTTATCCAGCAGTGGATAGGTCATGGCTGATGATAGCGATTACGGGGATGGTGGTAGTTTTTTGAAATCCTGAGTAGCCTCGGTTGGTACAAGAGCAGGCTTCTTAGCTGTGATGACACCAGTTCAAATGCCAGTCATGGTCAACTCAGCCCCCATTATCACCATCTCTCCAAGCAAGAGTCGAACGTCAATTCAAGAGTTGTACGCGTTATTTTATATACAGTACAATTTAGCTTTCCAAGATTTGGCTAACTTTGATCACGTTCATTAATTTACTTCTTTTTTATGATAAAATTTGGTCTTGATTTGAAGCTTTCGTAACTGCAGAAATCTTTGGTTCTTTCGGTAAAGGCACGAGCGCTTGTGTTGCGATCGAAACGTCGTGATTTGTTTTAATTTTATTTTATTTCGAACTACATGACTTCACCGAAAGAACCAAAGAGTATTTAATTTGGTCTTCAATCTGGCTTTATATTTGTTTAAATCTAATTGTGGAATGCTTTAATGTTGTCTGCGGATCGCTCCTGCCCTACGGGCAGACTCCGGAATATCCGATTGTGAAACACAGCGCCTTCGTGAGAGCGCTGCTCGATCGGAAGTGATCCATTAATACATTGACTCCTTTTATTTCGTAACGGGATGTCTGAAGTTCGATTTAAAGCTTTCATGACTGCAGGGATTCATCTTCTTGGTTCTCTCAAAACATAATAAATTAATTATTATGTTTAATTTTTATTATTTTATTACTTCCCTTCTACGTGACTTTACCGAAAGAACCAAGAAGGGGGATGTCTGAAGTTTGGCGATCTGCTGAACGGGTTCCTGATGTGCTTCGTGCAGATTTTAAGTGCCACTCACAACTAAATGTACGAAACGAGTGTTGCTGTTATTAGTATTACTCCATAATATTTGTTTTTTGGGTGAGATCGCGTAAATATAAATGTGTCATTAAACCCGCCACCACCCGACACAGCCAACTAGTAAGGTTTGTCACGTAAACAGAACGTGCCAATTCGTTACTATTACAGCACACCGGCGTGTTATAGAGCAAAGCCACAACATTTACAATCTGAGTACGACGTTTCGCCAGTAATTACAACTATCTCCATCAGGCGCACGTGTTGTCACCACATCTACGCCTTCTATTTAAGGAACGAAACAGGTAGACTTCTCCACAAATCTGGCTGTCGCCTGATGAAGCTAGTTGTAATTACTGGCGAAATGTTGTACTCAGATTGTAAATGTTGTGGCTTGGCTCTCCAACACACCGGTTAGTGCTATACTAGTATACTACACTATACACTACACACTAGTGCTGTACTAGTATACTACACTATACAATCCACTATACACTACACTATACACTAGTGCTGTACTTGTATGCTACACTTTACACTACACACTAGTGCTGTGCTAGTGACGAATTGGCCACGTTCTGTTTACGTGACAACCCTTACTAGTTGGCTGTGTCGGGTGGTGACGGGTTTTAACGACACATCTATATATTTACGCGATCTAACCCAAAACACCTCTATTATGGATTATGCATGATATTGGTCGTGAACGTTTACGTGTTATTAACACATTCCTGCGGAGGGAGCTGGTAGGAACGTTGGGTTGCTCGGTCAATGGCCAGGGTCAACGGCGGCGTGGTGTATTCCGCAAATATGCCCGACTGTGAGGGCGGGCACAAGTCGGCGTGAGTAGGTTAAACGTTGAGTTTTATAAGGGCACCACGGGGTGACCAGCCCCTCCCCACCCCTCCCACCCCCCACCCAGCCCCACCCCTCCCACCCCCCACCCAGCCCCACCCAGCCCCTCCCACTTTCCCCACCCAGCCCCACCCTCCCCACCCAGCCCCACCCTCCCCACCCTCCCCACCCAGCGCCTCCCTCCCCACCCAGCCCCTCCCTGCACGACGGACACAATAATCCCCTGTGGGCTGGTGTAACCAGGAGGTTCCTACCAGTATTACTACTACTACTGCCTCTGAGTCACCTTGCATCCGAAATACCCGCAATCCGTCTGTCGCATGGGCAACGAATGGCAGTGAAGATTCGCCACCCACCACCCCCACGGCTGGCACGTCGCTGGCGTGAGGCTGGCACGCAGGGTCAGCCACCGTGTCGCCCACCAGGCAGACTCGATCCCGCAGGGCTTCGGAGGTCTCTCGAGATTGGTCGGGGGGGGGGGTCACGTCTCGCTGTTGTGTTCCATGAAGAAGGGCCATTGCCCGAAACGTCGCCCGTTGTAGACTTTTAAGGCAAGGCACACACACACGCAGACACATACGGTGTTATTGACAAATGTGTTGAGTTTTTTGTTACTCTGGATGAAATTAGTCAAGTCTTGTACATCTACCGTAAACTATCGCTCTGGTCAGGAATAACCACGTGGAAACAACAGTAGCAGTGCAGTCTTCGTAAACATTCTCTGATGACTATGCTTCTTAATCTCAACGTACATCGGCAATCTCAGGCGAGGTTTTATGTTTTAATTAAGTACAACTCGTTACACCCCCCACCCTCCTCCCCACAGCCACGTGCACGCCATACATTTTCGCTCGGTGTTCAGATGCAGCATCCACCATTAGATAACTTCGCAAACAGACTTACGTAAGGTCCCTTATGTATGGACACGGTTGTTTCTAGACTCGTGGACTTCCGCTTCGGTCTAACGTGGTGAATTCATATATCACACATTTGAAAGGGGGCAGTTGGCGCGGTACCCTGGGGCAAATCACGCCGTGTATTATATCTAACACCGCGACGTCTAAGCGCCCCCCCCCCAAAGTGCAGGGCCCAGGGCGGTCGCTCCGATTCGCCGTTACCCTGGCGACGGCTCTGCCACGGAGGATTATGAATGCGCCCGTCGGTCGCGAAATCCTCTGACTGATTCGTGAGTTCGGCTGCGACGATTCAGACGACAACATCTCCTCGTGATGATACAAAAAAACAAGTACTCAGAACGCTGTCTTTCCGACAGACATGTTCTTCACCTGAGGACGGCTGCTTGCGTTGTGGCCGAAACGTCGTGAGAATTGCATTTAATTATGTTTTATTTTTATTATTTTATTATTTCCCTTCTACGTGACTTCACCGAAAGAACCAAGAAGATGAATCCCTGCAGTCACGAAAGCTTTAAATCGAAAAAAAGTACTCAGAAATATGCCATATTATTGATTATAATCCCCTAGAAAAGGGTTCATTATAAATCAAGTTTCAGTCTTAATTGTGGCTTTCTCCCAATGGTAATCATCATTTGGAGGTAGACCGGCAGTGCAATGTTTAGCGCACTTAAACTTATGAACGTTGGCTGAATGATATTCCTGGCCACCACGGCTGACACCAGAGGCGAATTCTATCTTCATCTGTCCTGGGCCACTCACCCTTTGCCGACTCGCACGACGCAGCCGTGCTGGAGTGTAGTCGAACATCCACCACGCAGCAAAGACGGTAAGGGGACAACCTCATCCAGCAGTGGAACGACACGCAGGGTCGAACAAGTACACAACAGCGCATTCACATTCACACCGCGCGTACTCGATTTATCGCTCTAAATACAATGCACACTCCACCACCCCCCCACCCCTTCCCTTCGCCGCGCACACAACTGCGGCTGAGTGCTCTGTCGTTTTTTTCTTCCCGAAGTGTTTGTATTTCCCAGGGTCTCGGTGTTGTTGGACTGTCAGAGTAGGTTTGTTTAGTCTGTAGGCTAAATGACGACCGAAAGCGTGGCCGGCCGTGTGGACCGCGCCTGACACACACGCACACGCACGCACGCGCACACAAAAAGAAACCTAAAAAAGGTGCGCCTGTTGGCTTTTATTATGATTTGTACAAAAAAAGTCTCCGTGGCCTCGAGTACCTTTGTGCATCGGCACGGCCCGATACGCGGAACCTTCCGTGGCGTTTGCACAGGAGCCACAATTGCAAACTGATTTACACAAAAAAAACCTTACCCCCCCTCTTTGTTTAAGCTTAGAGAATCGATCGTGGGGTTTTAAAAAAGAAAGATCGCAAAATAAGCTCGCATCTCTCGTTTTTTTGTGTGTGTTTCGCGTGCAGTGCCGAGATTTTTTTTGTTCCATCCAACGCCCCCCCACCTCCCCCCCGACGACCTCTATCGCGAACGAGACTGGCGCGGTCGGTCGCCTCTTCGTTCCGAGCAGCGGGGAATTCGCTAATGAGAGGACGTGAGCAGCAGCGGCGGCGGTAGCGGCGTTTTAATCCCCGTCGGGTAGAGGCCTGCAACGGGGAGCCACGAATCTGCGCCCGCACACGGGGCGGACCCGGGGTCTGCATCGGCGGATGCAGCGAGCGCGCGCGCGCGTGCGCGTGTCGGAGCGCGTGCGCGTGCGTTGTGCGCACCTGCGCATTCCTGTGGAGCGCGTCGGGCCAAAACGCGTGGGGCTCTCGCGATGCCGCCACCAAAGTCGACTGGCCACCGCGACCGGGGAGACGGATTCGAAGTGCACACGAGTCATTTCTCCGTGACATTTTTCCATGCGTAAACTGCTATCGAAATGACACCAAGCGTCCTCGATGGGGTCATTTGTAAGTTGTGTCTGAATTACACGCGCCACGGCTTATCTGACGATCGCGTCTGAATTGCGTCTCCCGCGGTCGTTCGCAGTTTGAACGTAAATTTGCCTATCTTTGGCCGGCGGTCGCTGCAGTGCCAACCCCACCCCCCCACATTGCCAGATCAGAGGTAATACCTCTCGATCTTTAGGAGGGGTGGTCATTTAACGAGCTGCCTTTTACCGAGGAGTGTTTTCTCTCTCGCTCGCTCTGCTAGACAAACTTTAGTTCGAGGTTGCGGTCACGCACAAAGACACAGGTGGGCAAACAAAGGGGCTGGCATCATTCGTCTCCGCCACATCCCGGCAATTCAACGCAATTCCCCGCGATTCCGGAAACTGGGGCACAATTCGATTTGAAGAATCGCGACATTTGTTGTTGTTGTTGAACGATGCGGCGATGAATGGTTGCGCGCCTCTCCTGGCAGCAGGCGGATAAGGGGGGCGAGTGGGGGGAGTAGCGTGAACCCAATGCATGCCACGGCATACGAATCAATCACAAGCGTCGTGGTTTTTTTTTTGTGTACTCACGCGATTCCATGCACGTACGTATCGGGAGCTTAAGAAATGTTTGCGAAACGGGTAGCGATTGAATGGGGGCACATTTCGAAATGTATTAAATGTTTGGCCTAAAAACGTATATGCGTACGACGTCGGGGTGGGTACACACCCTGGAACTGGATTTAATGTATGCAGGAAATATATTTGGATGCTGCCAACAAGCCAAAACTTAAGCGTTCATAACTTCATGGAGCCGTGTGACGCTTTGCCCAATACACACCACTCCCCACACGCCACCCTTGCCAGAGCCATTCCGTGCAGATTCCCCTTTAGTGCTAGGGGGTTAGGGGGTGGTGGTGAAGGGAACGGACACACAGGGACTTAAATACCGGGCGACGTCACCGTCTGGGATGCGCATGACAGTCTAACCGCTCGAAGTCCCCACGCGAAATCCAAACGAGACAAAGACTCGGGGTTGGAGAGCCGAGGGGTGGGGTGGAGTTGGGGGGGGGGTGGTGGGTACATTGGCAACTTTATTTGGAATTATAAGAAGCAGCAGCAGCACACGGCTGTAGACGGACTGCGTGGCGCAGGCAGTCAGACGGGCGTAGAAAAGGGAGAGGAATAACAACACGAAGGCTGCTTATTGTCCAATGGCACGGAGGGCCAATCTCTAGCGATGCGGGGAGAGGCATCCGGACGGGACAATTATTCTCGTGACAGGCTAACGGGGGACGACGCTGCCAACTCGCGAGAAGAGAGAGAGAGAGCAACAACCCCCACAAAATACAAACCGTTTGTCATCTCCGAAAAGGAAATGAAATTCCGACAGTTATCCGCCGATGTTATTTGTGTGTGTGGTGTGGTGTGTTTCCGTCTATTTGGATTTACTTTGTAAAAAAATTATAGAGGAAAAATGCACCGTTGGTCAATAACCTGGCAATTAATAATAATTCTATTTTATTATGCACTTAATTGCAACTGCGTCTCAAGGCGCTGCGGGGGAAATGTGTGGCACCCACCAAGGGGCGTCCAAATGTCGGTTGTTGTTGTCGGTGCAGAGAACTGATGCGTAAGTTTTGGGCAGGCGAACGAGACGTGGAGTTAGCCAAACCGCTGACAAGGAAAGTCTGAAATATAGGCTTTGGAAACTGAAGCACACACACGCACATTCATAACCACAGCCACAAAGAATGTCCATTTAGCCTTACAGACTGTCAGGGGAAAGTGCTGTGAGCGAGTGTCTATTAAGGCTGGCACGGCGTACGAATGTGTGGCAAGAGCAGCGCTACAATGGCCTTAGTGCCCTACTTTCCTCTCCAGCACAATTTGTGTTTTTGCCCGCAACCCATATTAGGTATCGTTTTAGATTAGTGGTTCTTAAGCTTTGCTGCAGCCTTTGGCTATCAATCGTTAAAAAAAATGTATAACGTTAAAAAATACATAGGCTTGATCAAACAAAGCAGTTGGACTTACACGTGCCCGTTCTCAAGTTGTTTTTTTCGATGATTTACCTTCACAAAAAAAAATCTTCCCACGTCTCGCACCCCCAGAAAGGGCATCTCGCACCTCCAGGGGGTGCAACGTGCAGCCCAGGTGAAGAATTAGAAGAAGAGCCACTGCTCCAGGTGGAGCGACGCAAAACAGCTCGTGCACAAGAGCTGAACGGATTGTCACCTTGTGAGTCTTTGAGAGATGGCGACGGTTTGGGGAGGCCTTCATCCAGCTGTAGATAGACCATGGCTGATGCTGCTGCTGATGATGATCGTGAGCGTCATGACTAGGAGTTGAAGCAAGGTTGCTGCGATACTTTAGGGCAATGCTACACCAGATACTCGCTTGTGCATGAAGCTCCAGGAGCACAACGACAGTGGCACATTCGCCTGGACACAAGAGCGCACACGCAACGCATTCGCGCACAAAGACAAAGATCACCCGTGTAGCTTTAACGGACTGTCTCCCTAGTGGCGATGTTTACACGCCGCACCAGGTACTCATTTGAGGCTGATTCGACCTCGGGGGAGGCCCAGATAATCGTCACTGCTGTTGACCGCGATTGTAAATCGAACCCGGATCGCCAGGTTTGTAGCGCAGCGCGATAACCGCTGCACTTACCCACACACGGACACGGACACACACGGACACACGTAGTGTTGCCTCGGCTCCAGTCTTGTGCTTGAGCAAGCTGGCTCCTCCTTTAAACAAAAACAAAACGCCACTGACATCCAGACCACTCGGTGGAAGGAATAAATGACCGTGCACTAAGTGAACTCTTTGTTACGACTCAGAGAGATACACAAAAATCAATGAAATCAGAAGGCAAGAGGGCATATTCACAGGCAGGTGTTGAGAGGTTCGGGCGGGCTGGGGGCTAGGCGGCGATGGTATTGAGAGGGCCCGAGATTGTTCAAAAGTTTTTTTCATTTTTGTTGGCTTTTTCCCATCGTTTTATTCCGAGTGTGCCCCGGGAATTACGTCACGTGCCCCAGCGTCCACTTGAAGAGTCACGTCATGGCGCGTCCCGTTGATGGAGACAAACGGAACTAGTTGCGATCGAAACGTCGTGATGTATTATTTTTTATTTTATTTTTCTACCTACGTGACTTTACCGAAAGAACCAAAGAACGATGATTGGTGTTATAATTTCTGGCAAAGTAAAACGGGTGGTGTTAAGATGTTCAAACACCAAATTGATGCCTTCTGCAAGGAATGAAGTCTGCATTAACCACACACAGCACTCATGGTGAGCATGCAAACAAACCACGCTCTGATAATATATTGGCATTGTCTTTGAAACTGATTGGTCCTACACCAGAGACGGCCTTCAGTTTCAAAGACGATGCAAAATATTATTAGAGCAATGTCTGTTTGCATGCTCACCATGAGTGCTGTGTGTGGTTAATGCAGACTTGATTCCTTGCAAAAAAGGTTTATATTTGGTGTTCGAACATGTTAACACCTCCTATTCTTGGGTTTTTTCGGTAAAGTCACGTAGGTAAATTTTTTAAAATAAATAAAAGTAAAATAAAAAAAAAATATATATATTTGTTTTTACTTGATACAGCAAGCGTGCTGTGACGGTTCCACCTGAAGACGGAAGCTTGTGTTGCCTCCGAAACGTCGTGATTTTTATTTTACTTTTATTAATTTAAATTTAAATTTTTTACCTACGTGACTTTACCGAAAAAATCCAAGAATATGAATCCTTGCAGTCACGAAAGCTTCAAATCTAGAATTAACACCTCCTGTTTAATTGCCAGAGAGGGTGAAACCTATTCTTATTTTTCATACGTTTATACTGCCAAAAAAGCTCCCGTGGTATAACTCATACTTTTTGGTTCTTTCGGTAGAGTCACGTAGGTATAACATAAATTAAACAAATCACGACGTTTCACCAAAGACGTTTCACCAAAGAGTATGGATTCCTGCAGTCACGAAAGCTTCAAATCAAGAATGATATAACTCCTTCTGTAAACCGTTTTCTTACAAACACACGAAGCAGGACACTTCCGCGCAGAGATATTCGTGTCCCACGACACTCAAACGAACATATATATTGTTTTCATTCTCAGCGCTGAAATGGAGTGAAATTAAGCGACGATCTCAATTCGACGCGATGGCTTTGTTCGTGTCGTCATTGGTGACCGGGCTGAGACCACTTGAGAACCCGGTTGAATCACGTGCGACTGAAACCCGGATTTGAACCCAGCTCAGTGCTTTGACCCCGGAGCCACCTGGCCACCTCTTGTCGGTCTGCGTTTGGTTGGGTCAATCCTCCGCGTTTATGCTCCGTTGCAACAATTGTGTCGCGGAATTGTCACCACTGTCGCGCTTGTTACACGCAAAGTGGTTGCCACTAATCAAATCCACAATACCTTGCCGGTCTCGTTCAGGAGGATAAATCATCACGCAAACTCAGGTCGTCCTCCCAGTGGCTTTTGGCTGGCCATCGAACAAAGATGGTCGATGCGCTTTCAGACGCGCTTCTGCGGCCGTCTGGAACGCTCTTCCTTTCGATATTAGGAAACCACTGGAGCTCTGCACGTTCAAATCATCTAGAATGAGAGCTCATTTCTTGAAAGCTGCTTTTTTTCAGAAATGCTTGCTATTTCCGCCCACCTCCGATCAGCACGGTTGCCTACGTATGGTCCGAAAGAAGTTCAACATACATACATTTAATCGTAAATGTCACCTGATTTATGGGAACCTCATTTGCCAGTAAAAATATGATAATTGGTTCTTTACCCTTCTATCTGGCAACAAAAAAAAAGGTGTCAGTTTTGTTGCCAGATAGAAGGGTAAAGAACCAATTATCATGTCACCTGATTGTCAACTTAAAAATAACAGACATGATGTGCAATCACTGGAGTTGAAATGGTAAAACACATACGCTCTGAAATCCGTTTTGAAATCACATTCAAATAAATTCTGGAAATGTAAACCTGTCTCCAAATACTGCAGTTAATAATGCATTTTAAACATGCACATCTCAGCAACCACGTTCACAATGCAAACCAAGCGTCCTTTGTTTAGGGTAGAAAGCGGCGTGGTGGTGGTGAGCGCACCACCGACCTATGAACCTCGCGACGCGAGTTCGACTCCTGGCCATGGCTAAAACCAGTGACGAGTGACACATGAGCCCGTTCAGGCCCCCCCCCCCGACCCCGCTATCAACTCACACGGACCGGAATGGTGAAGTATGATTCAATGAAACCCCCACAACCAACACGGTGCCGGGGAGGCTTTCATCTAGCAGTGGGAGCGACAACGAGTGGCGCGTCCTTTCAATCGAACATGTGCCGCTATGCAAACGATACGTCAATGTCACGCTCACAATCGAGGCTGTCGCAGGCTTCAGCCGGTCGTCACCATCCTCGGCCACGACCGATCCACTGCTGGATTGAAATTTTTTCCAAAAAACCGCAAGCCGCCTCTCGCGACGCCTGCGACGCAACGACCAGGCACACTGCTGCAAACACACACACACAACACACACAACACACAAAACACACACACAAACACACACAACACACACACAGAAAACACACACACACAGAAAACACACACACACACAAAACAGACGCACACCACACACACACACACACAAAACACACACACACAAAACACACACAGAAAACACACACACAACACACACACAACACACACACACAAACACACACACACACAAAACACACACATACACAAAACACACACACACACAAAACACACACACACAAAACACACACACAACACACACACACAGAAAACGCACACACACACAACACACACACAAACACACACACACACAAAACACACACATACACAAAACACACACACACAAAACACACACACACAAAACGTATTTCATCGTTCCATCTCCCATCTGTCGCCCGCCCACTCGGACGCGTTCCAATCAGCTGTGCTCCAATATCAATAAATCCAAGTGTTTATTTATATTTGTGTATTTGTTGACAAGAACAATGCCAGCCTTCCTTTTTTTTCCTACCACGAGCAGCCTTCTCCCCTCGCCGCCCCCCCCCCCCCCCGGGCGTACTCGCACAAAAAAAGTCAGCCGGAGTTTGCAAGCTTGCGCGTTAAGACCTCGGTGCTTTGACAGACACAGTAATAGGTGCTTGTTTTGCCAGTTTATTGTGTTAAAATTCCCCGCGGACTGCGAGCCCTGCCTGCTAAACAGAAGCCGAGTTTTGACAGGGAGGGTGGAGTGGTGGTGGTGGTGGTAGGGGGGGGATCCCCACTATAGCGCACGCAGGAGCCCCCATTGCGACTTGAGTCGTCTTAGCGCGCGCGCGCCTTCAATTGCCTCCCTCCCTCGTGTAAGCTCAGCGCATCTTGCAAAGGCAAAAGGCAAAGATCCCCCTCCGTACAGACTTTGCAGACTGTTGGGGCAAGTGCAGTGAGCGAGTAGCACCTCTTCTTGGTTCTTTCGGTAAAGTCACGTAGAAGGGGAATAATAAAATAATAAAAAATAAAACGCAATTATTACTTCCCTGCTACGTGACTTTACCGAAAGAACCAAGAAGATGAATCCCTGCAGTCACGAAAGCTTTAAATCGAGTAGCACCGATGAAGGCCCCGGTACCGTGTCACACGAGCGGGTGGAGTGACCAGCACACCACGCCCGGCCGCCTTTGCCTCCCCAGTTGGCGATGTTTTTACACACCGCATCAGGTACTCATTTGAGGCCGAGTCGACCTAGGGGAGGCCCAGAACCGGTTCAAATAGTCGTCAGTGGTGGCCGGGTTCGTAGCGCAGCGCATCGACCGCCACACCACCGCTCCCCACACATCTGAACACACGCAGACACACGCAGACACACGCACACGCGTACTGCCCTGTATCGTACATACAACAATAGCGGGTAGCGGTGGCTTCGTTATCCGCACACTGCGCTATGAACCAGGCGACGCCGAGTTCGATTCCCAGCCACGGCCGATGTGAGCGGCGTGCGATATCTGCACCGGCACTTGCCGGCGTGGTGAAGTATGGTTAAGTATGGTGAAATATGGTGAAATATGGTGAAATATGGTCAAACAACCACCGTGACTGACAGAGCGTCTGCAGGGCTTTCGCCCAGCAGCGGGTTATTCATACAGTTACAATAAAATAATGCGTTTTGTTATTTTTCGATTTAAAGCTTTCGTGACTGCAGGGATTCATCTTTTTGGTTCTTTCGGTAAAGTCACGTAGAATGGAAATAATAAAATAATAAAACATAATAAAATAATTCTCACGACGTTTCGGAAGAACAGGTCTGTCGATAAGACAGAGCCTGAATGTATGCGACAGACCTGTTCTTCACCTGAGGACGGCTGCTTGCGTTGTGGCCGAAACGTCGTGAGAATTATTTTATTATGTTTACATTTATTATTTTATTATTTCCATTCTACGTGACTTTACCGAAAGAACCAAGAAGACGTTTTGTTATTTGTTACGCATGCTGCCGTTGTTTGATGGTTCTATCAGCACGATGGACTTGCAATCCAGAGGTCGTCGGCTTCAACCTTCCAAGATCATCCATCAGCGTGCGTAACTTTCATCTGTGAAAAAGAGCTTCATAGCTCATCGGATTCCTCCAGTATGAGTGGATATGGGCAGGTAACATGCGGTGGGGTAGAGCGTGGAAACACCAATGTCTTCCCAGGTGTCTGACTAGCGTGGAAGAGTAGGCCAAATACCATTCTCTCGAGGGGGGTTTTCGAGAGCGCCCTTTCGTGGAAGCCCTTCCACCAGCAGAGGCGTGGGCCAGCAGTTGCAGGGCTGCCCCGCTACATTTTATCGTAATGATTGCACACGCACATTTTTTTTTTGCTTGAGAGATTAGCTCGTTAAAGGTCAGCCTTTAGCAGGAATTTTTGTCCTCTTGTTTTATTTTACTCTCCCTGCTTTCACCTCCCCCCGCCAACTCGCCCCCCCCCACCACCGCTACCACTTCGGCTTCTCTAAGCCTTGTTTCAGGAGAGAGAGAAAAGGGAAAATCCACGGGGCTCACTCTTTTTTTTGTGTTCCCCCCCCCACCACCACACATCCACCGCGTGCGTGCATTTCAAGTGCCTCCTCCACCTGCTGCGTTTTATTTTTTATCCAGTTCGAGAAAAAAAAGAACCTCTGGGTCAGGGTGAATGGGATTAGACGACGGCAGGAATGAGGCTTCTAATTGGCGTCGCTGTGGGGTTTTTTTGTCGGGGGGGACACATTTTTGGGGAGGGGCAGGTACTACTTTTTTTGGAGGGGGGGCAGGGACTATTTTTTTGGAGGGGGGGCGGAGACAATTTTTTTTGGGGGGGGGACACATTTTTTTTTGGGGGGGGGGCAGGGACTACTTTTTTTGGAGGGGGGGCTGGGACTATTTTTTTGGAGGGGGGACGGAAACTATTTTTTTATGGGGGGGGGGACACATTTTTTGGGGGGGGGGCAGGGACTACTTTTTTGGAGGGGGGACGGGGACAATTTTTTTGGAGGGGGGACGTGGACTATTTTTTTGGGGGGGGGACAAATTTTTTTTGGGGGGGGGAGGGGCAGGGACTACTTTTTTTTGGAGGGGGGGCAGGGACTATTTTTTTGGAGGGGGGGCGGGGACTATTTTTTTTTGGGGGGGGACTCTTTTGGGGGGAGTGGGAGCCGGGGGGGGGCCCTATTTTCCCCACGTATTTTAACTTCGCTGCTCTATAATGGACCTTCGCGGAAATCTGCCGCGCAGTAACGCTCGTGGGAACGCGGGGGGGGGCCTTCGTGAATGGATTTATTTTGTTGGGGGGCGTGGGGCGGTGGTTCAGGTGCTTGGGAATTAATTCCCATTAGAAACCCTACACCTATATTAAGTTAGATTCGCTACGTGTGCCGTCGCCGTTGATGCGGCTGCGCGTTCTGTAAAGGTCGTCCGAGTCGCCCCCCTCTCTGTCTCTCTCTTCCAAAATTCTGGAACCCCCCCCCCCCCCGCGCCCCCCCCCCCCCCCGCGCCGCCTACCACCGGACATCCGAAGCACGCCGAGTGGCTCTCAATTCCGCGATCTGCTGCGCAAGATGCACCTACTAAAAAAAAATCGCCTCTTTACTTTTAATTAAAATTATTTAAAAAAAATTACTAATTTTTTTTCGTGCGATTCGTTGCGCACGGTTGCAATTCACTTTGCTCTGTCGGTGTTCGCCGTCGAGGTCGTCACGGGTTTCTGTTTTCATTCCTGCAGCTCTACGTCTGCTGTAATGTGGCACTGATGCCCACTTTATTGAGGGCGATGTTGGCAAGTACAATAAAGAGCAATTGATTGAGTCACAAACATGGCATTGGCACTCCATCGGCAATGTTGACATGAGCCACGAGTGGTAACCGAGTGAGCCCGCCCGAATCGTTTGTGCGCAGCAGCGAGAGCGACGACTGCGATTTGAAATCCCGTAGTTTGGGAGGGCGGTGGTGAGATGTTAACTACCTCGCCTGGTATGCAGGCGGTCGTGGGTTCGATCCCAACCCCTGACACCTGTATATTTGGAATTTACATGTCTCTCTCTACGTGATCGTATGGATTTCTCTCCGGGTCGTCTGGTTTTTAGCCCCACATTTTAGAATCATCACGCGTTCAGAGTATTTGGCTGCTATACATTTCTACACGATGGTAAGCCGCTTGGTTGAGCTATCATTTGTGGCCGGTCACTTCTGAAAAAAAGCGTTTTACAGCTGAGTGGGTCTTACATGGTAAAATAAATATATATATACTTTCAGTTTTAGCTGAGAGATGATCCATGGATCAGAAGCAGAGGGAAAAAAATGGGGGGGGGGGGGCATTTTTATTTTCTACCCGTAATTTTCGTTTACAATAACTGTCGATATTATCACTGCCAAGGGAAAATAAGTAAGCAGACAATATGTCTCATTCATATATCCATCCCTCCTTAATAAAGGTGTTTTGGGGTTAGATCGCGCAAATTATAATAGTGCTGTTAGCCCACCACCACCCGACACAACCAATTCAATTAGTAAGGTTTCGTCGCGTTAACAACATGTGCCAATTAGTTACTACTTCAACACATCGGTGGGTTACTAATTGGCTGTGTCGGGTGGTGGCGGGTGAACGACATTTATATTTACGTGAATCAACCGAAAAAAACCTTTATTTTGGATAATGTTGGTCGCGAAAGCCTACTGCTTGTTAAACTGAAATCCATCCGTCCAGGTATTTTTTTACATTTCCCGTCAACCACAAGGCCTTCTGGGAGTGATTCAATTGAGCAGCATTGGTTCAATTTAAGAAAAACGCTGGACTGGTTTTGAACATTCTTTGTCTCGTCGGTAGTCTCAGGCTTGCTTGAAGAAAAAAAGTAAAATATTTATATAATAAACAAAAAAATGGTCCTTTTACATAGCCTGAAATATTGAGTCCTTCGTGTGAAAAACCTACTTGCTGTCCACAATTTCAGTTGCGAGTGAAAATGCTCAACAACTCAATTCTATATATATAAAACAATCTAAAAATAACAGCAATAACCTCTGCTGTGATGTGACAGGGTAGATTGACAGCTCTGTATTGTGTCATTCGTACCAAAAGGCACATTTGACTCGATGCTCTTTTGAACATCGGATGGTGCTTATTAGGTTAACCGTTTGCATTGAAATCAGTGGTGGAAGTTCCACATTCTTCTGGCAGGTATAAGCCTCGACCGCTCAAATTGCAGTTGAACCAGTTGATGTTCATTTTCCCAAGCCAAGGGTGGTAACGAAAATTGATGATCATGATGATTATTGATGGAATGATGATGACAATGGTGAAAATAATGAAGCTGATGATAATAATGATGACAACAATGGTGATGGTGATGATTACTTCTAATTGATAATGATGACGATTACAACAATGGCGACAATGATGATGACGATGATGAATGGTGTTTGATGGAAACGCCGACGATGATATTGATTAGATTGATGACATCAGCGATATTGAAATTAACGACGATAATTACCATCACGACGTGAGTTATGATCACAACTCATGACTATTGCCATTCGCGAGCCCGGCACGCTACAGATGAACCCATCTCATCTACGCTTCTCAATTCAACCACTCTCGCGCAAAGTGGCTTACCAAACGGCGCCCGAATATGAACCACGACTCATCTTCTTGGTTCTTTCGGTAAAAGTCACGTAGAAGGGAAATAATAAAATAATAAAATAAAACCTATTAAAATAAATTTTTATTATTGTATTATTTCCCTTCTACGTGACTTTACCGAAAGAACCAAAACGATGAATCCCTGCAGTCACGAACGCTTTAAATCGAAAAATTGTACCACGACTCCTTTGATTGGCAAAGACTGCGACGCTGGTCAAGCAGCGACAACGACATTCCACGTCTCGCCGAGCGGCAAAACTGGCATCCGTTGTTGTTGAATGGCCACAAGTGCTCTTATTTGGCATGGCAGGTAAACCAATTAATGGGTTCGGACTCCTTTGCGCCTACGTCCCTCCCTGGAATTGTTAGGGGGGGGGGGGGGTCGTGGGGGGCGGGGCCCGGGGGGCAGTATTGTTGGCGGTGCAGAGAGCAGCAGCTTACGATCCCACGCTCCGCAGAATTTAGACCCTAGAGCTCTGGACAATCGACAGTGGCGGGGTTGGGCAGCAAACCCCAACATTCCAGCAAATAAAAGCCCGATTCACTTTATCTTTTTTTACAGTGGCTCCGCTCTATCCCACGCTGGCTGACCGCTGACCGGCAGGTGGGACCGAGTGAATGGAGGATTCACAGAGAGAGAGAACGAGAGAGGAGCGAGAGAGAGAGAGAGGGGAAGAAATAAAATTCTTCACATTGCATAGCGGTGGTGGTGGTGGTGGTACGCCATGCCTTGGCCAACAACAGACGCGCGCACAGATTTTTGGGGAGAAAAAAAACCGCTTCGGCAGCTGCTTTTAGGAAAATTATAATTAATGATCGTGTCGTGGTGTAATGGTTAGGACGCCGGATTTGCAATCCAGAGGTCGCGGGTTCGAATCGAGATCCCAGTGCGGCTGTTGAAATAATGGTGCAAGGTTCTTAAACCCACCCCCCCCACCCCTCCCATACCTCTCCCCCACCCATCCTCTGTCCACCCAGCAACGTAAACCACAGTTAGTCGATGGGCACGTCTGGCGTGGTGGGGTAAAGTGTGGGTCCTCCCAGCTCTGCAAAGGTGTCAGCATTGAAGAGATGGTTCTGTGAATTTCCCTCTTACATGAAGACCTCATGCCAACAGTGGCTTGGGCAAGTGATGGCAGGGTTGCACTGTTGGCTTACACTACGCAATGCAGCCGTGGCCGTTTTACAGATAGACAAAGATTCGTTACGAACGTACATTGAATCTGTCTAAATATATCCCGAGCAAGAACGTCCTGAAAAGAGTATTGAGACTCTGTGTAATCTTTCTCAGAAAATAAAAAAAACAAATAGGGTACAGACGCTGCTGTGGTGAGGTGCTTTGTGAACCGCGTGATTCATAATTTAGTCTGAGTTGATTTCCGGGACCACGGCCCACCATATTGTAACCACAGCCCTCTGGTTCACCCTTGTCACGAATCTGCACTGACCAGCCCAGTGAAGTTTATTTAAACAAAAGCCACCAAGACCGACACAGCGTGTCGCGAGAGGCCTTCATCCAGCGGTCGATTGGTATCAATCAGAGGTGGGACAAAGTCATTGTTATGCAAGTCCAAGTCGAGTCGCAAGTCATCAAATTCATGACTCGAGTCTGACTCGAGTCTAAGTCACATGACTCGAGTCCACATCTCATAGGTGGGACAAAGTCATTGTTATGCAAGTCCAAGTCGAGTCGCAAGTCATCAAATTCATGACTCGAGTCTGACTCGAGTCCAAGTCACATGACTCGAGTCCACACCTCTGGTATCAATAACTATTCAATGCGCCCCAATGATTCTTGAAATTTAGAAAAATCTAATTTCAAGAATAGTTTTTTTTTCTTCACACAGATCGAAAATATATTTTGCTAAGCCCCATTCATTGTTAAGATAATTAATTCGTTGGCCCTTTGATCGCCTCCCCAAGCCGAGAGCACATCCACGCTCTTGATCACGCACAAGAGGGCTTCTACTCAACTGCAATTCAACTAAATCTCTGCAAATGCTGGCCACTGACTCTGTACCGAGCTACTGTCCGTGTGCTGCTTCGTATTTAAAAGGTACCGGCATCAGCATAGTCAACATTTTCTCACGTAAAAAAAAATCTATAACAGTGGCTGAGCACAGGTCTAAAGGCCCAACATGTCAAGAGACCAGCAATTAGCAGCGCTGTTAAAGTTATAATCGACAAGACTCAATGCCTTTGTTGAAGTGACCAAGGTGATTGTGAGAACTTGCGATAGAGAAAAGACCGGGCAGGGGAATTCCACAGTGGAGCAGCGCAAAGGAAGACGCAGAGAGAGAGGGAGGAAGAGAAAAGCGTCGTGACCTGCAGTGCGGTGGTGGTTGAAAGCCACGTGGATGCCAGTACACGGTGAGCCTGGATGCACGAATCAACGAGTGAAATTCACGGTGACGGTAACCATGGTAGTAGCAAGAGAAGGGTGATACGGAGGCAGCTGTGCATGAGTAAGCGCACGACTGGAATGAGTCCGCGAGTCAAATGGGGGGGGGGGAGGTGTGTTAACACATTTTACTCAAAAATACCACGCGATTTATCGTGATTATTGTCCAAACCTTTGTGGGTATCTCGTTGCCATATCTAAGAGGTGTCCGGACACCCGCCAACACATCCCAGCTCCAAGCGGCGAGGGCTCGCAAAGTCCCTTTCATGAGATTTTTTTGGCCTTTTGTGCGACAAACACATTTAACTTGATTCGCCAAGCTTCCGTCAAGTCGCACGCACGGCCCACTACCACCACCACCGCCACCGCCGCCGCCGCCACCACCACCACCGCCACCGCCACCACCACCACCGCCACCACCTCCACCGCCACCGCCACCACCGCCACCGCCACCACCGCCACCACCACCACCACCGCCACCACCGCCGCCACCACCGCCGCCACCACCGCCGCCACCACCGCCGCCACCACCACCACCGCCACCGCCACCACCACCGCCACCGCCACCGCCGCCGCCGCCACCGCCACCACCGCCTCCACAGCCACCACCGCCTCCACCGCCACCGCCACCACCACCACCGCCACCACCACCGCCACCACCACCGCCACCACCGCCTCCACCGCCACCACCACTGCCACCACCGCCACCACCACCGCCACCACCACCGCCACCACCACCACCGCCACCACCACCACCACCACCACCACCTCCAAAGACAAAGATCCCCGTACAGCCTGTAACAGGCTGTTGGGGCAAGTGCTGTTAGGCAGTAGCACCTATGAAGGCCAGCACTGTGGTACACGAGGAGGTGGGTGACCAACACCATGCTCGGCCGCCTTTTGTTTCCCCAGTGGCGATGTTTACATACCGCACCGCGTACTCATTTGGTGCCGAGTCGACCTAGGGGACGACCAATGACCGGTTCAGATAATCATCACCGGTGTTGGCAGCCGTGAGTGGGAATCGAATTCGGGTCGCCGCCGGGTTTCACAGTGCGGAGTGCTCTCACCGCTTACACTACCTCCTACACTACCTCCTACACTACCTCCTACACTACCTCCTACACTACCTCCTACACTACCTCCTACACTACCTCCTACACTACCTCCTACACTACCTCCTACACTACCTCCTACACTACCTCCTACACTACCTCCTACACTACCTCCTACACTACCTCCTACACTACCTCCTACACTACCTCCTACACTACCACTTACACTACCTCCTACACTACCTTCTACACTACCGCTTACTCTCCCGCTTACACTACCTCCTACACTACCTCCTACACTACCTCCTACACTACCTCCTACACTACCGCTTACACCAACGCTTACTCTACCGCTTACTCTACCTCCTACACTACCTCCTACTCTACCTCCTACACTACAGCTTACACTACCTCCTACACTACCTCTTACACTACCTCCTACACTACCTCCTACTCTACCTCCTACACTACCTCCTACACTACCTCTTACACTACCTCCTACACTACCTCCTACACTACCTCCTACACTACAGCTTACGCTCCCTCCTACACTACCTCCTACACTACCTCCTACACTACCTCCTACACTACCTCCTACACTACCTCCTACACTACCTCCTACACTACCTCCTACTCTACCTCCTACACTACCTCCTACACTACCTCCTACACTACCTCCTACACTACCGCTTACACTACCCCCAAAACTACCGCCACCATGACCGCCACCACCAAGATGACCACCACCACCGCCACCACCACCAACATGACCATCACCACCGCCACCACCACCAACATGACCATCACCACCGCCACCACCACCGTGGAAGGGACCTCATGGGAGCGAGTCCAGGAGGACAAAAACCGCCGCTCTCCCTTTTGTGGCAGCGGCGCAGGACATGGGAAAGGCGGCGGTGAGAATTGTAAGGCGCCTCCCACGGCTTAACTTCCCCCCCAGCCCCCCTCGTGAAACCCGTGGCTTCAAGGGACCGTGAATGGGGAGCCGGATATAAAAAAAGCTGTAATGTACGCAGCACAAAAGCCACAACATTCTGAGAGTAACCAATTTATTGACCCTTTTGCCACTTGTTTGTTTAGAATTCCTTCTCCTGTGGAATCCTCCCGAGCCACCCACCCAGCTCCAAGTGGCTTGTTTACGTGTTTAGGTAAATTGCTTGTTGTGTATCTTCATCATCATCATCGTCGTCATCATCATCATAATCGTTATCACCTTCATAATCGTCATCGTCGTCGTCGTCGTCATCATCATTGTCACCGCCGTAGTCGTCGTCACTAAAACAACTTACAGAACATTTTTTTTTGTAAAGTCACGTAGAAGGGAAATAATAAAATAATAAAAATAAAGCATAACAAATTTATAATATTATATTACTATATGATACTATTTTACCATATAATTGTATTATATTATTATGTTATTATACAATATTATTTAATTATATTATTTTATTATGTTTTATTTTTTTATTTTTGTATTTCCTTTCTACGTTTTACCGAAAGAACCAAGAAGATGAATCCGTGCAGTCACGAAAGCTTTAAATCGAAATTTAACTTACAGAACAGTCCGTGAACCAGGATTGTCACGAAGAAATCTTCTTGCAAAAGAGTACAAATGTGATTGCGAAAAGCGTGGTTCATTACTCAACACTGAACTTTCACAAATCCCTTAGTTTATCCCGTAACCGATTTATTCAGGAATACGTACATTGCATTTCTGAATGGAATATATCTACAATATATACAAAAATGTACAAAGATCTTCACCCCCCCGTATAGCCTTAACAGACTATTGAGGCAAGTGCTGTTAGCGAGCACCTATGGCACACGGGCGGGGGGAGGGGGGGCAACACCACGCCCGGCCGCATTTGTCTCCCCATTGACGATGTTTTACACACCGCACTAGGTACTCATCTGAGGCTGAGTCGACCTAGGGGAAGCCGACTTAGGGGAAGACCGATTCAGATAATCGTCACTGGTATTGGCCGTGAGCGGGAATCGAACTCGTGTTGCCAGGTTTGCAGCGCATCGCGCTAACCGCTCCACTTCCATACACGTAAAAACAAAGACAAAGATTCCCCGTATAGCCTTAACAGACTGTGGGGGCAAGTGCTGTTAGCGAGCACCTATGAAGGCTGGAACGGTACACAAGGGGGTGGGTGGCCAGCACCACGCCCGACCGCCTTTGTCTCCCCAGTGGTGATGTTTACACACCGCCACGTATATACAGACACACACACACACAAAGTGCTCGTTAGTTTGTTTATTAAACGTTGGCAAGAAAATGACCGCAATGTTAACTTCCGATGTAACCCTTTTTTTTTACGTACACGCAGACAAACTGCGCTTCTGGGAAACTTGTTAAAGGAGGACCTCAAATGCGAGGGTCAACGGGGACAATGGTGGGCAGTGGGAGAATTAAAAGTGCACGCGTTTGAGAAGTGCACAAAGAAACAACGAAATCTCCCGCGCAGCTTTTTAACGGACCTGTCGGGGCAATCGCAGTCAGCGAGTAGCACCTATGAAGGCCGGAGGGGCACACGATGGGGGCCGATGGGACAAACCACGCCCCGGCTGCCTTCGTCTCCCACAGTGTTGATGTTTGCACACCGCACCATGCTCAGGGACCGCTTCAAGCATTCGCCACTGTTATTGTTCGTGAGCGGGAATCGATACTCGCGCTGCGCGCTAACCCACCACCGCGTCGCCACTTGAAAGGAAAAAAAAGTGAGGCATCGACCTCCGGGCCGCTGCCGACTCTGCTGGAAGCCACGATGCGTGGCGATGCCGGTGCAGAACAAGCACCTTTGAACGAGGGAAATGCTGTCGCGCCCCGCGGTGATTGTGGGTGATCGATCTCGCTCCACAGTATCGCGGTGCCCCCAGTGGACTTGGATGAGCGGAGACGACACCACCTTGCCAAGGCTCGATTGCAGCAGAGGTCGCAACCGGGTACCCGATACCGGTACCCTAACCGATACCCGGCTACCCGTACCCGGCCGGGTTCCCGTTTGCGACCCTGGTGCGGCCGGGTACGGGTACGGGTAGGCCGTGAGTCACTGGTGAGTAACTGTTTGTCACTCATTTCCCAACCTCTTGTCTCTTCTCACAATTCAAGTTCCTAGAATCAACCCACTCGCGCCTGCAACATGGCTTCATCCCAGAGGTCGCAATCGGGTACCCGATACCCGTACCCTACCCGATACCCGGCCGGGTACGGGTAGCCGGGTATCGGGTAGGGTACGGGTACGGATACCTGTTTGCGACCCCGGTGCGGCCGGGTACGGGTAAGGAATCAAAACCCGTTTGCGACTTCTGGCTTGCAGTCGAAACGAGTGCCTTATTGTGTCGCTGAGCCTCAAGCTCGCGGGGAAATGTCGCACTCAAAGAAGGCCCATCGCGCTAATGCGTTTTTTTACTCTTCGGTTTTTTGGGTAAAGTCACGTAGGTAGAAATATATAATAAAAAAAAAATATTATAAATAATAATAGACGTAAAATTTAAATTTTATTTCTATTATTATTCATACTCTTAGGTTTTTTCGGTAAAGTCACGTAGGTAAAAATAATTAGAAGAATAAAAAAATAGAAATAACAATAGAAATATAAAATTAGAATTTTATTTTACTCTTAGATTTTTTTCGGTAAAGTCACGTAGGTAAAAATAATAATAATAAAAAAAATTGAAATAATAAAAAAATACATGAAATTCAAATTTTATTTCTTTTATTATATCTACTATTTTAATTTTTATTTTTTATTCTTACCTACGTGACTTTACCGAAAAAACCTAAGAGTATGAATCCTTGCAGTCACGAAAGCTTCACATCTAGAATTAATGTGTTTTTGTTGTTGTTACATTTCTTGTTTTACTTAGAAAGCTCGTCGTTATCGTACGAGTCACGTGCCCCCCATCCCCACGTGGCCGTGATGGGATTTGGTGACGCACGTCGCACCGAGATTTCAGGGTCCCAAGCATTTGCCAACTCCTGCGTGGTTGTGGTTGTTTTGAATGCTCTCATTCGTGACGCTGTTGATGACCACTCAAGATTTTCGGGTATAAAAAAAAGAAAAAAAAATACTTGTACATAACGCCAGAAAATGTGGGTGATTTATACGGCATCTAAATTTTAGCGCATCCCCAGACGCCGTCCAGAACAGCGGACGTCTTAATTTTCTGGACAGAAAGAGGCGGTCAGTCATCATCATCATCACGATCCATTGGCAGATATCCCGTAGGTGTCCACTGCACATTTCGTCATTTGTTGTTTCCACTCTCCTCTGTCGTGTAGTGCCAAGATGCTCAAGTAGCGCGCCATATCTTTCTGGCACCGATCTCTTATGTCGTTGTCAAGCCATTTGGTTCAGTCATAGGGTGGTGCGGTGGGGGGGGGCGGATGACATTTCTTGAGCCTGGACTTGACGAGCAGCAGCAGGGGAGTTTGCAGCATGGATGGCTGGGCCAGAGGAGTTGCAGAAGCTGGGGGAAGCAGATGCCAATTAAAGGAGAAGAGGAGGGTACAGAGGAGGTAGGAGAGGTGGAAATCAGGGGACGAGACAGAATATGAAGTTTAACACGTAGGCGTTCGCGACCAATATTATTCATAATAAAGTTTTTTGGTTTAGATCGCGATCTCACCCAAAAACCTTTATTACGAAGAATATACATCCCTGTTTATATTTTACTACCAGAAACTACCTGGCCACAAATGATAGCCCAATGACACGGCTCATCATTTGGGAATTTATAGCAGCCACGTCATCTCAATGCACGTTTCTACACCAGATGACCCGGAGAAAAAGCCACGCGACCACGGGGAGAGAGAGAGTGACCACGCAAAACTCCACTTATACAGCAGTCGCCAGGGTCGGGATCGAACCGACGACCCTCCTTATATGCATACCAAGACGAAGGCAGTTAGCATCTCGCCGCCGCAGTGCAAGAAGCACCACCCTCTGTAAGCATCTCAAAATCGAGCATTTGATGAACAACAACTCTGCGGACACGATCTCGCCACGAGACGACGTCTGCCTGGCTTGCAACACATCTGCGGCGGTGCGTGCCGAGCCTATGCGCAAGTGAAGAGATGCTCGCGTTCGCCACTCAAAGAGGGCCCTCTCTCCACTCTCAGTTAATTGTTCATCCCCCCTCCCCGCAGCCCCGAGGCGCTTGGAGGATACAGCCATTTATTGGCTTTGGGGCAGTCCGCGCTCCCTGGCTAAGGGCCTCTCTCTCTCTCGCGAGCGCTTTCCCACGCTGGAGTCACGGGGGGCGGGAGGGGGGCTTCTCCAAGCGTTGAAGACGCCAGCTGTTTGCTCCCTTCCGACTGTGGGGGTTGTTGTTGTTGTTGTTGCAGTCGGCTGATACATGAAATATAAAGACTCATTGCGCCGCACACTCCGACTGCGTCGGTGTTCGCGGTCGTTGCCGCACGGGCGTTGCCGCACGGACGTCCGATGCGTTTTCGGTCTGTGCCGCTGTTCGTCATTGTTGTGCGTATGTGCGGTGAACTTCTTTTGCACCACACCTAACCAGCCGTGTTCATCGGAGTTGCGAATAAGACCCCAGCGCGCAAGCGGCGACGCGTCGTGCCGGACAGCACAACGCGAAAAACACATCGGCGAGTGATGATGTCCGTGTGTCCCGTCTGTCTGTCTGTCCGTCTATGCATCCATTGACGGATGGACAAATGGACGGACTGACCACGTGACGTATGCCCGGTGTATGTTGTATACAACTGCAGCATGCGATTTGGAAATGAATGCAGTGATTTTTTTACGGTCACGCACTCGTGCCCTTCTATTACTGAAGAGAGTAATCCTGGTTTCAGTAAGCTGATCGCTGCTGCATTGATGTGCCTCGGATGTAATGAAATCCATCCGAGGAATTCACAACAACACCCATTTTAGCCAATCACCATGAAACATGACGCACAGATTTTGCCCAGACCTGTGAAGGATTCGGCTAAGATTGATAATTAAATATCATGGCACGCTCTAACGCGATTAGCACGCACGCATTATAACACTGAAAGAAAAAGCGGCCCTTCCATCGCGCGCTTGCAGATGCGCTTCTGCGGCCGTCTGGAACGCTCTTTCTTCCGATATTAGGAAGCTACTGGAGCTATGCACTTTTAAATCATCATCTAGATTGAGAACCTATTTTCGTTAAGGCAGATTTTTGTGCTTAGTTTGTTGTATTTCCACCGCACATCCGATTCGCAGAGTTGGTTACGTATGGCGCGAAAGAAGTTCAACATACATTCAGTCATTTGTGAGCTTAAAAATAGCATTATTTAAAGTGTTATTCATAAGCGAAGATGTATACAGTTCCCTATGTATGCGGTCATTTTCATGTTTCATGAAAGCAACCGTTGCAGTTGAGGATACATATCAAAGTAAAATGACTGAACGTGTTCTGCAATTAAATCCGATCATGTCAGAAGTAAACTAAACTAGAAATTGTTTTTAACCAGATAAGGCGAACTGAGCTATGGAGCGTTTTTGCAGAAGCGACTTGGCCACAACTAATAGCCTCAAAATGAAGTGGCTTATCGCGTGGAAATAGATAGCAACCAGATACTTTAAATTGAGTTTTTTTTACGTGGCCGGAAAAAAACCAGAGGACCTGGATAAAAAAAAAACTCCACGCGACCACCAGGGAGATAGAAACATGCAATCTCCAAACATAGAGGGGTCGCAGTGTCAAGATCGAATCCGCCCAAACCATCGACTGTTCAATCCGAGGAACTCTCCGGCTGCAATAAATCCTGGAAGCGGAGCACCTCCTGGCGTGGAATGGATCAGGTTGTGCAGGTGTTCGCGAGCACAGTGACTCATAAATAAAAAAAAATCCGCGCGCTGCGTTGTCATCAGTCAGCATCATCTTACCGAGCGAGCGTCTTTGAAAAGGGCTCATTAAATAGCACAGAAACGACATTGTCCGGACGTGAAAATCATAGCGAATAACAAAACAACCTCTCGTCCGGGTTAAAGGTAGTAGCAGCGATCATCAGCTGCTCATATATGTTGAACCCTTTGTGTTTTTTTTTCATAGTTGCTTTAACTCTTCAAGTAAGGCCGAGAAGAGAGAAAACTAAATTTAATGTTGTTCTCTGACATACCATTATGTTCCGAATCTGAAGACTTGGGAAAAAATATGTAGGTATCGATCGTTCGTTTCTCAGTCCGCTTGTCCTGGTGAGGGTCGCGGCGGCAGCGTGTTGAGTGGTGGCGGTTCACACCTCCCTCTCCCTGGCGACAGACTCTAGCTCTACTATACACTACACTATACACTACACTCTACACTACTATACACTATACTATACACTACACTACTATACACTACTACACTACACTACTATACACTACACTACTATACACTACACTACTATACACTATACACTACACTATACTATACACTACTCTACTATACACTATACTACTATACACTACACTACTATACACTACACTATACACTACACTATACACTACACTACTATACACTACACTACTATATACCACTACTACACTACACTACTATACACTACACTACTATACACTACACTATACACTACACTACTATACACTACACTACTATACACTACACAATACACTACACTACTATACACTACACTACTATACACCACTACTACACTATACACTACACTACTATACACTACACTACTATACACCACTACTACACTATACACTACACTACTATACACTGCACTACTATACACCACTACTACACTATACACTACACTACTATACACTACACTACTATACACCACTACTAAACTATACACTACACTACTATACACTATACACTACTATACACCACTACTACACTATACACTACACTACTATACACTACACTACTATACACCACTACTACACTATACACTACACTACTATACACTAAACTACTATACACTACACTATACACTACACTACTATACACTACACTATACACTACACTACTATACACTACACTACTATACACCACTACTACACTATACACTACACTACTATACATTACATACTATACACTACACTACTATAGACTACTACACTGTACGCTACTATACACTACACTACTACACTGTACACTACTATACACTACACTATACTACTATACACTACTACACTTTACACTACTATACACTATACACTACACTACTATACACTACTACACTGTAGACTACTATACACTACACTATACACTACAGCAGCGTGTTGAGTAGTGGTGGTTCACACCTCCCTCTCTCTGGCAACAGTCTCCAGCAAAACATTACTACACTATACACTACACTACTATATATTACTACACTATACACTACACTACGATTTTGATATAGGCAAAATGTGGAATTGATTGGCCAACGGGAAGTGGACGAAATTTTGATTACAAGATTTGACCACGACAAACATAGGAGTCAAGTTAAGTAAAACCGTTGGAAAACCTGAAGAAGAATACGACGAGACACCTACGACAAGAAGCTTCGAAGCCCATCGGTATTACTTCAGTCTCAGTACAGATTCCGATTCTTTGCTTAACCCCAAAAAACCTCACCGAGTCTCAAGATGGTGCTGCATTTTGTTCGCTGTGAACCCCTCAGCTCCACGAGACGAGCACGTGGCTTGCAGGAAGATGTCCCAAGTTAGCACGGAGACATCCCCCCAACACGGGAAACACTCTCACAGCTCTTATAATAAATGCATCAATAGAAGCTGTGGTGATGACGTGGCCGCCGAGACGATAGGCCCAGACCATTGGAGCCAATCGCGACCACGCGGCGGCCACCGAGGAGATGGAGCGATGAAATCGGCTCGTGTGCAAGTGTTCGGTGGATTGTTACATCTCAGGAACGCGAGAGATGGCTACGGCTCGGAGAGACCTTTATCCAGCAGTGGATCGATGGTGGATAATGTCTGCATATACACGTGAAAATGTGTTTTAGTTAATCGCCTGATTGACTTTCAAGCCCAATGGTATTGTAGGGGTGTTAGAGAGAGAGCCCGTTATGCATGGCAGCTTATGGCAAACAAACACAGTGGGCGGGGCTACGTGAGTGCACGGGGAGGTGCTCTCTACGACGTCCGCGCCAGGCACCCCGGGGGGGCTGATTCGGAGTTATGATCCCCCGGGGCCCCACCCCTCAGCGGGGGGTTGGGTATAAAAGGGGATGTATCGGAGGGCTCGGGAGTCTTGTTAAGCTAACCAGTGAAGACTGAAGACGTCTTAGCTAGAGCCCTGGACTCCCCTGGTTCTCTGTCCTCATCAGGGCCGAACAGGACCGAGCCAGCGGCGTGGTCCCGAGATCCAGAGCCGGTGCTCTTGTCAGCGCTGGTCTGGGACTCAGGGTACCGGGCCCGACTTACCAGTGTCGGGCCAGATAGCCTCCCCTAGCCCGTTAGAGGAGGACTAGGAGGCAGGCTAGAAAGTAGCTAGCGCGTGTATCCCCAGCTAGCCGGGTGAGGGGGCCGACACCCCCTCTGGAGTTGTATGCCACAACCGTGCTGTGTGTAATAAACCCGTCTGCCTCCAACTCCGGCGTCCAAGAGTCGTGAACTCTACTACAGTATCAAGCAGCATTGGTTTTCGACCTTCTGAGTCTGATCAGCAGTCAGGCGTGTAACAAAAATGCTGCGGAGTTGCCAGATGTTATTGTCAAGGGCACTCCACATAAACAATGGGGGTCCCATTCAACGCAACAACAACAACAACAAATAATATTGCATACAAAATCCAATGCACACATTGACAGAGCGAGGCACGCATGGACGCTCAGAGCGAGGTGAGGCTAAAGGAGGGACCAAGCGGCCCTCTCTGGCTTTCTCGTGCGACGACGACGTCGCACTCATCGCCAGGGAACACAAGCTGCTCCGTCTACACCGCCACTGCTGAGCGGGTCCCACAAAGCTCTGGACACGAACCCAAATCGTTCATCCCGGGCCAGTTCCTCAACTGCTCAGCACTGACCACCGCTGCGCGTGGCATTGAACTGCGGAGATTTACAACAGCAACAATATCCCGGCACGAGTCAATACAGGGTTTTGTAAAAAATTAACCCGTAAAAACAAAGTTTTTCACTATAAATCCTTTGTATGCGTGGCGGCTAGAGTCCTCTCGTCCTCTGGCTTGAGATGGCTGCCACCTATGGGTCAGATGATTGCCTGCCACTATTAAGCAATTGGTAATTAAATATAATTTTTTCTTTCCTAAAAAGTGTAAAGTTATGGAATTTTTTTTCACGAAAATAAATTGTCACGCACAACGAGTCTGTGTGCAAAATGTCAGCTCGATTGGATCACGTGAAGTGGGTTAAAAAACGACCGAAAGATTTGCACGGTCGTAAGCGCGCAAGCAAGCAAGTGAACTTAATATAAAGGATTTAAAAAGATGACCCGATTTCAAAGCAATACTGCTTTGAAATTGGGTCCATCTTTTTAAAACACCATGGTATTTTGGCCCACAAATCGGTTTGCACTTCGTTGTGTCCTCCACCTCCTCATCCCAAAATACCCCTTTGTGTACAAGGAGTTCAAGTAACCAAGGGCACTGTGGCCAAAGCCACATGCGTCGAACAAAAAAAAAACCCAACAACATTTTTCTTTTTTACCACCTTCCGCACACGTTCAGAAAATGTAACGACTCCGTGAACCCGCTGACAACTCGCGTGCGGTAGACACTGAGATAGATCCAGAGCGCTCAGGTGTCAACATTTAGTTTTACAGCCATTTGTTTTGTCATCTCTGTGTCTCTCCCTCCCTCTTTCTAAACTCTAAAGTACTGCTCCCCCCACTCCTACACTCCACCCCCCTCTCCCTTCCCACGCTCAGATTTCTCCTCCACTGATTCACAAGGGGCAGTTGCAAAAGCCTCGGCAATGACTCTTAATTGCTTTGCTTAAAGAAAGAAACAAAACACTCAATCCCAAGGCATTTGAGCCTCAAGAGGAGAAATGGTGTCGCAGGTCACGTGGGTTAACAGCATTGAAGGGCGCTGCGCGCATTCAACTCGTCTGGAACGCATAGCGCTACGTACGCGCCGTGTGTTGAACTTCTTTCGCACCGTACGTAGCCAACCGTGCCAATCGGAGGTGGTGGCAGTGTGTGAGCTGCTTCAAGACCGCTCGTAACGTCGCCCGCCCCCCCCTCTGACAAATACTTCCGTGGGATGTGCCTTGGAAGGATGGGGATGGTTTCGTGTTGTTTGTGTTTGGGTGATCTGTTTACCTTTCTTGGACTCTGCACTGCTATCGTGGTTTTGTATTGCTTGTTGTTGTGACGTTCTGTGAAAAAGAGCTTCATAACTCATCGGATTCCTCCAGGATAGATCAATATTTCAGATTCTGAGTCACAACTCCCGATTCATGACTGCAGCGGCTCTCAGTAAAAAAAACAAAAACAATTTTAATAAGTCAACACTTGATTCTTGAATCAAATACGAAACGTCGTGGCAATGGGCCTGCGTCGCAAAAGCGAGGGCGGCCCACGTCCGGTTACGAACATCTTACGGCTGCTGGGGGCAACGACGAATCTCGCGGCTCTCAATCCCGTGGCGAGCGTCGAGAGTGGAGGCGAAACGTCTTTCAGAGGTGGGGGGGGGGGACGCACATGCTGTGGCATTGATACCGTGCAAGATAAATATTTTATTTTATGTTTTTACCAGGTAAGACCCACCTGAGCTATATAGCTATTTTTCATCAGAAGCGACCTGGTCATCACAAGTGACAGCTCAACGAAGTGGCTTCATAGTCATTTGGAAGATGTATAGCGGTTGTGAATTACTCTTAACGGATGTTTCTAAATGCAGAGGGACCTGGAGAAAAATCCACGTGACCACGGCGAGAGAGACATGCAAACTCCAAATATACAGCAGGCATCAAGGGTCGTGATCGAACCCACGACCTCCTGCATACCAGACGAGAGAGCGTCAATGCCACACACAGATCCCACACAAAGTGAAGCAACATAATCCATTATAATTTATGCGACTACATTAACCCCCATGTGGTGTTCGCACATGATAGACTCAGTGATGACATCACCTTTGCTCTATTCAAGACCAAAACAGGAAGACCTCTTCACAATTATGGCAAATCGCCTGATGAAGCTGGTTCTAATCACCAGCAAAACGTCGTACTCAAATTGTACATGTTGTGGGTTTACTCTCCAACACGCCGGATATGCCGAAGTATTAACTAATTGGCACGTTTCTATTCATGTGACAGCCCTTATTAACGACGCATTTATATTTCGATTTAAAGCTTTCATGACTGCAGGGATTCATCTTCTTGGTTCTTTCGGTCTGTCGGAAAGCGTCTTTCCGACAGACCTGTTCTTCACCTGAGGACGGCTGCTTGCGTTGTCGCCGAAACGTCGTGAGAATTATTTTATGTTTTATTTTTCTTATTTTATTATTTCCCTTCTACGTGACTTCACCGAAAGAACCAAGAAGACGCATTTATATTTACGTGATCTAATATAAACGACCTCTATTATGAACATGAAGAAAATGGCTGACTACACCCACCTTGACTCGTTGAAGCGCGGGCTTGAGTTCTGCCAGATCTCTCTGTTTCCCGTGACCTTAGGCAGGACGAGGGGGCTGAGTGGGGGGGGGGGCACCAGAGCCCGTGATCTTGATTTGGGGAACACCATATCGACCAACCATACACTGCGTCCATCCCATGTAAATCAATGGAGACGACACGGGGAGGCCTTCATCCAGCAGTGGATTGATCAAAGGATGTCGAAGGAGTAAAATACGCATTCACTAAGGAAGCCACGGTTACATTCATGTGCGTTGCACGCTGGTGAATTTGTACGGGTTTGATTCGCATTGACGCTTGCTTCATGTATCTGAAACCCAACATTACCGGGCAAACAATTTGTAGATACTAACGTAATAACGAGCACGACTTCGTGGGGGAAGCCAACAGTGGTTGGCCTCTAGATGGACCCGTGCCCGCCATACGATAGTGGAATGTCCACCACTGGCTCGGGGCTGCAGACGGGAGGTGAGCATCAATGCATGAGCGATCACGTGAGTAGGAAATAATCTTTGACCAAGATGACAGGGGGGCCATGGCGAACATAAAATGTTTTTTTTTTATTAAGATGCCCTCTCCACGTCTCCCTCCAATCTCAATAAGTACCCTCGTTATTAAAGCTCTCCTCTGTAGGCCATTCGGCTATCGCTTTCACAACATCCAATCGCCTGTTGAGAACGAGGCAAAGAGAGAGTGGTTGGGAGAGATCAGTGGGGAATCTTCAAATGGATCCCCCAGGACAATGCACCTTCACCGAGCGGGAAAATGCATTTTATAGCACCGTGTAAGGGGCCGTCCATAAATGACGTCACGCGATTTTGGACGATTTTTGACCCCCCCCCTCGTCACACGGCGTCACAAAAAGGCAGACCCTCCCTCAAATATGACGTCACAAAGCTCTGACACCCCCCCCCCCCAAAACCATATTTCCATTTTGAAAATAAAACATGCTTCAAATCGCTTTAAACTATTGTCATTGTAGTGCGTATTTAATGTGGCGCTGCACTCTGATGTTGTAGGAGTGTTGTTATAACACTTAGTGTTGTTATAACAATTCTAAATTTAATTAAAGTTGCGCATTTTGATGTGACGTCACATTTCTCAACCCCCCCCACCCCAAGTCACACATCGTCACAAATGTCTGACCTCCTCCCCCGTCCAAGGTTCGTGACGTCATTTATGGACGGCCCCTAAGTCCAAAGTTTTTCTTCCTTCCCCCCTTGAAAGTGACGTAATTATGGTAACTACTTGGTAATTATAGCTGCCCTTTGCACAGTCCTTGAAAGCCTTTCATGATGTCATCGCGTCAGCAAATGGAAATGCCCAATGGAGTAGAAACCCATGGGGAAAGAGGCTGGATGAAGCGGCTGTTTGTAATGGATAGTCCCACCTGGTTTTTGTTTTGTACCCCTTTATGGAATGGTACGTTCCAAGATAACGACCCTTCCCGCCCCCTCCACCTCGCACGTGGTGCTCGAGTCCCCATCTCCGACGGTTGTGAATTGACATCGGAGACGCATCAACAGTGCGGCATCCGAACGGACGCCACGGCCGACAGCCCTTGTCACTTGCTCACGGACAGATAATCGAATTCAACGTTTGTCGGGATGGGGGGCAAATCCCGTCGACGCAGCCGCATGTCGGCGGTTCAGCTCTTGTCGGTAATGCGTGTAACGACAAATTGACACGCTTCTCTTGAAGGCACGCTCACTTGACATCAGGCGGAGACCCCCACTGCAACAGCCCCGAGTCTCCCACGCATCTCCCCCGTATATACCAACTCGATGCCATGTCCCCCCCCCCCCCTTCTCGATCATTCTCGCTCACTCCCGACGCTTACTTCACCGCCCTCTTCCGTCACCTGGCCACGCTCCCTTCTCGATCATTCCCGTAGCCACCAGTCCCTTCGCACTCACAACTGATACCCCTGTCATTACCTCCCGTGGCCACCAGTCCCTTCGCACTCACAACTGACTCCTCTGTCATTACCTCCCGTGGCCACCAGTCCCTTCGCACTCACAACTGACTCCCCTGTCATTACCTCCCGTGGCCACCAGTCCCTTCGCACTCACAACTGACTCCTCTGTCATTACCTCCCGTGGCCACCAGTCCCTTCGCACTCACAACTGATACCCCTGTCATTACCTCCCGTGGCCACCAGTCCCTTCGCACTCACAACTGACTCCTCTGTCATTACCTCCCGTGGCCACCAGTCCCTTCGCACTCACAACTGATACCCCTGTCATTACCTCCCGTGGCCACCAGTCCCTTCGCACTCACAACTGACTCCTCTGTCATTACCTCCCGTGGCCACCAGTCCCTTCGCACTCACAACTGATACCCCTGTCATTACCTCCCGTGGCCACCAGTCCCTTCGCACTCACAACTGACTCCCCTGTCATTACCTCCCGTGGCCACCAGTCCCTTCGCACTCACAACTGACTCCTCTGTCATTACCTCCCGTGGCCACCAGTCCCTTCGCACTCACAACTGACTCCCCTGTCATCACCTCCATAATGTGAAACTGTCGACAATCAGAACGTGACCCTATATTTGACCCATCTCCCAAGTGTTCATTTTTTTTAAATATATATTTTAATGACACCACAGTGTCAATTCAGTCAATTTCATTTCCCCCCCCCCCTCTGTCTACTCTGTAGGAGGAGTCATCGCCACGGTGGTGAGATGTTATCTGCCTCGCCTGGTATGCAGGAGGTCCGTGGATACGATCCCGACCCTGACGCCTGCTGTATATGTGGAGTTTGCGTGTCTCTCTCTTTCTCAGTGGTTGTGGAGATTTCGCTCCGGGTCCTCCGGATTTTCCCTCCACGTTTCGAAACGTGCGTTTCGAGAATTTGGCTGCTATACATTTCCACGTGATAAGCCACTTCGTCGAGCTATCATTTGTGGCCAGGTCACTTATAAAACAAAGCTACATAGCTCAGTGTGCCTGACCTGGTAAAATGAAAAAAGAAAAGTTTATTTTATAGTTTATTTTAGACAAGAATTACATTTTAAATACAGCGTTAATATTCTCGTTGGAAATACATCGTATGTTTAGTACAATGGTTCATGCCACAAATAAAACGCGATTTTCTCTAGCGTCAGCCTCTGCATGTGCTCCGATGAAAGGCCATTGCCTGAAACGTTGCCTGTTAAATATGTGTTTTCAATTGAAGGCGGTGTTATCGACGAATGTGTGCAGATAAATACGTGGAACAACTCCGATACGTCAACTTCGTGTAAGCTAAGAACAACTTACCAACGCGCGTCTACGTTGTGGGTAGCGGTGGTGCAGCGGTCAGCCCATCGCGATACGATCCCAAACAATTTCGATTTAAAGCTTTCGTGACTGCAGGGATTCATCTTCTTGGTTCTATTCAGACGCTGTCTCCCCGACAGACCTGTTCTTCACCTGAGGACGGCTGCTTGCGTTGTGGCCGAAACGTCGTGAGAATGATTTTATTATGTTTTATTTTATTATTTTATTATTTCCATTCTACGTGACTTTACCGAAAGAACCAAGAAGATGGATCCCAAACAACTTTTAGTTGTTGTCTGAACTTAATTGGTGTGTCTGAACAACATGCTGAGCTTCGCCTAGATCGACTCAACATCGACTGAATAACCCGCTCGCTATGTAAACATCAGAAGCGCGCCGAGACGGTGAACAGCCGAGGCGTGGTCCTTAACCACAACACCCCCATTGTGTGCCATTCCGCAGTAAACAGGTTCTCACAAATATAACGTGCACCAAAAGTTGACGAAGCGTCTACCTTAGATGGTAATAATACCTATAATTCTAGATTTGAAGCTTTCGTGACTGCAAGGATTCATACTCTTAGTTCTTTCGGTAAAGTCACGTAGGTAAAAAATGAAATTAAAATGAATAAAAAATAATAGCTCTCGTGGTGCGTTTTTGGGTTTGTACCGAGTGCTGTTCATCACCGTGTCCGACGTTTCGGCCCCACGTACAGGGAGCGTCTCCAGTAACTGTAAAGTTCTTCTCCCAGCACGTGGAGCAAAACTCAAATTAAACTACACATTTTTTGCTAAAAACTAAACTCAAAGATTTATATTTTACCAGGGAAGGCCCACCGAGCTTAATCGCTCTCTTTTAGAAGCGACATGGCCGCAATCGATAGCTCAACGAAGTGGCATATCGCGTGGACATTTTATAGCAGTAAGCAAAATACTTCAAACGCACGTTTCGAAATGTGAAAAAACAACGTTTGCAGTTAAGGATAAATATCAAAATCATTATTATTTTTTGCAATTAAATCCACTAATGTAAGTCATAAACTAAACTGTAAACGATTTTATTTATTTTATTTTACAAGGTAAGGCCCACTGAGTTATTAAGCTCTTTTTCAGAAGCGATTTGGCCACAAATTATAGCCCAATGAAGTGGCTTATCACGTGGAAATGCTTAGCAACCAGATACTTTAAATGCACGTTTATAAATGTGGACGAAAAAAAACCCGGAGGACTCGGAGAGAGAGAAAGAAAAAAACCACGCGACCACGGGGAAGGGAGAGAGAACACATTGTACAGGCGTCGGGGTCCGGGATCGAATCCTAGGCACTCCTGTCGACACCCGGGCGAGGTGGCGAACATCAACGCCGGACACGGGGGGCGACCTCCACGCGCTACGACACGGAAACACGTGCACGTCAACGTGCGCGTCACGAGCGTGGGAACTGAACGACCACGGATCCACGTGCACAGATCTGTGTGTGGACGCGCGCGTGTGTGCGTGTGTGTCTGTGTGTGCGTGTGTGTGCGTGTGTGTGGGTGTGTGTGGGTGTGTGTGGGGAGCGGTGGTGTAGCGGTTAGCGCGCTGCGCTACGAACCTGGCGACCCGGGTTCGATTCCTGCTCATGGCCAACACCCAGTGACGATTATTTGAATTGGTCCTGGGCCCTCCCCTAGGTCGTCTCAGCTTCAAATGAGTACCTGGTGCGATGTGTAAACATCGCCACTGGGGATACAAAGGCGGTCGGGCGCGGTGCTGGCGATCCACCCCTTCGTGTGCCGTGCCTGCCTTCATAGGTGCTCGCCAAGAGCACTTGCCCCAACGGCCTGTGAAGGCTATACCGGCGTTCTTTGTTTTTGTATTTTGCATATTTGAGAGGAGCGGTAGTGTCGTGGTTAGCGCAGCTGCGCTACGAATCCGGCGACCAAGAGTTTGATTCCCGCTCACAGCCAACACCGGTGACTAATATCTGAACAAGTCCCCAGTTCCTACCTTGGGTCGACTCAGCCTTCAACGGACGCCTTCTGCGGTGTGCAAACATCAGCACTGGGGAGACAAAGGCGGCCTCGCGTGATGGTGACCACACCACCCCATCGCGTGCCGTGCCGACCCTTAATAAGTGGTGCTCGTTAACATTACTCGCCCCCCCCCCCCAACAGTCTGTTAAGGATATACGGGGGGGGGTCTTTCTCCACCTGTGCGACTCTTTGAGGTTGGCCACGTGTGGATAATGATTTATCCCAGGAATCTCGCACCCTGGCTCCGTCAAGAGGTGTAGGTTACCACATCCTCGCGTTCAACCTTTTCACACCTTTTCCTGGAGTAGCAGCCGCGGGCAATAATTCATCACAAAGCCCCCATAGCGCTCCTAATTTTCCACAGTCACGACTTCTCCACAAGCGTACAATTCATCAACATTATCATCAGCCATGATCGATGCGCTGTTGGACGGAGGAGGTCTCTCCCTTCCCCAAGCCGTTGCCGTGCCTGACGCGATTGCTATTGAACAACATCTCCTGGACATCTCTGGAAAAACATACGTTATAGCTCATCGGATTCATCCAGTATAAATGATTCGGAGTCTCAAGACTTTTTTTTATTCAGGAGGGTCCTGCCAAGTTTTTTTTCAGTATCAAGAAGCGATGTTGCTGCTGCTGTTTCGTGTAATCTCAATTGAGTGATTTGCGGGTAATTTTTGCAGCATTGACATGTTTGGCCAATACCCAGTTTAATTTCACTTTTGTTTTGTTTATAGGCAGATGCTGAATCGCTGCATCTCTAGATTATGAATGCTCATTGTACACGTGCACATGTTACAGCCCTTTTGTCAATGCACTGCTGTAAGATAGCCTTAACAGACTTTTGGGGCGAGTGCTGTTTGCGAGAACCTATTATGGTCGGGACTTCGCATGAGCGGGTGTTGTGGCCATAACCGCACCCGGCCGCCTTTGTCCCTCTGCCGATGACCGGCCGTGATCATGATCGTACCTTCTAGGGACGCACACTTAGCGCGCATCATTTGGACATTACATTGATGGTGAATGTCGTGGCTCGTGTGCGCATTTGCTGACACGGGCACGTGCTGGGTGGTAGGGTTGAGTGCCCTCGCCTCGAAGAGAGACAGCCGAACGTGGCACGGTAGTGCACTGTGTACCGTAGGCAAAACAAAAACAAGTGTCCGAACCCATACAACATAACGGGAAAATCCGCGAGCGATCTGCACGCCGAGACGACTTCATCATCAATGATGCTCTCTTACTCTCCCTCTCGCTACGTTACAGTGGTTTACCAATCAACAGGCGCGTGAAGCGTGTCACAACTTAATCCGTGTTCTAGTTCAATTTGAGTTTGGAAGAAAAATAAAACCCCTCTGCCCCGAATAGCATTCGTCCCGTTGGCATTACTCAGAGAAACGTCAGTGAGATCATTTACTCGAATTCCCAAACTACACGCGCACTCATGCACTATCCATTGGCTCCTACAATATGGAGCGTCTGCCAACTTGCTGACGCGCCCTTAATTATTTGGAATAAAGGATGACTTGTCTTAATTTTGTAAATTTTTCCAACACGTGCATCGCCTCGCCTAACAAAGATAAAGATCTCCCGCATAGCCTTAACGGACTGTTGGGGCAAGCGCTTTTAGCGAGCACCTATGAAGGTGGTTGGGTGGCCAATACCACGCCCGACCGCCTTTGTCTCCTTAGCGGTGATGTTTACACATCGCACGAGGTACTCATATGAGACTGAGTCGACCTAGGGTAGGCTCAGGACCGGTTTAGATACTCATCATTGGTGTTGGTGGCCGTGAGTGGGAATCGAACTCGGGTCGCCGGGTTCATAGCGCAGCGCGCTAACCGCTACACTACCGCCTCCCCTGACACACACACACACGGCAAGCTTGAGAGGGCATCTCAAAGCATTATTTAATGAAATAACTGCAACGCCACAATGCAATTAGCGCAATTGTCAACAGCTGTGCGTTGTTACAATGTTTAATGACGTAGTCGATGTATACGTGTTGCCATTCCGACATCCTGTGTACTGAAGCAGTCGTGCCCACCCTCAAAGGGATCGTTCGGTATTCTGGATCGAGGTTCGATACGGGTGGTGTTTGTTATCGGTTCGCACTGGCTGCTACGTACGGTGCGAAAGAAGTTTAACGTACATATGCCTCGCCTGGTTTGTTAATTGTACCGTCAGTCGGGATTCCTTTGTCACTTGATCTTTTCAAGAACGTAAATTGGCTTGAGGTGGAGCTTATCGGCGTAAGGAAAGACCACTGTCAGTATAAGGTAGGCATGTCCATAGTAATGTTATATTATTATTGTATATCTGTATTCATATATTCCTATCAACAGATAAAAAAAATACAAGCGTGGCCTCACAGTTGTTTGTGGGTATCGATAGGACAACCATTTAAAGCCAAGATTTATTGATGTGTCGGCGTACCCCCAAAAACTAATCCCCGAAACAGCGTTCTGGACTCTTCCGGCTGACATTCGATCACCGATCATCCCCGCTGCTGCCGCTGCCTGCCTGCTGCAGTCTTCTTCATTGCAGGGCCCACGGGGCTACTACTGGCGGCCTTTAGTGCGGTGCACGGAATCAGGTGAATGGCTTCACTCGTCTGGTAAATCGCCCGAAGATGCTGGATGTAATTTCCAGCGAAACGTCGTACTACTCAAATTGTAAATGTTGTGGCTAAAGTAGTGAACTATTTGTCTTTTGTCAACGTGACACATTTTTTACTGATTGGCCGTGTCGGGTGGTGGAGGGTTGCGACACATTTATAAATAACGCAATCTAACCCAAAAACCTTTCTTATGAATACACAACATGTGAACCCCCCCACCACCAACCATCACGCTGCTGTCAAACACCAAAGCTTTCAAATGTGTGGCGGCCCTCTCACTGATGATGTCTTATCGGCGAATGTGCTCCCCCCCCCCCCCACCTCTGAATATTAGCGATGAACACGGGTCTCTCGCCTTACTTCTGCATTCTCTCTCGATTGACACTCTATTCGTTTGCTATACGCTGACCGACACTAATTTGAAGTCGTCGATGATAATACATGATCTATGAAATGACATCCATAGTTCTCCGGCCTAATGTTTTTCATCCGCGGAGGAATGATGCGTTCGTGATTCGGTTAATATCCCCACTATAAACCTCACGATACATACATGCGAATCGTATGTGTAAGAATGCTCCGTTTCGTATGTAATGTGTTAAAGTCATCTCTCCATGCCGCTGCAGAGGCGCTGCCAATCGCGATGATGTTCAAAGAGCACATTATTTGCGAGATGATTAACCGCACAGCTGTTTCCTTCATAATTAGCTCCATTATTAACGCGTGCACATCTGTTTAGAATGTCTGTCACTAATTAAAGAGGCTTACTGCCAAGTAATTATCCAGCTGAGTTCAATTATCTAACTGCGATGCGGGCCGAGATTTCCATTTCTCAAAAGTGCATTTATATACGACCCAGCCCACGATGCGAGTCTCTCTCGCTCTCCACGTTCGTCAATCGGTGTCGTTTGCCTCCCATAAAGCGAGGAAAATGTTTATTCGAGGAAAGGGAGGCTGGCTGGAATGATAAGCGGACTTTTAAGTCGGAAGGAGGTACGAGCTGCTAGTTTGATTAAATAAAATATCTTGACACGAAAACACATTCCTGCGGAGGGAGCTGGTAGGAACGTTGGGTTGCTCGGTCAATGGCCAGGGTCAACGGCGGCGTGGTGTATTCCGCAAATATGCCCGACTGTGAGGGTGGGCACAAGCCGGCGTGAGTAGGTTAAACGTTGAGTTTTATAAGGGCACCACGGGGTGACCAGCCCCTCCCCACCCAGTTCCACCCCTCCCACCCCGCCCCACCCTCCCCACCCAGCCCCTCCCCACCTTCCCCTCCCCACCCAGCCCCTCCCTCCCCACCCAGCCCCTGTGGGTTGGTGTAACCAGGAGGTTCCTACCAGTATCAGTCGTATATAGCCACGAGTAATGTGCGTACACATGCCAATCCTGCATAATGCCAGTACATTGACTAATTTGTAGAAATATTATTTCCTGTGTTAGCTGGGTCCCATCGTGTATGTGGAGTGGTCTCGCCAATAATATCTGGTAATCGAGTGTTGTTGTAAAGCCTGGCTGCTAATGACACTCGAGAGGTCTAAATCTGTCTGGAATTTGCTTGCTTACGACAAATGCTGCTTTTTAATATTGGTCTTGGAGAGACAATCGTACGATTGGAACACGTGTCTTTTTTTTACATAGATGCAGAATAATTTCTGGGTTGAATTTACTATTACCGGCAAATGCTCCGTGATTAATGAGTCTGTATCGTTGCTAAAGATGACATTGTGCTCAGACGGCACACTCGGCAATGATAACTCTCCAACGGGCAAAGCCACAGTGGTGTCTTTAAGGGTGACCGATAGGCAGCCTGGGCCCTCGAGGATGATTGACAGAATGAGTTTCCTTTTTTTGATTCTCGCTTCTCGAATTGCCACCACCCCGACACTTTGTTGACCTCCCAGACCACGGAGCGATGACCCGGTGACCCCTTTAGGTGGTGTAGCCTGGTTCGCCTCCCCCTCTCTCCAAAACTCGACACTCAACTCGCACCTCTTTACGCTCCACCCCAGGATTTCTCACATTCCATGAGGCCACCCAACTTGCTGTGGTGCTGCTGTGGTGTGACGGTCAGCGCGCTGGACTTGTAACCGAGAGGTCGCCGGATCTATTCGATCTCCTCCGGCGCGAGAATTGACAAATGGTGAAGATTTAGCAAATCCCCTCCGCCCCCACGCCTACGAATTTGAGGCTGAGTCGACCTAGGGGATGCCCAGGACCGGTTCAGATAATAGTCGCTGGTGTTGACCGGGACCATAAATCTAATTCGGGTTCGTTGCGCAGCTCGCTATCCGATGCACTACCAAAGTTTAAGATCACCCATATAGCCTTAATTAATTCTAGATTTGAAGCTTTCGTGACTGCAATGATTCATACTCTTTGTTTTTTTCGGTAAAGTCACGTAGGTAAAGAATAAAATAAAATAAATGAAAACAACTCAATAAAATCAGCCTTAATTCGTTTGTTTCGGGCACCTAATGAAGGCTGCACTATCGTCGGCACAGGCACACGTGACATCTCCATCATCGTTAGAATCGGAGCGTTCTACATAAAGACAAAGCTCACTCGTTCGAGCAAGTACATACACACACACACTCGACGTATTAGCTTCATTACATTCACTACTCTCTACGTTGCTTGGGTCCTGCACGTGTACACATTTTCACACTGTGTCTCCTATGTGTTGCACACAGCGTTGGTGTACGGTGTTTTTTCTGCAATATTTTGCTGTCTTTTCTTGGATTTTCTGTTTGCACTTAGTCACATAGTCACTTTAAGATGTTTTTTGTTCATGTTTTTGTTTTTTGTTTGTTGCGGTTGCACCCGATTCAAGAGCCGAATGGCTCACAGGGCTATACCTTATAAATGAACTTGAACGTGTTGAGTTGAGTACTATCAGAGTCCCACGTTAAACCCTCTTAGCAATCCTCAGGTGAGAGAAAAAGTGCGTAACGACTTAATCTGCTCTTTGCATGGAGGAGACATTTAAAAAATATTATTTTACCAGGTAAGGCCCACTGAACTCTATATATATAACTTTTTTCCAAAGCGACCTGGCCACAAATGATACCTCGAAGAGCTGGCGTATAACGTGGAAATGTAAAGGAGCCACATACTCAGAACGCGTGTTTCGAAATGTGGAGGGAAACTCCGGAGAGCCGGGAGAAAAATCCACGCAACCACGGGGATAAGGTGCAAACTCTCCATTATACAGCAGGCGTCAGGGTCGGGATCGAACCCCAGTACCTCCCGCATACCAGGCGAGGTAACTAACATCTCACCACCCGTGGAATCGACGGGTCGTTGCGCGGGTTACCTCCTGGGCGTTTACGAGTGCCCTTGCCTCAAGCCCAAACTACAGCACCCACTCACTAACTCTTTAGCACCTTTAGATTTGAAGCTTTCGTGACTGCAAGGATTCATATTCTTAGGTTTTTTCGGTAAAGTCACGTAGGTAGAAAATTTTAAATTTAAATTAATAAAAGTAAAATACTTGATACAGCAATCGTGCTGTGACGGTTCCACCTGAAGACGGAAGCTTGTGTTGCCTCCGAAACGTTGTGATTTTTATTTTTATTTTACTTTTATTAATTTTAATTTTAAATTTTTACCTACGTGACTTTACCGAAAAAACCTAAGAATATGAATTATTTAGTACCGCTGATGTCGGCGCAGAGCAACAACTCCTCCTCGCTAATAACCACCCACGAATAGCCACAGCAAACGTACACACCCCACCCCCCTACGTCCACATCACTCACTCACTCCCTCCCGTATTGCTTAGCGCGCAATGCTGTTATGCATGAAGAGTTCAGTGGCCAGTGGGTCGGGTGAATGGCCTGGTGGGTTGTAGGCTCGCGGGGGAGGAGGTGGGAGGGGTTGCGATGTCTCTGTATCGTTCACGTAGAAGCGACACTAGGGCACTGGGGCGCCGCTCCGTCGGTCAAACTCGAATAGCCGCTGAACCCGGGGCGTTCGCACGCGTGTTGGTGGTGGAGGGGGCCATGTCTGTGCACGTCACCTTGCAGCGACGTTGACCGAAAGAATCGCGGATTTTCTCGTCCGAAATCTCGAAGTTGTCGGTGTCTCCTCCTCCTCCTCTTGTAGCTGTTGCTTTGTATTGTCCGTACAGACGGCTCTGTTTCCTCTCGGCGAACAATATGTCCAACCAGCGGACACCGCTGGTAATTAGACGCCTCCTTCTCCTGGATCGAACTCGCAATGGAGGGGGTGGAGGGGGTCTCCGGTTCGATTCGATCTCCAGGCGCTGCAGTTTTTAATGATGGGCATGTTATTTCTAGATTTGAAGCTTTCGTGACTGCAAGGATTCATACTCTTAGGTTTTTTCGGTAAAGTCACGTAGGTAAAAAGAACAAAAAAAATTAATATAAATAAAATAATTTCTATAATTTTATTTTATTATTTTATTTTACCTACGTGACTTTACCGAGTATGGGCATGTTATTTTTGTTGTTTATATCCAACTCGCATCGTCCACCCCCTGCACCCACCTCCGTTCCACACGGCAGTATGCATGGGTACGTCGCAATAAGTCACGATCGGACAGGTCGCGTGGGGTGGGGTAAAGTGTGGGTACTTGTGGAGTAGTTAACCGAAGTGCATTCGTACATGGGTGCTTCAAACAATGTTTAACACTTTTGAGAATCTGCAACAATACCGCAATAAATGTGCTTCCGGGCTCTGGAGACCACCTGGAGAAGATTCCAGGCAATGCGTTGACAACGATGGCGAACTAGTGGAGACTCGTTGACTTTTTGAAGCCATTAACATCACATTTGTTCCCATTTTTCGATTAAAAGCTTTCGTGACTGCAGGGATTCATCTTCTTGGTTCTTTCGGTAAAGTCACGTAAAAGGGAAATAATAAAATAATAAAACATAATAAAATTATTCTCACGACGTTTCGGCCACAACGCAAGCAGCCGTCCTCAGGTGGTGTTTCATTCAGACGCTGTCTTCCCGACAGACCTGTTCTTCACCTGAGGACGGCTGCTTGCGTTGTGGCCGAAACGTCTTGAGAATTATTTTATTGTTTTATTTTTATTATTTTATTATTTTCCTTCTACGTGACTTTACCGAAAGAACCAAGAAGATTTCTTCCCATGTTACAGTGTAGCATCGACCGCTCTTTTGCCATTAAAAACGATAGTCCCATGTAAGTGTTAACGTTTTTTTGAAGCAGCCCGTATATGCGGCTTTCCGCCAGCAGTGGCAGGGGGGAGGAATGTCCTTACCGGGACTCTACCTCATTACCTTTATTACACTCGCAAAATGAGTCGTCGCAATTGTTACTCGAAGGGTTCTTCCCCAGCCCACGGTTGTAGTTCGCGACTCGGTTTTTTTTTATGCGCGTGTCTGTGTTGGCCGAAGCACCTAGGACAATAAATCTGTCTCTCGCTATTTGAATTGAATGATTTCCGCTGTTTTAGAACCTGCCTCCCATTTAGTGTCTCAAGAGGTTGGCGGCACATTCATCCGGTTATCAGCAACTGATAAGGCCGGGCAAAAGTTCTCATTGATAAGAGCATTTAATAATTAACGTGCAAATGAGCACACACGTGCCTTTGACACTTGACCGTAACCAATAGTAATACAAAAAAAAGAACCGTAGGCATGTATACACGAATGACGGTGGAGTGGTAGCGCAGTTGTTAGCGCACTGGTGCGATAAACCCAGCAATTAAACCGAGATCGATTCCAGGCCAAGGCTGACACCTGTGCCGTGTGGGATATGAACCGGAACTGGAGGACAGCATGGCCCCCCTCGCGAAACTCCTACTGACCAGCGTAGTGCAGTGTGGGAAAAACAACCCTCGCGATAGAAAGGTATGGGACTGCCTTCCTTCAGCAGCTGACCGATAAGCAGATGGTGCATTACGTTATTTCATTCACGAAGCACGCTTGTGGAATTTAACATTTGAAATGAGAATGCATTGGCATTATTTCTTTAAAATGTCACCAGTGACGGTGGAAATGTTGGAATTGTGTAGAATATTGTGAGCAGAATCATTGCAGTGCTGATCTCTCCTCCGCGCTGATGTTTACACACCGCACCAAATAAAATAAAATTCAGGCTGAGTCGACCCGAGGATGGCACGTAACCGGTTCAGATATTCGCCGCTGTTGGCAGGGAGTGGGAATCCGAAATGAATCGCAGTGCCCTAACCACGACACGAACACTCCCCGCACAAACAAAAAAAATGCACACGGTAAAAAACACATTCCTGCGGAGGGAGCTGGTAGGAACGTTGGGTTGCTCTGTCAATGGCCAGGGTCAATGGCGGCGTGATGTATTCCGCAAACATGGCCGACTGTGAGGGCGGGCACAAGCCGGCGTGAGTAGGTTATACGTTGAGTTTTATAAGGGCACCACGGGGTGACCAGCCTCTCCTCACCCAGCCCCACCCCTCCCATCCCCCACGCAGCCCCACCCTCACCACCCAGCCCCCTCCCCACCCTCCCCACCCAGCCCCTCCCCACCCTCCCCTCTCCACCCAGCCCCACACCTCCCATTTTTGAATGCACGACGGACGGACACAATAATCTCCTGTGGGCTGGTGGAACCAGGTGGTTCCTACCAGTAAAATACCTGTACACTGAACAACAGCCGCCATTCGCCACTGGCGATGTCACCACGGCACTTGTGCCAGGCTAGGTGCACTTTGCGGACAAACAACATGTCGAAGGCTCACTGGCAGACGGTTCTCAAGACAGAGACTCAAGTGTTTGTAGGCGAACTGACATCAGTACCACCTGTGCTTCCCCACTGTCCCAACACACACACGCACAGGCACATAGGTATGCACATACAGCAATAGACAATCAAGACACACACACAAAGGCAGGCATATCTGCGCTGTATAGCTCTGTAGGTGGCTGTTGCGGCAAATGCTGTTGGCAAACACCGATGCAACCGGCACCGCGCACAGAAACACGAACGCAGACACGCGGAAACACACGGACAAAGATCCCCCGTTTAGCCTTAACAGACTGTTGGGGCAAGTGCTGTTAGGTGGCTAGGACCACTCCCGGCCGCCTTTGTCTTCCCTAGTGGCAATGTTTACACACCGCACCAAGTACAGGAGTTGTTTGAGGCCGATTCGAGCTAACACACGCGCAGAATCAGCCCCTCGCCAAAACCCAACGCAACGTGTACAAGCGGAAACACACTCGCCCGAACACACTCCCATCACATCACGCACCCATACACACAATCACAGACGCACACGCCACCCCAACACACACGCACACACACACACGCACACGCCATCCCAACACACACAAACGCACACGCCACCCCAACACACACACACAACCACAAACACACACGCCACCCCAACACACACACACACCCACCACGCAGACGCCACCCCAACACACGCACACACAAACGCACACGCCACTCCAACACACACACACACACCCACAAACGCACACACACCCACCACACACACAAACGCACAAACGTACACGCCACCCCAACACACACACACACACCACCACACACACACCCACCACACGCACACAGATAAGAGAATGCGCGCGCGCCTCGGCGGGAAGACGCGCGCAGTTCCGTCTCCCTTATCGCCGCCACGCGCACGCAAGGCACCCAAAGCTGCGTTATCTCCCGTGCACGTGCACGCGGCCTTGCCCCCAACCCCCCGGCTACCTGACCCTGCCCCCAACCCCCAGGCTACCTGACCTTGCCCCCAACCCCCAGGCTACCTGACCCTGCCCCCAACCCCCAGGCTACCCGGCCCTGCCCCCAACCCCCAGGCTACCCGGCCCTGCCCCCAACCCCCAGGCTACCTGACCTTGCCCTCAACCCCCAGGCTACCTGACCCTGCCCCCAACCCCCAGGCTACCTGACCCTGCCCCCAACCCCCAGGCTACCTGACCTTGCCCCCAACCCCCAGGCTACCTGACCTTGCCCCCAACCCCCAGGCTACCTGACCCTGCCCCCAACCCCCAGGCTACCTGACCTTGCCCCCAACCCCCAGACTACCTGACCTTGCCCCCAACCCCCAGGCTACCTAACCTTGCCCTCAACCCCCAGGCTACCTGACCTTGCCCCCAACCCCCAGGCTACCTGACCTTGCCCTCAACCCCCAGGCTACCTGACCCTGCCCCCAACCCCCAGGCTACCTGACCTTGCCCTCAACCCCCAGGCTACCTGACCTTGCCCTCAACCCCCAGACTACCTGACCTTGCCCCCAACCCCCAGGCTACCTGACCTTGCCCCCAACCCACAGGCTACCTGACCTTACCCCCAACCCCCAGACTACTTGACCTTGCCCCCAACCCCCAGGCTACCTGACCTTGCCCTCAACCTCCAGGCTACATGACCCTGCCCCCAACCCCCAGGCTACCTGACCTTGCCCTCAACCCCCAGGCTACCTGGCCTTGCCCCCAACCCCCAGGCTACCTGACCCTGCCCCCAACCCCCAGACTACCTGACCTTGCCCCCAACCCCCAGGCTACCTGACCTTGCCCTCAACCTCCAGGCTACCTGACCTTGCCCTCAACCCCCAGGCTACCTGGCCTTGCCCCCAATCCCCCGGTTACTCGGCCCTGCCCCCAACCCCCAGGCTACCTGACCTTGCTCCCAACCCCCCGGCTACGCGGCCTTGCCCCCAACCCCCAGACTCCCCGGCCTTGCCCTCACCCCCCCGGCTTTGCCCTCCAGCCCCCGGCTACCTGGCCCTGGTCATTGCCTGCACCTGCACCTGCATTGCGTGTGCCCCATAACCACAGTTTGCGACTTTACAAAGCCCACATTCGACCGGCGTTTGAATGGTCGCTTCGTGTCTGTGGCTGTAGCACCCATTTCCTGCCTCGATGTCGTCGTTATCATCATCCTGATCGGCCACGATCAATGCATCCAACTGCTGGATAAAGGCCTCCCCAAGCCACCGCTCACGATCCTGTGATGTAACAATCCACACAGCACATACACACAAACTGATTGCACCGCCTCCATCTCCTCGGTTAATGTCCTCTTGTAGGCACGTTCCAATTCTTTCTCTCCACTCCACGATTATTCTTAACCATCATCACATCAACCCTTCTAGCGACGCGTCATCCCCAAGTCCCACTTATTATTTTTCTTCATAGCTTTGTATGATGCCATTTTAACCAACGTGTCTTCTCTAATCCCTGCGTTCCTTTTTCTGTCTATAGCTGAAAGTACTCACTATGCTTGATCAAATTCAACGTCAAGCGGTCCGGTTTATTTCCGCCCCAGCACATCCCGGATTCACTTCAGTCACCGGCGGTCAGTCGCCTCCTTACCGCTCCTCTATCGCTACGACCAAGGCTCTTTCGTCAACAACCACCACCTGGCACTGCAGGTCTCAACACTTCTCTTCCACTTCTTGGTTCTTTCGGTGAAGTCACGTAGAAGGGACGTAATAAAATAATAAAAATAAAACATAATAAAAATAATTCTCACGACGTTTCGGCGTGACATTACCGAAAGAACCAAGAAGATGAATCCCTGCAGTCACGAAAGCTTTAAATCGAAACTTCTCTTCCTGCTTCTTCCCTTGCACTTTTCCACTTTGGAATTCCATCTCGAGACCCCCCCCCCACGCACCTCCAAGCTCTTGCTCGCAACGTTGCTCAATTCAAGAAACCCATCAGCTCTATTTCCTGCGACTTTCATCGTGCTGTTCATTGGACGAGGCGATGGGGTTAAGCAATTTGTAAGTACACAGTGGTCATAAAGTGTTGCCAATGTGCTCTGCAATAGGAGGTTGTGATGGGTGGGACACGTGTGCAGGATGGAGGAGGAGGACTGGTGATCGAGATAGGAATTCGAGCGACAGCCAGAAGACTATACGGCCAAAACTGGTTACACAACAGTACAATAGTTACACTATTTAAGTGTAATGTGTCTGCAGCTTAATTGTAATTGTCCTATGATCGGTTTAACATGATCGGACAGAGTCCACTTATGCTGCAGGGAAATGCGTTATTTTCCATTGATTTTGATGTTTGTGCAATATATTCGTATTCTCGTACGACAGTTGTTTGTTTTGCGCCGATTTCTGTTTGCTTTCATTGATGTGCCTCCGTCGTATTTGTTTTTTGCCATTACCGATGTACTGACCCAGGACGCTCGTGCAAAATGAGACTCATCCTAGTCTTCTTGTACACTCACCTGGACTTGACTTTAGCAGAAAGAAGCGATTACCTCTTCTTGATCTTATTCATTCATGACCCTCTTGATCCCATTCATTCAAAAAAAGTTCCAATATGAAATGCAATGTGAACGTATCAATTCCGGTTCGAATGGCTTGTGCGGTTGTGGAACTGGTCACGTCTTTTTTTTTTGTTCACGAACCTTCCGGCTACTGAAACCAGCTGTCTCGTTTCCAAAGCTTTTTGTTTCCTCTCTTCTCCAAAGTAAAAAAAAGAAACTCACTACAGCAGCTCTATTGTTCACGTGAAAAAAAAACATTCTTTAAAGATGCGGTCACCTTTTTTTTGTTGTTGCACTGAATATTTCATTGTATGAGCTCGGGCTGAGAGATTTTTTTTTTTACACTCGGTAAGAAAAATAAAACAAACCTAAGGATGAGCAAGGATGAAAGTTACCCTGTCAGCGATGGTGGGGGGCGTTATTATTTTTAACTTTTTTTTTAGCACGGGAACGTGGCCGAGGTCGGAGAGACAACTGTGTGCACATGACGTCCTCACGGGGCTCATCCTTTGATTTGTTGCACCTGCATTACTCACGCACCTGGCACGTCGTCGCGACACCCAGGGGGCTTATCGGCCGTCCGCTCCTAAGTCGTGCACAACGTTGTTGCAACGTTTGCGCGTCCGCGGGCCGATGCGTGCGGTCGTCCGTCCGACGTTTTTTGTTGCTGCTGTTGTGAAAATGTGCCGAGGGATCTTACGGACTAATTTATCGCCATGGCCGTTGGTGCAATTGACTGCTGGTCAATGCTGGCGCGTGTGTCTGTGTGTGTGTGGTGCTGGACGGTAACGCTGTGGTGAGCAGTGCCACGGGGGAGGGCCAATTTCGATTGGCCATTCCATTCATGACGTGTGTAGTCACCACAGCGGCCAAACGAGGCTCTGGACGGGTACGAGGGGCTGGTAACCCCTCCACCTTTAATTTATTACTACTAAACCACGAATAAAATATTCCACCAAGCTTGTGCCGGAGGTCTCGGGGGGACAGGCGTCTATGACGTCTCCTGGCCAAACCCCATTTGGCGGAGCCAGGAGATTGAATCCTTAGCCTCGGGGTTCCTCCAGAAACAGCAAAAGCCACTGCGGGTGGCTACGTGGAATGTTCAAACACTCACTGCGGAGGAGAGGCTGCCACTCCTCGGTCCGGAGCTGGACCGGTACTGACTGGATCTCTGTGGTATTCAGGGGTCCGGTGGACCGGCTCAACCTCCTGCCACCATGAGGGGTGGACAGTCCTCTACTCGGGGCAGGAGACTGCCAAACAACAGGGAGTGGCTCTTCTTCTGAACAAAATAATGAAGCGGGCATGGGAGCGTGGTAGTGAGGTGTGGGAAGCTGCAAGCCCCAATCTACTTTGGGCTTGCCTTCCCATCAACCAGAGGCGAGGAGTGGTGGTCGTGGTTGCTTATGCCCCACCGAAGATTAACATCAGTGGAGGGATGCAGGCAAGGCCGATGAGTCAGATGCCTTCTATGACCTCCTGTCACAGGTGCTAGCTAAAGTAGCCCCTCGGGATAGAGTCTAAACGCAGCCTTCACTCGGAGATTTGGAGAGCCGTGAGGCGCTGCAAGGATGGGTGGTGGCTGAGGAGATGGAATCTGCCTCAGTGGCCCGAGATCACGAATCACTCTTTAATTTCATCAAATAAGTAACTTGCAGCACCACACCAATCATCACCACTAGAAGAAAAAAAACGGTTATCCAATCCCCGACCCCCAGGAACAGGTTTGCAAATTTGCTGAGCATTTCTGTGGGGAATTGGGGGAGGGGAAATCCCTCAGCCTGGAAAACATGGGGCAAAGTGGGGATGACCCTGCTGAGGCTGCAGTGCCTCAAATATTGGAAGAAGTAGTCACTCCCTGTGAGTGGCTGAGGTGCCATCTGTTAAGGAAGTACTGAAAGCGATCCAGAGTCTGAGACCAGGACAGGTACCGGGCAGAGATGATCTCCCAAGCGAAATGCGGAGGGAGGGTAGCGTTTGTGCACAGACTGCCCTACATGACATCATAATAACAGTCTGGACCACTGGACAGGTTCTGCAGGATCGGAAGGATGCCCTGGTGATCTCCCTCTTTTAAAAAGGGGACTGCCCAGACTGTAACAACTACAGGGGCATCTCACTCCTCAGAGTACCGGGAATGGTCCAGGATTGCGTGAGGAGCTCACAAATCCTTGAAAGATCTGAACAAAGTCCCATCCTTGAGCTCTTCCGGCAGGCAAGGCTACATTGGCAGGGTCAAGTAGCCCACATGCCAAGCCACCACTTGCCTAAACGGCTTTGGTTTGGCCTGGATAGAGGGGGCTAAACTGGCGCGGCACAAGGCTAGAAAAGATATGGAGTGATGTAGGTACAAGATGATGTGGAGCTGAGTGGACTTGCAGATGACTGGTACCAGCGTTGTCAAGATCGGTCTCTGAGGAGGAGGATCATGAAGGACGTTATTGGGCAGTTTGAGGCAGTCACCCTCCAGCAACAACGGAGGGCAGAGGAGCGACGCTCACAACAACGAGTGGAGCGCCGGGTGGCTAAAGCACAGCAAGTTGGCACCGTAGGGAGCACAGGTGGTGCATCGGCCAGTCATCTCAGTCATCACCTGGGTCTGCCCCGTGACCTCCTGCCAGCGGGCGTTCGACACTTCACGTGGCCTTAATATGCACATAACCTGGCACAAGCGCCGTGGTGACATCACCGCCACTTAGTGGCGAATGGCGGTCGTTGTTGCATGTGTGGGAAGCGGTGGTGTAGCGGTTCACATGGCTGCTCGATTCCCACTCACGGCCAATATCGGTGACGATTATCTGAACAGGTCCTGGGCCTCCCCTAGGACGACTCAGCCTCAAATGAGTACGTAGCGCGGTGTATAAACTTCGCCACCAGAGATACAAAGGCGGCCGGGCGTGGTGCTGGCGACCCACCCCCTCGTGTGCCGTGCCTTCATATGTGCTCGCCAAGAGCACTTGCCCCAGCGGTCTGTTGAAGGCTACACGGGGGATCTTTGGCTTTGTCTCCTCAGGTGAAGACAATTGGGCATTGAGACGGCCACATCACCCAAATACGTGGCGTGCTTAAAATAACAGGCGGTCACTCAGAGCAAGTTGACTTGGTATTAAAAAGATGATGAGCTGCAGAAGTAAATGTGTCTTCAACAAAAGATAAAGATCCCCCGTGTAGCCTTAATAGTCTGCACGAGGAAAGTGCTGTTAGCGAGCACCTAATGAAGGGCGGAACTGCACACGAGGGGGTGGGGGAGGCCAGCACCACACCCGGCCGCCTTTGTCTCCCTAGTGGCGATGTTTACAACTCCGCATTTTCTAGGTTGACCTAGAACAGAACACGTTTCATTTACATTATTGGCAAAAAGTAAATGTTTTTGTGGTTCCCCCACGATTTGACCAGTCTGAAATTGGGTGAGGCACACAATACGAACACGACATTATCCTAGGGTTGCATACCTTGGATCACCACGACTCCAGTTATCGTGGCCCTGTCACGGATGGACAGACAATACTGACGCTCAAACACCTTCAACCTCGGTTGCAAAGCCTTAAATATCACCTTTAATTACTCTTATATAGTGACGCATTGTAAGTTGTGTATGTGTGTGTTTATGCTGCGGTTAGCACTGCGCTACAAAACCGGCGACCCGAGTTCGATTCCCGCTCACGACCAACGCCAGTGACGAGAATCTGAACCGGTCCTGGGCCTCTTCTATGTCGACTCAGCCTCAAATGAGTACCCGGTGTGATGTGTAAACATCGGCAATTGGGAGATAAAGGCGGCCGGGCATAGTTGTTGGCCATCCAATCCCCTCGTGTGCCGTGCCGGCCTTCATGGGTGCTCGCTAACAGCACTTGCCCCAACAATCTGTTGAAGGCTACACGGGGGATCTTTGTCTTTGTCTTGTTTTTGTCTATGCTCCCTTAAAAGCTGAGGTCGTGGTTGGCTTGGGCGTGAATGGCATTGGGAGGTGCGGGGAAGGTGATGGCTGATAGTCATGGAGGTGGTGGGGTGGGGGGGGCTTGATGGGTGATGTTGATGGGGGGCGTTGATGGTGATGGGGGTAGTTAATGGCAGGTGGGCGGGGAGGGCTTGACTTGATGGGAGGGGGTGGGGTGTCATAAACACAGATATGAACGTTGACAAGGAGAGATCATGGGCTACGTTAACGTGAAGCGACTTATCACGACGATGAAGACGATGATGGCGATGATGATGAGGGTTTCATATTCTTAGTTTTTTTCGATAAAGTCACGTAGGTAAAAAAATAAAATTAAAATTAATAAAAGTAAAATAAAAATAAAATAAAAATCACGACTTTTCGGAGGCAACACAAGCTTCCGTCTTCAGGTGGAACCGTCACAGCACGATAGCTGTATCAAGTAAATGTCGTGATTTTTATTTGATTTTGATTTTACATTAATTAATTTTAATTTTAAATTTTGTTTACCTACGTGACTTTACCGAAAAAACCCGAAGAATATGAATACTTGCAGTCACGAAAGCTTCTTCAAATCTAGAATGATGATGAGGGTTTCAGAGAGAATGCCGGCTGCGGCGGCGGCGATCGAGTCCGGGCGGCTGAGACGCCTTGGACCGGGGGAGTACGGCTCGGACCCCCTCCCCGCAACCCCCGGGGGCTGGCGGCGCGCCGGGGATCAGTTCGTTCTCACGCCCTTGTGGGGCGTGCGCGATCTGTCACGGGGATTTGCTGACCGCAGGCACTCACAGGAAGGACGGCCAAAACCCCAGGGGCAGTTGGTGGGGGGGGGTCTCCCTGTCCATACCCCCCCCCACTACCCCCCCCCACTACCCCCCCCCCCAACGACTCTCCCCTCCTCCCTCCGCTCGCCCTCCTCCCACCACTAAACTCCTCTTCCTACCCCCCCCCACTGTCCAACTTTACTCTCCCAATGCAGACAACCTTCAACCTCCCCCTTCCTTTCCCTTTCCTCCCTCCCAGCGTCGGTGGGTGAGAGCTAAGTTGGGATTCGGGCGAGGCTTCCAAACCCAACACGGCCCTCGCTCCAAATAACAAAACAAACAACAATCACATTTGCCCTGCAACCTCCGTGACGAGTTCCTTTCGCTAAATCTCAAAGCTTGGCTTTGCGCGTGTGTCCCACCACCTCGTGCAGTCGGACCTGCGAGTCAGGTTTGGGTAAACTTGCGGATGATATTGATCGCTAAAGCCTACGTGTTTTAAACTGAACTTGCGTGTGCACCGAATTTTAGGAATGCCACAATCGAACAATTTTGTTGATGGATGTTTGCCATTCCGCGCATAACCTTGAGAACTAAACGTAGTACAAGGATGAGTAATGTGGCGTACAAAATACATCTGAATACTTATTTATACTGGAGGAATCCGATGACCTATAAAGTTATTTTTCACAGTTGTTCAGTAGGGGCGGATAAGAAAGTTACAACAAGAATCAGTACAACATAATAAGAGTAGTGCGAAGTACAAGAAAGTTAAACAAATCACCCAAACACGCACAAATACAACTCAACCATCTCCATCCTACCAGGCAAAGGCCCACTGAGGTATTACCTTAATTTTCAGAAGGAATCTGGCCACAAATGACAGCTTGACAAAGTTTTGTGCGTTTTTAAAGCGTGGCCAGATTTGCAGAGTGGGCACAAATGTTACATCGGATAGCTGGTTGGCTTCAATTGCTTGCTGTAATCACCAATTGTCAGAAACCTGAGGTTAAAAAACACGGTGATATTCATATAAGAATGTGTTACCCTTTCTGGCAAATAAAACAGTTGTGCTAAGATGTTAAAAAAACTAAACTGAAACGTTTTGCAAGGAATCGTGTCTGCGTTAACCACAGAGTTGTGGTGAACATGCAAACGAAAAAAACATCCTCTGGTAGTATGTGATGCATTGTCTTTGAAACTGATTGGTCCACACCAGAGACAGCTTTCTTTAGAGCCTAGTCTCAAACAGTGTTCGACCAGAGGACGCCAAAATGCGAACAGCACAAAGACAATACTACTATCAGGACATTGAGAGCTCGGGGTGAGCATCTACACTATGGGACCTCCCTTGCCAGTATCAAGATATAAGAATAGGGTTTCCCCTTTTTAAAGCTTTCGTGAGTGCAGGGATTCATCTTCTTGGTTCTTTCGGTAAAGTCACGTAAAAGGGAAATAATAAAATAATAAAAATAAAACATAATAAAATAATTCTCACGACGTTTCGGCTGTCTCCCGACAGACCTGGTCTTCACCTGAGGACGGCTGCTTGCGTTGTGGCCGAAACGTCGTGAGAATTATTTTATTATGTTTTATTTTTATTATTTTATTATTTCTCTTCTACGTGACTTTACCGAAAGAACCAAGAAGAGGGTTTCACCTTTCTGATATTCACCGCTCAGGAGAGGGGTGACCATTGGGTGGTGGGCCCACACGGCCCACAGGACAATTGGTGGTGGCATGGCCCTCACCCTACCCGAGCGTGGGACTGGCCTCAAACGAGCAACTTTTTTAAATGAATTATTTCATTTGCCTTAAAAAGATATATTTTAAAAACTAAGCCCTGATTTACACCCAATTCTCTAAATCAATGGAGCGAGACATCGTCATCACTTTTTTTTAAAGAACGGTGGTGGGAGTGTGGTAAGACAGGAAGGCAAAGGCCATAATAAGATGTTTAAGCACCCCCAGTGTAATTGAATGCTGTGGTTTTAAATGGCCAAAAACTCCTGAAGGAGGATCACCACCCCCCCCTGCCCCCCCCCTGCCCCCCCCCCCCTGCCCCCCCCCTGCCCCCCCCTGCCCCCCCCCCCTTCTCAGGCATGAGCGCGGCGCCTCGGGTCTCAAGCGCGCGCGAAGTAGCTCCCCCCACCTTGTCGAGACGCCGAAGTCGGCAGCCTGGCGGGGATTTTCCCACCCGTTGCCAACTCGCGCTCGGAAAAGTTGGCAAGCCTACCTACCCCCCCCCCGGCTTCCCTGTTGCTGACACCACCACGTGGGGAAATTTTAATTGCTTGGTGATGATTTTCACCGCTGGGCCCTCACCCCCCCCCCTCTCTCAGGGGGAGTTGTGGAGAGCGGTTATTATAGTTGCTCGTGACTTTGAAAATAGTTCACTGTGCTACGCGCTTATATTATTATTATTACCACTGTTATATATGTGTATTACGTACAAGCGGATGATCTTTATTATGCATGTAATGTGTCATTTTTTGTCGGAAGAACCCCTCCTACTCCGAGACCACTGCACCGATTCCAGTGAATGATGAGTCATTTTTAAGCAATGTGCCTTACGTGAAATGAGGTTTGCAATTGCGAAGCAAAATGTGACCTTCAACCCTCAAAAACATGGCTAATTCGGCTTATTGGCCTTGGTCCTGTTAATCCAATGTACCATTTCCAATAGCCCAGCACGTGACCTGCAGTCCTGTTTAAAAAACATATAATCGATAGGTGTGTGTGCTATGGGGGGGGGGAGGTGGGGGCTGGGCTCGGGATCAGATAGGGGGGGGGGGTGGTCGGAGTAAAATGATGTAAAATTATAAAAACCTATTCTTATATTTTGGTACTGACAAAGGAAGTCCCATGATGATGTTTCGTTGTAAACAGAAGATTGTTGGCGGAAAACTCCCTCGAAATGATTTATTACCGTTAAATCTCATCGGGCTTTCCACTTGTACATTTATTTATATTGTGCCATGATACCAAACAATTTTTTAACTATTTGCTGGCAACGGCGGACGGGGCGAGGGGGTGGGCGCTTTGAATGTGCTGCTGGATATTTCCCGACGTGCTCAATATTTGCGAAGTAGTTTGCGCCGATGTTCGCCCGTAGTGTCGTTTGCAAACGGGATCCCACCAATACCAGAGTCGCCGCGAACAGCGTGGTGCGGTACAGCAAGTAGGCCTGGCAGGCCTGTCTCTCTGACAGCTGGATGAGTGCTGCGCACAGCGAATTCACGGCTTTCAGTTTTTGTGTCCGGCCCCCTGTTTGCTCGGAAAAAAAACCAAGACAAAGATCCGCCGCCCCCCCCCCCTCTCCCCGTAGAATTAATAAACTGTTTGGGGGGGGTCAAGTTCTGTTGCCGAGCGCCTAACGAAGGTCGGCACGGCACACGAGGCTGTGCGTGGCCAACACCCCAGCGACCATTGTAACAACATCACGACCAGGTACTCATTCGAGGCTGAGTCGATCTAAGGGGGAGGTTTAGATAATCGTCACTGGTGCTGATGCAGGCCGTGAGCGGGATTCGAACTCGGGTCGCCGGGTTCGTTAACCGTTGATCTCGTTACTTGCAGGAATCGGCCGAATGTCCAAAGGTAAGCCTGGCCCAAAATCCTTCATCAAAACGGCGAGCAAAATGCCTTTCGTAACACACTCGTGACCAAAAGTTGAGCCACGAAATGACAACATTTTTTTTTAACAAGTCACATGTTTGGATAACGGCAAGGAGACTGCAGCCATCATCAGAGACGATCATCTCCTTCCTGTGGGGCTGGACAGTTGTGCACGCACACGCGCGCGCGTGTGTGTGTGTGTTGCTCGATGCACAATGGGCTGCTGCCCTGCATTCCGTAACACCTGGCTACAGAATTCCAAAGTGAAATTGGCAAGCTTCAAGCCTCAGGTGGTGGGGGTTGATATTGAACGTTGCTTGTTTTTAGGCCTAATTTTGTTGTTGTAAATGTTTGGAGCGGTGGTTCAGCGGCTAGCGCAAGGTTCTATTAACCTAGCTACCCAAGTTAAATTCGCAGCCACGACTAGAATCCTGAGTGAATGATTTCAGAACCGGTCCTGGCCACCCTCGGACTTATTTGCCGACCCGCACTGACAAGAAATAGTGGAAGTATGGTAAAAAAAGAATTCACCATGACGGGGATGCCTTCATGCCAGCAGTGTCTAAAGTTATGACTTTACGTGATGCATTTTCTAAACAAAATCTAAATACCTCCTGATTGCAAAAGATGTGCAGTAATTTCGTGGCACTTTTATCGCATTTCATACATGTTTGTCACGATTAATGTCTAAAAAAAATTTACGCGCATTTTATCACCACCCGCACAGTGCAAGTCACCAGCCTGTGTTGTAAAATCTCAGCATTAATGTGTTTGTTACAGTTTACCAGGAGCTGTCTGTGTGTGTGTGTGTTTCATAAACATATAGGGAGCGGTTGAGTGGCGGGTCCGCTTACTGCGCTACGAACCGGGCTGCGGGAGTTAAAGATTGGCCTCCCCTAGGTCGACTCGGCCTCAAATGAGAATATCGTGCAGTGTGTAAGCATCGCCACTGGGGAAAACGAACACGGCCGGGCGGGTGTGAAACTAGCCTCCGAAACCCCCCTCGTGTATCGTCCCGGCCTACATATGTGCTACTCGCAAACAGCACTTGTCCCAACAGTCTGTCAAAAGGCTATACGGGGGATCTTTGTCTTGCGTTGCTAAATATGTATTACTACTATTGCCGGAACGCCCATCAATTACTTGAAGCTAGAGTAATAATAGCTCCGCGTGCCTGCATTAACGCTCCGCTCATTTTTGGAAACATAACTCCGTGCCCCCTTTGCCTGCCCTCCACCATCATCACTTCAACTTTCCCATCGCCATTCTCCCAGCCTCTCTCTAAGCTCTCAATTCCCTTCCCCCCCACCCAGCCACCTCTATCTCTGCTAGCGCTCCCCCACTCGCCCCGGTCCCAATCTCTACAGCTCCCTATGTCTCGTGGCATCTCCTCCAGCTAACGCAGGCTGGTGGCAGCCCATAATTATACGGGCAAGAAGCATGTGATTATAGCAGCAGCGACGCGCGGTCACACGCGCACGTGCGCGTCTATCTCTTGACCGCTTTGGCTCGAAATATGTGAAGCCGCTGTTTGTGTGACTTACCCCGGGGAACAGACGAAATATCTCCCCCACCACCACCCCACCACCCCACCCACCCCACCCCACCGCGTGTCTATCCACCAGCCCCCACCAGACCCGCTCGCCTCTTACTCGGTTATGGAAAATATTTGCGGGCGAAAGAGACGGTGCCACCCCGAGACGGGACGAGAGCGGGCGGTGCCGATCGCGGATCGCGCGCGATATTAAACAAGCGGCGTTGCTAGCTGGCTCAGCCCGTGCTGGGCTGAGCCAAGGTTCGATTCTCGACCTTGGGTGCCGTTTATTTGCGTGGAGTTTGTCGGATCTCCTGTTCGTGCACGGCTCTCCTACGGTTTTCTCCAATAGCTAAGACTTGTTTTTGTTATGCACGTATGTTGAACTTCTTCTGCACCGTACGTAGCCGGCCGTGCTCATCGAATGACAACAAACTAAACACAAAAAGCAGTTCTAAAGAAATTAGTTGTAAATCTAGAGTTAATGGTGAATATCTCCAGCGGCTTTCTAATATCGGAGGGAAGAGCGTTCCATACTGCCGCACGAGTACATCTGAAAGCGCGCGATGCAGTGGCCGTTTTTGTTTGATAGCTAGTTAGTCAAGAGCGTCTGCGAGGGTGACCGGAGATCGCGTGATGATGGTTTATGCTTCTCGTACGAGATCAGCGAGGTGTTGTCGTTCATATGTGGCAGGCACTGTGGGTGAGCGGTAGTGTAGAGGTTAGCGCGCTGCGCTATGAACCCGGCGACACGGGTTCGATTCCCGCTCACGGCCAACACCAGTGACGATTATCTGAACCGGTCCTGGGCCTCCCCTAGGTCGATTCAGCCTCAAATGAGTACCCAGTGCGGTATGTAAACATCGTCACTGGGGAGACAAAGGCGGTCGGGCGTGGTGCTGGCCACCCACCCCCTCGTGTACCGGTCTGGCCTTCATAGGTGCTCGCTAACAGCACTTGCCCCTACAGTCTGTTAAGGCTACACGGGGGATCTTTTTTTGTAATGAGTGCGACCTTACAATGTGTGTTCGTTCGGCAACTGGAAGTCGATGGACAAACGTGGTCGGAGTTTGCGGTACCCGTCACGATACTTGCCAGAGAACTAGAATTGACCAAACACCGCAATGTTGAACTATGACTTGTCAATTTCTCATTTGGGATTGTATTTAGCAAGATCACGCCATACTAAAAACCTTACAGAACCCTTCTGGGAAATTGCGGTTTTCCTGGGTAAAGACACGTTATTTAATTATGTATACATACATATATTTCAGGTCGGTATTATTGACGATTCAATCTTGATTTTAAGCTTTCGTGACTGCAGGAATCCATACTCTTTGGTTCTTTCGGTAAAGTCACGTAGGTAGAAAATAAATCACGACGTTTCGGGCGCAACACAAGCGTCCGTCATCAGGTGGGAAAGCATTGTCTGCTGCTGAGGCAGACTTAGCGCCCGAAACGTCGTGATTTTTTTTATTTTATACCTACGTGACTTTACCGAAAGAACCAAAGTGTATTATTGACTATTGTGTTTTAATTAGTATGCCGTTCCAAAAAAAACATTAATATTAAATACGTCCTAAGGATGTATTCGAATGCATGCATTTGGAACTCGGCTAAAATGATAGAAATGTGATATAAAACAAGTTGCACGTGACAAATTCCACTAAAATAATGGACGGCACACACACTAATCCAATTCAGAAATACCACTGAAAATAACAAATAAATCACAGAGCGCACGCACACACACGCACGTGACCAGGGGCTGTTTGGCACGAACACTCCCGGTTTGAAAACGGAGGATTGCCAGATTCCCTTTAACTCGATGCATATCAGCGTCCCACCTCAAACGGCACAACCAACAGAGAGACATGCCCGAGTTGATGGGAAATTCGCAAATTGGACACAGATGAACGTGTTTTTGTTGTTGTTGCTCCAATACATTTCCACACGATAAGCCACTTCTTTTGAGCTTTCATTTGTGGCCATGTCGCTTCTGAAAAGATCTAACGTAACTCGTTGGGCATTAGCTGGTTAAATACAATTTAAAAAAGCTTAGTTTTAATTCATTGGTGACCAAGCTGAGATCATCCAAACTAGCCGCCCCTTGAGAACATGTAAGACTCGCAGTTGTGCGGCTAAAGCCCAGTTTATAGAACCCAGCATCTCAGTGGTGCAAATTCAGAGCTCTGATCTCGCTGCCGCTGACTCACTCACACATCATACACTGGGAGGGTCGTGCTGCCAGCTATGGCTGCAGGTTTTGTCGTACGTGTTGTGTACATCGTTTATTGATACATTTTAAATCACAGTTCCTATGATTACTGTTGTTACATTGTTTTTATAGCTTTATTTTGGTGATTCGAAAACATATGGTTAATCTCGATTGTCTTATGGTTGTTGGTGCTGTTGGCTTGCACCACATTGTGATTTTTGCACACAGCGTTTTAATACTTTTTTTAAAATTATTTGCTGGTTTATTCCAGGATATTTCTGTTGTGCGTCGTCGCTTTGGGATGTTCTGTGTTCATATTTAGTTTGTTGCGGTTGCACCCGACTTAAGAGCCACATGGCTCACAGGGCTATACCTAATCAATGAAACTTGAAACTTGAAATCCTCTTGAGCCACCCCAGCCACCTCGCGTCTCCATCTCGTTGCGCTGTTCGGCAACAAACAGAAAGAACAAAAAACCCGGTCGGGAGCGGCTCGTGCTGTTGCACAAACAGCAAAAAGGAACCCGGTCCCCTTTCCGCACCGCGGTTTGCACGGCCAATTCTCCGACAAACAAACCCGAGATTTTGCGAAGAGGCGCGCGAAGTGGCGGGTAAAAACATATCACGGGGAGTGGAGGGGGGGGGGCTAGATCGGTGGTGGTGGTGGTGATGTTGGGAGGGAGTGGAGAAGCGGGGGTAGGAGCGGGGAGGGGTGTGTGTGCGACGTGCAAACATCAGCCGTGGTGAGACGAAGACGGCCGGGCGTGGTTCTTGTAACGTCACCACCACTTGCCCCCAACATGCTATGTGAGCTTGTGCGGGGGATCTTTGTGTGAGATGGGCGAAGTGCGGTGGAGCCCCGTGTGCTGTGAACCCGGCGAATATCTCTCTTCTGGCCCTTGCTGACGTAAGACTCGGCTTTTACAACGTCGTAGCTGGTATGCAGCGTCTAAAGAAGAAGTAGAAAAAAACAAATCATCACCACCGCGGAGACAAAGGTGACCAACCGGACATGGTGGTTGCGCACACTACTCCCATTCACTCGTCTCGCGCCGTTCCGGGTGCTCGCTAACAAACAGCACTTGCCCCCCACCCCCACCGCCCACCAACAGCCCCCCCCCCCCTGTAGGCTATACAGGGGGTCTTTATCTTTGTATGGACCGTGTGGGTGGATGGGTGAAACGCACGCGCCCGGCGCGCGCGCATCCACGCGCACCCACGCGCCCCGCGCGCGTGCTTCCACGGGAGCGAGGAGAGGGCGAGAGAGAGAGGGAGGGAGGGAGGGGGCTAGGTTAGGGTTGGATGGCTGCCTAAAGAGAGAGAGGGAGGGAGAGAGGACAGGGGTGCGGGTGGTTATAGCGCACCCCTGCCATCCAAACACGGTGGCGAGTTGTTAACTACCTCGCCCGGTGTGCAGGAGGTCGTGGGTTCGATCCCGACCCTTACGCCTGCTGTGTATTTGGAGTTTGCGTGTTACCTGTCCCTCGTGATCGCGTGGATTTTTCTCCTCCACGTTTAGAAACCTGCGTTTAGAGTATTTAGTTGCTACAAATGTCCACATTATAAGCCACTTCAGTGAGCTACCATTTTTTGGCCAGGTCACTTATGAAAAAAAACAACGGCACATAGCTCAGTCGGACCAACCTCGTTCAAGAAAAATAGTTTCGTTTCAAATCCACGTTTTATATTGGCACAAATGACCCCCCCCCCTAACTGCACCGTATACATGAGCCTTTGCGGCAAGTGCTGTCAGCGAGCACCTATTGAAGGCATGCATGTACTGTACACGAGGGGGTGGGTGGCCAACACCATGTCCGGGTTGCCCTTGTTTTCCCCAGTGCTGATGATGATAATCGTCACTGGTGTTGTCTGTGTTCGGGAATCGAATTGGTGTGGCCGGTTTCGTCGCGTAGTGCGCTAACAACTGCGCTATATTTACTACGTAATTGTACACATTGCGTCAATCCACTGCTGGATGAGCCCCCCCCCCCCCGGCCCCAGCCCAACGCTCTGCTGATTTTGGGGGTTTCTTCTGTTACTTCACCACGCTGATGAACACTGATCTGCATTCTAATAATTTATTGGTGGTAAAGAATTACATAACGTGCGGTTGTTATACAGTTATGTTTTATAATCAACACACACTGTGTGTATTGGATACACTTACAACTTACGTAAACAAAATTACGTAATATTTACACTTCATTACACCACCCCTATCGTAATCGTCCACGATCGATGCACTGCTGAAATGGGGGCCTTTTCGAATTGCCGATCCTCTGCGACGAACTTGCACACACACCGCCGATGGCATCGCTCCCTCTGCGTCCTGTCCGACGCGTTCCATCCCCTGGCTGCCCAAGCACACTTTTTTTAACAGGACCAATGCCCGAAACGTCGCCAATCATATTTGCGTGTGTTTTTTTCTTTATTTCAGGCATCGTTGTCGATGAGTGCGATTTTTGCGGTGTTGATTGTTGCTTGTGCCACCCACGTGCCAACTCAGCGTCGCCAAACGGTGAGAACGATGCCTTCGAAATACGTATGCCCTCTTGATCCGTGTGCAATTGCCCCTGGTTGTCTCACTCAATGTAACGCCGAGCGTTCTTGGCACGCTTTTGAGCACGCGTTCCCTTTTTAAATCATTTATATTAAGTTCACTTGCTTGCTTGCGTGCTTGCGTGCTTGCTTGCTTAGGACCGTGCAAATCGTTCGGTCGTTTTTTAACCCACTTCCCGTGATCCAATCGAGCTGACATTTTGCACACAGACTCGTTGTGCTTGACAATTAATTTTCATGAAAACATTTTTTCCCTAAATTTTACACTGTTTAGGGAAACATTTTTTTAATATTTATTTACCAATTGCTTAATGGTGGCAGACAATCATCTGACCCATAGGTGGCAGCCATCTCAAGCCAGAGGACGAGAGGACTCTAGCCGCCACGCATATAAAGGATTTATAGTGAAAAACTTTGTTTTTACGGGTTATACTTGTTAAATCCTTTATATTAAGTTCACTTGCTTGCTTGCTTGCGCGCTTACGTCCGTGCAAATATTTCGGTCGTTTTTTAACCCACTTCACGTGATCCAATCGAGCTGACATTTTGCACACAGACTCGTTGTGCGTGACAATTAATTTTCGTGAATTTTTTTCTCCAAATTTTTACACTTTTTAGGAATGTTTTTTTATATTTAATTACCAATTGCTTAATGGTGGCAGGCAATCATCTGACCCATAGGTGGCAGCCATCTCAAGCCAGAGGACGAGAGGACTCTAGCCGCCACGCATATAAAGGATTTATAGTGAAAAACTTTGTTTTTACGGGTTAATTTTTCTCCGTCGATGACCACGTTTCCCGCTACGTCTGTCACAGCAGGGAATACGTGCGGAGCGATCCCAACGCGATCCTTATTTGGCACCTCGGCATGTACAGGTTTGTTTTCCCTCGCTTTATGCGGTGGATGTATTAAAATAAATAGAATGGGCGCACAAAGGGAATACCACATGAATAGCGCATGCAGCACACACACACGTACAATGTTGACGTCTGCCCGCATAGCCGCATATGAAATAGGTTGACACACACCGAACCCGCATAAAGCGAAGGGAAACCTGTAATGGATATTTATCATCAAGTTCAGACTTCATCGGCCCTCGAACCTGCTCGCCATGTATCATCCAGTGCATTTCATAAGCTATTTCAACTTTAAAACTATGTTACCAGGTAAGGTCCACTGAGCTTTTTGCCTCTTTTTTTCAGCAGTGACCTGGCTATCACAAATGATAGCTCAACGAAGTGAGCTTATCGCGTGGACATTTATAGCAGCCAAATACTCTAAACGCGTGATGTTGATTTTCAATGTGGAGGGAAAACCATGTAATGACCCGGAGAAAAATCCACGCGACCACGGGGAGAGAGACACGCAGACTCCAATTAGACAGGCGTCAGGGTCAGGATTGAACCCACGACCTCACGCATATCAGGCGAGGTAATTAACATTACACCACCACGGCCTCCCCCCATCATCGTGCTCCCGGTCCGCGTTCAATGGCTGTTCTCGAGCAGAGTACACCTATGCAGTACATGGTTGTGCAATGTTATACGGGGCATGTATACACACACCCGCATTATATACATGTCGTGGGGTTTAAAAGTCTTTGGGCTGTAAAGGGGGTTGACATGGTTAGACGATAGTGGTAACAGCCTTGTTGACGCTTCTGTGGTCTATTTTTTGAACCACTTTACCAACTCCTGCCAGACTTTCGGTCGCGCGCGTGTGAGCCGACGCGTGCGCTCAGCCGCCCACCAGAGTTCGATTCCCGCTCAGGGCCGACACGGGTGACCGATAATATCTGAACCAGTCCTGAGTCCACCCCTCCTTAGGTCGACTCGGTTCTCCAAATGAGCGGATGGTTGCGGCGTGTGAACATGAGCACTGGGGAGACAAAGGCGGCCGGGCGAGCGTGGTGTTGGCCACCACCTAAATCGGTGCTACTCGCGCAACAGCACTTGCGCGGAAACTGTTGTCTGTTTGTCTTGTGTGCTCGCCGTAGCTCCAACGTTTATATATTTTTTTGCACGTGCGATTTCCACCGGTTATAATTGATAATAGCATGGGGAAAGACGACGATGCCAGATGTGTTTCATAGAAAGTATCGCGCGCACGCACGGCACCCCGCACGACGCAGGTGTCGACGTGTGCGCGTGATGCGTGCTGCTCGACTTGCGGCTATTATAACATCCACGCGGGTTCGTATGCAAAGTGGCGGCGAGGCATTCGTGCTCTCCTCGGGCTACTGCGCCGCGGCGTGACGAGCTCACCAGTTTGTTGTGTGTGTGTGCCGTTTTACTGAGTAACTTGAATTTTGTTGAAAGATAAATGGTATTGTTCTGAAATGCACGAAGCTAATTATGCACCAGCTAACAAGACCGCTGTCTAGGTTCAAGGCCCATTGCCCGAAACGTTATTATATATTTTTTTAAGGGTCATAACGTCATTGACATATACTGAGGTGGGGTTTTTTTTTGTTGAAGTTGTCAAATGCGTTTGTGCACCACGGTCCAAACGCAGAGCCATCTTTATCGTGCCGCTCATAGACCTCGCCGATGCGAACTCGGGCCTTGCACATCGCCTGCTGTCCCGCACGTTGTCCGACGTTTCGCTGCAAGTGTTGGTGAGCTTCTTTCCGAGGAAGCGGGGAGGAATAAAATACAACAAAAGAACACTTTGATCGCGCTCTCTCGATCCCTCCGCTGCGTGAAAACCTCAAAGCCGCCTCCTATCAACCATGAGGATGGGCGCGGGCTGGTTTTTACCATACTTCACCACGATCATCACTGCGTTGAGTCACCCATCCAAGCCGCCTCTGTCTGCTGCTCTATCTCTTAGGCACGCACTTTAATCACCGTGTGATTCACCAACCCCGCTCCCCCGCTCCCACCCACCCACGCGCTCCTCTGTGTGCAGCCAGCGGCGTGAAGCAATGACGTCGCCGGTTATAGCCCGAGTCAAGTGCTTTTATGGGCCCGTGGGTTCTGTGTTTGAGGGCGCGTCCCACGTTGCCGCTCTCAGACAGCCAAAAGCCCGCCAAGCAGCTGGCAAGATTTACATACGCGCGTGTGCGTGCGCGTGCGTGCGCGTGCGTGTGAGTGGGTGTGGGGAGCGGTGGCGCAGTGGTTAGCGCGCTGCGCGACGGAACTCGTCCGGACCCCGAGTTCGAATCCTCTTCGCGGCCATCAACAACCCAGTGACGATTATCTGAACCGGTCCTGGGATCCCCCCCCCCCCTCTCGCTCCCCTAGGTCGACTCGGCCTCAAATTCGTCACGGTACCTGGTTTGTTGGCCACGCAGCCGCTCGTGCGCCCGTGCCGGCCTTTATGGGTGCAACTCACTAACAAAAATCTCGTCCCGAGAGTGAGTCAAAGGATATATGGGGTATCTTTGTTTTCTTATGTTGTGTGTGTGTGTGTTGGGTCCGCGTGCTAGGCACCGTGCTCGAACACACGCGTTGCGACCTTAATAGGTGCTCGCTAACACCAGTTGCCCCAAGCAGCGAGGCGCGCGCGGTAGGGGGCTGACGGTGGTATCTGTCTTTGTTTTCTCGGTGTGGGGGGCGGGGAGAGAGGTTGGGGGAGGGGGGAGTTAGAGACAATAAAAGAAAAATAATCCTACCGTTCGCTAAAGAAAGCGTTTAGTCCTAAACAAAAGAGAGGTGGGGTTTTTTTAATATGTATGTATTTGAACGAACTCTTCGTGTGTGCCTGAGTGTGTGGCTTGCTGTACGATTCGCGCACAGGTGTGCTCGTGTTCTTCCTGGACTGATTTTCACGCATCGAGCAAAACCTCTTGCGGCAGACACAGCAGCAGCAGGAGGAGGGGGGGGGGGGGGTGTACAGGCGCAGCCCTGCAATTTCTCGCTCACGCCACTGCTGGCGGAAGGACCTCCGCTCGCGGGGGCTCTAGACTGTAGAGAAACACCTCCCTAGGGGTGGAGGGTACTTGGCCTACTCTTCCACGCTGGCCATGCGTCCTTGGATAGAGGGTCGGGGTAGGTAACCTACACTATTCCTCAACACACGCTACACGCCGAACATGTGGTGTTGGTTATGCTCGGTTATACCCGCTGGGTAAAAATAAAAATGAAGAGGTGGTGGTGGTGGCGGTGGGATTTCTCAATAAACGTTGACAAGTAGTTTCCACTGCCACGTACCGGGGAATCGAACCGGCGACTTCTGGATTGCCTGGTCCCACTTGTTCTAACCATCACGACACGCAAGTGCACCGCGGCATTCATAGTGAAGCCTGCCCCGATGGGCGAGGTCGACAAGAACGAGTTACTCGTCCAGGGCTTGTTTTGCTTCCTTTTGTTTGAGCAAATGTTGCTGGGTTAACGCAAGTCGGCAGGGGAGAGAAGCCTTGGATGGACTATGGACTAAAAGCATAATGTGGAGATTTGGAATTAGAGATCATCGGCCATGATCAATCCACTACTGGATGAATTCCTCTCAAAGAAATGGGTGTGGGTGATAGTTGATTTTATTAACCAGGAATGTCTCGGCAGCGCTGATTGAAGAACTGAATTGCGCAAACGTTCACAGGTGATGCACCGATGATGCGTACCGTGTAACTTATCCTGCTGTGAGTGACATTAGAAGGAGATGCGAGGCGCAACAAGTCTAGTCGTGTTAGATTGGTGGCGCAGTGGTTAGCATGGTGCACTGAGCCCTAAAGTGGGAGGAAGTAAGATTTCCCAACATCTGAATCGATCCCGGGTGACCTCTGTCAATTCCACTGCTTGTTAATGGGCTCTCCAATCCGCGCCGGCCGTGGTGGTGTTGGTTCGATTCACCATACTTCACCAAATTGACGAAGCGACTTTACTAATTTCGTGATTTTAGAATGTGTGGTCTTGCCGCGTGTGTCTCGATGTTACGTTCAAAAGTCGCCTGCAGGTGGCGCATTTGAATACTAAGACGAGCGAAAAAGGTGTACCGCAGTTTTTTTTTGGGAAGAATTGAAACGGTCATCAACGGCACCATGCATAGTCAGCCATGATCAGTCAACTGCTGGATGAAGCGTATGTCCAATCCACCCACCACCGGCACTTTTTACGATCCAGCGATGAAAGAATAATAGTGCACACTGCTATCGTGGTGGATACTGATATATATTTTTCTTCTTTTGGTGTGACTCAACACATTATAATGGTAAACTCATCACATTATAATGGTAAACTCATCACATTATAATGGTAAACTGCACCACATCCCGGGATTATCCCGGTACGGGTGTTCAGTAGAAAAAACTCGACCCGAGCACGCGTTTTTGTTGTTGTATTAACGGTAAAGTGCATGACATATTTATTATTTTGTACATTTAAAAAAAACGTCTCTTTTTTTTGGAAGATCCATTTTTTTGTCTTTGGTATGCACTGCACAACATACTCTTTTTTTTCTCTCTCAATACAATCATGTACGTTTTTTCGCACTAGTTTAAGGCGTACAGCATTGTGCGTTTTATGTATATATACATATATACAGGGCACACGTTTTTTAATCTCTCTACATTACAGTACAAAATATCTCTCGCAGCTTCGCGTTGCATTCGTTTGTACACACGTGTATAGGCAATGTGGTTTTTTTGCTCTTCAGACGGCACACAAAACGTACGACCTCTAAAAGCGACGGAGTCACTTATTTGACCACTAACGCTTGAACGACGAACAGTGACGGCACAAGTGCTCCAGGGTGAGCTCTGTGCGTCTCATTTTTAAATCGCCTCTCGTAAAGATGACCCAATATCGACTCCAAATTCAGCATGAAGTCTCATTGCTACTCGGGATTTTTTTTTTTGCCTAAAGAAAGCAAAAAATAACCGGTCAAAATGTATCCAAAGGTTTCGCGCTGAATCTTGCTAATTAAAAAAACCAGCGCTAAAAGTTTTTGGAGCGTAACGTCATCGCCGCTAATTAAATGCGTTGGGCACCCGCGACCGTTGAAGAGCGTTCGGCAATTCCTGCGTACGCACGAATTTTCTTTCCGTGTTTCATATTTTTCCTTTTAAAATGTATCTTTATATATATATAAAAAAACAAAGCTTTACAAAAGTCCACGGTAGAATGCTGACATCGCGTCGCGGGGGGCTAATTGTCACCAAGGCCTCCATACAGAGTCTGCGCCCATCAGAGCATTGATGGGGATGGCCGACGCCGTCATGGGGCAGCCGGAGGGGTAGGGGTGGTGCCGGAGCCCCTTTCCGGGGCTGCCCGGGTGGCCGGGAGACCCCGCGCTGGAGCCGGGCGCGTACATGGGGATGAGGTGAGGGTTCGGGATGAGGAAAGCGATCTGTCCGTCGGGTCCCGGCACCAAGTGGAACCCTCCGTACACCTTGCCCGCCCCCACGTTCGAGGCCGGTCCCGCGGCGGTCTGAGACAGCAACACGTCGGCTAACGCCGGCGGGCTGCCCTTGCAAGCGGGACCTCCTCCTCCTCCTCCGGGTAGAGCCACACCACCAGTGCCACCACCGCCGCCACCAGCAGCAGCAGCACCGGCACCACCACCGCTCGCGTTGGAAGCCACAGGGACCTGTCCACTCGGTGCGCCGGTTGGAATCGCCTGGGCGTAGTGCGACGGTGGCGGCGGCATCATGCCGGCGGGTCCGTGGTGGTGTCCTTGCGGGTAGCCGCCGCTCATGGTGGAGATCTGGGCCATGCAGTTGGCCAGGTGGCTGAGCAGACGGGTGCGCACCTCCGCGTTGACGCCCTCGCACGTGGACAGGAACCGCGTCACCTCGGTCATGCATTCGTTGAAGCCGGCCCTGTACTTGCCCAGGACGCTGGGGTCCGTGTTGAGGGCGGCTGTGTAAAACGCACGCAGAGACGGACAAGACAAAAGCACAAATCGGTTAGACATCGACGTCAGCTACGCGTACAGGCACTGGGCGCATTGATTGGTTGCAATCGCGGGATCGTGAAAGAGGGGCGGCTACGGGAAGCCTTCATCCAGCGGTGGATTGACCAAGGCTGGAGATGATTACAACGATGGGACATTTTTTTTCATGAGCAGGAATCCGCGTTGTGGCACACTGTAAAACGAACCACGGGTGATCTGTGTTATATAATCCCAACAACGGCTAAAATCAGTGGTGAGCGATGTCTCAACCGCTCCCACAACTCCACTCCAAGAACCAGCATGTCAAGTATGGTCAATCAACCCCCACTTGCAGCGTAGGGCGTGGGCCGGGGGCCTCATCCAGCAGGGGATTGACACATGGGGCTATAATTTATACACAGGATTCGCTAGGGAAATTTTGCTCACGGCCTGATTCTCATTTATCAAGCTCGTCTGGCAAGCCTCCTTCAGGGAGGGGTTTCCCTTTTTTTGTGCAAAGAAAAAAAGAAAGAAAAAAAGCGCTTAACCCAAAATAACGCATCCTGTCACATTTAATAGACTTCGGGACATGTTGCCCCATAAACAAAGTCCCTCTGGACAGAACTTGGCATCGCTACAACTGCAATAGGGAACTTTGCCGCCTGCGTGCCTATCCACCCACCCACCCACTCAGACCAAGGTGCACGTATTACTTGGCAAATGAATTCATACTCTTGCTGCAATATAACAATTGGTCGCTCATGGTCGATGCACCTGCTGTCGGTAATGGGTGATGTGGCGGGGGGGGGGGGTTTGACCATACTTCACCACGGGTTTGTCAATGGGCGTTGGTGCTGATGTTTCAACACCGCTACAGGGACTCGTATTTTAAGGCTGAATCGACCTAGGGGAGGCCCAGGGATCGGCTCAGATATTGGCCACTGTTTTTGGTCGTCGGTTTCCTAACCCAGTGTGCTAACCACTGCGCCAACACTCCACCCAACACACACACACTAAAAGTTCTACTAAACAATACAACGTTATAGATAACTTCGCTTTCATATCGTAGGATTTTCCCAAAAACGTATCATATTTTCCGATGTTAAATTATTGACTCGGATCAAAGCTGGGCTTTAGTCACACAGCAACGGCCGCGTTTTTTTCAGTTTGGCCACTGGTCCGTATCTTCCTATATAACAAATACATGGCGCGTTTTGTCAAGAAAATCGCCCACTGGGGAGACAAAGGCGGCCAGGCATGGTGCTGGGCCATCTCCAATCCTTGCCCCCCCCTCCCGTCTTGTGCCGTGTTGGCCTTCACAGGTGCTCGCTATAACAACACATCGGCCCAGCAGCAGCAGCATCAGTCTGTTAAGGCTGTGAGTTCATCTTCTTGGTTCTTTATTATGTTATTATGTTATATATATATTTTTTATTAATTTTTATTTTTTATTTTATTACTTCCCTTCTACGTGACTTTACCGAAAGAACCAAGAAGATGAATCCCTGCAGTCACGAAATCTTTAAATCGAAATTTAAGGCTGTGAAGTGTTGCGCTTCTCTGCCCAGGCCCGTGTGATGTGGTCGTGGCGAGGTGGTCGCAAGCTCACCTGTCATTTGAACGCGCTGCAGGTTTCTTAGGTGTTTGACCGTCATCTCCAGGATGTCCGCCTTCTCCAACTTGGAGTGGCGAGAACTCTGTAACAATCCAAACCACGGACGAAATAAAAGTTAGCAAAAAAACAACATCCTACAGCGCTTGGGCATGTGCGGTTTAAAAAAGAAACCCAGTTTTTACTTAAATCTAACCATACCGAGCCGTTACTTTTGCGCAATGTAAAGCAACGTAACGCTTGCGTGACCACGATTTATAAATATAATGTCGTATGAGCAGGGAAATACGATAGGTATCACTTACGTCTTTTTTTAAGGCGTCCAGGATGAGAGTCTTCAGGTGACCCAGGCTCTCGTTGATTCGAGCTCTCCTCCTCTTCTCCATGATCGGCTTGGACGACTGGAAAACGGGAGGAGCAAACATACCGCAGTTTTGTTAACTCCATGAAGTGTACCGCATGTTGAACTTCTTCTGTTCGCACCGTACATCGGAGGTTGCGGAGGTAGGAGAACAAACTGAACGCAAAAAAGCAGTTCTAAAGAATTGCGTTTTTCATTCGAGATTTTGAAAGTACATAGCTACGGAGGGCGACCTAATATCGGAAGGAAGAGTGTTCCAGACGGCATGATGACGATAATAGTTATTTGTTTACACAAAAAGTTTCAATGGGTACATTGTTTTCCCACTCGTTTAAAAACGAACTTTTAAATAACACGCCGCGTGCCCCATTTGCACGGTTTTGTGGTTGTGGACAATCGACGGCGGTGGACATTCCAAGGTGGTGGACCACTCACTTTTCGGTGCTCACTCGCCGTCTTCGACTTCTCTGGGATGGAGTTGCAGGCGGTCACGGCGGCCACAGGCGACACGGACACCTTCTCCATCATCGTGTCAGCCGGCATATCTGCTTGCTGCTGCTGCTGCTCTTGCCTTTTTAAATAAACGAAATGTATGAACCTTCCTGGACGTTTGCGTTGAGTGTAGTTTGGCTGTATGTGTCGTTGAATGAATTTTATCCACGACTACAAGTATGGTAAAGATGATGATGATGGTAGTGGCGATGATGATGATGACGATCAATTGCACCAAAAACAAAATTTGACGCCAAAATCTCGACGACCAAGAAGAGAGAGTGCGCCGTTGACGTCTGATGGTGCCTCTTCCCCGTGGCCGGACCGTCCGTCACCCCGAGTCGAGTCTCTGTAGACTCTCGTGCCCAGGTCGCGCGCCGCGGACGCACGCACACGCACGCGCGCGTGTGGCGGTGGAGGAGGCGGTGCGGTGCGGGCGGGCAGGCAGACGCGCACGCGCGCGCGTGTTCGTGTGTTTGGAGAAGCAAAAAAATGGGTGGAAAGAGGGGTGGGCGGTGGAGGGGGGTTGTGTCTCTGGCTCGTGTCGGCGCAAAGGGGTGCACGGGGAACTCCGCGCATTTATAGGGAGGTCGGGGGTGGGGGGGGCGGGGCGGGCTTGGGTGTGTGGGGGGGGGTGGCGGCGTAGCGTGCCCCTGCTCGGCGCGTGTGAAACTCTTCACGGATTCTTTCCCACACTCGCGGGCCAATCACGGGCCAGTGTGCACAACACAGGCGCGTGGGGGGGGGAGTGTGGGTGTGGGGGAGGGTAATGTGCGGCTTGCCCCGAGTGTTGGGGAGACGCGCGTGCGCGCGCGTGCGCGTGTGTCGAGAGACCGAGGGAGAGTGCGGCAAGCGGGGGGGGGGTAGAAGCGAGGCTGGTTGGCGTGGGAGGGGGGGGCGGCTCGGGTGACTGGCTGGTCGAAGCATGTATGCGTGGGGCTGTGCGGTCAGAGGAAGGTGGTGGTGGTGGTGGGAGGTGGAGGATGGAGAGGTGGGGGGGAGGGGTTAGAGGAATACGGTGGTGGGGGATTTTGGAGAGTGGCGGCGAGAGGAGGAGGGAGTTGGGGGGAGTCTCGACGGAGCGTTTTTTTCCTCTCTCTCTTTCTCTCGCTCTCCATTGGCTGGCCGCCTGCTCTCCGCCTCGCTGCTATTGGCCACTGCTCACTGAGCTGTCAATCACGGCGCACGAGGGGGCTGCCGGCTCCGGGCGATAAATCGCGCGCGTCTCCACCCCCCCGCGCGCGCGCACATCCCCCCTCCCCCCACCCCCCTTGTGACTCTTGACATCTGTCGGCGCGCCTAGATGGGTCGTGTCGGGCAGAATTTTTTTTTATCGAAGTGGAGGATGGTGGTGGTGGTGGGTGGGGTGGGGAGGCCGTGGGGGTGAGGTGGGGCTAGGTAGCCGGGGGACTGGGTGGGAAGGAGCCGGAGCGTGCGGGGAGGGGGGGGTGAATGAGGGTTCGGGGGAAGGTGACTGCTGATGCTTGTAGAGGAGGAGGTGGTGGAGGTGGTGGTGGTGGGGGTAGGGAGGTGTTTGCGGGTTGGAAGGGAGGGTGTTGACTGCCTGCCCATTGGGACTTACTGTGGTGGTGGTGGAGGGGGGTTGTGTGGGGTTCGTGGAGGCGGGGGGAGGCTGCACAAGCACGTGCCAATTCTTTCTGTAGCCCGCGGGGGGTGTTTGGCTTAAACGGGCGTGGGTGTGGGGGGGGTGGTCGATGTTTAGGCATGGGAACTAAAACCTTCCTATATGCGCGCCCGACACAGCCCCAGACGGAGTAGGAGGCGAGTCCCCTTGAGTCAGCCGACCGACTCGAATGGCAATCACGAGACACGCATTGCTCTAACCTTGTAACGCCATCGAGGACCCATTATTAACAATGGGAGAGGAGAGAGATAGAGAGAGAGAAGCCCTTGGCTTTTGATAAACATCGGGTGGATTCGGCAGCATTGTGTTTTTTGTGTGTGTTTTAAGTGAGACTCACTCTAAACATCGGGTGGATTCGGCAGCATTGTGTTTTGTGTGTGTGTTTTAAGTGAGACTCACTCTTCTGGCGAGATTCTGAATGTGTGAGCGGGGTTGTTTTGCTTGGATATTTGACGGCCCAACGCTGCGTACTGGGAAAATACATCGCTCCCGGCACGCGGTATTGCGGATGGGATGTGTAAAACGTGTGATCGTGGCGATAGAGATTGTGGATGGAGGCGGTTGTGTCTGCTTCGTGTGGTACACAGCGGAGTACGGTTTGGGGCATTCAGTTGTTTTTTTTTACTTTAAACAAGTGAAGCGACTTGTTTTGACTGTGCGCATCGAATATCAACATCGTTATCCGTTTCCACGAACGTTTAACGAGGTTTGGTCAAAGCACCCCCCCCCCCACGGTTTAACGGTCCGATCTTTTTCTTCCGATATTAGGAAGCCACTGGAGCTTATGCACTTTTAAATCTCGAGATTGTAAACTAATTTCTTTCAAACTTATTTTCGTGTTTTGTTTCGTTTATACCTTCCCACGCACCTCCGATTGGCACCGTTGGTTACGTACGGTGCGAAATTCACGTGGTTTTGTTTGATTATCTATCTCTCTGTTCTGAAGAAATGACATTTCCAGAAACATTCGCCTCTAATTGGATGTATGTGGTGATAGAATACAACGTCGTCATTGCCCAGTCATTACATTTTATGCTGCCAGCAAAGTCCAATCGCTTGCTTATGACATCGTCAGTGGGCTCATGATGAATGTATATTTGTTCTTTGAGTTTGACTCCATCAGGGATCGAACTCGGGGCATTTGGTTCGTAGCACTGCGCACTAGTGCCACACGTGTGTTCACGCGTGTTCACGCGTGTTCACGATGCACGCCCGCGGGTAACGGCGGGGGTGTGAGTTGGGGGGAAACAGAACCAAATGATATCAATAAAATGAGACTTGGTTTTTGTTGTTGTTGTTGATGCTACGTATGCTTATAATCGCATTCTCACAGTGCCCGCTGTTGTTTAATTTTTGTAAGGATGATCGATTCACGGTTTACTGACCTACGGCCGGCCATCGCGTGTTCTATTTTTAAGAAAAGCAACACATACGATAATAAACACTGTGGCCTTTAAACGAAACTATAGATATACCAGGCGACGGTTCGGGGCAAACGGTCCGTCTTCGTAGCACGTAAAGTAACACGCACATGTAGAATTTGCTAACAGCTTCCATCCGTGCGTGTAAATGTTGAACGTTTGACGCCGTTGATGGGCTATTGGGGCCGCCTGCGACCAAATCCCCGTAAATTTGCGCCCGAAGTCAAATCTCATGAATTGAGCCGGTTTCAAAAGCCTGCTCATGCACTCGGAGGGGTGACGACATCTCACCGCGGCAGTGAGATGTTCACTACCTCGCCTGGTATACAGGAGGTCGTGGGTTCGATCCCGACCCTGACGATGCCTGTATATTTGGAGTTTGCGTGTCTCTCTCCCACACAGCTGAGTGCAGTTTGGGCATTCACGTTTTATACACCCCCACCCCTCCCCCCACGCCTCCCCCCACCCCCAACTTTTCGACGCACCACAGCACACCCGAATGTCGGCACGCACCACGAACCCGGCCGTCGTCGCACAAACCGAGCCACGCGACTCCGTGCCCGACCCAACACGAACTCGCTTGGCCTCTCCTCCCCTCCCTCCTCCATCCTCTCTCTCTCCCGCCCTAACACCAGTCCACCTCCCCTTGTCACCCCCCCATCACACACACACACAGACATTACGCTCTCCCTTCCCTCTCTCCCGTTTATACAAGTCCAGCTCTCCTCCTCTCTGCCATCATCCCCAACACACCTCCCGATCAGCCTACGTATTGCGCGTAAGAAGTTGAACCGACATACGCACACACGCGCGCTCAGATCCGACTCCCCCCCCCACCCATCCACTCCCTTCTCACGAACAACACCAGTCCACCTCTCCCCTCCCCTCCATCCCTTCCTCTCCACGACACACACACAGACCTCGCTCCCTCCCACACCCCTCCCCGCTCTGCGCTGGCGTGGGTCGCGTGGCGCGCGCGCTCGGAGCGCGCTCGGGGCACGCCCTCGTTGCTCACAGCTGTGGAGACGCAAAGGCAGCCAAGTCTAGGCGTGCGCCTGTGTTCGCGCTGTGTGTGTGTGAGTGTGTGCGTGTGAGTGCGTGTGAGTGTGTGTGAGTGCGTGTGTGGGAGTTAGGGGAGCGGTAGTGTAGTGGTTAGCGCGCTGCACTACGAACCTGGCGACCCGGGTTCGATTCCCGCTCACGGCAAACACCAGTGACGATTATCTGAACCGGTCGTGGGCCTCCCCTAGGTCGACTCAGCCTCAAATGAGTACCTGGTGCGGTATGTAAACATCGCCAATAGGGAGACAAAGGCGGTCGGGCGTGGCGCTGGCCACCCACTACCTCGTGTACCGTTCCGGCCTTCATAGGTGCTCGCTAACAGCACTTGCTCCTACAGTCTGTTAAGGCTATACGGGGGATCGTTATTTTTATCTTTGTGTGTGGGAGTGATTATGTGTGTGTGTAAGGCGATGTGGCTGTGGGGAGCTTTGGAGCAGTTGAGTGAGCGTTCCGCTGCGCTACGAGCCCGGCGGAGCCGAGTTCGATTCCCGCTCACGGTCAACACCAGCGACGATTATTTGAACCGGTCGTGGGCCTCCTCTAAGTCGACTCGGACTCAAATGTGTACCTGGTGCGGTGTTTAAACATCGCCACTTGGGAGACAAAGGCGATCGGGCGTGGTGCTGGCCACCCACCCCCTCGTGCGCCGTGCCGGCTTTCGTAGGTACTTGCGAACAGCACTTGCCCCAACAGTCTGTGCAGGCTATATGGGGGATCTTTGTCTGTGTGTAAGGATGTGGTTGTGAAGAGGTTTTGAGCAATGGGTTAGCGCGCTACGCTACGATCCCGACTCCCGCTCACGGCTAACACCAGTGACGATTATTTTAACCGGTTCTGGGCTTCTCCTAGGTCGACTCGGCCTCAAGTGAGTACCTGGTGCGGTGTGTAAAACATCCCCATTGGAGAGACAAAGGCGGTCGGGTGTGCTTTGGCTACATCGCCTCCCTCGCGTTCCGTTCCGGCCGTCTTATTTGCTCGTGAAACACGAGGCGCGTGTATCGTTTAGGGTTGCTTTAATAATAACTTTAACAATAACTTTCACGACATTTGCAGGATCGCGAAAGGGGGCGGGCCTATTGGGGAGGCCTTAATCCAGCAGCGGATTGACCATGGTCGATAATGAAATTGGTCAACTGGAATAGAGAACGACTGAGATGCGTCGAATACCACACCCACCCCTAAGCTCTGCGATCCTCTATATATATCAAGGTGTTGTCTGCCAATTAATGAGTATTTACAAGTGGGACGGAACCGTGGCACGCGGGGAAAACACCACGCGCGCAATGAGGGCGACACTCTATCACAGACAGATGGAAAGGGTGGATCTAACCCAAACAAAACAACAACCCGTATTATGGATGATATTGGTCGCGAAAGCCGACGCGTTCGACGGAAAGGGTGGAGTCTACATTTTGCTGTACCGCCTTCTCCTGGCGAGCCAGGCTAATGGCAACCACATCGAGGCCGACGGGGAAGGGAGCTTCACTGCAATTGTGCGGTGATCCACCAACCACTCGCTGCTGCCCCTCCCCCCCATGCTGGATGACAGGTCACGTGCGTAGTACCAGCCACCGCTAGCCCCGCATAATTCACCGACTATAACAATCAACCAGACGGGGGTGGGGGGTGGGTGTATTTTATCGTTGTATATTTTGGCCCAGCACGAAAGCAGTCGTGTGAGAGGTGAAATAACGACGCAAGTTTGAAAACAACAACAAAATACGAGTCTTACGCATTTGCGTCATCGGCAAAGAATGTGGCGAGATCTTAACTCGGTCCGTTCATAGCTCGCACGTAAATCACCCGCGCGTCTTGGCGTGCGTGTGTTTGATGTGAGGTGCGCACGGCAACCTTGTAGACGCGTGTCTCGAATTGAGAATCGCCTTCCGTCTTGTGCCACCCGTCTTGTGCCACCCGTCCTGTACCACCCGTCTTGTGCCACCCATCTTGTGCCACCCATCTTGTGCCACCCGTCCTGTACCACCCGTCCTGTACCACCCGTCCTGTACCACCCGTCTTGTGCCACCCATCCTGTACCACCCGTCTTGTGCCACCGGTCTTGTGCCACCCGTCCTGTTTCACCCGTCCTGTACCACCCGTCCTGTACCACCCGTCCTGTTCCACCCGTCCTGTTCCACCCGTCTTGTACCACCCGTCTTATGCCACCCGTCCTGTACCACCCGTCTTGTAGCAGCCGTCTTATGCCACCCGTCTTGTGCCACCCGTCTTGTGCCACCCGTCTTGTGCCACCCGTCCCGTGCCATTACGTTCTGTGCCTGCGTAACTTGGTTCCGTGCTGGTGCGTTCGTCACTTCCACCACTTTTGCAAACTATGTCACGGTTGGCTCTCCCCCATCAGTCCCGAGGTGTGGGCTGGTGGCCTGTCTGCTATTGAGCCCGAGGTCAAGCCGACAGTCGGGTGGTACTCACCTCCTCACATTGTCGTGTATCCTGCCACATTTTCATTTGTAACGGGGGTAGAGGTGGGGGACACATTAGCTCGCGTATAAGATAGTCCGATACGAATTAAGCTTTTGGTCTGAAATTGTGTTTTTTTTTGCGATTGAGAAAAGTACACAGTTGAAAACCGGCCGCGTTGATCAAAGAGTTATCCAAAATCTTGGGAGATACGAATACGAACCCACGAGCGCTCAATGGACGTGCAAATACGTGAATGCGCTTTGCTGTGCCAGCCGTCCGCTCTCACGCTGCTGATTGCAGTGCCTTCGAACGCGTGTCCATGGACAGGGTCACAAACTCCATGCGTACGCATCGTTTATTTCTACCGCACCCACCCACGTGCACGTTGTTTTGTCGGTGTGTGCCGAGTTTTTGTTATATGTCAGTAGTCCCCTGACTGTAATTAAATTGATTAAAGTCATAAAAGCGGTGTTTTTTTTTAACAGGTAGTGGCGGTAGTGCCGCCCCTTTTCTTAACCCTGGCCACTCGCCACCACCAAACTCCCCGCAGCCACAAATCGCATGCGGGTAACGAGGCGACGACGGAGCCCGTGGTGGTGATGGTGGTGGAGATGGTGGTATAAGTATGGCAGTAAGCGATGATGAAGCGGGGATGATGTAAAGGCAGCGTGCTATTGATGGCGATATTGCTGTTGCTGCCGATGATGTTGGTGGAGACACGAATCATAGCGATGACGTTGGCACGACGAATAAATATCTTGCTGCTGTTGATCATTTCAGTTTTCATTTGAGTTTCATCTGTTAGGTGTAGCCCTGTGAGACATGAGGCTCTTAACTCGGGTGCAACCGCAACAAACAAATTATGAACAAAGAACATCTTAAAGTGACGTTCAGGAAAAACCAGTAAAATCTTGCAGAAAAAAAGCACCGTACATCAACGCTGTGTGCAAAAATCCCAATGGGATGCAAGTCGAACAATAACAACCATAAGACAATTTAGATAAAACTCAGTACTTCAACAACAAAACAAACGTGGCATAACCATACGTTTTCGAATATCACCAAAATAAAGCTAGACAAATCAATGTAACAGTGATCTTAGGAACTGTGATTCCAATTTAACAATAAACGATATACATAACAAGTACGACGATAAACACGCGCGCGTGTGTGTGTGTGCGCTGTGAGTTTGGAGGACGTGTGAGAGGCAATGGGGGAGAGGACGAGAGTGGGCTAGCGAGTGGGGTGAGCAGGCAGGGAGAGGGGGTAAGGGAGGGGGCAGAGTGAGCAAGAAGGGATGGTAAGTAAAAGGAGGATTACGGGAGAGGCAGAGATGGAAGGAGTGCGAAAAGAAAAAAGTAAGGGGTAGGAGGGAGCGAGTGTCGGAGGCATAGATAGATGGATGGAGTGAGTGAGGGAGGGAGGCAGAGAGAGAGAGAGGGCGAGTGAGTGAGCGAGGAGAGATGGAGCGAGTAAGGGAGGGGAAGGGGAGAGAGGGAGGGAGGGAAGTGGAGGGAGTGAGTGAGGTGGTGGTGGTGGTGGGGTGGGCTGCGTGGCTGATTTCACATTGGTTTGGCGGCGCGCTCGCTTCCCCCGGGGCTTCGAGCGCTTTCCCACGCGCGCGCGCGCGCACACAGACAGACGGACACGCGCGCAGTCACGCGCGCACACGCCTGACCGCCCGCAGACGTTGGGTGGAAGATTGCGGCTGCCAATTGCATACGGCCCCGAAATGAGAAAAAACTCGTCTCGCGCGCGTGTGTGTGTATATATAGAGAGAGAGCTCAGTGGATACACTGTCTGTGTGTGTGTGGTGGTGGTAGTAGTAGGCGTAGTGGGGAGCGGTAGTTGTAGCTGTGAGCGCGCTGCGCTACGGACCTGGCGACCCGAGTTCGATTCACGCTCACGGTCAACAACAGTGGCGATTATCTGAACAGGTCCTGGGCCTCCCCTAGGTCGACTCGGCCTCAAATGAGTACCTGGTGCGATGTGTAAACATCGCCGCTAGGGAGCCAAAGGCAGCCGGGCGTGGTGTTGGCCACCCACCTTATTGTGTGCCGTGCCGGCCTTCATAGGTGCTCGCTAACAGCACTTGCCCCTACAGTCTCTTACAGGCTATATGGGGGTTCTTTGTCTTTGTATTAGTCGTATAGCAGACGATATATATGTATAATGGACAATTTATTTTTATTTTTTTATTGGACGTGCCGAAGATGGTCAAGTCGTGGTTATATCCACTGCTGGATGAGAGGCATCCATCTACCCTTCCATCTGCACGACGTTTGAAATATATTGACATCGTGCTCATTTTGACAACGTCATCGTCGGTCACTGTGTATATATATCCACTGCCGGATTAAAGTATTCCCGAATTCGTTTTGCATGTCCTGTATTCTACATATATATACACACACATACCCCCGTCGTAAAGCACGTGTGCAGTAGTATGTCAATCGTGGTCTGTCCACTGCTCGATGAAACGTATCCATCAGCCTGTAGTTTTGTTTAAATGCATCGCGAGTATTGTACGACGTTTACATGTCCATTGTCAGTCACGATCGATCAACTTTTGGATAAAAGCCTTTCAAAGTCGTTTTGCACAAACGGTGCAGTTATTCTCTTTGGTTATTTCTATTCCTGCAGTAACATAAGTGCAGCTTTACCATACCGTATATGGAAAACCAACACATTAGTCAATAAACATTGCCTTCAAAGGAAACTAAATATTACGGGCGACGGCGTTTTTGGCAATGGCCTTTCTCTATAACACATGTGCTGTGGTGGAGGGTTGTTTCCCGAAACGTCGTCTATTATATATTTCCTTTGTAATGCGGTGCTATTGACCTGTGTTAGTTTTTTTGACGATTGTGTTTGCTTGTGCATCACTACCGACGCAGCATCACCGATATAATTTGTGTCTAGATGAATATTATTTCTGTCTATATAGATATAATTTGTGTCTATATAGAGAAGAGTTCAAGAACACAACATTTAACGTGTAATTCGTCCCTTTATTTTCTTTTAATACGAACATAAATGTACCGTAGTTAACGTACAATGTGAATTAACTAACAATGCTTTCCTAAGTATTATTACGATTATTGTTATATTTGCTGTCGTTATTTTAAACTCATTACCTCCTAACATTTTTTGTACGTATCTACGGTATGTTGAACTTCCTTTGCACCGTTCGTAGCTACTGTAACTGTGGGTAATCGTAGGTGCGGGGAAGGACAAGAAACTCAACACAAATGACAACTTTGTAGTAACATTGGGAGTGACGATGTGGTTGGTGGTAATGTCAGTGGTTGACTTAATGACGATGATGATGATTGGTAGTGAAAATGGTGTGAATAATAACAATGGTACTGTTATGGTAATGGTGAGGATGATGGCAGTGATGGTAGTAACGCTGATAGTACTACAGAGATAATGATCATAATTGTACTACATAGTGGTGATGGTGATAGTACTGTAGTGGTGGTGATAGTACTGTAATGTTGATGTTAATTCCGGTGGCGATGATGATGGTAGTGATGCTAATACTACTATAGAGGTGTTTATATTGATGATGCTACAATAGTGGCAATTATGGTAGTACGATAGTGGTAATATTCCCGCTTGTAATGATGATTGTAGCTGTACTATAATGGTGATGGTGATAATAAAATAACTAAAGCGATATTGATATTTAGCTTGGTAAGTAATCAGACGGGATCAGCATATTTATTTAAAACTTGAGGAATCCGATGCGCTATAAAGCAATTTTTTCACAGCTATCCATTCGGGGCGGGTAAGAACATTCCAGCAACAAACAATACAAACAGACCGTATAGTCCTAGTAGCCAATGCTTGGTGATGGTCCTCCACGTGGTAAATGACGATCGCGACGATGACGATGATGATCGTCGTCGTGGTGGTGGTGGTGGTAACGCGAGGCGGGTGAGGCATAGTTCACGAGTGCGCGTGCCCGCGGTCGGAATGCGTCACGTGCCCGGGGCCCACTACCCCGAGGAGTCGTGGGAACGCTCGGGGTGTTATCCCGCAAAATCAATCGGCCACTGTCGGCCAGCCCCAAGCGGAGTGCAACGTTTCACAACGGACGCGTGTTTTTTTAACAGCCGCCACCCACGTGTGCAATTGACGCGTGTGTGTGCGCGCGTGTAAGTTGTTCGGGTAGTATTGGGTGCTCGCTAACGGCACTTGCCCCAACAGTCTGTCCAGGCTATTTGGGGGACCTTTGTCTTTTGTTCGGTGGTGTATCGGTTAGCGCGCTTCGCTCGGAATCCGGCGGGCCCGAGTTCGATTACCCGCTCGTTGGCAACACCAGTGACGATTATCTGGACCGGTGCTGGGCCACCCTTAGGTCGACTCGGCCTCAAATTAGTAAAAATGCGGCCGGGTGTGGTTGTTGGCTACCCAACCCTTCGTGTGCCGTGCCGGCCTTCATAGGTGCTCGCAAACAGCACTTGCTCCGACAGTCTGTTAGAGGCTTTACAGGGGGATCGTTGTTTGTGGCACATTCATCCATACGTGCGTGATGCAGTGTGCGTGTGCGTGTTACTGCGGCGCAGGGCATCGTAGAGGTTAACGAACACAGCGCTACGAAATCGCCTGTCCGAGTTCGATTCTGGCTCTCCGCCAGTAACATGCATAAAGAGAAACATATACATATATATAAACCGCTCATGGACCTCTCCTTAATCGGTCAACTCGGCGTTTAAAATGTAAGTACAGTATGTCAGTATGTATGCTGAACTTATTTCGTGCGCGGGAAGGACAATTAAATAAACACAATTAAAAGCGGTCGGAAAGAAAAATGAGTGCATCCGAAAGCGCGCGATGCGATGGCCCTGCTTGACGGTGAGCGGCTTGCAAGGATGACCGGGAAGTTCGCGTGGGAGTGCGGTGTGTAAAGATGAGAACTGGGAGGGAGACAAAGGCGGCCGGTGCGTGGTTTCTGGCCACACACCCACCCACACAGCAACCCATCCTAAGCACGTGCTGGCCTTCATGTTCAGCTTGTGTCGATGTGCATGGAGTCTTTCGTTACCCAACAAAGCCGAGCGTGCTAATAGGAGGAGGTAATTTTGTCGTGTGTTGCGGTAAGCTATGCGAGATGCGCTACGAATCCGGCTATAACATCGGATACTATTCTTCACGATGCGATGTTGAACATATCGAACGCGACGATATCGGTTATCGATGTATTTGAATGTATTTTTAATTGGCATCTCCTTGGTATATGATCGACTTCCCTAGGCCGGATACAAATTACACAAGTCTCCTACATTGCAGTCTGCTTGACTGTGAAGCCTTCTTACCATAAGTAATCTTGCAATCTATAACGCATAAAACCCACACGCTGCCACTGTATACACTGAGAGTGATAACAGTCAAACTATACGTCATATAATCGCCATGACGTCTAATGCATACTAATTGCAGTACTGTCTCTCATTAAAACTGAATTGTATTTTTTTAAATATAAAATAGATTAGAGTAATATCTCGATATACTAAGTAGATGCGTTCCTGGCGCTTCGTATATTGAATCACTTGTAACATTAGTACTGTGCAGATACGTTCCCAAACTTCGTAAATTACCATTTCATACAATATAAAAAAAACACTTCATAAGTTACCATTTAATATTTTAAATATATACAATTCATATTGAAAATAATATTAGATTTAGGCTGTACGGTGTTAAACTGTTAAACTTATTTCCATAGTTGCATGCTAATTTCTCACATTAACATCACTAGCCCCGGCTACTTCTTTATGACCCTTGAGCTACACCCATTTCAAACCTTTTAGAACAGTCTGCCTCAGCAGCAGACCATGCTTTCTCACCTGATGATGGACGCTTGTGTTGCGCCCGAAACGTCGTGATTCATTTTATTTCATGCCCACGTGACTTTACCGAAAGAACCAAAGAGTATGGATTCCTGCAGTCACGAAAGCTTAAAATCAAGATTGATATACATAAGAGAAACGGCGTATTGTAAACTATCTTCACATGCAACCAGTGTCGTCGTGGGTGCAGTCGTGAGGGTTGCATTGCACTCCAAACGCAACATACATAGCTCCTACATAGTGCGCTGATTGGCCGAGACGAATGTTAAACACACGTTCTGACCATCGCGATACGCAACGCTTAAGAATCCCTGTCTTAGGGGCCGTCCGTCCATAAATGACGTCAGGCACCTGGGGGTGGGGGGGGGGTCAGATATTTGTGACGATGTGTGACGAGGGGCGGGGGGGTGAGAAATGTGACGTCACATCAAAATGCGCAACTTTAAATAAATATAGACAACACGTTCTACTTAATTAAATAGACTTTTTTTAAATAAATGTTTTCTCCTTCAACATCAGAGTGCAGCGCCACATTAAATGCGCACTACAATGACAATAGTTGAAAGCGATCTGAAGCATGTTTTATATTTTTTTATTTGAGGGGGGGTTCTGACTTTTTGTGACGCCGTGTGACGAGGGGGGGGGGTCAAAAATCGTCCAAAATCGCGTGACGTCATTTATGGACGGCCCCTTATTATAATGTTATTATTATTTATATAGCACTTCTGATGGATAAATAGCCTTATTAGTTATTAAAGTGTAAATGTAAGTGAATTTGTTCTTTTACTTTTTGTATTACTATTAATAATAATGAATCAAAATAATGGTAACAAATGCAAAGTTGGTAATACTCAAACCCCGTATATCGAATGTTTGTATTTCGAGGTATTAACTATTTTGTACGGCTCTGGAGGCTCCCATTTGATATGGACCGATTCAGGTACCACTAGCCACTAAAGTTAGCCATGGCCTGGAATCGAACTCGGCTTTGCTGGGTTCGCAGCAAAGTCTGCTGTGCTAACCACTGTGCCACCCACTCCACCAAACGTCCTGACTCTTCATCACCATCATCACAAGTGCGTAGCACCACGAAGGCCCATTACACCAACCAGTGATCCCACGTTCCATCGCGTCGTAGAAGGCGAGGTTAGGCCAGTGTCACCACAGATCTGAACCAATGAAGTCCCCGGACGGTGCCTTGATGGAGAGGGTCAAGATGCACCTCCGCGATTTCACAATTCGACAATTCTTTGCTGTTTGCTTTCATTTTGTCTTGCCGATTGCAGAGTAGGAGTGAGGCTGACCGAATAAAACACGTCCCTCGCCACAGCGCTGATATGAAATGCCCAACCGCTGGTCTAAAATGCATGTCTTGTGGTCGAGAGTGTCACAAGCCAATTGCGTCTTTGGAGTCAAACAGGGCCGATCTATTGCCGAGCAGAATTGGCTCCATGCCACCCTCAGAGGGACTCTTCTGTACGAACAGGAAGTGCTTTCATTCGCTTCGATTTGAAGCTTTCGTGACTGCAGGGATTCACCTTCTTGGTACTTTCGGTACAGTCACGTAGAAGGGAAATAATAAAATAATAAAAATAAAACTCAATAAAATAATTCTCACGACGTTTCGGCCACAACGCAAGCAGCCGTCCTCTGGTGAAGAACAGGTCTGTCGAAGTTCAGACTTCAGACGCTGTCTTTCCGACAGACCTGTTCATTTAGACGCTGTCTTTCCGACAGACCTGTTCTTCACCTGAGGACGGCTGCTTGCGTTGTGGCCGAAACGTCGTGAGAATTATTTTATTGAGTTTTATTTTTATTATTTTATTATTTCCCTTCTACGTGACTTTACCGAAAGAACCAAGAAGATGCTTTCATTCGCTGAGCGATTTCTGTGGATTTGAACACGTGAGTGAGCGAGCAAGAGGGAGGGAGACTCTGGGTGGTTTGGTTGTGAAGGAGGGAATTCGAGTTTCGCGCTTGGGGAATGCCCTCGGTTGACGTTTATTCTTCCAGACAAATTGCAAATGATTAATAAACACACAAACGGAAAGCTGGTGTGGCTAACCGACTTTTGAACGCTTGCAAGAGCTTTAGCCATCACTTACTTTGCACGTGCAAAGCGTTCATGAAGATTTACACTTTAGTTCAAGTCGTCTTGCATGCCCTCTTGCGGTGTCCACTGTGATCCATTGTTGCAGCTTGTCGTTTTTCACCTGTTTGGGGAGTTTCTAGTTAAAATCAAACTGCCGCCCGTTCACAATCGTTTGCAACGCGTTTAAGTGTTTTGTTGTTGTTGTTGTTGTCCACGTGTCTCCAATCCTCCATCCCAACCAACCCACCGTCCTCTCACTTCCTCCCCTGCATAGGTGCATTAATAATGAAATAATTGCCATCATTTCAACACCTGCGCAGTAAGGGCGGCACGGGCGTTTAGGTGTCAGGTAAGCAGTGCTATCGAAAGGTTGATAGGTGTAAAGATAGCAGTAATGTATATTTGTTCATACATTTCAGCAATATAAGTTGTGGGCATGTCACCCCTTCCTCCCCTCTCTCCCACAGTTATTCTTGTCCATTAGTGGCTTCCAAACTCTACGACTCTGTGTCCCCGTCTCTAAGACGTGTCTCTCAATCGCTTCGCTTCCCCTTCTCGGGGTCTCCACCCCCTCACTTGATTTGGTCTGGTCACACGACGCGTCCTGCCCAGTTCTATTTGGTTTGTCCTGCTCCACTAACAAGAATAACAACTTCGATTTAAAGCTTTCGTGACTGCAGGGATTCATCTTCTTGGTTCTTTCGGTAAAGTCACGTAGAAGGGAAATAATAAAATAATAAAAATAAAACATAATAAAATAATTCTCACGACGTTTCGGCCACAACGCGAGCAGCCGTCCTCAGGTGAAGAACAGGTCTGTCGGGAAGACAGCGTCTGAGGACGGCTGCTTGCGTTGTGGCCGAAACGTCGTGAGAATTATTTTATTATGTTTTATTTTTATTATTTTATTATTTCCCTTCTACGTGACTTCACCGAAAGAACCAAGAAGAACAATAACAACAACAACAACATCATAAAAGTCGATTGCCGATCTTATCCTTAGTTGACCTTCTCCCTTGTGACGCGCCGCTAAAGTTACTTCAACGCAAGTTGCACATTGTACATGTTTAACATTAAACAAATACAGCCCTCCTCCACGCGTTACCTGCAAGGGCTCAGTGATTTCGTGTGCATTATTGTGCCCGTGGGGGGGGGGGGGGGTCACATTCTTCGGTCAATTCTGACCGTGTTTGAATGCCCCAACTGCTCATGCAATGCAACCGGCACGTGCGGCGTGTTCTGAGATAATATTGCATCAATACCGCTGTTTATCCAGGTGGGTTTGAAGTCCAGATATTGTGATACACAAACAGGTCAGGTGTGTTTTCCTCCCTCCCCCCCGTCCCGTCCCCCTTTATTTAACCAGGTGAGAGCTCAATGAGATTCGCACACACCCCAAAAGGCATAGCCAGGTAATTGTAGTGAATTCATAATATAGGTTAAATTGTAGTGAAGTCTGTTACATTGTATTTGCTATGCACAAGGTGGTCCAGATGTCTTGTTACCCCCCCCCCCCTATTTTAATTATCTAAAACTTAATATATATTTTTAAGTAAGGTTTATTGAAAAACAGAAATGAATATGCAAAGGGTAAAAAATGTCAGGTGTAAATTTATGGGGGGGGGGGGGGGTGGGAGGGGGTGGTCACAAGACATCTGGACCACGATCTACGGCTTCGAATATCCGACCGTCACGTGTCCATCCACCCTGCTCAATGAGCCGCTCGCACACCCGGTGCAGTCTCGTCGTTCGCTTACATCATGTACCTCTGCTCTGCGTTGAACTTCTTTCGCGCCGTACGTTGGCCCTCGCGCGCCACCCGTTCGCGTCTATCAAGCGCAGTTTGACGCCTTTCGCCAACCTCCGGCGTCCAAAGGAGTTTGCGCGCTGTCCACGTGGCCCGATAACCCGTTCGTGCACGGTTTGGTTGCGTGCGTCAACCGTCGGTTTTTTTCATCCTTACAGGTGTTCGCATGTCCCTCCCGTTCACGTGCCCGTCACGTTCACACACACGCACACACACATCCGCCTATACCTCCAATCCGCCACCCCCCACCCACCCACCCAACCTCTGCAAGCAGTCGCTGCTGTGTGCCGTCTTGTCTTGTCTCCCGACATTGCGATCCGCGTTCCAAGTTGCGACTTAGATGCCGGTACACAGTGGCGTTCCACCCCCCCACCCACCACCTCTTGCAGATAGCGTCACGGCCCCACGTTCATGCACGCGCCTCCGATTAGCGCGCTTGGCTACGTAGGTTTGCAATAGAAGTTCAAGGCGCACACAACGCGCACACAACGCGCACACAACGCGCACACAACGCGCACACAACGCGCACACAACGCGCACACAACGCGCACACAACGCGCACACAACGCGCACACAACGCGCACACAGCGCCCACACAACGCGCACACAACGCGACAATATACCGCCGCCGTTGCGGTCGCAATGGAGGAACGTGCGCGCCTTGAACGACGAGTTGATGCATTTGTCGTGGATTGTTTGCGGTGGTGGTGGAGGCGGTGGAGGTGGTGATGGATATGGTGGTGGTGGAGGTGGTGGTGGAGGAGGAGGAGGTGATGGTGGAAGTGGTGGAGGAGGCTGTGGAGGTGTGGATGAGGAGGAGTAGGTGTGGAGGTGGTGATGGAGATGGTGGAGGAGGAGTTGATGGTGGAAGTGGTGGAGGAGGCGGTGGAGGTAGTGATGGAGATGGTGGTGGTGGATGAGGAGGAGTTGATGGTGGAAGTGGTGGAGGAGGTGGTGGAGGTGTGGATGAGGAGGAGTAGGTGTGGAGGTGGTGATGGAGATGGTGGTGGTGGAGGTGGAGGAGGTGATGGAGGAGGGAGTAAGACACACACCTGAGAACCAGGTGGTCTGGTCGGCTGCAAACAACGAGAGGAATGCAACATCTGCCGCGCGATCTGTCACTGAGTTCGGTGCGCTTCGTGCACACCTCCCTCCATTCCTCCGCCGCTGTGGCCGTGCCGTGGGTTGTGCTAAAGGGATTCCTGCGGAGCGCCGGGCTTGACTGCAGGTGGCTGGGAGATTTTGCAAGGAGCGAGCGCACGCTCGGTTGACGTGCGTACGGCGATGGATTTTTAAAAAAAAATTCATTTATCTCCCTTTTGGGTACATTTTTGCACCTGATTAGGTTGTCACAATACGACCACGCTGATTATGACGGATAGTAGTATAGCTCCTGTGATTTAGATGTTTCGTTTTTTTTGTATCTCGTGTCATTTAGAATGTGTTTCTGGAGTATCATCATGTATACGTGATACTCGTAACCGGTAGTCACTGCTTTCTATTGCTTACAATCGGATCTACTGGTGCACTCTCAAGGTAAAAGGTTCATTGTTTGGTTTGTTGAAGATGGGTATCGACCAATCCCTTATTCCTGCGACAAGTAAAACCTGCTTGTATCGATACCTATCTGACTATGATTGTAACTAAGATCTCTGCGGTATGAACATCTGTACCGTCACAGGATGCCCGTGAAATTTTACCTAACAGCTTATTTGTTCCTTCCTATTGAAATAACTACATTGTAATCTAAATCGTATACATTTATCTAGTGTTTAGCGCGACACTTAAAGCTATTTAGAACGTTTGGCTAGTCATACACGATGACTGAAACTAATGAGTCTCCACCCAGACCTTAATTTTGGTGCCCCAAACATAGAAACAACGTTTTCCTGAATGTTATCGTCATAAGCAAACAATCGACAACAGTATTTGTGTCAAATTTCATCCTTCGAGCCCCTGTGGAACATCCATCGGTCACAATGATCTACACTTACTAGGTGTGCTAACAACACAGATACATCACATTTGGCAGCAGGTTTCAAAGGAACTAGTTGGCTTTTTGATTGCAAATTTTTTTCTCGTTAAGATTTTAATACCACTTACTGATAATTGTCAGCATGTAGAATACACTTTTTCCAAATAATGTCTGTGACCTTCCTTTGTATATATACAAAAAAAAGGCAGAGTGAACGTCTGGTACGAAAAGCCACGGCTAATATTTGCGGGGCACGTGCGACTGCCACTTTATCAGCACTCCGTTTTTCACTTTCACAAGCTGGTGACTGTCTTACTGTTAGGTTTTTTCGGTAAAGTCACGAAGGTAAAAAAATTAAAAGTTAATAAAAGTAATAATGGAAATAAAATAAAATTATAAATAACGACGTTTCGGAGGCAACACAAGTCTCCGTCATCAGGTGATGCAGTAATTTTAGCTATGACGGTCCCACCTGATGACGGAGACTTGTGTTGCCTCCGAAACGTCGTGATTTATTATTTTATTTTATTTCCATTATTACTTTTATTAACTTTTAATTAAATTTTTTTACCTACGTGACTTTACCGAAAAAACCTAACAGTATGAATCCTTGCAATCACGAAAGCTTCAAATCTATAATTAATTGTGAGTGTCTTGTTTTTTAAAATAACTAATACACGATTAGCTTTGCTTGGTCATTAGCGATAAACCGTTTTAGCAAATCATCCCGATAAATGAGAAAAGGACACGGGCTACCCTTCAGTCGAATTCTGTCTTCAACAAAATTGCTTTTTTTTATTAATGTCCTTCCTTAAGCGCCTGGCCCAACGGGCGGGAGGCAGTGGGCGGGGGGGGGGGGAAGGGTCGTGTGTGGTGGTGCGTGAGTAAAAAGGTCTCTCCGTTACCTCCCTGGTCTCGTTCAGAGAGCTAGAGGTCAGCAAGGCCAGGCATGCACGTGTCTTCTCTCCAGCTGCACCACCACCACCACCACCCCCATTCTCTCTCTGCGCCCCCCTTCCTCCCCCACCCACTGCCCACTCCAGCCCCCACTGTGCTAACATTCCACGGAGGCTTGACCCACGCTGCCACCACTGCTGCCCTCACCGGGACTAGCAGGCCAGTCGCTTTAACAAATGGGCGGCGTGTTAGCGATGGCTTAAACAGCCAGCCTGGACCGTGAGAGCTGTCCCTTATTAGCGGAGCGCAGGCGAGTGTCGGGGATGTGCGGAGTGGAGGGGGTGGCCTAAGATGTTGGAGTACTCGTCGAAGGAGGAGGCAGTGCAGTGGGGATGGGGCAGGGGGGGGTCTCTTCTAAAACATATACAAGCTGGCAAGCAAGTGCAATAAGGGAGCCTCTGGATTTTTACTGCATCGTTTTTGTTTGTTTCTTTTCGCTACCCTCCCCCCCCGACCGCCCTCCACCGGAATAAAATGTGTAATAAAAAAAACCCCGTAAGATAAAATAACAGTAAGGGCTGGGAAAACCCGTGAGTTGTTTCAAACGACACGCGGACATGGGTGGAAAGCACCCAGCTTCTGTGCATGTGCAGATAAAAACACATAAGAATTGTGGCCCTGCAATTTGACGGTGACCTAAGTAATCAGAACTACAAAGCAATTTGCCGCACAGAGTCCCCCGTGCTCTTTTTTTTGTTCGTGTCCGCATGAAACTTTCCGTTGTTTTTCGCAGTCGCGGTGTACTGCTCTCTCCGATGTGTGTGTTCGAGCGCTTCTTGAGGGTGGCTGGCGAAACGTCGGACAGCACGCGATGGAGGAGAGCCGCCATCCGGCACAACCGTAGAAATCAAACCCACGAAGTTCCGTGCGTGTGTGCGGTGTCGCTGTGTCATCAACCGGCGTGTGTGCGCTGCCGCGCTTGAAGATATCCAAGCCGCGTGTCTGTTTTCCGCCCTCCATCTCGCACGGGACGCCTTCTCGGGTTTCCCTCCTTCGCCGTGCTGGTGGGAACGGCGGAGATTGCTTTAATAAATGTTTCCAGAAAAGATCGCTTTGCGCACGTGGGCGCCGCATCGATGGTTCAGCTGCGAGCAGAGTAGTAAATCTCTCTCTCTCTCTCAGTTGGGTTTTAAGGAAAACTATGAATTTAGAATTTGAAGAAAGAGGTGGGGAGGCGGGTGAATATATATAGTGTTACATTTTAAAGACAGACCATTGGAAATTGTTTCTCCCCCCCCCCCACACACAATGGTTATTCATCTTCAGACACATTGCTGATGTTGTTTTTTTTCCATTATCAAGTTCAGTTTTCCAAAAGCACTTCCAAAGCCCACTGTAGTTTGCCTCTGTTTAATTAGCCACCAGCAGCTGGGTACCCCGCGGGCACGCACCACGGGATGGGGGGGGGGGGTGTAGAGCCAGGGATGGGGAAAATAAAAAGTAATTCGAAATGAAAAATAGAGGAGAGGAAGACAGAGAAATGAGAATTCGGAGAAGAAGAATGGGACAAAGAACTGAAAAATGGGAAGAAAGGGTCAGGAGAGATGATGATGATGATGATGGGAAGATAGATGCTGAGTAAGAACCTTGAAATCTGCTGCATGAAGCAGCGTCTGTTTTCACAGGGGGCGGGGCGAGGAGAGGGGAAGGGTTTGGGGTGGGCGTGGTCATACATGTCACGTGCTTTACGGGAGGATTGAGCTGATTATAGACGTATAGATTTTGATCCCGGTCTGCCTTCACGTATAACCTGAGATCCTTTTAGTTTGAAAATCACGCTTGCTAAGCACCCGAAGGCCCAGAAATGAGATGCAGCTAGCGACGAACAGCACGATTGGAAGTTATAAAAGAAAAGGAGTTCGTACGTTACCTGGGCTTGAGCTACGTTGTGTTAAACACTTGGGGAATAGAGACGACGATGGGGGGGGGGGGGGGGTGTAAACGACACCAGTAGTTTCAGTGGTTCATATTTGTGATCCGCGAAAAATGGATTAACAAAAAAATACTTTCATTCTCATCGCTCATAAAACCACGTGTTCTGTATTTAAACAGACATGACGAATGAAGCGCAGTTCCTTCTCGTGGATTGTTTTTATTACTTTACAAAATGTTTGTAACCGTATGGATTTTTTGATTAAGAAAAAAAATATTCACTTGTTGCGTTTGGCAATATTTTCCGGAGCTAAATGCCAATGTCGCGGTCCGCTAGCCACCAGATAGATTCGGGAGAGAGTTTGTTTTTTGCGTGTAGTTTTGTTCCTCGTCTATTGGAGGAGCACAGGAACATCGGTTTCAAGTTTAATTTATTAGGTGTAGCCCTGTCAGCCATACGGCTCTTAAGTCAGGTGCAACCGCAACAAACAAAATATGAACGGAGAACATCTCAAAGCCACGACGCGCAACAGAAACATCCTGGATAAACCAGCAAATCTTCCAAAAAAAACGCTGTGTGCAAAAATCCCAGTGTTATGCAAGTCAAACAATAAAAACCATAATACAATGTAGATTACCCATATGTTTTCGAAATTACCAAAATGACGCTATAAAAACAATGTAACAACAGTAATCATAGGAACTGTGATTAAAATTTAACAATAAACGATATATATAACATGTACGACCAAACTTTGCAGCCATCGGTGATTTGTTCTGGTCGATATGTTGGGTTGCATGGCCAAAGTCGCACTGCTTGTGGCCTTTCTTTATGCAGGAGATGTGTTCAATGGGCCTGTTGATGTTCTGACGGCGGTTGATGGGTCCACCGGTGTTTTCGAGGGGAAGAATTGTCAAAGCCAGGGTCTCGAGTGAGGCGCTAGAAATGGGCATCGTTAATTTGAATAACAAAAGTATTTAAATAAAACCCGTCACCACTTTTTTGTTCAAATGACTCCATCCGAAACGCATAACAACTATCTCTCTATCTCTCTCTCCACGACGATCATTGCAAACTAACGACTTTGTAAATTTCCAGTTTTAATAAACGAAACACATGTTTGAGACCGCCACGCATCCGGCGAGCGAAATGAATACGAACGTGCGATGACGATCGTTTTTTTTTATATATAGTTTAAAAAATTCATTATATATTTTTTTTCTTCTTCCAATTTTTCCAGGGAATACAGTTTTCTTTGTAAAACGTCTGCAATTCCTCCCCCGTCCGTTTTGGCATCTGAAAGGGCAGGAGGGAGAGTCTCGTGGAAGGAAGTCGATACCACTCCCTTGAGCGTTTTTTGCTGTTCCACATGAATTGTCGTCCTCTTCATAATAATAATGCGGATGAATATGAATGCAGCGCTTTGGCGGGGAGGGGTGGGGGGCGGTCTGGGAGGAATGAAGCATTAACACATTGCACATGGGACGATAAGGGAAGGGGCGTGTTGTCTATGCATTGTAAATGGCCTTGTGTAAGTGCATTGGAAAAGCCTCGTCTTTTCTGACTCCCCGATTCCGATGTGCAATTCACACACTCCCTGACGAAGCATTGTTTGCACGAAAGTAAATCTTTTTTTCTAAATCCATTTGTCGAAGATCAGAAATACGAATCGCTCAAACTGCCCGTCTCGTTTACCTCCCCCCCCCCCCACAGTGGCCTCCAGAGGTGTGGACTCGAGTCATGTGACTTGGACTCGAGTCAGACTCGAGTCATGAATTTGATGACTTGCGACTCGACTTGGACTTGCATAACAATGACTTTGTCCCACCTCTGGTGGCCTCTATTCCCCAAGTGTTTAAACACAACGTAGCTCTAAATACCAGGTAACTTACGAACTCGTTTGCTTGTAAAGCTTGCAATAGTGCCGTTCGTTACTGGCTGCGTGTCATCTTTGGGCCTTTGGATGGTCTTGTGCTTCGCAGGCTACGCATGTGCATTTACAATAGGAGATGTGCGGCCATTTAATGTGTCTGCTTATACACTGTACGCGTGCTATCATGTCCCTGTGATTGCATATGTACCCTGTATGTGATTTATGATGTGTGTGTGGGGGGGGGGGGGAGCGTTGGCGTAGCGGTTAGCGCGATTATCTGAACCGGTCATGGGCCTCCCCTAGGTCGACTCAGCCTCAAATGAGTACCTGGTGTTGTGTGTAAACATCACCACTGCGGAGAAAAAGGCGGCCTGGCGTGGTGTTGGCAACCCACCCCCTCGTGTGCCGTGCCAGCCTTCATAGGTGCTAGCGAAACAGCACTTGCCCCAACAGTCTGCTACAGACTATACGGGGTATCTTTATCTTCGTTATGCGTGTGTGGAGTAAGTGTAAGCGATGAGCGCTACGAACTCTGTGGCCCGAGTTTGCCAAGATCGGTGCCGAGTGACATCTGATTCGGTCCTGTATGGACCTCTACCCCTAGGTCGACTCAACCTTAAATGTGTACTTGGTACCAGCAGTGCGGGACAAGGCGACCTGATGCGATGCACGGCCACCCACCCTCTCGTGTGCCGTGCCGGCCCTTAATAGCTGCTCGCAAACAGCACTTGCCCCAATCAGTCTTGTTAAATGCAATACGGGGGGGGGGGGGTGGGTGGAGGGTGGGAGGATGGCGAACTTTTAAATCAGAATATGTATTTGCACCGGAGGAATCCGATGAGCAATGAAGCTCTTCGTCTCTGCTATTTCGTAAATATTCGCTCGTGCGTCACGTGGAGAATGCCGCCGGACGCCGCAGTACTTCGTGAGATGTCGTCGGACGCCGCCTGCCCCTCACTCGGCGCTTTCCCCTGTGGCTCTGCTGACTTGCTGGGGATGTGGGGCGGGGGGGGGCTTCAGCGTTTGGGATGCGGGGCGAGGCATGGGAATGCACGGGAGAGATGGGAGAGGGGGACACGTGACATTGCATCGCGTCGTCTGCACACCAGCGCGGTGCTAACGCTCCCTCGCTCGCTCGCTCGCTCCCTCTCACCCCGTCGCTCGCTCCCGCCCGTGAACTTTCCCAGCGTTTCCCTGCCTCGCGATTCCGATGTCTGTGACTCCTCCGGCATCACCCGATCGCCTCCTCCCTCCCCCCTCCCCCAGCAGCTCTTCTGCAGTCGTATCGTGGGAGGCAGGTGTCGTGTCCTCCCTCGCTCCATCCAGTCACTCCCTCACTCCATCCCTCCTCCGCGCGTCACTCTCTCCTTTCAGTCGGTGTCGTGAGAATCATTGTCATGGGATGGGGGGGTTCTCTGAGAATGGGGAGCCGCCGTGGCGAGATGTTAACTCCCTCGCCTGGTATACAGGAGGTAGTGGGATCGATCCCAACATTGACGCCTGCTGTGCATTTTGAGTTTGCATGCCTCGCTTCTCTCGCCGTGCTCGCGTAGATTTTTAGCCGGGTCCTCCGGGTTTTACCCTCCACATTTAGAATCAACGTGCGTTTAGAGTATTTGGCTGCTATACATTTCCACGTGATAAGCCACTTCGTTGAGTTATTATTCGTGACCAGGTCGCTTCCGAAAAGAGAGATATATATGTCTAGCCCAGTGGGCCTAACCTGGTAATTGAAAATAGTAAGTAAAATAACAAAATAGTTCTAGTCTAGTTTACAATGTGGTGTTTAAGACTGCTTACGTATTTGCCGAGCGCTCCACCTGCCCTGCCAGACAGATCGGAGATCGCTTGCGCATTTCCCTTGCGGATTCTCAAGCTGTTGGGAATGCCCTGCTGTGGGAGGGGGGCTGGGGGGACGGGACGGAAGAGGCTTAGGCGTGGATACCGTGCAGGACAATGTTTCACATTGTGTTGACGCAACACACCGGATACACAACGGATGCACGTTGAACTTCTGTCCCACCGTACGTAGCCATCCGTGCTGATCGGAGTTGCCTTACTAATACAGAACACGACAACTTTCTAAATACACAACACGAGACATGCCTCACTAACGCCGCATTTTAACTGGACGCACGGACAAGTGGTCTCTGTACTTAGCCTTTCGTAACCTTGATAGTGTTTTCTGAGGCTCGGAGGGCGGGGGGGGGGGGCACGGGACAATTGTTCTTGATGGGGAGAGGGGGGGGGGGCACTATACCAAAGAGCTGTAGAGTCACTTCCCTTGCCATTGAGTATAAGTGGGGTGCAGGCTTGTGGCAAGCTGGCTCTGTGCATTGTAGCACGCACGTGTGTGTGTGTAGGTGCTCGCTAACAGCACTTGCCCCAATAATCTGTTCAGGATGTACGAGGGGTGGGTTCTTTGTGTTTGTCTTCGTGTGCAATGATTAATCCTCGACTGATCATCATTGTCGAGCCTCCATTATTATCATCATCATCATCACTGCCGTCATAATCATCAAAATGATCAATTGATTGTCAGTATTAATGAATTCATTGAAATACTGTAGTCTATTAATAACCTGCCATGAACATCGTCATTGTCATTATCGTCTCGTTGTTTTTGTGAACACCATCCTCGTTGTCACCACTCATGAACCCATCATCGTCATTGTTATCACGCTCATCAACAATTGCTCGTCCATTCATGAATGCTCATCTCATCGCTACCCTCGCAGTCATCATCGTTTTCATCACAGCCGGTTATAATAGTCGCAACGCAAAGCCGCGCACTTGCATAGTATTGCTGACGCTCGGTAACAAGAAACAATCTTCTTGTAGTTTAAGCTTTTCTGTTGTACAAACTCCCAATTAATGTACAAAATAATAATAATGTAATGAAGCCACATTGAGCGGTGGGACGGGGCCCGGGCGTTGAGCGGGAGGGGTATGGTCGCATTAATCTGAGAATGTTAATCTTGCCCACGCTGCTTGGCCGTGCGTGTGTGGTTCTTCTTCCACACGCTGAGAGGTGGCGTGGGAAAACTTCGTGGAAATCTCGTGACCACCCCCGCCCCCCCCACACACACACAGGAGCAGCCGATCCGTGCGAGTTGCCGACGACGCAAACAAAATCCTTTCCCCATGCGTCATACCGCCGGCATCCTCCTTACAAATGCAGTGGCCAGACACCTGGGCCACTGGGTCGTGGCTGGCTCCCCTGTGGATGAGCGGAGCTGGGCTGGGGCGGGGGGTGGAAGGTCGGCTCGAATTCTCCCGCGACACGTGGATTGTTGTGTGAGAGAAGGACTCGGGGACAGGGCTTCCGAGGCGGAGGGGCGGTCGGGGGGTATGGGGGGCAGTGAAGGTGTAGGGAAAGAAAATCAGAATTTTGATTCATACCGGAGGAATCCGATGAGCTATAAAGCTGTTTTATGCCCCCACCCCCCCGCCCCCCACAGATGTCCAGTAGGGGCGGGTCAGAAAGTGACAGAAACAAACGATAGAAAAGACACGGGAGCGCAAAGTATAGGGAATGGTAAGCAAATCGATTACAAAAAAATAATTTTGATCGTCAGTTAAACGCGTGGGCCAGGCCGGTGGGTGGATGTCAGTCGTTCCCCTTCGGGGTACGCGATGACCGCTAGAAGTGAGATTTGGTATTGAAGGCTAAGAGGTTGATGGAATAAAACTAATAATATTTATATGTCAGAATAGGTTTTCCCCTTTTTTCTGGCAACAAAACAGCTGTGTTAAGATGTTAAAACACCAAACTGAAACCTTTTACAAGGAATAATGTCTGCATTAACCACAGTACTTGTGGTCAGAATGCAAACAAAAAACATACTCTGATAATAAATGCATTGTCTTTGAAACTGATTGGTCCATATCAGAGACAGCTTTCTTTTGAGCCTAGTCTCAAAACGGTGTTAGACCAGAGGACGCCAAAAGGCGTATATATATAAATCACATCATGTATATTGTTTTTTTGTGCGGGCCAGAAAAAAAGGGTGAGTCTGTTACGCGTGAACCTTCACAACGACGGGGCAGAACAGATGATGGCTGATGGTCAAGGCTGGTGGCGGAGCGCTCGACAGAGAATGGAGCGTGTGGGAGAGTGGGCAGATGGAGCTGTGATGACATCGACTCGTGTGCAGGTGCCATGTGGATTATCATCAGATCACAGCCTCGCGAGAGATGGGGAGATACCTTCATTCAGCAATGGATTGACCATCACTGTTGCTGATGATGATGATGAATGTTCTACAGCAGCCCATAATGACTATTTATAGATGTATGATTTTGTGAGTGTGTGTGTGCTAAGGCCCTTACTGACGACACACAGCCTGACTCTGCTGATGCGACCACGGAGGTCAAATCCAGTCCAGAGTTTTGTCTGTTTAAACAAATGCTGGCGGATAAACACGGTTCAGACAGCCAACAGGATAGCGTGCGAAAGGAAAAGCGTTAAGTGATAATTAGCCTCCACAGGAGGCCGATCACTTGGTTTACTGATTATTTGGAAGTGTTTTGGCACGAGATTTTGAAGCGGTGTTAAAGGGACGAACTTCTTAACCCGCCCGGTGAGTTAAACCAATCAAACTCTCAAAAGTAACTTTCGGGGAGCCTTATTTGAAAACATTTTTTACGAACAAACACTCATCTATATTATATTTGTGCTACGTTTTTAGTGTGCTAGCCCTTCTAGAACTACTTTTCCTTAGCTAAAAATCAAAATAATTGCATGGATAACTAAAAACTCAACATGCGTCAATAACACTTTGGCCTTTATCAGGAAAAGTACGTAATAGGTGATGTTGTTTGGGGGGGGGGGGCTTCTTCATAACACATAAATCAGTAGGAGCATTGCACACAACGTCGCCTATTTTATTTGTTAACTTTGTAAAACCACTGTGTTATTGACGAATGTGAGATCTTTAATCATGGCTATGCACCAGGGCCAATGTAGCATCAGCAGCATCGCCATATAACGTCTTTTTTTCTATTCTCGCATGGGGTCGGCTGCTTGGATTTTCTCTCTTACAAGCACTTCTATTCCAGCTCTTCCGTGACACAGTTCGGTTTAACACCGACCACTCCGTCGCGATTGTCTGCATGTAGACACAAATATGTTTTCGCTCGTGTGTGCGCGCGCACGTGTGTGTGAGCGGTGGCGCAACGGTTAGCACACTGCGCTCACAACCCGGTCACCCAAAGTTCGATTCCCGGCTCATGGTCACCAGTCCTGCCCCTAGTTCGACTCATCTTCCAAATGAGTACCTGGTGCGGTGTGTAAACATCGGCGCTGGGGAAAGCGAGAGACGGAGAGAGAGAGAGGCGGTCTGGAGTGGTGCTTCTCGCTAACAGCACTTTCACCCCCCCCCCCAAAAAAAAAAAATCTGGTTAAGGCTATACGGGGGAATCTTTGTCTTGTGTGTGTGTGACCGCTTGTGTTTGCGATACGAACGCAAAAACCCGGCGTGTAGCGGCTTCGTCGTTGGACGAAAACTTTCGAGCACGTGGGCACGGCAGTATCCCACGTGCCTCGAGTTATTTGCTCATTAAATTGCAAAGCGCGGCAGGGGCCTGAGAAGCTCATGTATACCTTTCCCAGGTGCTCTCATGGCCACCCCCTCCACCCTCCCACCCCACAAGAGAGAGATTTATAAAAAAAAAACTCAACAACAGAGAGGCAAAGTAATAATAACGCGTCGCGGTGTGTTTGCCTGCCGGGGGTTTGTGGTGTACGGTGCGGTGAGTGTGTGTGTGTGCTGCTGCTGCTTACGGGGATACATCTGTGCAGCGCCTCCCACCCGCAAGGTGCAGCCTGCGTGTCGTCACCTCTGTTCTCACGCTGGGAGCCAAGTGAAATAACCTTTTGTTTGCGCGTTCGGAACACAAATATTGACATTATTTATTTAGTTTTTTTTTGGTCTAACCCTTCCTCCTCCTCTGTTGTTTTTTTCCCTGGATTTTCTGTTTGTACATAGTCACATAGTCACTTTAAGATGTTTTCTTGTTCATGTTTTGTTTTTTGTTTGTTGCGGTTGCACCCGATCCAAGAGCCGAATGGCTCACAGGGCTATGCCTAATACATGAACTTGAACTTGCTAGTTGTCACTGGTTGTACAAGTGAACGAGCAATTGTTTGTTATTGTTGTTGTCTCTTTTGCAAGTTGTAAGTATGTGCTGTTGAGAACTTCATTCGCGCACCGTCCGGAGCCCAACCGTGCTAATCGGAGGTGTTGTGGAAGGACAACAAACTAAACACACAAAGCTGTACTCAAGACATTATTGTATATATCAGATGTAAAAGTGCACAGCTCAGTGGCTTACCGATATCAGAAGGAAGAACGTTCCAGACGGCCGCGAGAGCGCACGATGCAGTGGCCGTTTTTGTTCGATGGCTTCGCCAAAAAGTTGCGTCTGGGTTTCAAACGCCTACCTTTTGGCAACACTTTTAATTTGTTTACATTTTTTTGGTGAAGGATATTTGATGCACGTACTGAACACTCGGCGATAAGCGTTCCCATCTGTTGATGAATTTACCGTAATCATTATTTATTTGATAATTTGTTTAAAAGAACAATGTTTTGTTCTGCTATTTGATCAGTTGACGTATGTGGGTCATACCCTTGCTGTTGTCATTCTCAATCCACTGCTGGTTTAAGATCTTGCAAAGCAGAAACCACCGATTCTGCAATGCATCTCTCTCACTCTCTTTTGTCATGCACCATGCATCCGTGATACAATTAAACCGTCCGCTGAACACAACAGCAATAAACTATAAACATTTGTACTGCGGTGGCATTTTAATGGCTTGTGCAATTGAGATAAAAATGTCTTGCACATCAGTTATACAATGTGCATTTAAAACACCTACACTGTATACTTTACAATTAAAGTGTTTTTTGGCAGTTCAATTTATGGTGTAAGCGTGAGAAGGCGAAGAAGATGGCTGGGAATCAAACTCAGGTCCACGGGGTTCATGACACGTTACGCTAACCATTGTGCCACCGCTCCTCAACTTTGCCATAGCCCCCCGCAGCTGGCAAGCTTAGAGAGGTATGGCCAAACTACCTCCACCATGGCCAACTCGGCTTGGGTAACATTTTTGCAAAAAATGTATGTCATTGAAAAAAATGTGTGAAAAATGTTGTGGAATATGCAGATCACGATAACCAATTTAAGTAACCAACAAGTCAACATAACGGCAGCATTTGCACTAACCGGCGTGGTGAAGTATGGTCCAAAATCCCCCCCCCATCCCATCTCTGACACGACGTGGGGGAGGCATTCATCCAGCAGTGGATTGACAGTACATGATCGTGTCGCCATTCACAGCAGAAACTGTGCACACACCCGCACACCCTCTAGCAGGGGCGGTTTCTTCATTAGGGCGATTGGGCGACGCACCACCAATGTCATTCAACCACAGAGTCACGCTAGCCGTCACTGTGCCTCTGGATATAGTCCAATCAGCGTCATGCTACGTTCTGTGGAGTACCGCCTCTTTTTGGGCGATTTCACTACGGCTGAGAATCGCCCCGAGTGGCCCCATAGACTTACATTCAAAGGTGTTTTTTTTCGAATGGGGGGCGCTGCAATGCATTCTCTATGGCTTCCGGGAGGGCTCGCACTAACGTGCTTACGTCATCATACGTAAGCACGTTTCATCCAACAAAATTATTTGTCGCCACCTAGTGGAATCTTTAATAAAAGAAACTTGAGTGGATTGTATTAATAGTGAGTATAGAAACAAACAAGATGTATTGTAAGAGTCACTTTATTTTTCATTAATATTAAAGAAGTGAAGTTGCCTTTACATGCTTAAGCTGTTAATTTATCCTTTGCATGGGTGGACCTTATCCTTATCAATCATCCAGACATTTGCCCCCCCTGAGAGATTTTGCAGGAGCCGCCACTGCCCCCTAGGCTGGTGCAAGGTGACGGCATTTTCTACCCAATGCCAAGAGAGGAAGTCAGGTTATTCACAAATTTGAAGTCACCAAATGTGAATCGCTATCATCTTTGATTTATTGATCTCAACAGCAGCAGAGTAGTGCTCTTTAAAATGTTGGGTAATACTGCTGCTCTTGCACTACAGTATATAGATATGAAGCCCATAAAACAAAGGGCTTTATTAAAACCTCGCCATATTGTCCGCGTTAAATGTAGGCCAATGCAGTCCTGGTTCTTGATCGAGTTTTGGACTGTCCGCAGCTCTCATTCACGCTGTTGTTTTTTAATAAGCACGGATAAGTTACATACTTGACAATTGTATGCAATTATATATTGGTGCGACCCGTCCCATACGATGAACCTTTCACTCAGGGCATGTAGAAAAGTATCTTGAATGGATCTCCAGACGTAGTTATGGTGGTGGTATCTCCTTCCACGGACCATTCTCTCACAGGAGGTGATGCATTACTCTGCGATACTCCATCTCCTGACATTATGCTATTGGCACAAATGGAATAAAATGTATAAAAAGGCACGAATAATAATAGTAATACTTATCTGTGTAAATAAATGTTTAATACAGATTTTGGATCGAAACAAATGAGAGACTTGGTGACCATATTGGGGAAAGTAAATGCGCTTTAGCGGGGCACATCTCTCGGTGGGCTGGGGGGCCGATGGAGGAGACTGGTGATGGAATGGCAGCCAGAGGATGGAATTCGTCTAACAGGAGTTCATGTGCAGCGCTCGACCTCGATGGATCGCGACAGCTTGGGAGGCCTTCACCCGGCAGTGTTACAGACAGCGGCTGCCGATGGCGAAATGAGTGATGGCGAATGAGAACATTTTTGCACAGTCCCAGCGCCACTCTTCATTGCCTATAACCGTAGCAGACTTTTTTTAAACGTTTGGCTAAATTCGAGCAAGCTGGCTCCGTGGACTTCCCACGAGGCCACCAATCGATTTACACGCTAACGAATTGCGTGTCTCCCCGGACGCATCCCTTAGCATAATCACTATTCAGGCAATTCGCCCGAAGATGCTGGATGTAATTACCAGCGAAACGTCGTGCTCTAATTGTAAATGTTGTGGATTCACTCTTCAAACACACCGGTGGGCTAAAGCAGTGACCTATTTGTCTTTTATCAACGTGACACATTTTTTTACTGATTGGCCGTGTCGGGTGGTGGAGGGTTGCGGAACATTTATAAATAACGCGATCTAACCCAACAACCTTTATAATGAATAACACTGGTCGCGAAAGCCTACGTGTTAAACTCAACAAAACCGAGCCAGGGTCTGTTACAACAATCGCAAATAACCTAGACATAATGTGTCGCTCTCGCACCAAAATAATGGCTTCCTGTACCAATGTGTTCCAGCAGCGGCATTTGTTTCAAGCGAGCAAATTTTTGGACCAGTGTCAACTTTCTATTGTCGACACACTCGCCAGCAGACCGTGGCCCTATTCTACAAATGCTGCTGTTGTGGTGAACAGACTCTCTCCGGTATTTGGTAAAGGCCTCTTGCCTAGAATACCGGGGCGATGCAGCACATGTGAAACAGGCCACACACCGCTCAGATCCAGAAAGTGAAAACCTGGTCCAAAGTTGTCCCACTTGAAGAAACTGTCGTATAAAAACGTTACCCAAGAAGGCACATTGTTGGCGTATGGACTTGAAAGCTATTTTACAGGTGTGCGTGATGAAACAGACACGTGTCCATCTCACGATTCGCAATTCATAACAACAGTGCTGTGACACATGTTTCACTACGTTTGTGATGAGTTTGAGGCCGCACGGTGTTTAGCGAAAATGCTACACCGCGCACGCCGGCAGACGGAGTTCGATTCCAGGGCATGGCTAGCATCAGTGGCGAGTGATATCTTACACATCAGTTGCGTAGGCGTGGGGGAGGCCTTCATCCAGCAGTGGATTGACATAGGGATGTAAAATCAATACTGTTTTATCCACATCATAAGACATCCCCCACTCCCCCTCCAGTTATTTTAAACCAAAAGTCGTGGGTGCGTACAGGTATAGTCTGCTCTATGTGAGCAGATACCTGGCCCACTTGGACATGTACATTACAATTGCATTGAGTGTTCAACCTGCGTGCCACCCGCTACACGTGCCACTCGCCCCACGTGCCACTCGCCCCACGTGCCACTCGCTCCACTTGCCACTCGCTGCACGTGCCACTCGCCCCACGTGCCACTCGCCCCATGTGCCACTCGCTGCACGTGCCACTCGCCCCACGTGCCACTCGTCCCACGCGCCACTCGCTCCACGTGCCACTCGCTCCACATGCCACTCGCCCCATGTGCCACTCGCCTCACGTGCCACTCGCCGCACGTGCCACTCGCTCCACGTGCCACTCGCTCCACGTGCCACTCGCTCCACATACCACTCGCCCTAAGTGCCATTAATTCCAATGTTACACTAAACCTACCCGCATCTTAATTAATTACCCATGTTAATGCTTTTGTATCCAAATGACCCAAATTCTTGGTTTTACGTGCTATTAAGAAGGGCCATTGTCCGAAACGTGACCTATTATATTTGTTTATTTTAGGGGCCACCGGTGTTGTTGACAAATCTGAACTTGTTGTTGTTGTTGTTAGTGCTTGTGCACCGCTGCCAATGCAGCAGCAGTGGCAGTGCAACGTTGGTGTGGGTGGCGGGGCGGTGTCACGGGGCCACGTCTTACTTCCCTGTTGCCTCTGTTAATCTGGAGATGATTTATCTTTGAATTTTGGGAAAATGGTATCTAACTATTTTCTTGGTTCTTTCGGTAAAGTCACGTAGAAGGGAACAATAAAATAATACAAATATAAAACAATAAAATTCTCACGACGTTTATATTTTTATTTATTTTATTGTTTCCCTTCCACGTGACTTTACTGAAATAACCAATAATATGAATCCCTGCAGTCACGAAAGCTTTAAAAAAAATTGGTATCTAACTATTTATTTATGATGAGACCCAGGCATTGGGCACCCCAAGTCTCTCTCTCTCTCTCTCTGTGTCTCTCTGAGGCCACAGGTGAAGAGATGCAGGCCGTCTCCTATGTGGCCATGTTTGTCCATTGCGTCCCTTCAGAACGTATTCACACAGATGTCCACCCCTCCCTCACCTCCCCCCAGCCCCCTCCTTTTGTGCCGTTCTCTTTGCCCCGGTATGTCAACTGAATCCTCAGGAATTCCTCAAAGAAGCGAGGACCCTACCGTTAGGGCAGGCATTGAAAGAGCAGCACCGTCCGTTGGGGCGACTTGAATGCGCCGTGCCCTCTGGGTGTGCACACACACACACGCACACACACACACGTACACACACCCACGCACACACACACTCACACGCACACACGCACACACGCACACACGCACACACACGCACACACACGCACGCACGCACACACACACACGCACACACACACATAGCAGCGGGGCACTTTTCGATGATTGACAGATTCTCTTGAAAAAGAAAAAGCAGCCCAACTTTGACCCATGCTGCGTGAGTCTGCGCGTGTGCACGTTTATGTGTGCACGTGTATGTGTGTGTGCACGTGTGTGTGTGTGCACGTGTATGTGTGTGTGCACGTGTGTGCATGTGTATGTGTGTGTACACGTGCGCGGGGAGCGGTGGTGCAGTGGTTAGCACGCTGTGTCACGAACCCCCCCCCCTCCCCCCCGTGACCCGAGTTAGATTTCTGCTCACGACTGATACCAGTCACGGTGTCCATTGCATTCTCTTCCTCTAATATCCTTTTTGCAGGGCCTCTCCTAGGTTGACTCGGCCATAAATTAGTACCTTGCGCGGTGTGATATTATCTGCACTGGGAATACAAAGGTGGCCAGTTGTGGTGCTGGCCATCCACCCCATCGTGTGCCGTATCGGCCTTTATAGGTGCTCGCTAACAGCACTTGCCCAAACAGCATGTTAATTCTATACGGGGGATCTTTGTCTTTGGTGTTGAGCAACCACGCCTTCTTGTCTGCCGTGCCGGCCTACATAGGTGCAACTGGCAAACAGCACTTGCCCCAAGAAGTCTGTTCGAGGCTATACGGGGGATCTTTGTCTTTGTGCGCGCGCGCGTGTCTCAATCTGGAAGGCCTCCGCGCTGAATGGGGCATCATTACGAGGGATATGTTTGTCACAAAAAGGGTGAAGCGTGGAAGAGAAAGGGAAAAGTGAAGAAAACACAAAAAGGAGGAAATGACTATAGAAATTGTGGAAGAAAGGAAAAAATGTATGACAAAGGGGCCTTTAAAACTGTAATGCACGGGAACAATTTTCAGAGAAGGTCCGTGACCTTATTTGAAAGAAAAAAAACTAAGTTTGTCGAACGAAGTTAGATGCCGCACATTGTCCATCACACTTCAGTGGTGCCGGCCACAAATCTCAGGTTTAAACATTTGTTTGACTGGTGTGTCTGTTGTTTGTCTCCGTGCGATGTGTATAAATACTGCGATGCTTTGATTTACGCATGAAAGCCTCAAGTCTGCCCCCCCCCCAAGAGCATCTTCATTCGTGGATGTTTTGCCAACGTCTCTATGACCTGAACATTAAAATTCACCTCCCGGCATCTGAAAACAATCAAATGTTGTGCAAATAGGAATCAACGAAGATAAATTATTTTTTTTTGTCGAAAAACGTAATTTCCTCCCATGACAGAGACGGACGTTGAGGTCATTCTTCACGGTTTCAGCTCCCGGTGTCTGAAATTATCGTCCTCTTGAACTCTGCATGGTGGAGAATCTGCTGCTGAGGCTGCTGCTGCTGCGGTTGTCCAAGTCGAGGCTTCAAGACTCCAATTTTTTTTTTTATTTATCTCACGTGCACAGAGCTACTTAAAACGTTTACCGTTGTGAAGCATCTGGAGACGGCGGTTGCAATGAGACTATGAATAAATGCTAATTGCATTTCATGCGGAGTGGTAATCGCGCGCGGATTTTTTTGTGGTTGCGTTGCACAACCCACCGATGCGTTTTCGGGGTCGTACTCCGCATTGTTCGTGCCACTATCTGACATTTCACTGCACGTGCCGTCGATCGTAATGATAAATCAAATCCAATATATATGCAACACCTGCAATTCCCATAAAGGTCCTCTGGCATTGTGAAAGGATTTTTTTTGCGTGTTTGTTGCTAAGCGGGGTGTGTGCGTAAGGGACTCTCATACACCTGCTACTGGGTGTAGTCCAAGCGGAGAAGCGTCGGGCTTCCAATCAGCGTGTTGAAGCACAGGGCAAAGCAGATTGAGACTTGGGGTAGGAAATTCCCGTTGAGTTCAATTGTAGCTTCTTGCCAATTGGCTAGTTTGGCGACAATTTGCATAGGGTGTTGGTTTGCACGTTTGTACGTTGAACTTATTTCGCATCGTACGTAGCCAACCGTGATGAACGGAGGTGCGGGGGAAGGACAGCAAACTGAAATATTTTCAAACAAATCAGTTCTAAGCAAATGAGTTTTCATTTTTCGATTTAAAGCTTTCGTGACTGCAGGGATTCATCTTTATAATAAAATAATACAAATAAAACATAATAAAAAAAAGTTGTATTTTTTATTATTTTATTTTTTCCCTTCTACGTGACTTTACCGAAAGAACCAAGAAGAGAAAAATGAGTTTTCAAATTAGATTTAGGAGTGCACAGCTGCAGTGGCTTCTCAATATCGGAAGCAGGAGCGTTCCAGACGGCCGCAGAAGCGCACCTGAAAGTGCGGCCCAGGCGGTGACCGCCGTCTTTTGCCCCGTAGCTAGCTGCGAGGATGAGTTCGCGTGCTGCTGCTTGCTCCTTGACAAGATCAGCAAAGGCGTTTTGTGGTGGGGCGAGTCGGTGACGGACGCTGCGTGACGTGGGGGCGTGGGCGTTGTTTAGAGAATGCGATGTCACCGTGGCAGGAACGTCACTCAAACAAAGTGCGCCGGGTTTGACTCAAACTGAACTCAACTTTTTGGTTTTACTTTTGCCGGGTGAGGCCCACTGAACTACATAGCTCGCTTGCCACAGTGACCTGGCCGCAAAACGATGGCTCCAACGCGGTGGCTTAGCTCGTGGACATTTACAGCAGCCCAATACTCTGAACGCACGTTGTTGTTTTTCTGAATGTGGCAGGGGGGAAAAGCAGAGGACCCGGAGAAAAATCCACGCGACCACAGGGGGAAACATGCAAAGTTCCAAATATACAGCAGGCATCAGGGTCAGGATTGAACCCACGACCTCCTGTATACCAGGGGAAGTAGTTAACATCTCGCTGAGATGTTATAATAAAGCTCGGGTGTAATCTGATTACTTTGGTAATCGTTCACTCCATCTATTGCCAGTTCGATTACTCGACTAATTGGATAATACGGAAATCGTTGGGAACAAAAAAGTCTCCTATCTCTTCGTGCATGTGACGCTGGATGGGAGATGATGGGCGGAGCTTGGTGATGTCATCAGGATCATCATCATCATCATCACCAGCCGGGCGTGGCTTGCAGGAGTGCCCTGCCATTTGTAAAGGGGACCTGGGTAGTGACTGCTAAACACGTAGTGGTTTCTATATTTTTAGTCATTAGTTTACGAATAGTTCGACATTATTGTGTTCATATTCTTGGGATTTTTCGGTAAAGTCACGTAGGTAAAAAAAATCAAAATTAATAAAAATAAAATGAAATAATATAATATCTTATATAAAATAATTTATTTTATTAATTTTAATTTTACTTTTTGTTTTACCTACGTGACTTTACCGAAAAAAACCCAAGAATATGAATCATTGCAGTCACGAAAGCTTCACATCTAGAATTATTGTGTTCATTGCTGTGCGCAGATGCATATTGGACGACGCTCATCTCCATTGTTAGCCTTGAGCCTGTGGTGGAAATTCCACATTCCCTTGACGGACCACCACCGGTTGGCCACTTCCAAAGTGGTGCCCCAAATTGGCTTGGCGGTGGACTGACTTTACCCAACCGAGGGTGGTGATGATGATGATGGGCTGAGTTGACTCGCGAGGAATAGAGTAGACAAACGATGAGTGGCTCTCAAACGTAAATATTTTGAGCACATCGGTGAGCGTAATATTTTGAATAGTTCCACATGCTTTTGTTTACGCATCTGTCAAATGTCAAATAATACGAACGCCCACATTTCAGCAGAGAAGATTTACAAAATATTAAGCTGGCCGATGTCAAAAAACTGTAAATAGTCGTGCAAATGTGTTATTTCATTTTTATCTTCAAATTTATTCAATGGTGCTCACAGTTTACAGTAAACTGGATACGTGTTTACTGTAAATAGCTTATTTACAGTTGTTTTCAGCGGTTGGGGAGTTAAACCATTCTTTATTAGCATCCGCCTTGGGGTTTTTGAAAATTAAATCCATTTAAATTGACCACACACAGACACACATACGGGCTCACTGGCGATTTTTTTTTCACGTGCTCGCATTTGCGTCCCTCCACTGATTTCAAAATAAAAAAAAATCCGGCCGTCGTTGAACAAAGTCGCATTTTTATTTTGGCAATCTACAGCGCCGAGTGTGCAGCGCTTAGATGCGAAAACACGGGGAGAGGGGGGGTAGAAGTAAGGTTATTGGACGAAATAACAGCGATGATTTCTCTCTGTGGGCCACGTCCTTTCTCAAACATATCGGCGTTCATAGCCTTCCTTTACATTCAGCTTTGTCCATGTTTACTCAAGAACCTTGCATTAGATCATTCTCTCAGTCGCATCCAATCATTCACATGGGCTGGCGAACCTTAAACTCACCTATTCCCCCCACCTTGATGTTTTAACATTCATTTCCCCTTACTCAAAACATGATATTTAAGGTTCTTGTTTTCTTCTAACATGTCCAAAAATGTAACCCTGCCTTTCTCGTCATTATTTCGTGTCTGGCCATGAAATGTTGAACATTCTTCTTAAAAAAAAAACACAATTCTGGTGCTTCCAGTTTGTATTTGCAGTTTTGCTTTGTAAAAAAACAAATCTCATCAAATAAGTAAAGTCACCTGTTAAAGGTAAGTCTGCAGGTCTAACGTCCCTTTGACAGGAATCATTATTCTCGTGATAATGGCTACATTGTGTGTGGTGTATATTTATATTCTTAGGTTTTTTCGGTAAAGTCACGTAGGTAAAAAATTAAAATTAAAATTTATAAAAGTAAAATAAAAATAAAAATCACGACGTTTCGGAGGCAACACGAGCTTCCGTCTTCAGGTGAAACCGTCACAGCCCGACAGCTGTATCAAGTAAATGAGAGATTGCAAGAGATACCACTCCGTATATATAATGGTTGAGGGGGGAAGGGCCAGGAACGGCACACTTTTTATTAATATGGTAAGGTAAGGCTTAAGACTAAGAATAATTTTAATTTTAATGTTTTACCTACGTGACTTTACCGAAAAAAACTAAGAATATGAATCCTTGCAGTCACGAAAGCTTCACATCTAGAAGTGTATATTTATATCACGTATTCTGTAATGGAACGTCATTGCATTGTGATTCTGCCCAAATTATTATTCTCTAATTTATCAACTGCTGTTGGTGGAAGGGCCTCCACTGGGGAGAGCCATTCGAGGGGTAGTTGATTCTTTTTAAATCCTTTATATTAAGTTCACTTGCTTGCTTGCTTGCGCGATTACGACCGTGCAAATCTTTCGGTCGTGTTTTAACCCACTTCCCGTGATCCAATCGAGCTGACATTTTGCACACAGACACGTTGTGCGTTACAATTTATTTTCGTGAAAAAAAATTCCCAAAATGTTATACTTTTTAGGAAAAAATAAATTATATTTAATTACCAATTGCTTAATGGTGGCAGGCAATCATCTGACCCATAGGTGGCAGCCATCTCAAGCCATAGGACTAGAGGACTCTAGCCGCCACGCATATAAAGGATTTATAGTAAAAAACTTTGTTTTTACGGGTTAATTTTTTAGCCTTCCGCCATAGCCGGACGTTTCGGTGGAGGTGGGAGTAACCGCTCTTTACCCCATCGCACGCAGCTAGGCGATTGACTCACTGTGCTGTGCGCACATTCGTACTGCTGGGTGGACAGAAGCACCAATAAACCATTGTTGCAACTGCCACCCCGGAAGGTCGAACTAAACGTGGAAACCGCTGCGGTGTGAGTCTAGTTTAGTGACCATTACAGCCATCGCAACGTTATATAAAGCAACCCAATGTCTGTGGTGATGGGTTTAAGTTTTGGTCAATTAAAGATCAAGATTAAATCCAATCTAATTCGGAATTCAAAACAATCATCGGCGTCGCGGCGGAGAATGAGAATAACAAAAATAAACAAGCAGGCAAATGTCCCTTTCACATGTTCGTCTCTCCACACACGTGCTTTTTCAGTGTTTTCTTACACAATCCATTAGCCAGCCGCAATGCCTTCTGGGAGTCCATACTTTCAGCAACATTTCTTCAAGACAAGCAAACGCCGGGCGGATTTCGACGCACGGGTGTCCGATCGGTGGTCGGGCTGTCACGGAATTGATTCGCAGCCCCGGATCATGACATTGCATCACGTCCCTGGGACGATTCCATAATTACGTGGCTGATTCATGGGTTTCTGGCAGACCGGTGTGTTTTTGTGTATGCTTTTGAGTCGTCACCCACGTAATGTGTGCGGCATTATCGCCTGTAAACTCTTGATTTCGTATACACGGGCAACAAGTGAAACAACAAAAAAGTTACTCGAAGCAAAAACATCGCAAAGCAGAACAAATCTCGTGAAAAAATTCGGGGCCTTGGTGCTCAGTGGCATTTTCCTTAAGAGAAAAAAAAGTCGAACAAAGTTAATTAATCACATCGTTACCTTTGTCGTGAGTTTTAACAAAACAACCAACCAGTTTAAGCAAAGAAGAGATTTGCACGCAAAAAAATAAATGATTTAGTAGTTCTGCTCGAGTGAATGATGACCACGACGATCAGACATGCCAAGCCAACCCCCCAAGTCCTTTCACACGTGGACAACAACAACAAAAAAACAACCCCAATATTGACACAGAGGGGGGGCTCACAGCACCACCACCACCGCCCCTCACACACTTTGAGAGGCACTGTAATCCCAATTAGGGAGGGTTAATAGACAATAAGACGACAGGCAACGATTCATTTGGACTCGTCTGCCAGAGAGACAGGGAGACTGCCCCAGTCGGAGATGACCTGTGTTCCTCCCAAACCCCCGCTGAGTTTAATACCCCCCCCCTTCTCTCTCCCATCCGTGCTTGTTTTGCATCGCCGCATGGGTCTCACTTGCTGCGAAGAAAGGGAGCGCAAGGTCTACGGAGCCCTCGGTACCATTGTCGAAGGCTCATCCGCGCAAACTCAGAACTCGTATTTGCGTGCTTGCGCGCGCGTGTGTGTGTGTGTGCGCGTGTGTGTGTGTGTGCGCGTGTGTGTGCGCGTGTGTGTGTGTGCGCGTGTGTGTGCGCGTGTGTGTGTGTGCGCGTGTGTGTGCGCGTTTGTGTGTGTGTGCGTGTTTGTGTGTGTGTGCGCGCGTGTGTGTGTGTGCGCGTGTGTGTGCGCGTGTGTGTGTGTGTGCGTGTTTGTGGGTGTGTGTGTGCGCGCGTGTGTGTGTGTGCGCGTGTGTGTGTGTGTGCGCGTGGGGAGCGGTAGTGTAGCGGTTAGCGCGCTGCGCTATGAACCCGGCGACACGAGTTCGATTCCCGCTCACGGCCAACACCAGTGACGATTATCTGAACCGGTCCCGGGCCTCCCCTAGGTCGACTCAGCCTCAAATGAGTACCTGGTGCGGTGTGTAAACATCGCCACTAGGGAGACAAAGGCGGTCGGGCGTGGTGCTGGCCACCCACCCCCTCGTGTACCGTTCCGGCCTTCATAGGTGCTCGCTAACAGCACTTGCCCCTACAGTCTGTTAAGGCTACACAGGGGATATTTGTGTGCGCGTGTGTGTGTGCGTGTTTGTGGGTGTGTGTGTGCGTGTTTGTGGGTGTGTGTGTGCGTGTTTGTGGGTGTGTGTGTGTTGTTTGTGTGTGTTGTTTGTGTGTGTGTGTTGTTTGTGTGTGTTGTTTGTGTGTGTTGTTTGTGTGTGTGTGTTGTTTGTGTGTGTGTGTGTTTGTGTGTATGTGTGTGTGTGTGTGCGCGTGTTTGTGTGTGTCTGTGTGTGCGCGTGTGTGTGTGTCTGTGTGTGCGCGTGTGTGTGCGCGTGTGTGTGCGCGTGTGTGTGCGCGTGTGTGTGCGCGTGTGTGTGCGCGTGTTTGTGGGTGTGTGTTTGTGTGTGCGCGTGTTTGTGGGTGTGTGTGTGTGTGCGCGCGTGTTTGTGTGTGTGTGTTTGTGGGTTTGTGGGTGTGTGTGTGTGTTTGTGGGTGTGTGTGTGTGTGGTGTAGCGGTTCGCGCGCTGCGCTATGATGAACCTGGCAACCCGGGTTCGATTCCCGCTCACGGCCAACACCAGTGACGATTATCTGAACCGGTCCCGGGCCTCCCCTAGGTTGACTCAGCCATCAAATGAGTACCTGGTGCGCTGTGTAAATATCGCCGCTGGGGAGACAAAGGCGGCCGGGCGTGGTTGTTGGCCACCCACCCCTCGTGTGCTGTGCCGGCCTTCATAGATGCTCGCTGACAGCACTTGCCTCTACAGTCTGTTAAGGCTAAATGGGGGATCTTTATCTTTGTCTTTGCGTGCGTGCGTGTGTGCGTGTGTGCGTGCGCGTGCGTGTGTGGGGAGCGGTGGTGTCGCTGTTAGCACACTACGCCACAAACCCGGTGACCCGGGTTCGATTCCCGCTCACGACCAACACCGGTGACGATTGTCTGAACCAGCCCTGGGCCTCCCCTAGGTCTACTCAACCTCAAATGAGTGCCTGGTGCGCTGTGCCAACATCGCCACTGGGGAGACAAAGGTGGTCGGGCGTGGTGCTGGCCACCCACCCCCTCGTGTACCGTTCCGGCCTTCATAGGTGCCCGATAACAGCACTTGCCCCAACAGTCTGTTCAGGCTATACGGGGGATCTTTGTTTTGTGTGTGTGCGCGCATGCGCGTGGTGGTGTTTGTGGTGCCTTGTACGAGCAGCAGAAGTGAGAGGGTCTCGTTTCCGTCATGACGATCACACCCAGCAGACAAGTGGGAGTGGGTGACGATGACGTTCTTTGTCTGCGGCGATAAAAGATAAGCGTGGCGAGTGCCCTCGGGTCGCACTTTCAGTGTTTAGACTGTACAGCTCTCCAGTAGAATAAGTCCCCACCCCTGCCCCGCTATTAACATTATGCTTTTAGACGAATTTACCAAATACGTTACATATATAGTCAATGCGTTTATTGAAAATGTAGTAATCTGCTCGTTTTATTCGGCTGGTGCTTTGGTTGGCACTGGGCAAAAATGTGGCCATTTACAGGTTGAACAGAGCAATGCATTATCGACATTTTAGAACGGTTCGTGGAATAAATATCAGAGAACTACATCTGAGAACCCTGCCTTAGAGCTCAACGCATTCGTCTGTGCGCCACTGCCATCGCCGCAGCACAAAATAATCTGCAAAAAATTAACCCGTAAAAACAAAGTTTTTCACTATAAATCCTTTATATGCGTGGCGGCTAGAGTCCTCTCGTCCTCTGGCTTGAGATGGCTGCCACCTATGGGTCATATGATTGCCTGCCACCATTAAGCAATTGGTAATTTAATATAATTTATTTTTCCTTAAAAGTGTAAAATTTTGGAGAAAAACATTTCACGAAAATAAATTGTCACGCACAACGAGTCTGTGTGCAAAATGTTAGCTCGATTGGATCACAGGAAGTGGGTTAAAAAACAACCGAAAGATTTGCACGGTCGTAAGCGCACAAGCAAGCAAGCAAGTGCACTTAATATAAAGGATTTAAAAATATCGCTGTTCGTCCCGAC